>NC_058376.1:73830000-74430000 GCF_018350175.1 Felis catus
AACCCACAAACCACGAGATAATGACCTGAGCCCAAGTCAGATGCTTAACCGATAGCTACCCAGGCGCCCCCAGAAAATGTTTTCTGATACCAGTTAGAAGCAAAATCCTGGGCCTGGTGCTGTTACTTAGGCAGTTTGAATTGTGTTTTTTTTTTTTTTTTTTTTTTAATTTTTTTTTTTTTAATGCTTATTTTTGAGACAGAAAGAGACAGAGCATGAACGGGGGAGGGTCAGAGAGAGGGAGACACAGAATCCGAAACAGGCTCCAGGCTCCGAGCTGTCAGCACAGAGCCCGATGCGGGGCTCGAACTCACGGACTGCGAGATCGTGACCTGAGCCGAAGTCGGCCGCTCAACCGACTGAGCCACCCAGGCGCCCCTGAATTGTGTTTTAAAGTACTTGTTGACACAGGGTTGTGAATTATCCATGCACGGAATCTGTTTTAGTCATTGCTGTCCTTTTTTTTTTTTTTGTATGTGTCTTCTAAGCACAGAGGTAGCATTATAAACTATTTCTATTGCCCTTTCATTATGATAAGTGTTATTGTGTTGTTTAGCAAATTCATTGATTTGTTTAGATGGTTTTATTGGGCTTCAGCTACTATCAGGGATTGTCTTGGCTACTGAGAGTACAATGTTGAATACAATGATTTTATTTCTGCAAACTTTTGTTTTAGGTGCTATGAAAGAAGTCTGTAGCAAACAATGGGATCACAAAAGATGTAGTTAGTATTCATTCTGTCTGAAAGAGGACTGGGGCCACTCAAGAAAAGCTCTATGCTTGGGCTGAGTCTCAAAGGGTGACACAGGTGAGATGACACAGGACAGTATACATGAGCAGGCAGAGGACTCCAGCTAAGATGTGAGCAGCAGCTTACTTTGTTCAGAAAATGGCTAGAAGTTGGCCTTGCAGGTGCTTGAAGTACACAGACACAGGATGTGATGAGCAAACACAAGGGAGGTGGGCAAGGGTTTTATCTTATTTTATTTTTTAATGTGTATTTATCTTGAGAGAGAGCAAGTGGGGAAAAAGGAGAGAAAATCCCAAGCGGGCTCTGCACTGTCAACAGAGAGCCTGATGCAGGGTTCAACCTCAACAAATCGGGAGATCGTGACCTGAGCTGAAATCAGGAGTCAGACACTTAACTGACCCAGGCGCCCCAGCAAAGGCTTTAAATATTAAAAATATTGAAAAGTAGGGCTTTTAAAGGAGTCTTTCTAGAGGCTTAAGCAGGTATGAAACATGATTTTAGATTTCATTGTTTTGAAAGGTCACTGATGGATTTTGAAAAGGAATGACTGTCCAGCAAGAAAAGCAGGCCAGACAGAAATAGTAGTAGAAGAATGGCACAAAAAATTGGAACAAGATTACTAGGGAGATGTAATAAACCAGACTTTGTGGAAGGGAGTGGAGTGAGTGAAGAAGAGTGAGGAGAGGTAGAGCCATCATTGGAGGAGAGAGAAAAAGGAGTAGAAAAAGAGGGAGGTGGGTGGGGCACCTGGGTGGCTCAGTCAGTTGAGCATCCAGTTTTGGCTCAGGTCATGATCTCATGGTCTGTGAGTTCGAGTCCCGCATCAGACTCTGTGCTGACAACCTGGAGCCTGCTTCGGTTTCTGTGTCTGTCTCCCTCCCTCTCTGCCCCTCCCCCACTCATGCTCTGTCTCTCTCACTCTCAAAAATAAAATAAAAACATTTTAGAAACTAAAAAAAAAAAAGGAAGGTAAAGAAATTGAGATAATGAGCGTGTTGTATTCTTTTGAGATACTTGACTATGGCAGAGAGGCTGTGTGTGTGTGTGTGTGTGTGTGTGTGTGTGTGTGTGTGTGTGTGTAAAAGTTATCAAGGTTAATAAACCTATGCATAGGTTATAGGGTGAGAGTGAGCAGAGAGGGAGAGGTTGAATATACATTTGGTTTGACAGGATCAAAAATTTAAAGTACATATTTCATGACCTGGTGTTTCCACTTTTCAATACTTGTCCTAGAGCAGTGGTTCTCAAATTTTAGTAAGCATCACAGTTACCTAGGAAACAGATTCCTGGACCCCTCCTCTGGAGATTCAGTAGGTGTGAGTTGAGCCTGAGAATTTGCATTTCTCAAAAATTCCCAGATGATGCTGTATTTTAGCAATGAACACTTGGAAACAACCTAAATGTTCAATAGGTGGGAAAATGGCTAAACTGTGGTATAAACACACTGAAGTACTCTGTGGCAGTTAAAAAGAATGAGGTAAGTTTCTGGATACTAAAGTGAAGGATCTCCATGACCTGTTACACTAAAAGACCCAAGATGGGGCACCTGGGTGGCTCAGTCAGTTAAGTGTCCTGACTCTTGATTTTGACTCAGGTCATGATCTCGTAGTTCATGAGTTCGAGCCCTGTGTCGAGCACTGTGCTGATGGTGCAAAGCCTGCTTGGGATTCTCTCCCAAGCCACTTCCTCTCTGCCACTCCCCTGCTTGCGTGAGCTCTCTCTCTCCCTCTCCCTCTAAAAAAAAAAAAAAAGACCGAGTTGTGGAATAGTGCATATAGTGTGGTACCATTTACATTAAGAAAATAATATGACCAATCTATATATCTATGTGTGTATTAGGAAAAAACTTGGACGCCCACACATTTAATGGATAATCTCAAGGGAGGGAACCAAGTTTGTAGGGGTGGGCAGAAGGTTGGGAGTTGGTTATAGAGAATGTTTGCCTTACTTTATTGTTGAATGTTTTTACAAGGAAAGTTTATGTATTGTGTAATTAAAATTTTTAATTTTTTTTTTTTTTTTATTGTTTTATTTTTGAGAGCAAGCTGGGGAGGGGCGGAGAGACAGACACAGAATCTGAAGCAGGCTGCAGGCTCTGAGCTGTCAGCACAGAGCCCGACATGGGGCTCACCTTTGGGGGAGGGGAGAGGGACTGGAGATGAAGCCAATCATAAAGGCCAGTGATTTAATCAAGTGTGCCTACATAGTGAGCCTCTATAAACCTTTCAAATTCCATTAAAATTTCTCATTAAAATTTATTTCGTACGTTTTTCTCTCTTTCCCTCTGGCCCTCTCCCCTGCTTACACTCTCTCTCTCTCTACAATAAAAAAATAATTTATACTTTTTCTTCCTTTCCCTTAATAATGAATGTGGAGGTGATAGAATTTTGTTTCAATTCTCTGTAGCCTGCAGACACTGCTGGACACACAGGGATAGGGATTCTTAACCAGGAAACTACATATTTCACCTGTGTGTGAACCCTGCAGATTGCATGCCAAATTTACGTGCGTGTGTTTGCACACACGCGTATGTTTTTGGATTGGTTGATGATCAGTGATTTTTTAAGTACATTTTCATGTGAGTTCCTGACCTAACAGAGGATTGCAGAATAATGACAAATGCTAAATGTTCTTTGGGAACTCTTTACTTTTAAAAGATGGCACAGGTAGTGCTCACTCCTTGTTTTCAGCAAATAAGGAGAAAATGTGATGTTGTGGTAACATATATTTTGTCTTCACCCCCTGATTCCTGATACAAGAGCTTCTAAAACCCTTGTTGGTAACTTCCTGAGTCAGGGGTGAGAGGAGTGTCTTTTGTTACTCATAATAATCCCCTTAAAATTTATTAACTTCTGAGTTTATGCTAATGAGGAACTTGTGGGTCCCTAGGTAGCTTCTACGCAGGGCTGGTTGCAGTAGGAACCAACCCTGTGATTATGGGTTGCAATTTTCAGGACCTCAGAAGAGGTGCTAGAGATTAGGCTAAACACCAGTAACCAGTGATTTAATCAATTGTACCTGTGCAATAAAACCTCCGTAAAAGCCCTTTCAGAGACTTGGCATCTGAAGTGGAACAGTCTTGTGGGACTGAGCCTTTAAACCTGTAGAGTGTGACACTAACTCTTGATAGTGTCAGAATATGATGGAATTGTAGGACATCGAGTTGTTAGAGTTGGAGAGCTGGTTGCTGGTGTGGAAAAATGCACCCATTTGGTGTCAGAAGTGTTGTAAGTAAAAACAGTTCAGAGACAAGTGGCTGTATTGTGTTACTTGCAGCAACCCTGAGAGCATTGCTACTGAAATCAGAAGGGATACTTGGCTTTTTTAAGGTTAGGAGGTTTGGTAGCGGGTGCAGTAGAGTAAGGAATTTTAATGCTGAGTTGGAGGGTGGTTGTACCGTATGGTTTTAGCCAAATAAGGAAGGAAATGAAGCTTTGAGCTGGATGTGGGACTGGGAAAAGAGGAAAGAATCAAGAGGGTAGAGGCATGGACAGAGGTTAGACACAGCAAAGTGGGAACGTCAGGTGGGGGATCACCATTGGAAGGAGAAAGAATTACCAAATATGGGGCTAAAGGGGTGTGTGTTTTGACTTGGTTGAAGATGGCATGAATGACAGTAATGGTTGGGTGGACTGTACTCTATGTTACTGGAGTGTGCAGACCAAGGTCATAGATGGTGTTGTTAGTCTGACCGGTAGCAGGTAGCACTCTGCTTGAAGGTCAAGAGGAATGCTCCTAAAGGTGTTCTGTTGTGTTTGAATAGGACCTTCCCTTAGCAATTAGGTAAGAAGTTTAACTGGCTTCTCAATGGAATCCTCTGCCCATGGAGACTAGGTGGCTATGTGTGGTGAAATAGAGAGGCCGAGAGCAACTTGGGGGGATAGGGCCCTAGAGCAGGGCTCTCCGTAGTTTATACATGAACTTGACATTTATTTTATTCCTTTCAGGTGTTATACAGCATTAATTGTGGGCATTCATCATAAATATCTTACATAAATTGTAGCTGTGTAGTAGTTGACCGGTGTTAACTGGAGTGAGTCTTTTTGCTGAATCTTTGCTTCCTCATCCACTCTTATTGTCTTTAATTATTCTCTATGTGTAAAATGAGATTGGTTGTGCTGAATCTTTGTAGTCCCTTCCCACTCTTACGGTTTGCTTCCTTGAAACGCATTCAGTATATGGAGTTTTATAAAATTAGTACTTGAAAAGATGGTTGACCTTTTGAAAGCTTTAGTAAAGTTTTTTTTGGTTTTTTGTTTTATTTATTTATTTATTTATTTATTTATTTATTTATTTATTTATTTATTTTTGAGAGAGATCAAGCAAGCAAGCACACACACAAAGGAGGCGGGCAGAGGGAGAGGGGAAGGATCTTAAGCAGGCTCCACGCCTAGTACCATGCCCAACATGGGGCTCAATCTCAAGACCATGAGATTGACCTGAGTCGGATGCTTAACTGACTGAGCCACCCAGGTGCCCCAAGATTTTTTCTTTCATTCCTTTTTTGGAAATTATTTATCCAAGGCTGGAGGTATCTAAATCAAGAAAGCTTAAAGGGGCACCTGGGTGGTTCAGTCGGTTAAGTGTCCGACTTCAGCTTAGGTCATGATCTCACAGTTCGTAGGTTCGAGCCCTGAGTCAGGCTCTGTGCTGGCAGCTCAGAGCCTGGAGCCTGCCTCAGATTCTGTGTCTCCACCCCTCCCCTGCATATGCTCTCTCTCTCTCTCTGTCTCTCTCTCAAAAATAAACTTTTTTTTTTTTTTAAATCAAGCTTAAATTCTGTTTTAGGTACTGTATTTTTAGTTTTGCAGGTAGTGATCAGTATTCACTATGTTGTCACTTCAGTAACAGTACTTTCTTTTCTCTAAACAGAGAAGCTGAATATTAAGTTTGTGCATCCAGAGGCTAGAACTGGACTGCTGTCTTTTGAGGAGAGCCAGAGAATTAAGAAACTCCATGAAAAAAACAAACAGTTCCTGAGTGTACCACGGAGGTGAGTTGAACAAGAATGTGGGACATTATAAGGCATAACAAGACCCCTGAGTATAAAATTTTTAATTTGGTGTTCTCTTTTTGCCTGTTTCCTTTTCTCAGCTGTCATTATTAAATCCAAATCCCATTTTATTTTGGTAACTCGTGGATTGTTTTTTCCCTCTGTAATTGTTTCAGACCAAAGTGGGACAAAAACACTAGTCCTGAAGAACTCAAACAGGCAGAGAAAGATAATTTTCTAGAATGGAGACGTCAGCTTGTCCGGTGAGTATTAGAAGATAGGAAGATTTGTCTTGAAATTCTGAGTCTGACATTTTGGTGTGTTTGCACTATTTGCATTTTGAAGGCTTGATTCTTTTAGAAGGGAAATGGTAGATTTCTTCTTATAAGTGCGGTTTCTTTGTGCAACCAACATTGCTGGGTACTCATTCATCTTTGCCCAGAGATGGTAAATTGATTACTCTGCTCCATTCCTGGCCTTCTCTCTTTTTCATACCCTTCTGTAGCCATTAGTCATCCTGGAGTTGATCACCGCTCTCTTGAGCATTCCTCCAGAAAGAGGTGCGTGGGAGAAGTGTCATTTTGTGTGCTAAACTTCCAGGGCTTAAATAGATTAAGTATACAATTTCAAATTTGATTTTCATATTGACTCAGTAGAAAGTATATAAAAACAATTTGATAGTATTTGTGTGCGTGTGTGGGGGTTTGTGTGTGAGCTTATTTTTTAATGCAATTAATTTGAGTGTTTATACTACTGGAAACCATCAGTTATAATCTGGCAAAGATATAAACTTTTCATTCTAAAGCCAGGCTAGAAGAGGAACAAAAGTTACTATTGACTCCATTTGAAAGAAATTTGGACTTTTGGCGCCAGCTGTGGAGGGTGATTGAGAGAAGGTAAGTTACCATTTTCTTTTTGTGTAACCAAGACATTAGTAGTATTACATTAATCATATCTGGATGTTGATGAATGCTCATAGGCTCACGGGGTGGGGCGGGGTGCTCAGGGTTTAAAGTATGCAAAAAGCTATTGATAATTATTATAAAAACTGAAAATAAGATGCTGTATTTCTTTTAAAATACTGATTTTTTTTTTTTTTTTTTTTTTTTTAGTGAACACTTTGATAGCATGTAGGAATGGTAAATGTTTTCTGTAAGATGAGTTCTAAAGTACCTACAGTTATTTCAGCAAATGTCTGTTGAATCCTATTGGAAATATGGAAAATATGGGTGTGAACAGGAATAGGTGTCTGACCACAAAGAGAAAATATGTTGGGCAGTGGGTATCAGGGGCACACAAAGGAATGAAATGCAGTCTTGTCAGATGATTCAATACCCAGTAAATCCAAAGTGCTTATGATTCTTGCTGTGTTACAGATAGAAAGGCAGTGGGCTGTGTTCTTACAGAGGAAGGAGCAGCTGATAAGGATTGGGCGGAATCAAGGAGTGGTTTATTTTAATTGGAATTAGATAGTGGTGATGGTTGCACAACTTTGTGTATATACTAAAAACCACTGAATTGCATACTTTGAAAGGGTTAATTTTACCTCAATTATAGGTAAGAGGTGGATTATACCTCAATTTTTTTTTTTAAGTCATTTACATGCCTTCCCCATCCTGCTCCCTCAGGGGCAGAGACAGGGCTATTGGGCTGGAATATGGGGAAGTCACAGTAACAAGGCAAATCTCTAAGTCTGAAAAAAAGTAGAAGCTTGCTGCTGGTTCCCAGGGTCTGTGCAGGCCCCTTTGATTCAGTTAGGCTTCAGTGAGGTTTGGGAAGACCCACTATGATTCTTCTGGGAACTTCTTTGGAGCAGAGTGGATCTCTCCTTCAGTGCCTCATTAGCAGTTGAAGATGTGGACTGCTGAAATGCCTGTTTTCTTATTTCCAAAGAGAAATAATAAGCTTTAAAGTAATGAAACCTCACCTTGGAATACTCCCATCTGCACATTTACAGTATTGTTTTTTCTGTTTGTTTTTTTTTTTATTTTAGATTTTCTATTTATTATATTGTCTGTCTTTCCTCTCTGTTCCTTTTTTTTTCCATTTATTCTGGTTTCTGACTTTTATGTAAGAGGCCTTTCTCACATGTCAAGCGATGTTTATTGTCTGTTTGTATCTAAGAATGAAGCATTACAAAGGGGATTGACAAGACCACCTGTTTGGATGGAATTTGCCAACTGGTGACTTCACTGTATAGGACTGAACAGGGATCAGTTTTATTTTGTTGGAATACCCCAAGATGTTAGGCTCTATGGGTGTTTTCCCTAGATCCAGTCAGTTTCTTAAAGATAAAAATTCTCCTGAGAACGTCGCTAAAGGTGGGAGTATAATGCAAGGTGTGTGGGCATGTTCACCATTGGGTATGTAGGCTTGTTTAATCCACCCTTTTTCAGTATAGCATCTCTTTCCCATCTTCTCCTGTTGCTTGAGGTTCCAATTCTGGAGACTCTTGGGTTCATTTTCTCTATAAGAAACCCTAGCCATCTGCTATTGGAATAGGAGAATCAGGCGGTGTAACTGCCAGACTGAACAGAACAGAAGAGAGGACCTAAGAGCTCCTCACCAGACTGATGTCAGTCCCATTCTTCACCCTTGCCTCAAGGCCTTCATCTGATGCCTCTAGTCCCGGGCTCCCTCAGGGCTCTGAGGCGTGAACAGGCTTCTTGATTGCGCTACCATGTCTCAGTTGCTGCTGTTCTTTCTTTCTCTTTATCCTGACGAGCATCAGAGTTTGCTTTCGTTTTTGTAGGTTTTAAGAGGGAACAGAGGTAACCATATGTGTTCCTTCTTCCACATTTGACAGACTTTTTATGTCCCTAAATAAGCTACTGGTTTCCCCAGAGTGAGCCTGTAGCTTCAATAGATTTACAATATTACTTGTTCTGTTAGTTTTATTATGTTGTATTTTTCTGTTTATAAGAGAGAGCGTATTTCTAGCTCAGTATAGTTTAGATCACATGGAAGTGGATCTGAATTACATAGAAATATTTTTTTTTTATTTATTTTTTTAACGTTTATTTATTTTTGAGACAGGGAGAGACAGAGCATGAACAGGGGAGGGCCAGAGAGAGGGAGACACAGAATATGAAGCAGGCTCCAGGCTCTGAGCTGTCAGCACAGAGCCCGACGCGGGGCTAGAACTCAACGGACCGCAAGATCATGACCTGAGCCGAAGTCGGCCGCCTAACCGACTGAGCCACCCAGGGGCCCCACATAGAAATATTATTAATAAAGGGACTACTGCCACATTTTTTAACAGGAAATATTTATTGATGTGTTTTGCATAGCAGATGTCTCCTGTTTGGTAATAGGCTAGCTAAGCCATCTGGCTCTTTAATTTCGAGAGTCGTTATTGGAAAAGATTCGATGTATACCCCGTAATTGAAATGCAGGAAGCTGCTGGGGCACTGAGGGCAGAACACCGTATTCCAGTAAGATAAGGCATTATTGTGCTGCATGAGCCTTTTTTGGTATACAGCACTTTGCATGTGCTAATTCAGCACATGAAGCAACTGCCTTTTTTTTTTTTTTGATGTTTATTTTTGAGAGCAAGTGTGAGTGGGGGAGGGGCAGAGAGAGAGGGAGACACAGAATCTGAAACAGGCTCCAGGCTCTGAGCTGTCAGCACAGAGCCCGACGCGGGGCTTAAGCCCATGAACCATGAGATCCACCAGAGCCAAAGTTGGACACTTAACCGAGTCACCCAAGATCCCCAAAGCAAGTGGTCTCAAGTTTGTCTTTTCTTCCTAGCGTTTCTGAGCTCATTATTGTTTCTCCATGTTTGCTGGGTAGACCTAATGTTTGTGGACCTTGCAATTTTAGTTTATTAGGTTTTGTCCATGTTTTGCAGTCATTGTTGCATTTACTGTTAAATCCTCCCAGTTTGAAAGTGGTAGCTATTACCTTAAAGAAGAAATACTGGGACCCACTTAATTACAGAACTTAACAATTTGTCTTGAATTAGCAAGTCTGTGAGTTCTTTGAATCACATTATGAAGCTGGAAATTGAACTAGTCTGAAAGAAAATGAACTGTGAGGGGCACCTGGGTGGCTCAGTCGTTTAAGCATCTGATTCCTGATTTCGACTCAGGTTATGATTTCTCACTGTTTGTGAGTTCGAGCCCTGCATTGGGCTATGAGTGCAGAGCCTGTTTGGGATTCTCTCTCTCTCTCTCTCTCTCTCTCTCTCTCTCTCTCTCTCTCTGTCTCTCTCTGTCTCTACTCATCCCCCTCATGCACGCATGTGCACACTCTTTCTCAAATAAACTTTGAAAGAAAGAAAGAAAGAAAGAAAGGAAAGAAAGGAAAGAAAGGAAAGAAAGAAAGAAAGAAAGGAAAGAAAGAAAGAAAGAAAGAAAGAAAGAAAGAAAGAAAGAAAGAAAGAAAGAAAGAAAGAAAGAAAGAAAACACACTTTGATTGTCAAAGCCCTGCCTTATATGATAAGCTTGACTTAATACATTTCCTCAATGTCCAGCCTAGTTGCATAAGCATTACCTCAGAACAGGCCAACCAGGCATGGATTTTTAGGAGACTGCCGTAAGTATGTCTGCAGCTTATTTCCTTCCTTCCTTTCTTCCTTCCTTCCTTCCTTTAAGTCCAAGTTAGTTAACATATAGTGTAATAATGGTTTCAGGAGTAGAATTTAGTGATTCATCACTTACTTATAATACCCAGTGTTCATCCCAAACAGTGCCCTCCCTCAGTGCCCATCACCCATTTAGGCCATCCCCCTGCCCAACACCCCTCCAGTAACCTTCCGTTTGTTTTCTATATTTTAAGAGTCCCATATGGTTTGCCTCCCTGTTATTTTTCCTTCCCTTCCCCTATGTTCATCTGTTTTGTTTCATAAATTCCACATCTGAGTGAAATCATATGATAGCTATCTTTTCTGTGACTTAGTTCGCTTAGCATAATACATTCTAGTTCTGTCCACATTGTTGCAAATAGCAAGATTTCATTCTTTTTGATCACTGAGTAATATTCCAGTGTGTGTCACACACATAGGTATACTGCATCTTTTTTCATTCACCAGTCATGGACATTTGGGCTCTTTCCATAATTTGGCTATGGTTGATAGCAGTGTTATAAACATTGGAGGGGGGGTGCATGTGCCCCTTCGAATATGCATTTTTGTATCCTTTGGATAAATACCTAGTAGGGCAGTCGCTGGGTCATAGGGGAGCTCTGTTTTTAATTTTTTTTTTTGTTTTGTTTTTAATTTTTTGAGGAACCTCTCGCTACCGTTCTCCAGAGTGGTTGCACCAGTTTGCATTCCCACCATCAGTGCAAAAGTGTTTCCCTTCTCCGCAGCCTCATCAACATCTGTTGTTTCCTGAGTTGTTCATTTTAGCCATTCTGACAGGTGTGAGGTGGTATCTCAGTGTGGTTTTGATTTGTATTTCCCTGATAATGAGTGATGTTGAGCATTTGTTTCATGTGTCTGTTAGCCATCCAGATGTCTTCTTTGGAAAATTGTTTGTGTCTTTGGTCCATTTCTTCCCTAGGTTATTTGCTTTTTGGGTGTTGAGTTTGATAAGTTCTTTATAGATTTTGGGTACTAATCCTTTATCTGATATGTCATTTGCACCTATCTTCTCCCTTTCTGTCAGTTGCCTTTTAGTTTTGTTGATTGTTTCCTTTGCTGTGCAGAAGCTTTTTATCTTAATGAGGTCCCAGTAGTTCATTTTCATTTTTGCTTTTGTTTCCCTTGCCTCTGGAGACCTGTCTAGTAAGAAGTTGCTGTGGTCGAGATTAAAGAGGCTTTTGCCTGCTTTCTCCTCTACGATTTTGATGGCTTCCTGTCATACGTTTTGGTCTTTCATCCATTTTGAGTTTGTTTTTGTGTATGGTGTAAGAAAGTGGTCCAGGTTCATTTTTCTGCATGTCGCTGTCCAGTTTTCCCAGCCCCATTTGCTGAAGAGACTGTCTTTATTCTGTTGGATATTCTTTCCTGCTTGGTAGAAGGTTAGTTGGCCATACATTTGTGGGTCCATTTCTGGGTTCTCTATTCTGTTCCATTGATTTGTGTCTGTTTTGTGACAGCACCATAGTGTCTTTGATGATTGCAGTTTTGGTACACAACCTAACCTTACACCTAAAAGAGGTGGAAAAAGAACAGCAGATAACGCCCAAAAACAGCACAAGAAGGGAAATAATAAAGATTAAAGCAGAAATCAATGATAATGAAATTTAAAAAGAAATAAACAGATCAACGAAACTAGGAGCTGGGTCTTTGAAAGAATTAACAAAATTGATAAACCTCTAGCCAGATTGATCAAAAAGAAAAAGGAAAGGAGCCAAATAAATAAAATCACGATTGAGAGAGGAGAGATCACAACCAACACCGCAGAAATACAAACAATAATAAGAGAATATTATGAGCAATTATATGCCAACAAGTTGGGCAATCTGGAAGAAATGGATAAATTCCTAGAAACGTATAAACTACCAGAACTGGAACAGGAAGAAATAGAAAATTGGAACAGACCCATAACCAGTAAAGAAATTGAAATCAGTAATAAAAAATCTCCCACAAACAAGAGTCCAGGGCCAGATGGCTTTCCAGGGGAATTCTACCAAACATTTAAAGGATAGTTACTACCTATTCTTTTGAAGCTGTTCCAAAAAATAGAAGTGGAAGGAAAACTTCCAAATTCATTCTGTGAGACCAGCATTACCTTGATTCCAAAACCAGACAAAGACGCCACTAAAAAAGGAGAACTACGGACCCAATTTCCCTGATGAACATGGATGCAAAAATTCTCAACAAGATACTAGCAAATCAAATCCAACAATACATTAAAAAAAAAAAAATTACCATGATCAAGTGGGATTTATTTCTGGGCTATAGGGGTGGTTCAGTATTCCCAAATCAATCAGTGTGATACATCACATTAAAAAAAGAAAGGATAAGAACCACATGATCGTCTCAGTAGATGCAGAAAAAGAATTTGACGAAATACAGCATCCTTTCTTGATAAAAAATTTCAAGAAAGTAGGTATAGAAGGAACATACGTCAACATCATAAAGGCCGTATATGAAAGACCACAGCTGATATCATCCTTAATGGGAAAAAACTGAGAGCTTTCCCCCCAAGGTCAGGAACATGACCGGGATATCCAATCTCACCACTGCTGTTCAACACAGGACTGAAAATTCTGGCCTCAGCAATCAGACAACAAAAGGAAAAGGCATTCGTATTGACAAAAAAGAAGTTAAACTTTAACTCTTTGTAAACAACATGATACTCCACTTTTGGAAAACCCAAAAGACTCCACAAAAAAACTGCTAGAACTGATTGATAAATTCAGCAAAGTCACAGGATGTAAGCTCAATGTACACAAATTGGTTGCATGTCTTCTATACTCTAATAATGAAGCAGCAGAAAGTGAAATCAAGGAATCAGTCCCATTTACAGTTGCACCAAAAAGACCTAGGAATGAAATACGTAGGAACAAACCTAACCAAAGAGGTAAAAGATCTGTACGCTGAAAACAAAGAAAGCTTATGAAAGAAATTGAAGAGGACACAAAGAAATGGAAAAGCATTTCATATGCTCATGGATTAGAGGAACAAATATTGTTAAAATGTCTATACGAACCAAAGCAATCGACACATTCAGTGCAATCCCTATCAAAATACCACCAGCATTCTTCACAGAGCTAAAACAAACAATTCTAAAATTTCTGTGGAACCATCTATCTCTTCCTCCCCCGCTTGCACTCTGTCTCTCTCTCAAAAATAAATGAAAATTAAAAATAAGTGGGGCGCCTGGGTGGCTGAGTCAGTTGAGCGTCTAACGTCGGCTGAGGTCATGATCTCACAGTTTGTGGGCTCAAGCCCTGTGTCAGGCTCTGTGCTGACAGCTTGGAGCCTGGAGCCTACTTCAGATTCTGTGTCTCCCTCTCTCTCTGTTCGTCCCCCACTTGCACTCTGTCTCTCTCTCTCTCTCTCAAAAATAAATAAAGTTAAAAAAAAATTTTTTTTAATTTGTATGGAACCAGAAGAGATCCCGAATAGGCAAAGTAATGTTGAAAAAGGAAACCAAAGCTGGAAGGATCACAATTCCAGACTTATTTCCTTCCAGTGGCAGTTGCGGCTGCCCCTTAGAGCATCTTAACTAGGCAAAGAGGCAGGATGGGAAGGGTGATCCTCCCAGGGAAGTGAGATATTTATTCTTGCAGTGCTAGGGTGCTGTAGTCCCCACTACATTTGTGAGGGCTTTAAGGAGCTTGTATCAGCTACAGAAGATTCTCTTACTCCTGCATCTTTTATGTGACAGAAGTTGGACTCATCATTCCTGCTTCAGTGTGGCATCTTAAGTTGATATTTTCCTGTTTTGTATTTGTGCCATTTAAACACATTGTTGGAACTGATGGATGATGATTTGCTGGATGTATGCTTTCTCTTTTCAGCCCTGGGTTTAAAAAACATACAGGCTTAGATAGTGGCTGCTGTCAGCAAGTGATTTATTAGTTTTCTTTTGAGATCTTAACCCCAGTGTGGATTAGGTACTGAGTATGCAGTAGACCTCATCTTGGATTAAAGTATTTGGAATACTCTTTTGCCTCACCAGGAGAGTTTACTAGAAGATCCAGTTGAAGTTTTAGCAATGAAACATCATCAGGGTCTTCTCGGACATAAAACAGCAAGAGAATGTTATGATTACAGGCATGTCCTCTGGTCCAGACAGAGTTCCCTTCGAGCTCCATCAGGAGTAGCTGGTGACCTTAGACAAGTTACTTAACTGTCCTAAGCTTCAGTTTCCTCATACATAAACTGGGGATAATTATACCTTAAAACGATTCATGTGTCAAGTGCTAATATATGGACAGTGTTTGCTATTATTATTATGTGGTCAGTGTTTCACTTCACAATGATTGGAGTATCTCATATTTCTTTTTCAGTGATATCGTGGTCCAAATAGTGGATGCTCGAAACCCACTCCTGTTTAGATGTGAGGACTTGGTAAGTAAAGTGTAACAAAATTCAAATGTGCAGTCCTTGGAGCCGCGGTGGGAGGACGGCCTCACTGACAGCAGTAACTGTAGGCAAGCGTTCTGTCCCTCCTCTAGCTTCAAGTAGGCCCCCTCTCCTCCCAGGGTTGGGCGCTTACACACTGCTGCTGTTTAGACAGGTGTTTTCCTTCTAAAACAATCATTTTCATCTGCAGGAAGGGACAAACACATGAACTCTCTAGCTTCTAGTTTAGAAGCCAATTTGTTAATAGATATTTGCCAGTGTTTCTCATTTTTTAAGAGACATCGGTTTAAATAACATTGTACTTTTTAGTCCCATCTTACCCATCCTGTCATGTTCTCTCTCCTCACACCTTACTTACTACCTGCTGTGATATTTTACAGTGAACTGTTTGTAAAACACCACAGGTAGTAATAATTAAGGAGTGAAGATTACATGAAAGAATGTAATACAGGCTTTGGATTAGTACAACACTGTACACATGTGAAGTATTCCTATTTGTGTTTGAGGACCATGATAGTAATAGTACAGGATATTTTTAAATCCATTGGTGAGAGACAAAAATCTCATTTGTGAAACTCTTGTGAAGTCACACTCTGGTGTGTTCCCTAATGAAGAGCTGTGTTTGGGAATTAGTATCAATTAATCGAGTCTTGTTTTTCTTTTAGTCCCTGCTGGCTGACAAATCTAGCTCTGCAGTTCTTTAACTGTGTAAAAGAAATACTTCGGCAGTATCAGAGAGAGGAACAACAGTATTTAAAGTGGAAAGATCTATTACCCTTCAGCAGGACAGGAGAGCATTTCATTTTACCCTTTACAATTTTTTATGTTGAGGGTACTTCTAAGTGTATGTGACCTACCTTTCTCAGAGCTTACTGGAAGGATCATTAGAATGTAGCAGGATGAAAACTCTTTAAATTAGGGTTGACTTAAAACTAGGGGCAGTAAAAATTTTTAGTCATACTTGGGGGTCTTCAGTATAATTTGCCCAATATTTACTTGTTTGAAGAGGCCTTTCTAAATACCTTTGTCTTGCCCAGGAATGTTACGTGAAAGAAATAGATGACAGTAAGGAAAATGTCATTCTGATAAATAAGGCAGACTTGCTGACTGCTGAGCAGCGGAGTGCCTGGGCCACATACTTTGAAAAAGAAAATGTGAAGATTATCTTCTGGTCGGCTTTGGCTGAAGCCATTCAACTGATTGGTGACTCTGAGGTAACCTGAGGGCTTTTTCAGGTTGGGTTTCTGGGAGGAAGATTTCAGTTTCTGGTTAGTAAGCTTTGGGTTGGTTGGTTGGTTGGTTGGTTGGTTGGTTGGTTGGTTGGTTTGAAGTTTTATGGGAATTCAGGGATTTTTGTTGGTTCCCTAAATGCTCTGATAGTAGGATGATCTATACTATAGAAAAATGAATCACAAGGTTGCTTTCTCTGGTTGTCAAATAGTCTGACATCTCTGGGGCTCTGTGTTACACACTGACACTAGCTAAAATTTTTAATTCTTGTAGATTTTCGGCAGGAAGTTGAATAGGAAGTTTCATGATGACTTTAATAATAGTTTTTAACAGGAGGCGGCGACAACCAAAGCCTGTACCTCTACTTCTCAGGACTTGATTAGAATCTCTTTTGACATTGTTTTCAAAACGAAATGAAGTAATTCTAAAGCTATACCATGTTCTCTTTTAACCCAAATTTTACAGAAACAATTTGGGGGTGGGGTGGGGTGGTGGCGTGAATGTGTGTGTGTTTTAAGTTTATTTATTTTGAGAGAGAAAGTGAGCGTGCACAAGCAGGGTAGAGGCAGAGAGAGAGGATCCCAAGCACAGAGCCCGATGTGAGACTCGAACCCACAAACTGCGAGGTTATAACCTGAGCTGAAGGCAGATGCTTAACTCACTGAGCTTCAGGCGCCCTGTGTGCTTGTTTTAAGTAATCTCTACACCCAATCTCCACCCATTGTAGGGCTTGAATTCACAGATCGAGTCACATGCTCCACCAACTGAGCCAGCCAGGTGCCCCTGGGGTTTGTTTTTTAATAAAAAATATAACTAATAACTAATAATAACTATGAAATGAAATTAGTAGTAGAATCTTAGATCTGGAAGAGACCTAAAGTAATACTTTTTTTCCTAGCCTTCTCCTTTTATCTCTGTCAACCATGTATTGACTTGTGTGTTGAGCTGGGTATCAGTGAATATAATACCCTCTCCTGATGAGTTTATAGGTTAGCTCACCTCCATGACAAACAGTCAGATAATCTCTCTGTGACTACATTAAATGACAGAGACCTGGTAGCTCACTGTTCCTGTCTTCATTTAGAAAGTTCTTCAGGGGTGTCAGCGTGGCTCAGTTGGTCCAGCTCTTGATTTCAGCTCAGGTCATGATCCCAGAGTCATGGGTCTAGCCCCCTGTTGAGCTCCGTGCTGAGAGTGGAGCCTGCTTAAGATTCTGTCTCTCCTGCCTCTCTCCCCTCCCCCACTCCCCCATCCACCCCCACACCCCGCTTGCTCGCGCACGCACACACACAATCTCTCTCAATAAAAAAAAAAAAAAATGTTAAAGAAAGAAAGTTTTTCAGTTTAGTGAAGCTAAGTTGGCCTCCCTAACCCTTGATCTAAGGACTCTTCCTTTGTCCCCTTAGTTCTCTCTTCTGCAAACTGTATGTATTTGCTGCCTTTCTATTCATTATGGACACAATATCTGGGGCACTCTTCATCTCAAGTGCCTGTTTGCCTGTGTCAGGATAACATTAAAATTGGTGGCACCTAATTGAATATGTTATTCTAGATATGGTTTGCCCAGGATGTATACAGAGAGACTATTAACTTCTTGTAATCAGGATACTCCTAGTAATTCAGAGTTTTTGTTAATTCACCCCGTTTCAAAGGAGCTATATTGTGGTCTTGGCTAATTTAACCTGTGAACAACCAAATCCCTCAAATATCTTTTAAAAATGAAAAGACTTAATGCAAATCTCGCCCCATATTTACATGTGGAAAAAGTTTTTGTGTTTGTGGTTGGTTTTTGTTTGTTTTTGAGAGAGAGAGAGCGTGCACAAGCGCACACATGAGAGAGCGCAAGTGAGGGAGGGGCAGAGAGAGGGGGCGGACAGAGGATCCAAGTTGGGCCCTACACTGACAGCAGCAAGCCCAGTGCGGGGCTCGAACTCACAAACCATGAGATCATGACCTGAGCTTAATTCAGATGTTCAACCAAGTGAGCCACTCAGGCTCAACTTAGGACAGTATTGTTCCTCTGAAATATTGTTAGTGTTTGGGGCTAAGGTAGAGAATTCATTTTGGTTGTGCAATTTGCTTTTCTCTCCTTCTAGCTTTGAATCTGCAGATGTTGTGTGTTTGTGCTTCTGTATATTCTTTCCAGTCATTGATGTTAAACAGGTCAGAACCAAGGGGAGAGCTCTGTAACCTTTTGTGAACTTACTAAGCACTTGGTACTAATAAGCATTCTGATGTGATGAATACAGATGTGTTTGCAAGGATAGAACAGTAAGGATCATTCTGTTGTTACTATTGTTAATAAAAACTAACCCATAAAAAGTTTATTCTGTGCCAGGCACCACTATCCTAAGCACTTTGTATATTTTATTCATTTAATCTTCTCAACAGTAAATGTAAGTGCTTATTATCCTCAGGTAGTCTGGCTTCCTAGTTTGTCCTCTTAACCACTATTTCTGTTTCACCTCTTTCCTGGAAGCCAGCATCTTACTGAAGGTTTTTGTTGTTGTATTTTTAAATTATCAAAAATGAAAAAAGGATTAGTTTCTACATCTGTAGTCTTCCCTGAACTGTTACCAAGTAGTACGTTCCACTTTTTTACATAATCTGTTCTCAGGAAACCCTTGTTGCCTCCTGTTGATGACTGTCTTTTTAGGGCTCACCAGCTGCCTTGAGGACTTACTCCCATATCCAACTCCGAGTTAACAGTGTGTGGTTATGGAAGATATTCTTTCTTCCTTCTTAAGTTAGCCATCATTTACTCCTCCCAAGTCTTCTGAAGTCTCTGGTGTTTTTCATGATTTCTCAAGACCAATAACTAACTACTGTTGTGATGTATCAGTAATCACATCTGTCATTTGAGTATCAAACATGAACTTACTAGAAATAGTTTGATAATCACTGTACTCGCCTATCTGAAGCTTGGTTCTTCCTTTACAGTTGTTTAACCCCTTCTTATTTGAAAGAGCATGACAGTTTTCAAGCCGAGTACCTTAGTTTTTTCTTGGCCATCTGATAAATTGCACTGTTTTCCTAAGAAATTGGCTTTCCCCTTATTTTTATTTTACTATAACTGCCACGAAGTCCTTCTCTTGTCCTTCTCATTTTTCCTGAACCTAAACTGCTTCTAGTTTTAGGTGGGGTCTTTTTTAAAAGTCTTTATTTATTTATTTTGAGAGAGAGAGAGTGCACGTGCATTGGGCGGGGCAGAGAGAGAAATTCCCAAGCATGCTCTGCACTGTCATCGCAGAGCCCCATATACAAACCCACAAACCAACTGAGCCATCGAGGTGCCCCTGGTTCACATTATTGTTACCTGTTTCTTTCATATTTTGAAATGATCCAGAAGAGTTCACGGTGAAGACACGCCATCTTCTTTACACTCATTGTTCATTTCTCATAGAAATTGCTCCCAGTTCTGTAGTTCTGTTAGAAGCCATACTGTTTTGTTGTGGGTTTTTTTTTAAGTTTTGTGGGGTTTTTTGTTTTTTGTTTTTTTTTTTTTTTGAGAGAGAGAGAACATGAGCGGGGAGGGCCAAAGAGCGCATGCGAGAGAGAGAGAGAGAGAGAGAGAGAGAGAATCCCAAGCAGGCCCTGCACTGTCAGCACAGAGCCCAACGTGGGGCTCAAACCCACGAATCATGAGATCATAGAGTTGAATGCTTAACCAACTGAGCCACATAGGCACCCTCATGCTGTTTTTTTTTTGACTCACCAGGCCTGACTGTGAAATCATGCCTATTTTCTGTGATGGTTTATGTCACTGCTTGCCTAAAATTTAGGATACCTGTTTAACTCCCTGTGTCCCCTTCTGTGACGATTACTCATTCTAACGTTAGGTAATGTAGAGATGATACCAGGTTTGCATCACTTCTAAATCCAGACCAATTCACTCTTGTTGATACAAATCAATATAGTAATACCATAAATTGTCTTAGTTTTGCTTTAATATCAGTAGGAATTCAGAAGAATTTACACATCCCTAAAGAGTAAATGATTTTTATCTTGTTTTTCTTTTTTGCATATGTGAATAATTTTCGCATGTGGAGTTGGGTTTTGTTTATTTCATCCTGAGGGAGCTGTGCTGCACAGCACTTTGATTTATTAAAGGCAATTATAAAGGAATAGCAGTTTCCTTAAATATGCAAACCAGTCTTTAAAAATGCAAATGTAAAAAACTCAAATTATAAATTCTGCCCTTCTTGCTTTGTGCAGAGAAGAGAATGTTAAATGTTTTATTGTTAACGAGAAATGCTTTGTTCTATAGGCCGTTGTAAAATGGCATACTGACAAAGAATTCAGCTTGACATGGGCTTTTCTAAGCTCTTGCTTTCTTTAAAGATGTATCTATTACAGAAGTAACGCATGTTGTTTGTACAGAGTTCAGATAATACAGGAACGCATAAAGTGACAGTCCACTGTTCCTCCCGTCCCCAGAGGGCACCACTGTTGATAGTTTGGTTGTGTCCTTGCACTGAAAGACTTACATTGTCTCCCTGTTTTCACCTTTTCTGGTCTCCTTCATGGCTTTTCTTGTCCTCTGTTCTTCAATAACCAACTCTGAATACTTTCATTAGAATGAAAGATGCCATTGTTCTACCCTTCTGAACTTTTGTGGTTTCTGTTATTTCATCAGGAACATGTGAACGAGGGTGCTGGAGAAGCCAATACAACCGAGTCTGAAAACTCCAGTTGTGATGAGGCTGAAAATCCTCACAGTGAGACCGAACAGCTCCTGGACGGGGGATCCCCGCCACTTGGTGAAGTTGCCAGTAGCGATGAAGACAACAGTGAGTACGAGGACTGTCAGGAGGAGGAGGAGGAAGTTTGGCAGACGTGTTCGGAAGAGGACAGCAACCCTGACGAAGAGCCCTGTGGCTGGGACAGGAAGGAAAGCTGTACTGTGGATTCTGAGGCTCAGGGCAGGAACACCCTGGAGAAGAGGCACACACGCAATTTCAGCCACCTGGTGTCAAGGCAGGAGTTATTGGAGATCTTTAAGCAGCTACACACCGGGAAGAAAGTGAAAGACGGACAGCTTACCGTTGGACTGGTAAGGTGAAATAGGTTCTGAGATTGTTACCACATGGGTATCTTTATATCCAATCCATTGGTAGCTACACTGGAATCCAAGGGACTACTAACCAGGCTTCTGGCATCATTGGGAACGTTATTGCCCTCTTGTTGCCCACTGGCATTGTGGGAGTAGGCCGTGTGACAGGAAAAGTCAAAAGTGTACTCTTTCAAGGCTTACATTGGCTATACCTCTTTTCATAGTAATTATCTTCTCCCAGTTCAGCTCCTTCCAGTTCAGCGCTACCAGTCATGTGACTTCCCAAGAAGTACTTGGAAGAGAGCACTTTTTTTTTTTTTTAACGTTTATTTATTTTTGAGACAGAGAGAGACAGCGCATGAATGAGGGAGGGTCAGAGAGAGAGAGACACAGAATCTGAAACAGGCTCCAGGCTCTGAGCTGTCAGCACAGAGCCCGACGTGGGGCTCGAACCCACGGACCGCGAGATCATGACCTGAGCTGAAGTCAACCGCCCAACCGACTGAGCCACCCAGGCGCCCCAAGAGAGCACTTTTTAAGACCATTTTCAGTCTTCCAGGTCAATATTCTTACCTTCTGGAGGCTTATGGTGTCATGTGATCCTTGCGAATTTGTACTGTAAATGTTCCAGATGCATTCTAGGGAGAATCCCAACATCTTTGGGCCAGGTACAACAAGATTGGTGCTTTGGTTGCATAAGAATAGGGGAAAGGAGGGGCGACTGGGTGGCTCAGTTGGTTGATCCTCCAACTTTGGCTCAGGTCATGATCTCACAGTTCGTGAGTTCCAGCCCCATATCTGGCTCATTGCTTACAGTGTGGAGCCTGCTTCGGATCCTCTGTCCCCCTCTCTCTGCCCCTTTCCCGCTCATGCACATGTGCGCGCACTCTCTCAAAAATAAACAAAAAACGGGAAAGGAGATCACGTCCCTAGCTACATATACACTAATTCTAGAGGTGGCTGTGAGAAGTACCCAAACCTCAGGGGTGTACAGCAGAGCTCCAAACGGCCCCATCTTTAGCTAAGGAAGTGTAAGATGTTAGAGAAGGTATCTTACAGATCTTCCATCCAAGCAAGAAAACAAAACAGTGAAAGAAAGTAGATCATGGCAGCCTTTAAATCTTCTAGCTTTTAAGTTACGTGCCGAGTAGAGCAATCCTAATTGTTTTGAAGCACTGTCCCCCTCCCAAAGCGTACTTAAAATGATTATAGCAGATTGACATTTTATTTTAGAACACTAGTTAAAGGAATTGTCCCTGGAGCCAGGCAGACCTAGTGTAATTCCCAGTTCTACAGTGGAACGGATTTACTTGCTATAAACTTTGGGAAATGTAGCTAATTTCTCTTAGCTTTACAACTCCACTTCTATATATTATTGCTAAAAATTCATTTTCCATATGCCACCAGAAAGCCCACCTTCCCTAAAAGCTAGTTTATTTCTCACATTTACGGACATGCTAAGCAGCCTCGCCACTTTCTGAATGTCTTACTCTAGAAATCTTGAAAATAGGTTAATTTACTCATTCTGTGAACATTTATTGATCACCGGCCACATGCCAGGCGTCCTGCTGGGGTATGACAGTCAGTGTATCTCCACCCTCCCAGAACTTTTAATTCCAAGTGTAGGGAGTGGTAGAGAGGACATCCAGCGCCCTATAGGAGTTATATAATGAGGAGCCTGGTCTACAGGAGGTGGGGGAGATGACAGCAACAGAAGTCCCCTGTCCCCAACAAAGGACATGTAAACAAATGGTAACATGTTATGTAATCAAGATATAAATAAACACAAAACATGAGAATATTGAAATTAATGAGCAGTTGTCTGACATATTTATGTAAGAGGTTGCACCTTAAAGTACAATGTGACAATGGAAGGAAGGGCCTTCAGACAAACAAGGTAAAGGTTTAAACCAAGCCCCAGGAATGGAAGTATGTCCATGGACCAGCAGGTGGCAGTATGGCTAAGCATGGAGAGGGGCAAAGTGAAGCTGAGCAATGGAAGTGATGTGTTACGAGGCCTGTACTGGGGGTGGAAGGTTTGGGGTTTTATGTTCCATGGGATCAGTATTTGTAATCTTCCAGTCATGCTGACGGAGGATTGTTTGAACCAGGTAAGAAGGAATTGGATTTAGAGGTACAGGGAAAAAAACCTAAGAAAAAGCCTGGAGCAAGACTGGCATGATTTGAGCATTTATTTGAGAATCTTTATATGATCCTGCTAAGACTCACTGAAGAGTTTTAATAGCTTGTTAACCCACAGCAAGTCCATGTGCCATTTACCATTGTTAACCAATAAGATAGAAGCTTGTTGGTAAGTTACTAAAAATTAAAAGTGATTGTATGTTGTGATGATTAAAATACCTATCTGATGCTTGACTTCACCCACAGTGTGGAAAATACAACAGAAACTGAAATGCCTGTAAGATGGGACATCGTGGGTAGAGCTGAGAACAGGGGGCTGAGGTTTACTGTAATATCTGCTGTTACAGCAAGACCTCTACAAATAAAATGTACTTAGCTTGACTGTGCATCACTGGAGACCTGTCTGAATAAATACATCCACACTGCAAGGGAACAAATTGTCCACAGACAGCACCTATTTCAAATAATCTTTTGAAGCAACCAGACACGCTGGAGTTGCACTATTTATGTATTATCTTTGGGTTTGATACACGTACTGTCAGACGCTAGTAACTTAGGTGTCTCTTGCAGGTGGGCTACCCGAATGTTGGTAAGAGTTCCACAATCAACACCATCATGGGCAACAAGAAAGTGTCTGTGTCTGCCACACCTGGTCACACCAAGCATTTTCAGGTATTTCTGCAGCATCAGCCTGTTTCCTCCTTAGCCAGTTCCTCCGGCTGGGTTTTCTGAGTTCTTCACCACTCGCGTGGTGGTCTTTTCCCTTCCTCTGCTGTGTGCCCAGCGTAAACCTCTCACTTGTCTTTCAGACTCTCTATGTGGAACCTGGCCTCTGCTTATGTGACTGCCCGGGCCTGGTGATGCCATCCTTCGTCTCTACCAAGGCAGAAATGACTTGCAGTGGAATCCTCTCTATTGACCAAATGAGAGACCACGTTCCCCCTGTGTCACTAATATCCTTTCTGCTTTACAAAGACTGGTTGTTACGTGTACACTAGGGCTTCAAGTTTGTTTTGGACTTGGCTTTGCATTGGATGTATTGAAAAACCTGAAACACTTAACAGTAACTTGCCCAAGTTTATATGTGAGGTAGCATCAGGATTGCAGAACCTCATGTCCTGAGTGCAGCAGTGTCGCCTGGAATCAGTGGAAGAGCCCAGTCTTGGATCTCAGCCCCGAGTTGCAAACCTGAATCCTGACACTGCCATTTGACTATTTGTGTGATAAGCTTGCTTAACCTTCCAGAAACTCTCTTTTCTGAAAAGTGCCAGTAATAACAGCTCCTTCACGGTTGATAAGACCTGAATGAAGAGATATACGTGTTTATGGTTTGAAAGACTTCATACTCTTAAAATGTCAATTCTTCTCAAATTGATACATCAGTGCAATGCAATGCAATCCCAATCAAAATCCCAGCATGCTTTTAAAGTATGCAAATAGGCCTACCAAAAAAAAAAGGAACTCTGCTGCTTCCCAGCATAATAGTTAACTTATGTGAAGCACCTAGGATAGTGTGTGACATGAAAAAAATATTGTTAAGAACCACAGTGTCTTAAGATATTACCCTACTTACAAGCCAACAGGTTAGTCTGTTACTGTTCCGTGGATGCTGGAGGAAGATAGGAAGGAGACTCTGTGAAACTGACATGCCAATTTGTTAATTTATAAGTAGCGTGAAGTTTCTGTCCCTGTACAGTTCTTGACAAGATTCTTCATGACTGCCCTGAAGGCCACCGCATTTTATTTACCCCAATTTGATTTCTCTTCCTGTAAGAAATAATGAGAAAGAATTCATCTGCCAGGATTGATAAAATACAGTATATCGCTAAAATAGAATAGTATATGGTTGTTAAAAATACTGCGCTAAGTCTGCCTGTGGTAACCTAGGTAGATCTCAAAAGATCACATATACGGTGTGACACCCATTTCTGTAAAAATTGTCACCTCACAGAACAGTACTTTGCATTAATAGATACATGTGAGTGTAAAAGTGGGAGAAGCAGACTGGCGGAGGTTTGCATTTGTAATACAATTTTTAAAAAAAAAATTTTTTTAACATTTATTTATTTTTGAGACAGAGACAGAGCATGAATGGGGGAGGGTCAGAGAGAGAGGGAGACACAGAATCTGAAACAGGCTCCAGGTTCTGAGCTGTTAGCACAGAGCCCAACGTGAGGCTCGAACTCACAGACTGAGATCATGACCTGAGCCAAAGTCGGACGCTTAACTGACTGAGCCACCCAGGGGCCCCTGTAATACAATTTTTAATAGACGAAATTGTTACCACTTCTTGATAGTTGGGAACATAGTTGTTACATTATTTATGCTTTTCTGTATATTTTCCGTTTCTGTTTGAATTAATAATCGGATGTGTATTGAGCATTCATTACAAGCCAGATAAGGTTGAGTTCTGTGGAAGCTATGAGCATGAATCAGCCATGGATCCTCCCCTTCTGGATTCGGTCTCAGGGGCATATGGGGCATGTGCATGAATAGCCGGTATAAGGTAGAATGGTATTTAAAGAGAAAGCATTTGAAAATTAATGAATAACTGTACTTCTTTTTTGGAGGCATAAAAAGGCTTCGGTCATAGGAGTGCTAAAGTACCATGGTCTCAGAATTAGAGGCATGTGTCAGAAGCCGTGGTGGGGAGGGGTCAGTTCAAGGTAATGGATTCCTTGACAAGCTTATGTTTGCCAGAATATTCCGAGATATGTTTTAGAAGCTACCTATGGCATTAATATCATAAAGCCTAGAGAGGATGAAGATCCCCATCGACCTCCGACGTCAGAAGAACTGTTGACAGCTTACGGATGTGAGTTGTGATTTATTTTAAAACATGAACAATTAAATGAACAAAAAGTAACAACATAGTTAATGAGAGCAACTACTCCTGCAGAGATAGAAATTTACATTTTTCCTTGGCATTTGTCATGTCATCTTCCAAGGTTTGTGCTTTCATTGTCTCTGTTGGCCTTGCCTCCAGCTACCTGGTCTCCAGGTAGCTGCTTTGGTGGTGGGTTCAGAGTGCAGCAGTAAGGGAGGGGAGCTGACTGCTCCGTGAGTAGCATTTTACTTCAGTGTGGTAAGTGCTTTCTGGAGTTAGAGGAGGAGATGCTTTGAATCCCTTGCCTCTCCTCAGGTCTGCCCTTTGCTTTCACTATAGCAGTCAGGCCCCTCCCTGTTGAATGCCTAGATGCAGACTGTTGAAAGCTCCCACAGAGAGCACCAGCAAGAGCCAGCAGTTGTCACATGCCTCTAAGAAAAGGCCCTGAGGGCATAAACTGTTTAGAAGATAACCAGGTGTAGACACGATTCAGATTGAGGCTGTGCTGGCTTTTTCTGGAGTCTTCTCCCAAACAGGGAAGAAAAGGGATGTTGGGAAGAAAATGAATATGCTGTCAGAGCAGGTAGGAGAGTTGTGAGGGCAGCATTGGAAGGGAAAGCCCTCAGATTGGGACGTTGCTGAATGTGGTCAGGGTAGGGACACAAAACAGCCTCCCTCCCCTTCCATCAGTCCCTTGGAAACCTTGTTTGACATTAACTTGAACTTAGCTTAGTTGAGAGACTTTAAAGAGGATAAATATTAAGCATTTGTGATGAGACCGGTGTAGTCACAAAACCACGTAAGAGACCTTAAAGATCACTCCGCCTCTCACCTCTTTTTTTTTTTTAAGACGAGTAATCTGAAATCAGAGCATGAAATGACTTGCCTACAGTGGTGTCTGATCAGTGGCGCATAGCCCGAGTTTCATATTCCAGACCTCTTTCCAGTAGTGGGCCTCCACCAGACTTTCCATTTGATTGGACTTCAGATAAAACTAAAAGTAATCGTTTTTTAAGATTTTTCATCTAATGCTGATAAAATCAGAGTAAGGAAAAAGCCAGTTTGTAAAGATGGATGACCACATACGTATAGTTTCTAAGATCATTTTGCAGGTCTGTAAAGAATAGTCTCTGACAGGGGCGCCTGGGTGGCTCAGTCGGTTGAGCGTCCGACTTCGGCTCAGGTCATGATCTCACAGCTCGTGAGTTCGAGCCCCACATCAGGCTCTGTGCTGACAGCTTGGAGCCTGGAGCCTGCTTCCAATTCTGTGTCTCCCCTTCCCTCTGCCCCTAACCCACTCACTTTCTGTCTCTGTCTCTCTCAAAAGTAAACATTAAAAAAATTTTTTTTTTAAGAATAGTCTCTGATGGTTCATAAGACATTGCTAAATAACTTTAATTTGCGTATCTTTACTAATGAAGTGGAACATCTGTGCATATGCTGGCCATTTCTGTTTCTTCTGGGAATCACCTTTTTCTATGCATCTTTTGTTCTTTTAAGGATTTGTAGGACTTCTTTAGCCCTATATACATTAACAATTTTAACAGACTTTTTCCTTTTTGGCTTGATGGTGTTTGGTGTTTTACTTGGGAGGGCCTTCCCTATCTTAAAAGGATAAAACTATTTTCCTGTAATGTCTTTTTTTTAATGTACCTTTAGATTTTTAATCTGCCTACGTGTTTTTTTATGTATTGTGCGATCTAGGGTTCTAACTATTTTCTTCTGAACTGAAAGAGCCAATACACAGCTACTAAGTGAAGGAGCTATTTTTAACCCAACCCGTCTGCCAAAGGCCATATTCTTAACCACTAGGCTCTGCTACCCCCTCTAGTTGAGTTACTATTAGAGGGATCTTTGTTGTATGTTTGGGAAATTGGGAAAAAGCATAGATACATTATTAAACAAGAAGACTTACTATATTGCTTTTGGTTTTGCTAATTGTAGTGGCGGCATAGCATTCTACAGGTGGCCTCCGTATGTAAATGTTTAAAATCAGGAGGTGAAAGAAATAACTGGAGTGGAGAGAGATTGAGTGTGTGTGTCAGCCCTTGGTGCTAGGCTATCAGAACAGTGTGGTCCGTTCACCCAGATTGTCGGAGGTCTTTATAATGCTACCAGAATGTCTTCTACCATGACAGTTGCTTTTTAAAGCTAGAGAGTAAGGATGCATAGTTGGTGTGGTAATGGACTAAACTTCCTTCACCTCAGTTGTCTTCGTTGTGATTTGCCGTCTTCTAACTTCAGTTTCGCACAACCCATCTCTCCTCACAGATATGCGAGGATTCATGACTGCGCACGGGCAGCCAGACCAGCCTCGGTCTGCTCGCTATATCCTGAAGGACTACGTCAGTGTAAGTGAGCCCAGCTCCTCGATGCTCTTGAGTGAGCAGGCCTCCTCTCTCACGGCGCCTAGACGCCAGCAACCTGTTGCATCACAAAGGAGGGATTTTCTCGTTGAGGGTGTATTGTAATTGGCAAGATCCAGTGTTGGCAAGGGTGGTGCGGGTCTTCTGCGGGAGGAGATCCGCAGCCTCGGCGTGGCTTTCTTGATCCGGGGGAGTTGGCATCATGTGAGCCAGAGATGGAACCAACAGCACAATTACGAGAGAGAAAGCTCTCTGCACGTTGTCAGCGAAAGTGATAAATGCGTGCCTCTGGCTTTGCCATCGCCTGCAGCTCCTCTTGCAGCTGTGTCACAGCCCTCCTGGGAGCGGAGCGTCCGTATGCCGTTCTCCCTGCGTTCGCCCGGTAACGGTACTCACAGCCCTGCCGAGAATAGTGCTGTTTTCGGTGCGTCGTCTCATTAAAGATACATAACGAGTCTGTCCACATCACAGATGAGGACGTGCTAAGTTTTGGGTTTTCCTCATCAGTGAAATAGGAACGAATAGTAGCTGTCTCACGAGATTATTACAGGAAGTAAATGAGAATAATGTGTGTGTGGAGACACACACACCACTAAGCTCAGTGCCTGGTGCGTAATTAGCCCCCAGTACTTGTTATGTATTAAGCTTAATTCTTTCTGCAAACAAGCATCTTGGGTCTCCCGTAATAACTGGTTGTGAGGATTCCCTCTTCTGAATGCCACATCAGCAGAGCCCTTGGAAGCATAGGATAAAATTGAACATCCATACTCTCTTGCCTTCAGTTCAGGAAGAAAGTAGTTAATCAGTAGAGTATTTGTATGGATAAATTATTTATTCATTTGCCATTTATAAAACTGTGGAAGATGAGAAGATGAGTTACAAACCACAGTTCATAGAGTGTTTATGGTGGGAAGCAGGAAATTTGCATCCAGTGAGCGACCGCCCAACATCTGCATTAGTATAATCCTGCTGTGCAGTTGTGTCCTGATTTTCATTTTGGAAAACGCTTAGCCTAAGTATAGTAACATAAGTGCACCGAAGAACGTGAGTAGAAATGCAAACAAGGTAAAAAGGAACACAGAGGAGAAAGATTTCCTCCTGGGCTGTGGGCTGTGGGCAGGCTAGGCCTTCAGAACACTTTAAAGGTAAGTCAGTGTATTCATTAGGACTCTCCATTTGCAGGTGACCAGAAGTCAGCTTGGTTAATCGAAAAGCAGGAAGGGGCGCCTCGGTGGCTCTGTTGGTTAAGCGTCCAACTTCGGCTCAGGTCGTGATCTCACGGTTCGTGGGTTTGAGCCCCGCGTCAGGCTCTGCTGACAGCTCAGAGCCTGCTTTGGATTCTGTGTCTCTCTGTGTGTCCCTCCTCTGTTCACACTCTTACTCTCTCTAAATAAATAAACTTTTTTTTTTTTTAATTGAAAAAAGGAAGCTGGTCAGAGGGTGCTTGGCGGAGATGTCTTCTTTGAGGATTTTTCTTTCTTCTGGGAGAACACAGACAACACATGATGTGCTGTTAACGCTTCTTGTCTTCGTAGGGTAAACTTCTGTACTGTCATCCTCCTCCTGGAAGAGACCCTGTGACCTTTCAGCATCAACACCAGCGACTCCTAGAGAATAAAACGAATGGTGGTGAACTAAAAATACATCCAGGCGGAAATAAAAAAGCAAAACAGATTGAAAATATAGTTGACAAAAGTTTTTTCCATCAAGTAAGTTTTAAAGTTTTTCTTTAACTTCTGATCAGCATATATTATATAGCAGTTCTATTGAAATAACTTACATAGTGTAAAATCCACCCTTTGCAAGTATAGTTCAGTAGTTTATAGTATATTCAGAGTTGTGTAGCCATCACCATAATTTTAGAACATTTTCATCGCTCCAGAAAGAAACGTTGTACCCATTATTAGTCACTCACCGTTCCCCACTCTCCCCAGCCTTTTCCAACTACTGATCAGCTTTCTCCTATATAGATTTGCCTATTCTGTACATTTCATATAGATGAAATCACCCACTATGTAGTCTTTTCTGACTGGCTTCTTTAACTTGGCATAGTGACTTCAAGGTTCATCCATTTATCAGTACTTTATTCCTTTTTATTGCCAAATAATATTTCATTGAGTGGATATGTCACATTTTGTTTATTTCTCATAGATGGAATTTGGGTTGTTTCCCCCTTTCTATTATAAGATAAATGATTTTTTTTTTAAGTTTTTTTTTAATGTGTATTCATTTTTGAGAGAGAGACAGAGACAGAGCGTGAGCCAGGGAGAGGCAGAGAGAGGCGGGAGACCTAGAATCTGAAGCAGGTCCCAGGCTCTGAGCTCTCGGCACAGAGCCCGACGTAGGGCTCTAACTCATGAACCATGAGATCGTGACCTGAAGTCAGATGCTTGACCGACTGAGCCACCCAAGCATCCCCCCTTTTCTATTATAAATAATGCTATGAACATTCATGCACAAGCTTTTGTGTGAACATAGATTTTCAGTTCTCTTGGGCATATAATTAGGGGTGGGATTGCCGGGTCATGTGTTAACCACATGTTTAACATTTGAGGTACTGCCAGACTTTCCAAAGTGTCTGTGCCATTTTACATTCCCACCGTCAGGGTATGAGGGCTCTAATTTCCTTATATCCTTACTGGTATTTATTTTCCGTCTTTTTTTACTTTAGTCATCCTACTATATGAAGTGGTGTCTCATGATTTTGATTTTGATTTCCCTAAGGATGTTGGTAATCTTGTGTGCTCATTGGCACATGTAGATCTTCTTTGGAGAATTACCTATTGTTGAGTTGTAAGAGTTCTTTATAAATTCTGATAAAAACCTTTATCATATTTATAATTTGCAAATATTTTCTACTGTTTAGTGGTCTTTCTGAGCCAGTACATTTTAGTAACTTTCATTGTTTACATCACAGCTACAGTTTATATGCTGCACTTTAAACAACAAATTTAGGAGCACCTGGGTGGTTTGGTCATTTAATTGTCCACCTTCGGCTCAGGTCATGATCTCACGGTTCATGAGTTCAAGCCCTACATCGAGCTCTCTGCTGTCCGCAAGCAGCCTGCTTCAGATCCTCTGTCTCCCTCACTGTCTGCCCCTCCCCCACTCACATGCACTCTCTATCTCTCCCTCCCAAAAATAAACATTTAAAAAAGATTTTTTAACATAAGAAAATAAAGAGGGGCGCCTGGGTGGCGCAGTCGGTTAAGCGTCCGACTTCAGCCAGGTCACGATCTCGCGGTCCGTGAGTTCGAGCCCCGCGTCAGGCTCTGGGCTGATGGCTCGGAGCCTGGAGCCTGTTTCCGATTCTGTGTCTTCCTCTCTCTCTGCCTCTCCCCTGTTCATGCTCTGTCTCTCTCTGTTTCCGATTCTGTGTCTTCCTCTCTCTCTGCCTCTCCCCTGTTCATGCTCTGTCTCTCTCTGTCCCAAAAATAAATAAAAACAAAAAAAAAAAAAAAAAAAACAAAAAAAAAAAAAAAAAAAAAAAAAGAAAATAAAGAAAACTTATATGCAGAACAGTTAAATCCTATAACTGTACTTAATATATTTTTTAAATCCTTTTGTGACTACTACAGCCATAAAAGGGTGGTAGGGGGAGGGGGTGTCATCTGTATCCAGAGTGATTTCTTTCTGTATTTATATGATGCTTTATTTGTGTGCCTCACACAGGCCAAGCAGATAGTGCTATCCACCACTGGGGCCATTGAGGCTTAAGGAGGCAAAGTGACTTATTCAAGGATACTTGTCTTAAATGGCAAGGCTGAGCTAGAACTTGATTATTGTGGCTCCTGGTTTGAATTATTTCCAAGTCTGCCAATATTTAGGAGGAAATTTACTGATAGGCAGAAAGATCATAGGTTCTTCCTTGGACCTACTACTATTAAGACAATCATGAAATACTGCTTTGCACTTGCAGAATCATATGGGATTAATTTTATTTTTACTAAGTAAACTTAATTGTTCAGTTTTTTGTTTCATTTTGCTCTACTTAAATAAAATCACAAGTTTACAGAAACTTTTTTGAGCACTATTACCTGTGGATACTACACTAGGACCTAGGATATCAAAAGGAAGAAAACATAATTACTGTTTTCAGGGAGATCACATTCTAGCTAAGGGGAGATGGGCAAGTTAACAAGTAACGTGACACGTTAGGTCTAGGGCAGAAGTATAAGTCAGGTACTTTGTGAACCCAGATTGGGGAGCAGTTCCCCCTTGGGGCCGGGAGGAGAGTAGGTGAGTGAACGCCACAGACAGGAGGTGATATCTAAGCTGGACTCTAAGGGCAAATATAAACGTACTGGTTGGAAGGAGTGGTGAGGGCGATTCTCCAGGCAGAGAGGGAGTAGCGTGAACAAAGGCATAAAAAGATGGGAGTGTGGATTCTGTCAATAAGAAGCCCATGTTGTAAGTGGTCTTGTGTACCCTCTGAGGGAATACGAACTTGGTTCCCCAGGCTACAGGGAGCCATCAGAGGTTTGTGAGGAAAGAGAGATACGTGATTGTTAAACTTTAGTAGAAGTGGGGAGTGTTGCATTGTTCCAGTGAAAGCTAATGAATACCGGGATTAGAACAGGGTGGTGGAGAACAGTGGATAGGTACACCAAATGCTAGAGCCTGGAGCCCACAGAACTTATTGGCTGGCTGTATGTGGTAGATGAGGAAGGCAAAGGGAGTGCTTGCTCAGTGGCTAGTTACAGATGGTATTTGAAGCGATGGGACTAAGCAAAGTGAAGGACAAAGGGAATGCACTCAAGACGGAATGCGGAGAAACTTAAGAATGGGGAGAGAGAGGAGCAGTGAAAGGGGTGGAAGTCCTCTCTCTTGGAGTTCTCCATAATACTGTGCTTACATCTCCCATACTGCTGTCTTCACTTCCTAGGAAAACGTGAGAGCTTTGACCAAAGGAGTCCAGGCTGTGATGGGCTACAAGCCAGGGAGTGGCCTGGTGACTGCAGCTGCTGTGAACTCTGAGGGCAGGGCTGGGAAGGCCTGGAAAAAACATGGCAACAGAAATAAAAAAGAGAAAACTCGTAGACTCTATAAGCACCTGGATACGTGAACTTGGGCTGCAGTGGAAATGGCATCTGCGTTGTGCACCTGGAGAAGAAACAGAAGCTGCTCCTGGCCTTGATGCTGTGAAATGGACCCTGCTTCTTGTGGCACGCAGCCACACCAGACAGCCAGTATCAAGACGCAGGGGCTCCGTGGAGCACCGAGTCTAACACAGTCATCTTGGAGCCCCAGAAACTTTGTCCTGTAGAAGGCTGAATTTAAGATGAGGGAATGAATGATTGAATGTTTGTGTAAACAAATACACATGCATACTAATTTGTAAGTTGGGTTTAAAAAAAAAAAAATACTAAAATGGTCACTAACAGACGTTTTACTGGTTTATGTAGATACACTGCCATTTGGACATTTCGCATTCTTTAAACAGTTGTAATTTGCCAAAGCATGACTGGGATTTTAGATGGATTCTTTTGAGAACATTATATAGGTTACTGATTCTCAACCTCACATGCATACCCAGCAGTCCCCTGGTATTGCAGAAGGCACATCAGGTCTTGGAATGAGGGGGCTAGCAGATGCAGTTTTTAAAAGCCTCAGAGAGCCCAACCTTCTGTAGCTTTAAAAGCCTCAGAGAGCCCACCCTTCTATTGAAGATCCCTGTCAACATGAGCCACTACTATAGAAGGTAGTGTGTGTTTTTCTTTTTTTTTTTTTTTTTTTTTAATTTTTTTTTTCAACGTGTTATTTTATTTTTGAGACAGAGAGAGACAGAGCATGAACGGGGGAGGGGCAGAGAGAGAGGGAGACACAGAATCGGAAATAGGCTCCAGGCTCTGAGCCATCAGCCCAGAGCCCGACGCGGGGCTCGAACTCCCGGACCATGAGATCGTGACCTGGCTGAAGTCGGACGCTTAACCGACTGCGCCACCCAGGCGCCCCAGTAGTGTGTGTTTTTCTAAAGCTCACCACAGGCATGAGGAAATGGGCAGATGATCAGCTAGTTTTTGTTTTAGGTATAGATGCCTGATCTCCTTAGTACTTAGGACCATCAAGAGTGAGACAAGGACGGTTTACCTTTTATAGTACCATTCCTGTTTTAGCCTCTCACTTTACTTTTGTCTCCCTTTTTCTATGAGCCTCATTATTCCCTTAACTCAGATCCTTTCCTTGTGTTGTGTGATAGATGTTTTTGGAAATCTAATGGACATTATGGATGCCTTCTCCAGAAAAATGCACATGCCCATTAACAGTCTTGTGCAATGTATCAGAAGATGACAGACCCGCGGTTCGTCCACAGTTTTGCAATTAAGCCTTGCCCGATGTGGCCAGAGTATATTTAAGATATATTTGAAAATGTGTTCCACCTGGGGAATAAAAAAATATATACTTGTTTATTCAACAGATAGCACCTTCTGTGTGGCAGGAAAGGCACTGGAAACCGGGGACAGCAGGAGTAGGGCCCTGATGCAGGAAGTTAGCAAGAGCCATCACACGGCCTTAGAGCCCGTGAGGGGATTCTGGAGGTTTGCTCAAAAGCGGTGGGTAAGCCAAGGAAGAGTTTATAAACAGGTAAGGAGTTAGTGTTCTAGTTCTTCATTTGAATATCGGGTGAAAGGTTATTCCAGATCAAGCCTGAGGCAGAGCTAAAGAGTTCCGCAGTTGTGTTCATCCATCTGCAACAATATACTTCTAGTTCTTCCCTTTGATCTGAGGAAAAGGACAGTCTGAAAAGCCCATGAAAGAAGAGGAACATGCATCAGCATGTTAAAGCCTACTTTGTTCCATTCACTGAAGAACAGGCACGGTTGTCTGGGAGAAACTTCCATGCTGAATGGACAGAGCATGTACTGATTTTGAATAAGTTTTGCTTTAATGATAGTGTAATAGCTAAAACATGAGACTTCTTAGAAAAAGTAATTACATACGCTTCACGTTCCTGATGATTTTTGTAACAGTTTTATTGAGATATTCACATATCATGCAAGTTCACCAGTTTTAAAGGATACAATTCAGCGGTTCTTAGTATATTCAGAGTTAAATAACCATCACCACAACCAGTTGTACATTACTGCCACAAAAAACCCAGGACCCTTTAGCCAGTGGCCCCCAGTCCTCCCAATCCCCACCCCCCCCCAGCCATAAGCAAACCCTAATCTACTTTATATATGGATTTGCCCATTCTATATGTTCGTAATAAAGGAATCATAAGCTATGTGACCTTTTGTGACTGGCTTTCACTTAGCCTGATGCCTTCAAGGTTCATCCATGCTCTAACATCTCTCAGTATTTCATTGCTTTTTGTTGCCAAATAATACATTCCACTGAATGGATATACCACATTTTGTTTATTCATTCATCAGTTAAAAGGCATTTGGTTTCCACTTGCTGTCTATCATGAATACAGTGCTGCTGTGAACGTTTGTGTACAGGTTTTTGTGTGGTTTTTAATTCGTAAGTATATATCTAGGAGTGGAATTGCAATATATTTAACCTTTGAGTAGCTACCATACTGATTTTCAGAATGGGTGTACCATTTTACATTTTCCATCAATGGTGTATAAAGGTTCTAGTTTTCTCCGTAGTTCTGTCAACACACGTTACTGTCTTACTGTTTTGGCCATCCTAGTGGGTATAAAGTGATATGTCATGGTTTTGATGTGCATTCCCTTGATGCCAGATGACGTTGAGCATCTTCTCATGTGCTTATTGCCCACTTGTAGATGGAAAATGTCTATTCAGATCCTTTGTCCATTCTTTTTTAAATGAGGATTTCTTTTATTTTTTAATTTTTTTTAATGTTTATTTATTTTTGAGAGTGAGAGAGACAGAGCACAAGCAGGGGAGGGGCAGAGACACAGGGAGACACAGAATCCAAAGCAGGGTCCAGGCTCTGAGCTGTCAGTGCAGAGCCCAATGCGGGGCTTGAACTCATGGACCATGAGATCATGACCTGAGCCAAAGTTGGACGCTTAACCGACTGAGCCACCCAGGCGTCCCGTCCCCTCTGTCCATTCTTTAATGGGGTTATTTATCTTGTCACTGAGTTATAAAAGTTGTTTGTACACTCTAGGTACAGGTCCCTTAGCAGATGTGTAATTTGCAAATGTTTTCTGCCATTCAGTGGGTTGTCTTTTCATTTTCTGATAGTGCCTTTGAAGCACAGTTTTAATTTTGGTGAAGTCCAAATGGACCCATTTTTTTCTTTGGTTGCTTGTGCTTTTGGTGTTAAATTTAAGAAACTATTGGCAGATCCAATGTTATTAAGATTTACCCCCGTGTTTCCTTCCAAAGGTTTCAGAGTTTTAGCTCTTACGTTTAGGTCTCTGGTCTATTTTAAGTTTTCATATCTGGTGTGAGGTAGAAGATGGACCAACTTCATTCTTTTGCATGTGGCATCCAGTAGCCCCAGAGCAGTTTGTTGAAAAGACTAGTGTTTACCCACTGAATTGTTTCAGCACCTTTGTCGAGAATTGAACATAAATGTGAGGGCTTATTTCTGGATGTATGCCTTTGGTATTTAACCTTCATGAATGTGCAACAGTTGTGAAGAGCATCCGACTCCATCTTCTAGCAAATATTCCTGGTAAGAGACGTCTCTCTGTGTAGATGCTCCACACCCCTCCATCCCTTAGCCACTTTGAGTTCACCTGCAGCCCCAGGGGACGGTTCCTTTGCGAGCCCTTCCTCTGCATTCCTTTCTCCTGCACCACAGGAGCCTGCTCACCACGCACACAGGGCAATCTAGACGGGCTGGGGATTTAACAACCCCCGGAGCAACCCCCAACTGGTCAAGAATGGGGGCTGGGTGCTAAGTGCCCCAGCTTCCCTGTCACTTGGTGCATACACTGTACATTTTCCACACTAGATCCTCCATGGAAATCATCTCACTAACTCACCCGCTGCCCTCCTCCCTTCCCTCACTGTCCACTCCCTCACTTCTGCTTCAGGGGGTTGCCTCCCAGATTAACTAGATCTAAGTCCTCTGCTTAGAGTCTGAAGAACCCAAACTAGGACACCCTGGAGGGTGTCTGTTTTTAAGTATCCTCACCCTTGTAGCGAGGAGTACGGTAGACTTACAAGTTCCAGCCATTAGCATGATCACTTTATTGTTTTGAAATTTTTTCCCCAGCATTTTATTACAAGAAATATACTGCCCTTTTAAAGTAGAACCTGCTATACATCTGTCCTCCGTTTCCTTTTCAGGAAGTTAGGAGGAAGTGGAGGTTTCTGTCAAGACATCAATAGCAATATAGGTTTTCTTGGCAGGCAAACTGGGAAATGTGGCCACAAGCCAGAAATTGACCTAATGCCACCCCTCTAAAGTCCTTGTGGAGCAGTGAGGAAAATCATTCAGAATGTCCACGCCTAACAGTTTGTTGTCTGTTCTGTTCAACACACCATAGACCAACTGAGGGTGAAGAGAGGGCCACACAGGAAAGAACTTGCTATCAAAGGCTCCAATATGAAGGGAAAACAACAATTCTGAGCAATCCAAAAGTGAAGGGCATTATGTAAGTGAGGAGTGCCCAGTGCACAGAAGTGTTCTGTTGAAGTGTGATACGTATACAGAAAGAACACAACTGTGAGAGTATAGATAGCTGACTTTCACCAACATACTGATGCAACCGGCACCTTGACTGAGAACACGGTTAGCACTTCGTACCTCCTTTCAGCAAAGACTGACCACCCCAAGGGCTACCGCTGTTCTCACCTTTTCACCACGTTTTGTATGATACATAAGCAGAATCTACCGGGGTACCTGGCTGGCTTGGTCGGTGGGGGGTACAACTCTTGATCTCAGGGTTTGAGTTCACGTTGAGTGCTGCGATTACTAAAAAAAAAAAAAAAAAAAAAATCTTAAAAAAAATTGTTTAAAAAATCTACAGCGTGTACTCATGTATCTGGCTTCTTTAATCCAACGTGGTGAGGTCCGTCCACAGTCTTGCATTTGATAAATAAATCATTGTCACTGCTGTAGGGTATTCTGTGGTGTGAATATGTCACCATTTATCTGTTCTATTATTGATGGACATGTAGACGTTTTGCAGGTTTGTGGTTTCTTAAATTTTTAACAAACCGTATTTTGTAGAACAGTTTTAAGTTCGCAGCAAAATTGAGCAGAAAGCATAGAGAGTTCCCATATTCCCCAGTCCCCACGTATGCACAGCCTCCCCTACCCCCAGCATCCCCCACACAGCGGTGCATTTGTTAACATGAACCTACACCGGGGCGTCTGGGTGGCTCAGTGGGTCAAGCGTCCGACTTCGGCTCAGGTCACGATCTCACAGCTTGTGAGTTCGAGCCCCACACTGGGTTCAGTGCTGACAGCTCAGAGCCTGGAGCCTGCTTCGGATTCTGTGTCTCCCTCTCTCTCTCTGCCCTTCCCCCCCCGCCCCCCCCCAAAATGAACAAACTTCAAAAAAAATGTAAAAACAAAACAATGAACCTACACTGACAACATTACTCTCCAAAGGGTTTTGATTTTTAAAAATAGCGCTGCTGTGGATACCATAATAGTGTGGTCAAATAGAATTTACTACTACAATGCAAATAAATCTATAATCTGTGCTATCCTGTAGTTAACTACAGCCAAGCACTTAAAATGTGGCTAGTGACAACTTCAGAAGTTCACTGCTAACAGTTATGACTTTTAACTCCTGCCTGACCCAACAATCAAAGGTCAGAATGGTGGGAGTTTTTCAGGAGAGTGGGGGAAGAAGGGTAGATTTCATATTTATAACACACATACACACTCTATATATTTGACATTCTTGGAGCGGCTGAGCAAATTTTACCATGGATTACACAGGCGATAGCATTGTATCAGTGTAACAGAAGTGTGGCGAGGTCGCGAACACTGCTGGAGATACATGCTGAGGCACTGGGGGTAAGGTGTCACAGCTGCCACCTCCAATGGTTCCACCAGAGCAAGGGACAAAACAAATGTGGCAAAATGTCTGCAGCTGGTGTTAGGTGGGTAGGTAGGTAGGTCCTAGGTGGTTTTCACCTTTTTGTAGTTTTGAAAATTTTCAAAATAAACAGTGGGGAGTGGGGAGGGGTCATAGAAGTAGACAGTTAAATTCCAGAAGGGCTCAGGAGCCATTCAGGAGAACAGATAGAACTGTACTGGGAGATTAGAATCAAATAGGGACCACAAGCTCCTGTCTTTACTCTGTCTTGGCTGGCTTTGGGGAAGCAGGTTAATCCAGCTCCCTTACTGGCCCGCATGGAACTTGGCAGGATGCCGATTTCCTTGTGAATGGTAAACTGCGGTGAGAACACACATTTCTTTTAACTAATTATTTCAATGCAAGTATTCAAGTACTGAATTCTATTTAATTGGCTTTTTAAAAGGTGAGTAGCCTGGTCCGCCTGGCTGGCTCAGTCAGGAGAGCATGCAACTATGTGTCCCAAGTTCCAGCCCCACGTTGGGGGTAAAGATCATGTGGGAAAAAAAAAAAAATAGGGCTTTCCTTGATGTAACATTTCAACATCTGTGCATTCCATTAGCCCTCGCCCAACTTCTAGCATTGTGAAGTAAGTTGCTTTCAGCAATAGGATGTTATTAATGAAGCATTCGAGGGTGAAAAAGGTAAAGAAACTCTCACAAGATCAAACAGTAAGCTGATGATAGAGTTTTAAATAGAACCCAGGACCTCTGTGCTGACAGCAGGGAGCCTGCTTGGGATTCTCTCTGCCCCTCGTGTGTGTGCTCGCTCTCGCTTTCTCTCTCTCTCTAAATAAACTTAGATGATGGATGGGTGGGTGGATGGATGGATAGATAGATGATTAACTAGGTGGGTAGATAGATAGATAGGTAGATAGAAGATAGATAGAACGAGCCCAGGACCCCACCAGTCCTACCACCTGCTTCTCTCATGATAATCCAACATGTCCACAATGGGATTGACTCAGATTTGGAAATGCCATTATTTCAAAATGCATTCTCAAAGAACTGATTTCTCTATACTTACAGCAGGTAAATCAAACTGGCATAGAGCCTTTTTTAATGTTACCAGTTGAGTAGTAGCCACAAACCCTTCCTCTAAATAACACATTTTATAAGAACATTGGCAGGAGGTAGCATGTCCTCAGAAGCAAAAGCTGTTGAGTTGCTGGTCTGTGCCCCCAGGTGACTGGGACCTAGGGCCATGATTGGCCAGCAGGCTCCCACAAGGACAGGCCAGGCTGATCAGCCCTTCCTTCTTCAGGACAATGCCTGTGGGCTCAGTGCCTCTGCCAACAGGAAATGCCTACGAGCTGTGGCCCTCCTGTTAGCTTTTCTTCTTGGCAAACTCTGAACCATGGCCAAAGAAACTTTAGCTTTAGCTTTGGGGTGGGGCAGCCACCAAGCCTCAGAGGAGCCTGCTAAAGGAACTGATTCACTTCCCGAGGGCCGACCACAGAAAAAGCCCTTTGGAAGGTCCTGGCAGAATTTGGGAGGGGTCCTAACTCCAGGAGGGAGGGGAGTAGATTAGCACATACAATCCTGAGTGTTCCCCACCGGATGAAGAGCTGGTGGGTGCCGGCAGCCTGCCTCTCTCGCCCCACATCCTCCCTTGCTGCAGGACCTCTGCCATTTGCAGGCATCCGCCAGCCAGCGTCTTCCTGCCGCCAGGACAGCTTTCCAAGATTGTTGCCGCACTAATTGCCAAAAGCAAACTTGTTCTCCAAAGCCCAGCTCGTGGGTTTCTTGAAAGCCCTCCCAACACTCCCCCTACAGACACACACAATGGTAGGGGCCACCAAAGCTTTGTAAACATGCTCTCACTACAGAAGGGCACTGTACCTTTTTACAGCCTATCTAAAAATCAATTCATTTGGTAACTATGTTCCTTATTACGTGCTAGGCAGTGAGTCAGGTGCTGGGGTACAGATCTGAGCTCAGCAGCCCCGGCTGAAGACTCTCACAGCGGGGTTGAAAGACAACACCTGCCATACTGTAAGGGGTGCCCTGGTCGAGGAGGAGCACAGGCCCAGGGGCTTGTGCCTGTCCCCTATAGGACCAGGACACAGAGGCAGCCTGGGCAGGAAGGACAGCAGGTGGAGGCGCCTCGGGAGGGAAAATCGCGAGTCTGGTTGTAGACGTGTTCAATCGGACATGCGAGTGGAGATGTCGAATAGGCAGCTGCGTATATGAATCTAAAGTCTGGGAAGGAGGTCTGATCTGGAGACAGATACTCAGGAGGCACAGGCACAGGGGCAGTATTTAAAGCTAGAAGTTCAGATGCTTCAGGAGTCTGGTAAAGAGAAGAGAACCAAGACCCGAGCTCTGTGTCTCCACGCCATTAGCTATTCATATTTTCTTTGAACCATTATTATTATTATTCTTTTTTTTTTTTTTTAGTGGATCAGAGGTTCTTCCCAGGAAAGACAACAGCAATAATAACTTCCAGATGCTTCACCTCCAGGGTTTCTACTAATCCCAGTTGCCCTGACGGAGGCACTATCATCCTCACTTGACAGGTAAGAATACACAGTTGCAGAGGACCCATGCTTTGCCCCAAGTCACAGCTGCGAGGAGGCAGAGTGAGAACTGCAGTCCGACTTGCGGGTTCCGAAGCGCCCATTCTTCCCATTGCATTTTTCTCTGAGCCAATGTGTCCAGTGACTGGCAACGGCTCCCCACACTTGTCCAAGCCACCGAGGGCCATCTCCACAAGCCCGTGTTCCTCGTATGAATCTCACAGGAAGCTTGCGGGAAGGCAGTTTAGTAGGCTGAATGATGGCCCCCCAAAATACAAGGTCTTAATCCCTGGAACCTATAAATGTCACCTTCTGTGACATCTGAACTCTTCACAGACGTGATTAAGGATCTTGAGACGGGGTGCGTAACATAAATTACCTGAGCAGGTCACAAGGGCCATCTTTATTTTTTTTTTTAAAATTTTTTTTTTTCAATGTTTATTTATTTTTGGGACAGAGAGAGACAGAGCATGAACGGGGGAGGGGCAGAGAGAGGGAGACACAGAATCGGAAACAGGCTCCAGGCTCCGAGCCATCAGCCCAGAGCCTGACGCGGGGCTCGAACTCACGGACCGCGAGATCGTGACCTGGCTGAAGTCGGACGCTTAACCGACTGCGCCACCCAGGCGCCCCACAAGGGCCATCTTTATAAGAAAGAGACAGAGGGAGATTTCACACACACAAGACAAGAGGGAAATGTGACCACGAGAGGAAGAGATTAAGTGACGCGGCTGCCAGGCAGGTAGTGCTGGAAGCCACCAGACGCTGGATAAAGAGAGACAATGAAGAGATTCCCCTTCTAGGGTCCCCGGAAGGGAGGCAGCCCTGCGGCCTTGACCGTGGTCCAGCGAACCTGATTTCAGAATAGGGAGAGAATACATTTCTGTTATTTTAAGCTGCTAAGTTTGTGGTAATTTGTTAGAGCAGCCACAAGAAATGAATCCATGCAGATTCCAAGGACACACGCCCAGAGAGTTGGATTTCCCGGGCTGGTTTTTGACAGGCAGTCGGAGTGATCCTGAAACCACACCCCTTCCAACTGCTTTGGGAGGGGGCTCAGGATTTAAATGCTTAAACTAGGGGGTTTAGTCTGGGGTCTAGCCCTCCACGAAATCCACAGTTGAATTTCAGAGACTATAAATTCCTTAAGATTGTATGAACACTGTGTGGAGGTGCATAGATGTTCATATTTTTCAGGGACGAGAGGTCTTCCTCAAATTCTCTGAGTTCACCGCAAAGGCTGAGAACTAACCACTCTGAGGAAAAGCTGTCGAGGTGCGTAAACCTGGTCCAGGGTGTGGTGGGAGGAATGAAGCAATTTTCATTTATTTTGTTTTTTGATGTTTATTTTTGAGGGAAAGAGAGAGCATGAGAGGCAGAGAGAGAGGGACCGAGGATTCGAAGTGGGCTGCACACTGACAGCACAGAGCCCGATGCGGGGCCTGAACTCACGAACCACGAGATCATGACCTGAGCCAAAGTTGGACGCTTGACCGACTGAGCCACCCAGGCGCCCCAGAATGAAGCCATTTTTAAATTGGGTCCAACCTCCAAGGGCTTATACTGAGCCTGAGGGAGAGGAAAGTCATCATAAGTGAATCAAATTAAATAGCGGTATCTTCAAGTCTCAACAAAACAGAGCATAAGGTAGCCCTGCCTAGGGCCTGGGGAGAGGGTGACATGAGACGGGGAAGGTGTGTCCTCATTTCAGCGAGATAGTTAGTGTGATGGATTATCTTTCCAGAATAGTAAGTAGGCAACGTCACTAGAGAAACCAGGGAGCTGGGCAGTCACAGGTCAGTCAGTATCCACAGGTCGGCTAGAAGAACCCACAAAGAATCAGCAGGCAAGGACATCAGGGTACTTGGTTATCATCTATGAGACACTTGGCTACTGTATTTTTCCCCTTTTTTTTTAAAAAAAAAATTTTTTTTTTAACTTTTATTTATTTTTGGGACAGAGAGAGACAGAGCATGAATGGGGGAGGGGCAGAGAGAGAGGGAGACACAGGATCGGAAGCAGGCTCCAGGCTCTGAGCCGCCAGCCCAGAGCCTGACGCGGGGCTCGAACCCACGGACCGTGAGATCGTGACCTGAGCGGAAGTCGGACGCTCAACCAACTGAGCCACCCAGGCGCCCCTGTATTTTTCTGCTTTTATTTTAACCTTTCAATCTTGTCTTCGCTGGTATTCATTTTGTATTACTTTATCTTATCATCATTTTTATATTTTAATTTTGGCCCCTTTTGTTGAATAACCTATTTTAATTTTACCTTTACTCGCTCTTTTGCTTGTTTAGTGTCACTCTCTCTCCTACTGGACTGTTAGCTCAATGAAAGCAGGGAGTTGTCTGTTTTTCTCAAAAACGTGTCCCCAGCTCCTCGTCTGACAATGTCTGACAAATTATGTTTCATGACCAAAAGCGGTCATAACTTTAAAAATAAATGAAACAGTGAAATAATGTAGCCCCTTTAGAAGAACAGTCTGGGGGCGCCTGGGTGGCTCAGTTGGTTAAGCGTCCGACTTCGGCTCAGGTCATGATCTCGCGGTCCATGAGTTCGAGCACTGCGTCGGGCTCTGGGCTGATGGCTCAGAGCCTGGAGCCTGCTTCTGATCCTGTGTCTCCCTCTCTCTCTGCCCCTCCCCCATTCATGCTCTGTCTCTCTCTGTCCAAAAAATAAATAAATTAATTAACTAATTAATTAATTAAAAAAAAAAAAAACATTATGCTAGGTGAAAAAAAGCTCGTCACAAAAAGTTCACCTATTGGATGGGATTGCATTAATAAGGAATTTTCCACAACAGGCAAGTCCGTAGAATCCTAAGGTAGATTTGTGGTTGCCTAGGGCTGGGAGTGTGGAGAAGAAAGTTAACCGCTAATGAGTACTTGCTTTTTTAACAAGTGATGAAAATGTTGTAAAATTAGATAGCGGTGGTGGTAGCACAACTCTGGATACACTAAAACACTGTACGCGTTAACAGGGTGAATTTTATGGTATATGAATGGGATCTCAAGAAAACTGCTGTTTTTAACAACGAAAATAACGAAATGACGGGGTCACCTTCTTTAAGCAAACTTACTAAAATCAACAAGGACATTTTAAAATTATAACAGCTTGTTTTCAAGAACAGCTCTGCGTGCCAGGACTGTGTGGCAACGTGGCTGGATGGGACAGCATGACGGCCAAGACCACCGGCCTCCTGGGGCATCTTCTAGGGTGACTTCTGGAAGTCTGGCTTGGGCGATTAGAGTGGGGGTGGAGGGTGCCGTTGACGCCTTCAGACCAGAGAGTGGGAGAAGATGCGTTGGGGGGGGGGGAGGGAGCTGTATCCTTCTGCCGCCCCCCCCCCCGCCCCCTTTCTTTTGTACCTTTTGAAGGATCAGACCAGCCGCTCACGCCCGGGATCCCCAGCACCCAAGAGCTGCGTCAGGCGCGAAGCATGTGTACTGTTCGGCTCAGAAAATGGGGCGCACTAATGGGCGGACAAAGCGCCTTACCGTGGACGGGCAGGTCACGGTATTCGGCCCTGGCCGCCGGGAGACCGCAAGGGGTCTGCGAGCGGCGCCGCCACCGCTGTCGGGGAGCGGGGGCTGGGGCCGCAGCCTTTGTGTCGAGGCCGCTCCCAGCTCCCGCCGCTGGGGGGCGGCCTCCGGCCCGCCGACCCCCGACAATAGCGCGCCGGGTGGGGAGCCGCGCGGTCCCGGAAACTTTTCCCTCGCGCCTCCGCCGCCGCCGCCAGCGCCCGTCTCCCAGCCGCGGTCGTGCGCTGGGCCGGGGCCACCGCCGCCGCCGCGGGGGCACCGGGCCGGGGGAAGGGGGCGCGGGGAGGCTGCGCCCCGGCGGGGCCACGCGGGAGGCTGGGGCCCGGGCCGGGCGGAGCCAGCGAGCCATGGGGGAGGCGGCCAGCCCCGCGCCCGCGCTCTGGGACTGGGACTACCTGGACCGCTGCTTCGCCCGCCACCGCGTCTGCATCTCCTTCGGCCTGTGGATCTGCGCCTCCTCCTGCTGGATCGCCGCCCACGCGCTGTAATGGGGACTGGGACCGGGCGGCGCGGGGGAGGGGGCCGGGTCTGCGGCTGGGGGCGCGGGGCGACGCCTCCCGCCAACTCCCTCCTGGAAACCTGGAGGGAAGGGGGCATAAAGGGGGGAGGCAGGAGGCAGCGCGGTGCCAGGATCGAAACGACCCTTCCGCTGTGGGTGGACTGAAGTCGGATAGGACTTCTTTCCGGATTCCGTGCACAGGGAGGGGGAGGCTGGGCTGTGGGCCAGTAGGAAGAGGCCGGGTCGTGCGGTGCGTGGAGCCCTCGAAGGCAGCCGCGAGTCCTGGGTTCTATTGTCACCTTTTCCCCATCGACCGGAGGTGTGAGCTGGGCAAGCTGTAAAGCCTCAGTGCCTCATTTTCCTCACCTAAACGAAGTTAATAACTGATGGGACGGATGGCAGGATTAAATGAGTTAGTTTCCGTAAAGCTCTTAGTATGTGCTCATTAAGCATCCTTATTATTGCTCCTGTCCTGCCACCAACCTTTGGCAGAGGGCAAGGACCTTGGACAAGGCTCTTGGCGTTTCTGGTCTCCCTTTACCCCAGGCCCTCTGATCTGGGGAGGGGGACTGGCTGTGATCTGACTCTGGCCAGTACCTGGAGCCATCTGGTCAGGTGGTCACCATAACCTGGGTTCTATGAAGTCTGGCTAAAGAGGGCCTCCAGGTCTTCGGGCACCCTGTCCCAAGCTGGTGCAACCCAAGTATTCCCTGGCAGAGGAGAAAGGATCAGCACCCCGGGGGAGGTTGGCACCTGCTCATCTTAGGCACTCTTAAGATGATATTTGATATTGTTGCAGAGATCTGGCAACCCCCCTACCCAGTCATTGGAACGCAAATGAAAAGACACTTGGAACATTTAACGTGGGCCTAGTGTTGCATTTATTAGCTCATGTCTTCCCTGTCACAACCCCACGAGGGAGAGACCGTTATTACTCCCATTTACCCCCCGAGGAAGCTGGAGGTTCTGACAGCTTTACTAACTTGCCCTAGCGAATGGAAAGAACCGGACCGCCAGACCCTTTTCGAAAGGGGCAGACTTGTGAGGATTAAACTGTCCAGATCAGAGGTGGACACCAACGAGCCACTCTCTGTGCGTTATCTCATTTGGTCCTCACAGCCGCCCTGCAGTCAGCAGTATTAGACATTTCCTGAGCTGGAAACTAAAGGTGGGAGAGGTTAGGTAACTCCGTTGAGAATGCCCAGCCAGTCAGTCTGATGAGAGCCGAATCTGCTTTTTCGGCCTGCCTCAGGTCTGGACACACCCATCTGTTGTCAGGACTTTGCCATCCCTGAGCCTCCTCTTGTCCTTGGGGAATGTGTATCCTCCGAACTGTGTGTGGCCTGGGGTAGGGTCAGCCCGGATCCGTGACCCGAGGGCTGGGGAAATGGCTAAAGAACAGCAGGGTACAGAGAAAGCCTCCACATCTGAAGCCAGAGGGTCGGCCATTAACTCAGCTGGTCACCATCGGCCTCACTTTTCTCCACTCTCTAATGGGAGGGTTGAAATAAACTATTTCTTTTTTTTTTTTTTTTTTTTTTTTAAGCCTTTGTTTTTTTGAGAGACAGAGACAGAGCATGAGCAGGGGAGGGGCAGAGAGAAAGAGAGTCACAGAATCTGAAGCAGGCTCCAGGCTCTGAGCTGTCAGCACAGAGCCCGGCGCGGGGCTCGAACTCATGAGCCGTGAGAGCATGACCTGAACTGAAGTCGAACACTTAACTGACAGAGCCACCCAGGCGCCCTGAAATAAACTATTTCTAATCTGAATCCAACTCAGAGAGTCTCTAGAGCCTTCACTCTTAGGCTTTGAATTGGTGCCAGGAGCCCAGGGCCTAGATGAAAGGTTGCTGTTCTCACTGTGAGCTCTGGGCTTCGTCTGGCAGATCAGGAAATGTTCTGGAACCCAGCAGCCTTCCATCCCCATCCCCTGCTCCCAAGGGCCGACCCTCAGAACCAGGCAAACAGTCTAACCGTGAGGAGTGAGTACCACCCTGTGGTTGATGGAAATAAAACAAGAAGTGCAGTTATCCCGACCCAGCTATGTAACATGGAAACATCTAGAACAAAGTGTTTCTGAGATCCGATCAGGTGTTTCTGAGCGACCTCTGACTCCTTCCATCCTGTTGTGCCTTTCTGTGCTTGTTCTAGGGGAGTGGGGTGGGGCAGGAAGAGGGGAATAAGGGAGAGAGACCAGCATTGGGCGACTCTAGGGAGAGGTCAGCCCAAAGTGCCATGGTATCTTCGAGGAGTTTTGCTCTCCGTGTATGTTAAGAACATGCTCGGGGCGCCTGGGTGGCTCAGTCGGTTAAGCGGCCGACTTCGGCTCAGGTCATGATCTCGTGGTCCGTGAGTTCAAGCCCCGCGTCAGGCTCTGTGCTGACAGCTCAGAGCCTGGAGCCTGTTTCAGATTCTGTGTCTCCCTCTCTCTGACCCTCCCCCGTTCATGCTTTGTCTCTCTCTGTCTCAAAAATAAATAAACGTTAAAAAAATTAAAAAAAAAAAAAAAAAAAAAGAACATGCTCAACTTGACAAGGGCCAGCAAAAGCCCAGCCACCCCACTGCACACATGAACTCCTTAGCAGGATTTCACTTGAATTGAAAAGAAACAAGTTGCCTTTTTAATTTAGGCAATTAACTGTACTCTGCAGTTAACCACAGTGATTGAGTTACTTTTATAACCCACAGGCTTCCTTTCAAAAAATAAAACCCCATAGCTAGTTTGTTAGCATTCAGTGGTGGGTCATGAACTTGAGTTGGCCAGATTTGTAGGAGGAAAGAAATGCCTCTTCGTTAGAGAGGCAGGTCTGGCTCCTGCCACGGGCTGGTTCTGGAGTCTTTGATCCTTTATTTTCCCATCTGTAAACTAAGTTCAGAAATACCTGCTGAATATCTGGGGGAGAGAGTGCCTCACGAGGACACAAAATCACAGTTGCCCTTTGCAGACACCTGCGTTGGGCACCCACTCATGGCTCCCGCGTTCCGTCCATACCCATCCACACCCCCGTCTGTCACCACAGGCTTCTCTATCTGAGGTGTACAAAGAAATCCGGACGGGACCAGTCAGCGCTGTGCGCGGCATGCTGCCTCCTGACCAGCCTGTGTGACACCATCGGAGCGATTCTGGCCAGACAGCTCACGATCCAGGTGCGTAGGGCCCACAGGGTGACAGTAGCTTCTGTCTAGTTCCCTCACCACTGAGGTACGGTCTCACCTCATGCCCGCGCCCCTGTTGGTCTGTCTGCCCCTGCCCAGTGCCCCTGCCCTGATAGCCTCAGGGCTCACTGCTCACCTCCTTCAAGTCTTTGCTCAAAAGTCACCTTCTCGATGAGGCCTAACCAGAGCACTCGTGTAGACTTGTGCCCTCCCTCTACCGCAGGTGCTCCGGACTCCTTCGTCCTGCTCCGTTTTTTCCCAAAGCGGACCACCCCCCCCCCAATACACCATCTGTTTTACTGAGTGTGTCTGTTGCTCATTGAACTACTAGTGTGCCAGTTCTCCGGGGGCAAAACTTTGTATTCACTACCGTATCCCCATCCCTTAAAACAGCAGCTGGCACATCGTAGATGCTCCATAAGTAGCGATTGTTGTGGTCATTGTTTTTAGAGCCTGGAGCCCAGCCTCAGTTCAAACAGGGGTGGCTGAGTGCTTTCCCAAGTGGTAATGCAGGCCTTGGGGCAAGTGAGAAACAGTTTCAAGCTCTTCTGAAGTCTAGGCCCTCAAACCTGTGTAGATGGGGCCCGTCCCAAAACACATATCCCAAAGGAATATGCCCTGGAGAGGCACCTCATGGGGCTGGCACCCACCCAGGTAGACATGGAGGAAGGCGGCCTCATGGCCGGGACACACACCTGGGAGTTCTAGACCCTGCTTCAAACAGTATTGTCTCACAAACAAACCACCTTTCATTCTGGGTGCCCATTCTCATTGGCTGCTGGAACCCAATGATGCTCAGCCCGAGTCCAAGAATAGTAGCTGATGTTTATTAAATCCTTCGCCGCGGGGGCGCCTGGGTGGCGCAGTGGGTTGAGCGTCTGACTTCGGCTCAGGTCATGATCTCACAGTTCGTGAGTTCGAGCCCCACGTCGGGCTCTGTGCTGACAGCTCAGAACCTGGAGCCTGCTTCGGATTCTGTGTCTCCTCCCTAACTTGTGCTCTGTTTCTGTTGCTCTCAAAAATAAATAAATGTAGGGGCGCCTGGGTGGCGCAGTCGGTTAAGCGTCCGACTTCAGCCAGGTCACGATCTCGCGGTCCGGGAGTTCGAGCCCCGCGTCAGGCTCTGGGCTGATGGCTCAGAGCCTGGAGCCTGTTTCCGATTCTGTGTCTCCCTCTCTCTCTGCCCCTCCCCCATTCATGTTCTGTCTCTCTCTGTCCCAAAAATAAATAAACGTTGAAAAAAAAAATTAAAAAATAAATAAATAAATAAATAAATAAATAAATAAATAAATAAATGTAAAGAGAAAAAAAAATCCTTCACTATGTGCTTGGCAATGAGGGCTTGTCACGCATTCACTCATTTAATCCTCGAATTATCTTAGGACGTAGGCTCTCTCCTTATCCCTGTTTTACACATGTGGACACTCAGACTTAGCGGCTGACCAACTTTGGGAAGGATCCAGTAAGCAGCAGTGGCAAGATCCAGACTCCAGAGTTTGCTCCTCACCACTGTTACACTGGCATAGTAGCTGGTGCGTTTGTGGGTAGGAGCCTTGTGCTTTCCTGCTTGCCGGTGCTGGTCTAAGCACTTTCCCTGTGGTGCTTCATGTAATCTGCTTAGCACTGAGGGAGGCACCATGACTACCCCTGTTTTACAGACGATGAAACAGAGGCCCAGAGAAGTCCAGCGGTTGGGCCAGAGTCACACAGCAAAGAGTAACCGTGCACCGGAAAGAGCACGGCATGGGAAATGGAGGGCGGGTTCTGCGGACGGGCCTCCACGTAAGGGATTGCTCGTTTCAGCGCCCCGTTCTCCTTGTCAGGCAAATAGAGGTGATGACCAGCCTTTCCTGGGGTTGGCAGGCGGCTTCGGAGGAAGTACCTCATGAGGGGCAGAGGAGATCCAGGATGACAGGTGCTGTGATTGCTGGAGAATGTATGGACGCCATGACTCTATTTCCTTTGCCCCCAGGTTTTCACGGGTGCCTACCTAGCAGCTGTTGACTTGGTGAACTTTGTGTTCATCCTCTTCCCGGTCTGCGGCTCCAAGTTGAAGTCTAATTTGGGTGAGTGTGTGGCCATCTGTTCCTGTCTTCATTCATCAGTGCGCCAAGCGCCTACCCCCTGTCAGGCTTCAGCTGGGCCCCTGCCAGGCACGGACACATGAATGAGCTCGGAGACCCCACCCAGGGCCGAGAGACGGGGCCCTAAACGGTCATTAACGCTGCTTGTGAGGAGGTGCGTGCACACCGTGGGCAGCCAGAGGGTAGGATGTGACGTTAGATCAGGGGCCAGAGGGAAAGGTATTCCAGGTGAAAAGAACAGCATGAGCGAAGGCCAGGAGGATGGGTGTGCATGACTGGGGGGATGAACAGTGATATCTCAGTTTGTGAACCCGGGTTGGCCAAACACAGCCCGTAACTTCCAGAAATGGATGCCAGGAATGGGCGCAGGCCACCTCAGGCAGAGTGGGGGCTGGAAGTTACTGAGGTAGGATGGGTCGCCCTGAGTATGCCGGACTGGGCGTTCTGAGAAGGGGCAGCCGTGTGCCCCCGCCGTGGCGCAAAAGGGGAGTGCTTGCATCAGTGGGGTAACGTAAGATCCCCAAGCTGCTCAGCGCTGCCCAGAGGAGACATGTTCCTACTACAGTTCTCGGAGGACTGTCTGTCTCATATTTTAAGGAGACTTCCAAGACCGTGCTCCTTTTTGGCTCACAGCTTCAGGCCCTGGCACAAACACCGTGATGCATTCTCCAAAGCTGTGCTGGTTCAGCTCTGTGCCAGGCTCTGTGGAGATTACAGAAACTGCCGGCCCTCGGGGGTTCCAGTCTCGCAGAGGCAACTCTGTGTGCACAGACACGTGTGAAAAGAAAATGCTTTGAGGGCCGAGGAAGGAGAAGAGCGCCAGTCGTGCGAGTGGGTGGGATGAGGTGGTGGGGAGGAAAGATTCCTCCAACGGGGTGGCAGAGCTACGGGGCCTTGAAGGGTGGAGAGGATCTGGCCTGTCGAGCAATGTGGGAACCTGCTCTGGCATCGGAGATGGGCGCACACCGGAGATGCAGCTCTCCGTTGAGTTCTAGACCCCAGGGGCCTGTGGGATTTTGGTGTTTGTTGCAGGTCGGGGCTCCCGGGAGAGGAAGAGGAGGCAGCGGCTCAGGGCCAGTGTCTTTGCTCTGGCCCTGCCGCTGAGCCTGGGGCCAGGCTGGGTTCTCTGGGCCGCCGTCCGGAAGGCATCAGGCCCTGTCCGAGGGCCCCAGCGGAGGCTACTGGAGAGCCTGCTGCAGGTGAGGCCAAGCCTGCCCAGGAGGGCGTGGGGATATGCATTCCCTTCCCTCTTCACGGCCCCAACAAATGCCCTGGGCAGGGGCAGGGGCAGGGGCAGGGGCAGGGGCAGGGGCAGCCCTAGCCAGAAAGTACTAAAAGCGGGAAAGGATGGGCTGTCTCCTCAGGGCGCTGAGTGTATCACCTGTTCCCTCAGGACAACACTGAAATCTTCGGCTACCTGCTGGGTGCCATCGCTGCCTTCGGCTCCTGGGCTTCCCGAATCCCCCCGCTCTCCAGAATCGTGAGGCTGGGTCGGGGCTGGGGCTGTGGGTCGCCATGGCAGGTCTTAGGGCATCTGGGAGCGTCTTCCGAGCTCCCGAGTCCTGGGGTGGAGGAGTTGTGTCGTGTGTGTGCATGTGTGCACGTGCAGGGGGTGGGCCGCCCCCCCAGGGGAGGTCCTGAGGTCTGCGAGAGCCTCTCACAGGGGAGCCCACTGAGGTCTCTCCAGAGTAAAGGAAAGGCAGGCTGTCAGGAAGAAGGCATTGGGGTCCGATAAACACACATTCCACTAGGAAACGAGAAGGTTTTAGAGGAGAGAATCCTGCAGGTATTGGGGTTCCATCTGGGAGCATTTTGCTGCAGATACTGTCCAGGCATCCAGGGTGAGGAAAGCCCTGTGTTGGCCAGTTCTGTAGGGGACTTGAGATGTGACTGGAGATGTGACGGGAGATGCTGTGCTTACCCTTGGGAAGCTCCCAGTCTCATGGAAGACATGGAAATGCAAAGCAGAATATTTTAAATGTTTATTCATTCATTTTGAGAGAGAGAGAGGGAGAGAGAGAATTCCAGCAGGTTCCACACTGCCAGCACAGAGCCCTACTCAGGGCTTGATCTCAAGAACCATGAGATCATGACCTGAGCTGAGATCAGGAGTTGGATGCTCAACCGGCTGAGCCACCCAGTCGCCCCAAAAGCAGGTTATTTTAATGCTCGAAGAAAGATAGAATCAGGTGTTAGGGGTTCGCAAGAGGGAGAGAAGGCTCCTATGCTATTCCTATGAGTGAGGGTGAAAACTTCACACTGCCTGGTGGACGGGGCCAGAGATGCTTCCCGTTGGCTCCGAAGGGAAGGCGAGATTGGAGGAGGCAGAGGTGAGGGAGGGAAAGCGGAGAGCACGCGGGAAAAGCCACTGAGGCAGGAAGAGCAAGATATCGTGGGTGTGCAGAACTGCTCCGCTGTGCCGGGAGGGCCTCCCCGACAGGAATAATGGCCAGGCCTAACACCGGAAACGTGATGGGCCATCACTAGGTCTAAAGAAACCGCTTGCCCCAGAGCATCATTTAACAGCAGTTCCAGGATTTGGGGTATGGGGGGGCAGGTGCTTAGTTGATCATTGGTAGGAAGCTGATGCCTGTGCTGTCATGGCCACAAACCTCACGGGTGATGGGGCCTCCCAGCAAAGGCGCTGCCTCCGGATCAAGGGAGGGGAGAGTGGGGAGCCCCTGGGACGGTGGGGCTCAAAGCTGCGTCACGTGAACACCTTCAGAGGGGCTGGTACAGTGCCTGGCTGTATTAGTTTCCTGGGGCTGCCATTAGAAAGTATCACAGACTTTGAATAGCAGAAACGTATTGTCTCAAAGTACTAGAGGCCAGAAGTCCAGTATCAAGGTGTCCGCAGGGCCATGCTCCCTCTGAAGGCGCTAGGGAAGGATCTCTTCCAGGCCTCTTTCTAAATTTCTGGAAGTTCCTTGGCTGATGGCCGCGTAACCGCGCAACTCCAGTGTTCGCATGGCGTTCTTTCTCCCTGTGTGTGTCCTCACATGGCCTTCCCTCTGGTCGTGTCTGTGCCCAGGCTTCCCTTTCATAAGGACACGGTCATATTGGATGAGGGTGCACTGTAATGACCTCATCTTTAACGTGATCATCTGCAGGGATCCTATTGCCAAAGAAGGCCACATTCACAGGCTCTGGAGGTTGGGACTTCAACATCTTTTGAGAGAGGGGAACGCGGTTCAACCCCTGACACCACCCACCTAACATAGTCCCAGGCCAGCCCCACCACTGACCTTCACTCCGCTACATTTTATTCACGGCCTTGGTCACAACCTGAAATTAGCTCCTTCAGTTACTTACCAAGTTGGTCCCAGGTAGGACATCAGCGCCATGAGAGCAGTGGTCTTGTCTGTTTTATTTCCCCTGTATTCCAGGTGCTGGGAGCCTGCTCATGGTAGGTGCCAGCACACTCTCAAATGAGTTACCTAAGGGGTACCTGGATGGGTGGCTCAGTCGTTTGGGTGACCGACTCTTGATTTTGGCTCAGGTCATGAGCTCATGGTTTGTGAGATGGATCCCTGAGTCGGAGTCCGGGCTGACGGCATAGAGCCTGCGTGGGGTTCTCTCTCTCTCTCTCTCTCTCTCTCTCTCTCTCTCTCTCTCTGCCCCTCCTCCACTTGTGTGCGCATGCATGTGTGTTCCCTCTCTTTCAAAAGAAATAAATGAACATTTAAATAATAATAATAATGATGATAGCGAGTGACATAATCTGGTCTGGAAAAAAAGAAGCTTATGGATGCAGGAACCAGAAGAGCCGTTTGGGGGCAGAAAGAGCAGCTTTGTTCTCTGTGGTCTTGGGAAATAGAAGCAAAACCAAGAGTGGAGAGAGGTTATGGGGGGTCCACATCCCACTTATGGGTTAGATGCTTTGCATGGCTTCTGGCATATTGAGAGCAATTAGTATTGTTATTCTTGCCTTAGGAGCTAGTGGAGTCCCCATCACTAAAGGCATTCAAGCCTGATGGCCCCTTGGCAGGAAGATAGAGTTAGATTCTATTAAGGATAAGGTTGGGCAATCTCTGAGGCACTGCCAGCCTTGAGTATCTCTGGTTCCATAAAGAAGAACCCAGAGCTAGGGTCCCCTTATTACGGAGAAACTCAGCAGGGTTTGGGGTGTTCTAGGCAGCCTAGCCAGCATGGCCTTGAACCCTAGATCCCCCAGAAGCTGCTTCTAATTTACCCCTGCTGGGGGTGCTAAGGAGCAGAATGGCTGGGTGGCTTTGGTGGAAAAAGTTTCCATTCTTTCAGGAGTGCTTGAACAGAGCAAGGGGCGTGACCCACCGCTGACCAGTATGGGGTTGTGCTGGCAGCACTGGGACCCGTCGCTGCTGCAGGAGCTGACGCACATCCTGCTTTGAGCGCCGCGCAATGGTTTCGCCAGGTAGCCACCTTGAGTTCTGTGTGACCAGCCAGACGAAGCCCACATGTGCTGGACAAAGACCTGCCGTATCTCCAGTTGGCAAGCCAGTCCCAGTCTTCAGCAGCTGCTAAGCACCTACAGAGTGTCCAGCGTGTAGGCAGACAGAACCCAACAGGCCCCAGGACTGACCAGGAAGAGAGATGGGAGTTTTGAAATCAGTGAGCTCTGTGCGCAGGTTGGCACATGAATGACGGCAGAGAGCCCACGCAGAGCAGCAGCAAGTGCGAGTCAAGAGGCAGAAGGCAGTTCCCAGCCCTGACCCTGCAAGTCACTGGCCATCAGTGTCCTCTGTAAATGGGGGTCAGTAGCCTGGGGGACCCCTAAGGGTTTCTCACCACAACAGGGCTGCTTCCCGGGTTGTGTCAGGTGGGAAGGGCCTCTGGGGCCGGCAAGTCAGGGGCTACCCTCCCCAGCCTGGCTGCTGTCTCTGTTAACCAGTCTTCAGGGCAAGGCTAAAAACAAAATAACCAAAAACAGGAAACCCTGGGAACCAAACCTGAAGAAATGCAAAGGAAAGTGTAACACTCCCAAGGAATCTTTTTGAGAGTTAAAATAAAAATGGGGAAAATCAGCCAAACCTTGCTTTTTCCTCTGAAAGTTTTTCAATCTCTAGCCAATACCTGTATATCTCTAAATACAGTTATTTAATGAGTAAAATAAATTACATATAATTTATACTTCTATAGATTTAAATATACTATGTTATTATATACAATTGAAAATATACAGTATTTGTGTATATACATATAAATGTATATATAAGGTGACTTCATACCTGTAAAAGGTATTTAACATATAAATATTGAATATGTTTCTTTTTTCTTTTTTTTTTTTTTTTTCAACGTTTATTTATTTTTGGGACAGAGAGAGACAGAGCATGAACGGGGGTGGGGCAGAGAGAGAGGGAGACACAGAATCGGAAACAGGCTCCAGGCTCTGAGCCGTCAGCCCAGAGCCCGACGCGGGGCTCAAACCCACGGACCGCGAGATCGTGACCTGGCTGAAGTCGGACGCTTAACCGACTGCGCCACCCAGGCGCCCCTCTTTTTTTTTTTTTTTAACCAATATTGCCATCACTCTTTCTCCAAAAATATTCCCTTGGCTTCAGAACTTCCAGAATGTCACCTCTAATTGTCCTGACTTTTTCCGGCTGGCCAGGTTGAGGATTGGTGGTCCCAGGAAGAGAAGTCAATCCTTACCTGTTCATACTTCATCAAAAGTCCCTCCCGTTCTCCCAGGTGACACTCGTGAGCCACTACCCAGTGCCAGGGGTTAGGGGTGCTGAGATGGGCAGGACCCCAGCCCTGCTTTCAGGAGCCCTCTGTTGAGATGTGTCATGTGTAATGGAGCCTAGAATGGGAGTTATTCACCCCTGTTAGGGTGGAGGTGTATAGAAGACTTCTTTTTTTTTTTTTTTTAAGTTTATTTATTTATTTCGAGAGAGAGAGTGAGCACAAGTGGGGGTAGGGCAGAGCCCAACGTGGAGCTCGAACTCACCAACTTTGAGATCACAACCTGAGCCGAAACCAAGAGTTGGACACTTAGCCGACTATGCCACCTAAGTGTGGGGGGGGGTCGGGGGGTGGGTTTGTTAGAGTTGAGCTTACGCCAGGTTTTGAGGCATGAATAGGAGTTCACCAGGTAAAGGAAGCAGCTTGAGCAAAAGCTGGAAACCTAATAGAAGCAGCACCTTTGGGGACTGGCCATGGGCAGAAGGCTTGCGCTCCAACCTGCCAAGGGCAGGACCAAAGGCCTAGATCTTAGAATCCTGCTCCGAGGGGGCTGGAGGACAGCAGTGTTCCTGCACAGCTCCCTCCTCTCTCTGTCCAGTGCCAGGGTAAGGCATTTCCCTCCATCCACCTGTGGACCCGGCTCCTGTCGGCCCTGGCGGGCCTCCTCTATGCCTCGGCCATTGTGGCCCATGACCGGCGGCCTGAGTACCTGCTTCGGGCCACACCCTGGTTCCTGACCTCCCTTGGCCGTGCTGCACTGGACCTCTCTGTATCCACGCTGGGCCTAGGGGGCTTGACTGCTAGTGTCTCATCTCCCCCTATCCCTGCGGTGCCCTCCTTCCCTATGGCTAGATGGCACTCTCTCCCAGGGGGGCCAGGGAGGAGGTTTGAAGCCTGGGGCAGACAGATGCAATGGCAATCATTTGCAATTTTGTATTTTGTTCCCTTTATATATATACTATATGGAGCAATTATCTCTTGGCTGGAGCTCTGAGAAGCCGCAAGGGGGGGTGTGCAGGCCCCAGGAGCAGACCCAGGTTCCAGTCTCAGTGCTGCTCCTCACGTGGGCCGGTCCCCCCCCTCCTGTGAACCCATTTTCCTCATCTTTGCCCTGTCTTTCTCACAAGGCTAGGAAGGGGCTTTGCAAGCTGACCTGCCACGCAGGGGTGATCATCCCGTTCTGTTGTCTTTGGCACTGGAACCTTGGGTTGGAGAAGCAGAGATCAAAGCTGACAAGTCATTTGTCAATGACTGCTTTCTGGTTCCCCAGGGGTTGTCGCCTGATGTGATGACACCCCAGTGACCTTGACGTGAGAACCTCAAGGGCAAGCTAAGCTCAAACATTGGGCAGAGAGAGAGGTGGACAGCGGGTAATTTGTGTATGAGGCACCTGTGGATTTATCATAAATAGTTTAGAAATCGTTAGAAACTGTGATTTTCTCCTGTGCTGTACTAGTTTTCTGGGGCTGCCCTATTAAGTTACCCAACGTTGGTGGCTTGTCACAACAGAAATGTGTTCTCACGGTTCCAGAGGCTACAAGGCCGAAGTCCAGGCAGGGCCACACTCTCCCGGAGGCCCTGGGAGAGAAACTTCCCTTGTTTGTTCCAGCGTCTGATGGCTCCTGGTGCTCCTGGGCTTGGTGCAGTGTAATTTCATTTTTTACCTCAGTCTTCACATGTTCTTCCCTTCACGTAGCTCTGTGGATCCACCCTAATCCACTGTGACCTCATCTTAATTATATCAGCAAACATCCCCCCTTTTTTTTAAAGATTTTATTTTATTTTAAGGGGGAGATGCCTATTTTCTTTTAAATGTTTATTTTTGAGGGCAAGTGAGAGCAAGTGGCAGAGAGATGGGGACAGAGGACCTGAAGCAGGCTCTGCGCTGACGGCCCAAAGCGGGGCTTGAACTCATGAGCTGTGAGATCATGACCTGAGCTGAAGTCGGACGCTCAACTGAGTGAGCCACCGGGGTGCCCTTTAAAAGATTTTATTTTTAAGTAATCTCTACACCCAGCGTGGGGCTCAAACTCACAATCCTGAGAGTTGCATGCTTTTCTGAGCCAGCCAGTTGCCCCAAGACCCTATTTTTTTTTTAAGTTTATTTATTTTGAGAGAGACAGAGACAGAATGAGTGGGGGAGGGGCAGAGAGAGGGAGAGAGAAAGGATCCCAAGCAGGCTCTGTGCTGCCAGAACTCACAAAACCGAGACCGTGACCTTAGCTGAAACCAAGAGTCGGACGCTTAACTGACTGAGCCACCCAGGAGCCCCTCCCCCGGACCCTATTTTTAAATGAAGTCACTTTTGGAGTTTCCAGATGGATATGAATTTGGGCAGGGGAGGAACACTATTCAACCCACTCCATGTACTGTCCCTTCAAGGGACAAGCCAAGCCCTTCAAGGAAGGTGTTTTTCAAAATGCTTTTGATTAACAAGTATTTACTGAGTGCTTGTTGGGGGGCAAGGTGTTGCTGGCTGCTGAGTCCTCGTGGGGGAAATGTGGAGAAAGTCAGACCTGCCTTGTTCTTAAATGAGCTCATGTCTGTTTTGGGGCCCACCCAGGCAGGATCATCTGGGGAGAGAGAGCCCTTGGGGTGCAGAGGCGAAGGTAGCCCTGGGTGGCTGAAATGCTGTGCTTTGTTGCACCTTAACTCTACCTCTCAGATCATTTTCCTTTCCTGGGTGATGAAGAGCAAGATGAGACGGGCCTTGGGGTTTGCCCCTGAAGCCAGAGAGAGCCCCGACACCCAGGCCCTTTTGACCTGCACAGACAAAGAGGAAGAAAGCCAGGAGGCAAGGTCTCGCCGGTTGGAAAACTGCTGGGCCCACCGGGGTCTGTGCGCAGGATGCTGGGCGTTTCTCGAGCTAGGACAGTTGGTCACTTTAAAAAACTACTACTATTTTTTATGAAAAACAAAACAAAACCAGAAACCCAAAACGCTACTGTTTATGCCCAGTGCTAAGGATGCCCTGAATAAATAGGATCTTCCACTTTACCAACTACAACATATTTTTAAATGGGTTTTTGAGATCATTTAATAAACTTTAATGTATTTTGAGCAATGTAGATGAGATAGTTAAATGTCCGCTTAAGCTAGTTAGTAACTTCCTCATATATATAAGTTCACATACTACATAAATTAATAGGTTAATTTAGAAATAATATGATTTTACCCTATTTCATAAAAACACGTATTCCTAGTTGCACATGCATCTCTGACGTATACATCGTCACCATCACTAACACAGCCCTTTTTTTTTCAGTTGATCTTGCCAAAAAGCTGATCTTTAAAGGTGCTGTTTACAGTAACATCCCCCATATACATCGTACCAGAAAATGTGTTTGTCTCCTTACCGATTTTAACAGGTGACCTAAGTAGGCAGAATTTACTCTAACTCTCAGTTTGTCTTTGCCAAAAGTCCTTGGTTCCAAAAAGCTGAGAAATTGCTTCATGATACAAGAGTGCTTGTAAGGACTTGAACATAAGGCAGCTCCCTCTTTTCTAAGATAATTTCTTGAGGAAAAAGTCTCACCTGTTACCTAGGCTCCTCACTGTCCTTGTTTTTCTTCCAGAGAAGGTGAGTGAGTGAACTGGGTCCATCCCTTCGAATATTCTAGATTTAATAATGTAATCTGACTGAGTTAACGAAACAGAAGATAGTGGTGGGCGCGGCCAAGGTAAAGGGGTTTATGTAAGAGCTAGGACCAAAGCTCCACATTCCCGTGGAGGCGCTAATGGGAGGTTATTTTCATTCCATTCTAGAAACTTGACGAAATTCTATCCCCAAAGGGAGCTAAAGTATTTAAAGAGAGAGAGCCCTGTGTGGCTTGGCATTCTGAAGGGATGACACAGAGCCTTTGCAATGGCTTCCACGGTTCTTTATGAGCGATGGTTTTCAACGTGAGGTCCCCACACCAGCATCGCCTGGGAACTTGCAGGAAATGCAATTCTAGGGCCCCATCAGCTCTACCCAATCTTAAACTGAGAGTGTTTTATTTATTTTTTTAAATTTTATTTTATTTACTTTGAGAGAGAGAGAGAGAGAGAGAGAGCAAGGGAGGGGAGAGAGAGGGGGAAAGAGAGAATCCCAAGCAGGCTCAGCTCAGATCCTGACAAGGGGCTCAGTCCTAAGACTGAGATCATGACCCGAGCCGAAATCAAGAGTCGGACACTCAACCGACTGGGCCATCCAGGCGCCCCAGACTGAGGGTGTTTTAATGAGTGCACTGGGTGCTTCTGATGCACACTAATGTTTGAGAACCACTGCTTTACAAAAGCATTTAGCCCCTACTGCAGTGATTCCCAAACTTGGCCCAAACTTTAGAATCATCTGCAGGGGAGTGAGGGGCTTTGAAACTCTCCAGGTCACGCCCATACCAATTAATCAGAACGTCTGCTGGGAGAGCTAAACATCAGTTGTTTTGTTTTCTAAGATGCCCAGGTGACTCCACTGTGCAGCAAAGTTTGGGAGCCCCTGACCTACTGTGACATCAAAGACAGAGATAAGATACAGCTTATAGGAAGCAGAAAGGGAGATGGGCCATGAAAAAACAGAAATAATATTTTAGAGATGCTTTTGAAGGAACAGGATCTTGTTTTTAGAAAAAGTCTCCTGACTGAGAATTCTTTTTACCTCCCCGTTTCCACTTGAAAGAATTCAGACTGGGTGCCTCTCACCACATTACCACCCTGCAAATCACTGAGGACAATGGCAGCCATCAGTCGCTACATGGAGCTGACCATCGAGCCCGTGCAGCAGGTAAGCGGCCGGAGTCCAGAGGGGTGGGAAGTGGCCATGGAAGGCTTCCCGGAGGAGGTGATACTTTAGCTGCAGGATGGGCAGGATGAGACAAGAAAGCATGTAAAAGGAGGCAGGAGGTCTCCAAGGCCTCAGTGGGGGACAGATGAAAGGGTGGAGAGGAGGCAAGCGAGAGATCCTCGTACCGTGCCACCTGACTGTCATCCTGAGGGACAGGAGTCCAGGAGGCATCAGGACTAGAGACTCAGGGTCAGATGCGCCTGTTAGAGGTGTCTCTCAGGCAAGGTTGGGGGGCAGACCAGGGAAGAGGAGGTAGAAACAAGGCAGTCAGTGAGGGGCGCCGATAAGTCTAGGTGAGAGGTGGTGTGGCCTGAAGCAGGGGCAAGGCTGGGGCAGGTGGAGAGGCAGAGACCAAGTGGGGGGTTGGTGGGCAGAGTGCTGGGGGCGTGAGGGCGTAGGGTGAGAGAGGCTGAGAGCTCCCGATGACTCCTGGGGTTCCGGCCTGCACACAGGGCTTCCCAGGAGCAAGGACGTTAGAGAAGTGAGGGAAAGAGCTGACAGGAAGTCCGCCCCGTCGTCCCACACCCACTGCGACTTCTCGTGGAGGTTTCCAGTGGCCTCAGGGTCACTAAATCCTGGGTTAGCTCTGTCTTTGTTGAGATTCAACACGCTCGGCCACCGGCTGCTTCTGGCTTATGGGGCGCTCGCGCTCCCAGCTCCCCATGCTTTCCTCCCCTCAGTGTTCAGTCTGGGCACCCGTCCCCACGTGGCATCTCACACTTGCGGTGTCCAAACAGAACGTGGGATTTCCGTGCCCTCTCCCTCCCCCATCCTCTCATCCTAGGAAATGAATTCCTCTCTCCCCCTCAGTGCATGCCTACGCCCGTCCAGTCCGTGTGTGAGTCTCCTATTTACTTGGTGTAAAATAGATCCCACAGCCTCCTACCTCGTTTCCGTCTCCACTGTTAATCTTGTCCCACCCCCGCCCCCTGCACCCTGCAGCCAGGAGGGGCGATTCCTTGTGTTCCTCCTTGGCTTGAAACCCTCTGGCTTCCCATTTCATACAGAAGAAACTCTAAAGTTACACAGACTTGCAAGGCCCCACGAGCCAAGCATTCCCTCTCTCTCTGACTGTGCCCTCGTCTCTTCTCTCTTCGTTCACTCCTCTTAGCTGCCTGGGATTTCCCTCCGTTCCTGTGCCTCCAGTGCTCTTCCTCCCCATTTTTTTTTATACGGCTGCCTCCTTCCTTTCCTTCAACCTAAATGTCACCTTCTCCAAAAGCCACCCCCGACTGCACACTCAAAAGTAGCCCGCACCCCTCTGTCCTATTTCTCTATGTTAAATTGTGCCTTTTTAAATGCTCTGCAAAGTACTTCTCACTGTCTTTTACTTTTGTTTGTTGTCTGTCTCCTGCTGGGGTAGAAACTTTGCCTCTGTCTGTCTTGTTTGCCGAGACCCTGGTGCCTCGGGCCACAGGCCCTCAGTAAAGGATGTTTGGAGCGTGGCATGAAGTTCAGTGGTAGCAGCCGCCGCTCAGCTACCGCTGAGGGTAGGTAGCTCATACGGGGCTCAGTAGGAGCTGGGACATACGGGTGCTCGGAGAGTTTGGGCCTGAGAGATAGGTTTCAATTCAGTCTTTGCTGTGGTTCCTTGGAAAGTGGGTGCAAGTAACGCTATGTGACATAAGTGTGTTCAGGGAGATTCAGCGCCTGCTTTCACAGGCCCACAGGTTTGAGAGCCCATTTCGGCCATTAAACGCCTCTTAGATGGGAAGTCTGGGGAAGGCACAGGGAACCCCGGCAGCATCTGGCCAGTGTTTTGCACAAGAGATGTTTAAATCCTCAAACCTCAGAAACACGATAGTGCAAAACTTGCATTCACTCTAACGCAATACCTGAAGCTTGAGTGGATTCTTCCTGCAGAACAGACTCCATTAAAGAAGAGTGTGTCCCTCTTTCTCATTCTCTTCCACTGAGGCCTCTGGCACGTTTTTTTTTGAGCAAATACTCGCACTTGGCCTCTTCCTTCCGTGTCCACCAGAGGGCGAGTGGTGTCCCTGAGACAGCTCCCAGCAGGGAGTCTGCAGCCTGGCCTTCCAGGGCTAGGGGCACCCCTTCTACAGTAACCTGTTTATTGAGGGTTATTTGCCAGTCTCTGAGAAAATAATAACAGGCAACACTTCTGTGATGCTTCTTGTGCTGGGCATAGTGCTTAGAGTACTGGTCTACGTGCTTTGTATACTTACGTAAACCTCACTGCCAACCCCTGAGGTATTAACCTCATTTTACAGATAAGGAAAATGAGGCACAGAGACATTAAGCAAGTTGCCCAAGGTCACACAACTTGTCAGTGGCAGAACCAGGATTCAGAGTCTATGCCCTTGACCACTATGCAACACTGCCTCCTACTTGGCATAATGTCTGACACCAAGGAAGCACTTGATAAATGGTTGGGTTTTTAAAAATTATTATTAATGCAAATTCTCATTAAGTATTATTATTTATATTGTTTTATTGTCTAATAATTAATCATCATATTAGGATTTTAATTTTTTTTTCAACGTTTATTTATTTTTGGGACAGAGAGAGACAGAGCATGAACGGGGGAGGGGCAGAGAGAGAGGGAGACACAGAATCAGAAACAGGCTCCAGGCTCTGAGCCATCAGCCCAGAGCCTGACGCGGGGCTCGAACTCCCGGACCGCAAGATCGTGACCTGGCTGAAGTCGGATGCTTAACCGACTGCGCCACCCAGGCGCCCCCGTATTAGGATTTTAAATTGAGGCACAGAGAAGGTTAAGTAACTTGCCCAAGATCTCATAGTTAGAGAAGCACAGGAATGGGTTTCAGATAAAGCCCGTCTGATTCATAAAGAGAGCATGTTCAGGACGCCTGGGTGGCTCAGCTGGTAAAGCATCCGACTTCAGCTCAGGTCACAATCTTGTGGTTCGTGAGTTCGAGCCCCGCATCAGGCTTAGCTGCCAGCTCAAAGCCTGGAGCCTACTTTGGCTTCTGTGTCTCCCTTTCTCCCTGCCCCTCCCCTGTTCATGCTCTGTCTGTCTGTCTGTCTGTCTCTCTCTCTCTCTCAAATAAAATAAACATTAAACATTTTTTTAAAAAATAAAAAAAAGAGAACAAGTTCTCTGTGCTCATTTCATGCCTGCTCAGTTGGCAAAATTTTCCTTTTTTTTTCATGAGAATGTCCCAGTGGGCAAGGTTGTGGTGAAATAGGTCCCCTGTTGGCAAGTGCATTGATGTATGTCCCATCTGCACAGCCACCTGGAAGTGGACAACAAGGACCGCAGGGGCACTTATTGTCTGCTCAGCAGTCCCCCCTGGGCACTGGGCACTGTCCTAAGGAAGGGTCTTCTAGAAGATGCAGCTGGGTTCAGCTGAGCTGAGGGGCTAAGGACCTTGGGGTCCTGGGGATCAATGGCTTGGAGCATCTGAAAACTCCATTTGCCCTCTTGATTCAGACTTGGTCGGGCCCTGAGGAATTTATAGAATCTATCGTTGATGGGGGCGCCTGGGTGGCTCAGTCGGCTAAGCGTCTGACTTCAGCTCAGGTCACGATCTCGCAGTCTGTGAGTTCGAGCCCCGCATCGGGCTCTGTGCTAACAGCTCAGAGCCTGGAGCCTGCTTCCAATTCTGTGTCTCCCTCTCTCTCTGACCCTCCCCCGTTCATGCTCTGTCTCTCTCTCTTTCAAAAATAAATAAACTTAAAAAAAAAAAAAAGAATCTATCGTTGATGTTGCCTGGGAGGCCCGTGCCCCCCGCCCCCTAGCCTGTCTAGCCAACTCTCGTGTGAAACTGTGTACTTAACCCATCCAGGGCTACAGCCCCACGTGATTTGGGGCCCAGTACGAGTAGCCATTCTCATGTGTCCAGGGCATTACATCTGAGCCCTGTGACACCCCTTCAAATGAGGCAAGGCAGGGATTACCACCCCCTTCGCTAGATACATACCTTGGCATGTGCTTCATTGTGGAAGATGTGGATCCAGAAGGCAGGCTGTTGCCCTGTGATGTGTTAGTGGAACGACCCAAATCCTGCCCACTCTGAAACCCTGGCCAACAGAGCTTCCAGGAGCTCTGACAGCCCCCAGGAGCTCTGTGGGGGAAGCTCTCTCTGAGATGGATGGATGGATGGATGGATGGATGGATGGATGGATGGACAGATGGATGGTGGATGGATGGGCAGATGGATGGATGGATGGATGGATGGATGGATGGATAGACAGACAGATAGACAGGTGATAGATAGAAATCTTGTAAGTCTCTTCCTCCCTTTAACCTCCCCACCTGTTGGTGGGTATGAACCCATGCAGTGCATTTTGGCAGTTGCTATCCAAATTACAAATGCACGTATCCTCTGATCCAGCAATTCCACTTCTAGAAATTGGTCCTTTAAAAACCCTGAAACCTTGGGTGTACGGTATAATTTATTGCAGTCAGTGTTGTAAAAGCAAGAGATTGGAGGGCTCCTGGGTGGCTCAGTTGGTTAAGCATCCAACTTCTGCTCAGGTCATTAACTCACGGTCTGTGGGTTGGAACCCTGCGTCGGGCTCTGTGCTGACAGCTCAGAGCCTGGAGCCTGCTTCGGATTCTGTGTCTCCCTCTCTCTCTGCCCCTACCCCACTTGCACTCTGTCTCTCTCTCGAAAAAAAACCAGCCAAGCGAACAAGCATGAGACTGGAAATGCCTTCAATGTCCATCAGTTTGAGGACAGGTTAAGCAGATTGTGAACACTTACATGATGCCACAAAAGAAACAAAAAGAAAAACAAAAGCCTCTGCTCTAGAGCTATCTCTAGGACACATTGTTAAGTGAGAAAAAGAAAGGTGCATAGGAGAGTGTAGATGTGCTGGCAGCCTTTGTAGAACTAGGGAAGTCGTATATCTGCATTCGATAGGTTATGTATGGACTATCTGGACAGATACACAAGAAACTGAGCGCTGGTTGCCCCTGGGGAGAACTGGGTGCCTGGGGGATTCAGGTGGGAGCGGACCTCGCATTCTACACCCTTTTGTACCTTTTAAAAAACATAAATGTTCATTTATTTATTTTGAGGGGGGGGGGAGAGAGAATCCCAAGGAGGCTCTGCACTGCCAGCACAGAGCCAGATGCAGGGCTCGATCCCATGAACCAGGAGATCGTGACCTGAGCCCAAATCAAGAGTCCGAGCTCATCCGACTCAGCCACCCTTTGGTACCTTCTAAACACCAGTGTATGTGAATGCTTCGACAATTCAGAAATAAAGTAGACTAAGTCTCCCTGCCTGCCCTTTGCCCACACACCCTGCAGGCAGGCTGCAGCACCAGCCGGCTGCCTGGCGATGGACAGATGAACCCTGGAGACGCGAACCTGCAGGAGCCGCCCTCTTACCCTCCCGTTCAGGTCATCCGGGCCCGCGTGTCTTCCAGCAGCTCCTGTGAAGTCTCCTCCATCAACTCCGACCTTGAGGTACTCACACGCTGCTGCCCGCCATGTGCATGGCTTGTCCTTCACTGACACTTACCGGGGCTTCCATGGTGCTCGCGCTGCTGTGCCCTAATCCGCCCACGCTGGCCTCCCGCCTGCCAAGCAGTGAAGGGGCGTGCATGGGGCAGCACCCACGTGGGGTGTGTTGAGAAGAGGTTTCCACGGTCAAATGAGTCAGGGAAGCACTGCATGTCACGGTCCCATCTTAAAGAGTCACCCGCACGTTCAGGTCTTACAGAAATAAACACACGCGTCATTAACGTTTATTAGAGTCTGGGTGTTCCCCAAACCCACTTGACCGTGGAGCATCCCTTCCAGAGAGGAGCAGCAGCTACACCTGCGGTGTCCTCAGGGTCATACACAGGAGCCCCGTGGTGGACACCATGCCTGGCACTGTCATCATTTTGAGTTTTTGGATCTGTGAGCAAGACACATGTCATATTTTGGATGCCAGCGACAGGTGTAACTCCCTGGTCCGAGCTCTTGGGTCACTGCCTGTCCCCCAGCTGTGGCTCCCAGCCCTGTTCTGTGAGGAAGTTTCCTGTTGTGGAAAATGAGAGCAAGGACAGGGTAGTGGGCACATGATGTCAACAGGAGAGTGTCCGCTGTCTTTTGGCAGGGGTTGGGTGGAGGAAGAAGGACAGTCCTTCACCCTGGGTTTGCCTTCTACTATTTTGGAGTTCAAATGCCCTTTTATAAAATGATGATAATAGTAAGGGGGTGGGGGGTTGGTGTTGGTTTTAATGGCCTTATTTTGCAAAACAGCCGCTTTGCCATCTTGGATAAGCCCCCAAACTTGTTGAACTCGTTGTGAAACCCCAAATCCAAAAGACTCAGAGCCACTGATCTGTGGGGTAAAGTCCCGATTTGTTAATGTGAGGTTCTAGACCTTTCACAACTACCCCAGCCTTATGTGCCTTGCCCACCCACCCCTCCCCACTGCCCTAGCTGTCCACCTTGGCCATGGACTGTTCCCTGTACCCAGGCCTCTGGGCCTTTCTTCCTGGGGTTTTCCCTGGCCCGTGTGTCAGTTTCTCTTTCCATGTGTCAGAATCCTACTCAGATGCCACCTGCTGTGTGAAGTTACTTCCATCCCGCCAAACTCTCTCTCTCTCTCTCTCTCTCTCTCACACACACACACACACACACACACACACACACACACACACACAAGATTAATGGCTCTTTCCCTTGGGTGCCAGAGCACACACGACTCTCTTACACAACTTCCATTGTTCGCCGTGTCATCTGGTGAGCTGTAGCGGCTTGTCCCCCGGCCAGGCTGGGCATGAGCTTTTTAGGAGTGGGGCCTGAGCCACCTTCACCTTCCTCTGCCCCTCGATTCCAGAACACAATGAGCCATTAAGAGCTGGGTTTTGAGGGAGCAATTCTGCACCAGACTGAGGACCCTTTGGGGTCCGTGTATCCCCATGTCACTCGGTGTTGTTTATTTCTTGGATCCAGTCTGAGAATCTGTAGGACACTCAGCGCACGTGGCTTGGCAGCCTGGATCCAGCGGCCTTGGCAGAAATCTAAGGTTCAAGGGGAAAGAATGAGCCTGAGGGCAAAGTGTGTTCAGTGAGAAGAAAGGACAGTTAAGTCAGTGAGTCAGGGAGGGGCTGGGGAGACCCAGAGGCAGTATTTGCTCTGTGGAAACAAAGGCAGCAAAAGCTGAGGTAAGGATTAGACAGTGACCTTGAACCGTTGGGAAGTTGGTCTTGGCGGCAGGTTTATGCCCTTCTGTGATTTGTGGTCCTTGTCCTTGTCCCTTCTAGTATCTCTTTTTAGACATCCATGTTTTTCAGACTAAATAAGTTCCAAGGGGACAGGGTCACGCTTTTAAATTAGGCAAATGGGGGACTCCTGGGTGGCTCAGTCAGATGAGCATCTTACTCTTGATCTTGGCTCAGATCATGGTCTCATGGTTCGTGGGATTGAGCCCTATGCTGGGCTCTGTGCCAACAGCACAGAGCCTGCTTGGGATTCTCTCTCCCTCTCTCCCTGCTCCCCCCGCCCCAAATAAATAAATACACATTAACAAGATAAATTAGGCAAATGGAAATGAAGGCTTTTGCCCATGCTAAAAGGAATGTATGTTTATAAAGTCACCTGCCCCAGCTCAGCCCGCAGAACAGCCCTCCAGCCCCACTCAGGGCTTTCCAGAGTGGCCTTCTCGCTTTCCGGGGCAGCCAGCACCTGTGTGCTGAGCGCCGGGTGGACTTTCTTCCAGCGTTGAAACCGTTCCTGTGCTTTTTAAAGGCCTTTTCTTTTTCTTTCTGCCTCTGGGATGCAAGCAAAGATTTGAGTCCAGCTTTGTGATGCGAGAGTGCTTAGTCATTTCTCCCTGCTGTGCTTCCTAGCAATGCCATAGACCTGGTGGAAGAAGCTTTGTAGAAATTTTGCAAGAAGACTGTTTCTGTCTATGGAACAAAGTCTGTGTTGTGTGTACATGTGTGGAGGATGAGAAGAGGGCCAAACACAGACTGCTGTCTCTGAAGAAGGTCAGGTCCTTGTGTGTTCCTGCTAATTCTGTGCCTAAGTCTCTTGACAACCAAGATTGCTCGTTCCCTCTCCAAACCCTGCCTTTGCACCAGGAACAAGGACACATTCCTTTGGATGTTTGCCATTTTTAAATCCAAGTCATTCTTTTAAGGAAAAAAATTATATATCTATCTATATCTATATCTATATCTATACATATATATATGACATATAGTTATATATGTAATAGAATATACTTAAATAAATATTTTAAATATATATTATATATACATTTATATTTGTGTACACATTTATTACATATATTTTTATAAATATATATTTATATAGGCTAGAAAAGTGCTAACTTTAGAAGAAAATACATTCAAATATGAAAGACGCCAGAAATAGGTACCAAAGGTCAAAATCAAGTCCAGGAGGGGGCACCTGGGTGGCTCAGTCGGTTAAGCTTCTGACTTCGGCCCAGGTCATGATCTCACGATTTGCGAGTTCAAGCCCCACGTCGGGCTCTCTGCTGACAGCTCGGAGCCTGGAGCCTGCTTCGGATTCTGTGTCTCCCTTTCTCTCTGCCCCTCCCCTGCTCATACTCTGTGTGTGTGTCTCTCTCTCAAAAATAAATAAACATTAAAAAAATAATAATAAAAAAAAATCAAGTCCAGGATGTGGTTTTACACCCTCCATGCATCTGGGTCTTTCCCAGAGGGGGGCGCCACCTGCAGTGAGGCAGTGAGAAACAATACTTCCTGAAATGTGTGGTCAGTTACCTGGTTTCCCCGGGGTGAGCAGAGAGGCTTCCCGGAAGGCCCCCAAAGGGAGACAGGCTGTGGAGGAGACCCAGCCCTGACCCAGGAACCACACAGGCTCGGGGGCTTTTGACCTGCAGCCTTGGGCCTGCACCGGACCTCCTGAGTTTTAGCTTCTCCTGTACATAGGTATCCTGAGACTTGCCCTACCTGTGTTGCAGGGTGATTGGGAAGATCAAATGGGTGCAACTGGTGCTTTGCAAGACTTCCAGAGGTGCTCCACATAGCGTCGTGGGAAGCAGGCTGGGGGTGGGCTCGGATATGCACTCTTAAGGCCGTGGAATTGGGCAGCACTCCTTCATTCCTCTGGCCCTTCTCTGAAGGTGGAGATAATGACTGCAGGGAGGGTGGTAAGGCTCCGACAAGGTTGGGATGTGAAGAGCGCCGTTCCCATAGATGCTCACCCTGCAACCCCAGCTTTGGACCGGTCCGTCTTGAAGGTCCCACTTAGCACCATGCCCTTAAGCGTAAGAGTGTCTTTGTGGAGGGGACGCAAGTAGAGGCTAGCAGTGCCGAGTCACTTCCTGGAAGTAGGAAGGCTTTCATCGGGAAAACAAGAGTCAAACCTGTTAAAAGTATCATGATAGCACAGCCGCTCGGGCTGCTGGGTCTGCCTCGCTGCCACCCTCGGAAAACTTCCTCTGGCCCCGAAGTCCAGGAAAGAGCCTTCCACTTCCACCGGGACCAGCGCAGGCACTCCTAACTGCCTCCTGTCTCCATTCTCCTCCTTCCATTGCTGTCCTGCCGGGATCCTTGCAACACTGGACCCTACCCCCCCCCCCCCCCCCCCCCCCCCCCCCCGCCCCATGCCCGCCCTGCCCTAAGGCCTTTCTGGCTTCTTCCTGCTTATAGTGTAAGTCCGGCACACTTCACCTGCTGGCCTGGGCCAGCTCCCAAGTTCTTCTCTGCGTTCCTCTGCTTCTCCTCCCGCCTTTCAAGGCCCTGGCTAAATCCCGCTCCCTCCAGGAAGCCTTTCCTGTATTTCTGAGTACAGTTGCTAGATTTAGCAGACAAAAAACACAAGATGTACAGTGAAGTTTGAATTTCAGATAGACACACTTATTCTAAAACGTTATTTGTGATCTGAAATTCACGTTTACTGGGTGTCCTGTGTTTTGGGGGTTTTGTTGTGTTTATTATTTTATTTTTAATTTTTTTTAACGTTTATTTATTTTTGAGAGAAAGAGACAGAGTGTGAGCGGGAGAGGGGCAGACAGAGAGGGGGAGACATAGAATCAGAAGCAGGCTCTAGGCTCTGAGCTGTCAGCACAGAGCCCGACGCGGGGCTCGAACTCATGAGCAGTGCGATCATGACCTGAGCTGAAGTCAGACGCTTAACTGACTAAGCCACACCGTCGCCCCTGTTGTTGTTGTTGTTGTTTTTAATGTTTATTTTTGAGAAAGAGAGAGAGAGAGAGAGAGAACAAGTGGGGGAGGGGCAGAGAGAGATGGGAACAGAGGATCTGATGCCAGGTCAGTGCTGACAACAGAGAGCCCGATTTGGGGCTTGAACTCATGAACTGTGAGATCATGGCCTGAGCCGAAGTCAGACACTTGACCAACTGAGCCACTCAGGCACCTCTCGGTATCCTGTGCTCCTGAATCAGCCTTGATCATGCCCACTCTGGCCCTTCCCTAGACCACTTCGGTTTTTCAGGGAAGCATCTGAACAACATTTACTGCAAACAGTGAGGAACACACTGTTTGTCACATGTGTCAATTCTATCTCAATAAAACTGGAAAAAAATGGTTAAAAAAAAAATCAGGAATAGAAGCCAAGGCTGCCAAGGCCTTCCCACTGGGAATTGACCTAAATACAGTGTTTGTCTCTCCTTGTGGCTGGAGTTTGGAGGTGCACCTGCCTAACCCTGCAGCCCACTGTTTTAATACACAGGACTTCTCTGTCTCGGCCCCTTTGTCCCAGCCTCAGAATGTCCCTGACGTGAAGCTGTCTGTCGTCTTTGTGAAAGAAACCAGCCCGCTGTAGGTCAGAATTCTCTCGCTGATCCAGTTTATAATGGGCCCGTTCAGCCCCCAACAAGGAGAGGTTGAGCGGTTAAACGACCCAGAGCCACCAGTAACAAGGGGGGTGTTGGGGGGGGGGACACTTTCTATAGAAGCCCAGCTCTTGCATACAGACTTCATGGCCTGTGAAGCATTTTCCCATCCCCCATTCCATCTTCCCCACAACAGCTGGGAAAGAAGGGCAGGCAGAGAGGGCAGAGAGGGCAGGTAGAGAGGAGGAAAGAACACGTGGGGAAGTGAATCCCTGCTCGATCTGGGGTAAGTGCTATGGAACTGCTTAATGAACTAGAGAAATAGGAAGGGTGCAATTTTGAAGCATACAGTCATTGTTTTAAAGTCTGTAAGGCTCCAGGTCAAAAGGAAATCCACTTAGTGAATTCTGGGAGAGAATCGTAGCTGGTGTGTGCCTGGCCAGTCTTAACATTGTATAGTCAGAGGAAGCAAAAAATTTTATGATCTGTCCTGAGCCCAACACCATGTCACCTCCCCAGTCTTGGGAAAAGTCGCTTCTCCCTAAATGTAAGATGACACGGTCTAAAATGTAATCCTGGAAAGTGACCCTGTTTCCTCAGTGGTTTCCTAAAAGCCTTCAGGAGCAAAGGAAAATATACTGCGTGCTTGGTAAACAGGGGCTACAGGTTGCTTCTTGGTTTCAGAAGCAGAAAGAAGTGTGCCTTTAGAAATGAGCTGAGTTGGAATATTACGTGCTGTGTGGTTCATGGAGGTAATAGAATCATGGTCCTAAAGACAATTTAAAGATCTGTGGTAATACTCAAGGGAGAAAAGCCATTAGTACATTTTGGTTTGTGTGTGTATGTGTTTGTATTTCAGAGGGCTAATCAAGAACTGTTCATGGAGGCTTTTTCTTGGGGTAAAATTCATGGGCGAGAATCATTTTGTTTTTGAAGAAAAATCTGTACAAAAATTAACACTTTTGCTCTTGAAATTAAGAAAGGACTAAAAAATGTTATTTTATTTTTACTTTTACGGGCATGGAGAGAGATCTCAGTTACCAAGATTTGGGTTAATTGCACTCCTTAGGCACATTATCATCGTTGGCTTAAAAAAGGAACTTCTCCTACTTCCACTAGAGGGCAGGGTTCTTAAATTTTAGATTATGATGCTGAAGATTTGGAAAGGAAGTCTCAAGGTTTCTTATCCATTTGAGGGACACGTAAGCCTGTTTAGTTGTTTGCTTATTTATTTGCTTGACTTTAAATAAAGTTTTTTTATTTTGAAATAATTTTATATTTACAGAAAAGTTGCAAAGGTAGTACAGAAAGTTCCTGTGTGCCTTCACCTGTTTTCTTATAATGTTAATATCAAAACTGAGTAATTAACACTAGTACATTACTATCATCTAAACTAGAGACTTTATTTGGATGTCACCAGTTTTTCAATTAATATTCTTATTCTCTTTCAGTATAGCACATTGCATTTAATAATTTTTTTAACAAACAAAACAGCTACTCACTGTGGTAACATCAGATTACTGTCGCTGTTTTTGCATGAACGTCTGTATTTTCTAAAGAAAGGTGAAAGTTAGCATCTTTTCTTTTGTCTCTTTAGTTCGGTTACATTTGTAAAAGTTACTTCACTTTTCAACCACTACATTCTCACCAACATTTCTGTCGTTTGCAGTGTGTGTAGAACTGTCATTTTTTTTGTGATTTCATATCTTTTCCAATTAGTCCTGTAGTTTTTTTTTTTTTCAGTTTATATCTCCCTCCCCCAGCAGGATGTCATTAAAAGATGAATACTATGGAATTATCACTAATTTTGTTAAGTGTAATAATGGCACTGTTCTTAGGATTTTTAAAAAAATGTCCATGCGGCACGTAGGTGGCTCAGTCAGTTGAGTTGCCAACTCTTGATTTCAGCTGAGGTCATGATCTCACAGTTCATGAGTTCGAGCCCCGCATCCGGCTCTGCTGTGCAGAGTCTGCTTGGGATTCTCTCTCTCTCCCTCTCTCTCTGCCCCTATCCTACTTGCACACTCTCTCTCTCCCTCAAAATAAATAAATAAACACTTTTTAAAAATGTCCTTATCTATGAGAGACATACTAAAATATTTACAGATTAAATCATTTATTTAAAAATATTTAAACAAATTAAAAAATTGGGGAGCTAGAGCAAATAAGATAAGGTATGTCCATGGGTGTTCATTGGACATTCTTTTGTTGATGTATGACTGAAAAATGTACAATTAAAAATTTGTATGTATACTTTTTTTAATGTTTATCTTTTAGAGAGAGACAGAGACAGAGAATGAGCAGGGGAGGGGCAGAGAGAGAGGGAGACACAGAATCTGAAGCAGGCTCCAGGCTCTGAGCTGTCAGCACAAGGCCCAACACAGGGCTCGAACCCGCAAACCGTGAGATCATGACCTGAGCCCAAGTAGGTTGCTCAACTGACTGAGCCACCCAGGTGCCCTTTTAATGTTTATTTATTCTGAGAGAGAGAGAGAGAGAGAGAGAGAGAGAGAGAAAATGAGCAGAAGGGGGGCAGAGAGAGAGAAGGAGAGAGAATCCCAAGCAGGCTCCAGGCTGTCAGTGCAGAGCTATATGAGGGGCTCAATCCCTCGAACCATGAAATGATGACCCGAGCTGAAATCAAGAGTCCGATCCTCAACCAACTGAGCCACTCAGGTGCCCCTAAAAACTTGTTTAAAATGGAGATTTAAGGGGCACCTGGCTGGCTCAGTAGGTAAAGCATGCAAACTCTTGATCTCAGGGTTGTGAGTTTGAGCCCCACATTGGACACACAGATTACTTTTTTTTAAAGTGTTGGGTTTGGGGTACCTGGGTGGTTCAGTCGGTTAAGTGTCCGACTTCGGCTCAGGTCATGATCCCATGGTTCGTGAGTTTGAGCCCCACGTCTGTGCTGACAGCTCAGAGCCTGGATTCTGCTTCAGATTCTGTCTCTCTCTCTCTCGCTCTCTGCCCTTCCCCCATTCATGCTCTGTCTCCCTCTCAAAAATGAATAAACATTAAAAAAAAATTTTTTTTAAAGTGTTGGATTTTTAATTAAAAATAATTATTAAAAATATTTTACATTTAAAACAAATCTTTTAAACAGAAATTTAAAATAATTGAACAGTAGAGGCTTTTTAAATTTTTTTTTTCAACGTTTATTTATTTTTGGGACAGAGAGAGACAGAGCATGAATGGGGGAGGGGCAGAGAGAGAGGGAGACACAGAATCGGAAACAGGCTCCAGGCTCTGAGCCATCAGCCCAGAGCCTGACGCGGGGCTCGAACTCACGGACCGCGAGATCGTGACCTGGCTGAAGTCGGATGCTTAACCGACTGCGCCACCCAGGCGCCCCCAGTAGGGGCTTTTTAAAAAATTTTTAAAATTTACATCCAAATTAGCATATAGTGCAACAATGATTTCAGGAGTAGATTCCTTAATTCCTCTTACCCATTTTGCCCATCCTCCCTCCCACAACCCCTCTGGTAATCCTCTGTTCTCCATATTTAAGAGTCTCTTATGTTTTGTCCCCCTCCCAGTTTTTATATTATTTTTGCTTCCCTTCCCTTGTGTTCATCTGTTCTGTGTCTTAAAGTCCTCATATGAGTGAAGTCATATGATATTTGTCTTTCTCTAACTAATTTCGCTTCACATAATACCCTCTAGTTCCATCCGCATAGTAGCAAATGGCAAGATTTCATTCTTTTTGATTGCCAGGTAATACTCCATTGTATATAAATACCACATCTTCTTTATCCATTCATCCATCGATGGACATTGGGCTCTTTCCATACTTTGGCTATTGTTGACAGTGCTGCTATAAACATGGGGGTGTATGTGTCCCTTCAAAATAGCACAACTGTGTCTCTTGGATAAATACCTAGTAGTGCAATTGCTGGGTCATAGGGTAGTTCTATTTTTAATTTTTTTGAGGAACCTCTATACTGTTTTCCAGAGTGGCTGCATTGGTTTGCATTCCCACCAGCAGTGCAAAAGAGATCCTCTCTCTCCGCATCCTTACCAACATCTGTTGTTGCCTGAGTTATTAATGTTAGCCATTCATGGTATCTCATTGTGGTTTTGATTTGTGCTTCCTGGATGATGAGTGATGTTGAGCATTTTTTCATGTGTCGGTTTGCCGTCTGGATGTCTTCTTTGGAGAAGTATCTATTCATGTCTTTTGCCCATTTATCCACTGGATTTTTTGTGTTTTGTGTGTTGAGTTTGATAAGTTCTTTATAGATTTTGGATACTAACCCTTTATCTGATATGTCATTTGCAAATATCTTCTCCCATTCCGTCAGTTGCCTTTTAGTTTTGCTGTTTCCTTCGCTGTGCAGAAGCTTTTTATTTTGATGAGGTCCCAGTAGTTCATTTTTGCTTTTGTTTCCCTTGCCTCTGGAGACGTGTTGAGTAAGAAGTTGCTGCCGCAAGATCAAAGAGGTTTTAGCCTGCTTTCTCCTCGAGGATTTTGATGGCTTCCTGTCTTACATTGAGGTCTTTCATCCATTTTATTTTTGTGTCTGTGTAAGCAAGTGGTCCAGGTTCATTCTTTCGCATGTCGCTGTCCAGTTTTCCCAGCACCACTTGCTGAAGAGACTGTCTTTATTCCATTGGATATTCTTTCCTGCTTTGTCAAACATTAGTTCGCCATGTTTGTGGGTCCATTTCTGGGTTCTCTCCTCTGTTCCATTGATCTGAGTGTCTGTTTTTGTGCCGGAGGATTTGTCTTAATGTGAGACAACAATGGCAAGTCCTGTGGACTGTGCAGGTTGGCAGCTATTCAATTTGACAGACACATTGACAGATCGGTACGACAGACGTCTGTAGGTTCATAAGCGCTCTATGTCAGAAACACACGTCTCCCAGGCACTGCGTGAGGTGCCAGACGAACCAGAGCGGACCGTCACACCACCCTTCAAGAACCCGAGTCAGGCATGTTTGAGCCTTGGGGTGGAACCACCCATGCAGTAAAGGCTGATTAAAAGTGAATCTTGGCTGGTAGCAAATGTCCTGTATTCTTGAGGTGGGGATTTTATTTGCATCTTTTAGTTTTATGGGTTTGAGTTGACTCATCTCAGCCATGTGGTTAATAAATGGAAGATTTATTATTATGCCTGATAATAATTCCTAATAATAGTAATTTTTAAATCTGTATAATTTTTCCAAGGACCTGCAGCCCTTCCTAATTATCACAATTATGCTGTTGATCATTTAGCTAAATTGTAGCCACCATAGCTGCTGCCTTTCTGCTTGCTGAAGTCAGCTTTTCCTCTGCCTCCAGATCACTGAAGGGCCTGCCTCCTCGCTCACCAAGCAGACAGTGCTGGTGCTGAGCTCTGCTCTGCTCTGTGATGCTGGCAAAATCCTTCCAACACTTTTTTTTCCATCTCTTTTTTTTTATTCTGCAGCAGAAGTATTGGGAAGCCTTAAACTTGGAGCAGGTATGGACAATCATACTCTATTCCAGAAGGGACATCCTGTGGCTTGATTCCATTTCCTGTTTTTGTGATCTCCCCCCCTTGGACGGCCGGGCCCATGCCACATTCCTTTAGTTAAAGAAAGAATGAAAACGGAGGCGAGTCAGAGGATCAGGGGATTTTCCAGGCTCTCTCAGTTCAGAGTTCTTTCTGCTGTGCCCAAACCATCTGGTAGGGACTCCGAAGATGTGTAACCCAAGGAGAAGCATGGTTTGGAACAAAGGTCCATGGACAAGTGGAGTAGCTGTAGGTTACCACTGGTGGCGGTGCTGGGGGTGGCTGCAGGGGTGGAGATAACCATTCCCCAACACTGTCACCTTGGGCAGCTGGCAGCGGTCTCCCTGCCACCCTTGCCTGCGAGGGACAGATAAGCACATGTTTTTATGACAAACACCTGTGCATGTCGTCTCCCAGGATTATTTCTGGTAAGATCATCTTTTGCTCAAATTTTCTTTATGCCTGGATTCCAGCAATGTTTTTTTATTGCTTAAAGTGAGATTTTGAAACACGTTATTCTGGGGATTCAGAAGAAAGAGATTTAAAATGCTTTCAAAGGCTTAACCCACTTCAAAGAGTGCACTTGATCAAAGTGGCTCTGTTTTCCCGAAGCTGAATTGGTCAGGAGTAAGTAGCAAGAACAACTCTTAAGACGCCATTTCAGGAGCTGGAGCCAGGGTTCTGAAATATCAGGGCAGCTAAAACTCATGCAAGGAGCTTGGTAAAATGTTAAACCTTAGTTCCCAAACCAGATAGGGTCTAGGATGCCTGGCATCACCCTTCCTAATGAGCATCCTGGCTGCTTCTGGTAAAGTTGATCCATAGCACACTCAGAGAACTGTGATCTAGAACATGGGCCTCAGCTTGGAAACAGCATATATTGAAAAGCATACTATCCATCCTCAAAGAATGGAACAGGCCCCTATTTCCACTGCTCGGCACCTGTACCATGGAGGCTGAAGGGCCAGGGGGGCTCTTTAACTTGGGATTTGCTTGCTGTCCCCCCAAGTCTGCAACCACAAGTAAATAAGAAGTTAGCACTGGAGGGGCTGGCAGAGCCCCAAACAGGTACTGGGGGTCGAGCAGCACCAACCCGATCAGCTTAGTCCCTGGCCTGCAGGCTCACTGGGGATGAGGTGGCTGTTTTAACATGATGCTATTTTTCAAATTATTATTATTTTTTTTAATGTTTATTTATTTTTGAGAGAGGGAAAGAGTCAGAGTGAGCGGGGGAGGGGCAGAGAGAGGGAGACACAGGCTCCAGGCTCTGAGCTGTCAGCACAGAGCCCAAGGCCGGGTTTGAACTCACAAACCATGAGATCATGACCTGAGCCGAAGTTAGACGCTTAACTGACTGAGCCACCCAGGAGTCCCAACGTGATACTATTTTTACTCAGCAAGTAGTAGAACTCAGTTATCAGTAAATCACTAATTGAATTGGGCTCTTCCTTTCTATTCAAAACAAAGCCACATTTTGTATTTTACAACTGGCATGGTGGGGGCATTTCTCTCAGTGATGCCCAGAGTGGCTCAGGGAGCCTTGCAGACCTTATCCAGGACCCCTAAGGACTGGGCTGTTTTATTCAGCTTAAGTTTGAGCTGCTGGTGGAGTGTTTTTCGTGGAGTGCATGTCCACGACTGGCTATGTTTTCGTGTCCAGATAGTCAGGTCTAGGCTAACACATCCTTTCTTATATTATTTCCTGGGTCTTTTAATAATGTCAAATGTAACCTTGCCAGTCAGAATCATTAGTCATAGAAACTCAGAAACTAAAGAGATCATATGTAGTTACTGATCCAACACTCCAGGTTACCCGTGGAGAAACTGAGGCCCAAGAAAGAGAAAGCAAGTTAGTGGCAGAAAGAGGATTTGAGTCCAACCCCCACTTGCCCCCATCGCTAGACTCACCAAGGATTCCCTGCTCTTGGCCATGTGCAAAGTTCTGTCATTTGTCACATGAGAACAACAGGAGGACTTTGCAAACAGTGTCCTCAATGCTATGACTGCTTCTCTGTTTTTAACCTTTTATTCCTAACCTTTCCCATACTTGTCTGAATCAGAGTAATGAAATATTCTCTGCCAGTGACCACCATTCTGAATCAAGCTTTAAGTGTTTTGGACAAGTCTGCTGAGCCTCAAGTTAACAGGAAATGCATGGTGGGAGGAGGGGCAGGTAGCAAGGGCAAACTGGTGCCCTGCTCTTAAGAAGCTCATCATCTCCCTGGAAGGATAAGGTGGTGCCCAGAGAAAGGGCAGGGCTGTGCATGTTCAGCTGCAAATGAAGGGTATGGGCAGTACAAAGACAGAAGGGGGTGAGCTCAATGGGTGAAAGCAGTCAGGGTAAGCTTCCTGGAAGAGGAGGTACTTACCTGGGCCATAAAGAAAGGGTTGAATTTGCCTGGTCTATTCCAGGAATGAGTTAGGCATGGAGGTGGGAAGTCTCAGGATAAAAGGAACATAACTCAGTCTCACTAGAGTAAAGATGGAAAAGGGGGGTAGGAAGGGAAGTGGGGCTGGTCTGTTCAGGGTGGCTGTCCATTAATTCCTTGATTTAAACTTATACTTGTCCCGTTAGGCCTGATTAACCTGTCCTTATTTCTCCTTGTCTGTGCCTGGGTCATGAGAACCAGGACTGGAGCTATTGTTTGGGGTGGGGCATTGTAAGAGATGGGAAGAGTCTGTTCCACCAAGGTACCATTTGTGTCTTTTCTCCACAGTGGGACCCTGAAGATGTAAATCTTGAAGGGAACAAAGACAACGTGGAGATGCTCAGATCCCAGGTGCACAGGTGCTCCATGGGGCCAGTGGTCTTGACATCTGATGAGTAACACCAGGAGCAAGCCCATCAGCTCAGAGCCCTTAGTCAAGCCTGTGTCAGGAACTGAGCAGGGATCAACCTGCAGTGACACCCATGGCGGGAATTTAAGCTTCCGCAGAGGCCGCCCGTGAAAGCGAAGAACCAGGAGCTGTCACTGAGCTTGGTTGGTCTGCATCACAGCTCAGAATGGAGCTAAGACCTTGGGTCCTGTGGACAGACCCAGGCATGTGGTTTGTTTTGAAGATCAGAAGTTCACAGACCACTACTCTTGCTTCGAAGTAGAAACCTTCATCTAAAGGGCATTGGACCTGCTCTTCCCTTTCCCTTCAGATTCGGCCATACTGTCAATATCTGCTAGGTGACAGGAACATCTAACAAATAGCTAATGTGTTTGGATCTCAGTACAGCCTCATTCTGCAAGACCTGGCTAAGCCCAGGAGACGAGAGGGATGGGAACATGTGCTGGAGATCTGAGACATGATCCCTGGTATTAATGGGACCTGGCTCCTGCCTTTCCAGTCACCCACTTGGGTTTTCTTCTGGAAGCTAGAGGTAGGACTGCTTGGTCAACCAGAAGTTTATAAGATCGGTGGTGTTGCAAGGGCAAGCAAAACAAATTGCCTTAGATACCAGCACTTGCTCCAACTTGGCAAGGTGTGTGCTGGGCAGAGTTTGCAGGTGAGGGGGACTGTCTGCTTCAGGAGCTAACATGAAAGCATGTGGAGGGTGGGAGGCATGGTGGGAGGTGTCAAATTCAAGCACAGCAATCCCGTTGTAGGATTATTTTGATACTGTGATCATGGGAGGGGGAAAAGAGGGAGGGAATGGGGCCAAGGTGGGAGGAACACTGGAGTGAATAAATCCTGATTGAGTGAGTTGAGGCATCTCACTGTGTAGTACAGAGATGTCTGAATCCCAGCACGGCCACAAAAGCCAGCCACAAGGGGGAACTGGGAGACATGCCGAGAAACACAGCTCTGCTCCAGGATGGCCCCTGGCAGCCTGTGTGACTCAGTCACACAGCTGCCCAGTTTCTCCGAAGGAGTAGTGCAGATCCCAGCACAACGAAGAGAGTGCCTCAGGGAAGCAGATTGGTTCCATAGATCTCTGTGGAGATACTAATCCTCTGAGTGCCTTCTAAGCTGGAAGTGAACTCTATCCCCTTTATCCAACTGCTTTGATCCCTGGGTGTCTTGTAATGGAGTTTGCTAAAGCCAGTTTTGCTTTGTGATCTTAACCACAGAAACTGTTCTTTGAGAGAAGATGAAGATTTGAGTGGGGGATGGGGTGGGGAGAGCATTCCAGATGAAATCCTACAGAGGACTGGACACCAGGAAGGATGGAATCTTGTCAAGGAAGGATGAGTCTGATGTGGCCAGAATGGGTGGTGCAACAGTGGCTAAAAGGTGAAGAGGCTGGCAAGGAACCAGACCGTGGAGCCTAGGGAGCTGGCACTTAAAACTGTGGCTAATTGGTAGCCATGACTGATACCAGAGTAGGAAGGTGACAGACATGCCTCAGGTAGGCCACACCTGGTTGGTGAGGCTTTTCTACCTATGGCCACAACTTTTCAGGAAGCAGAAATGTAGTCATGGATACAGTAGGAACATGGAGAACATTTAATCTGAGTGATAACAGCAGGGCAGGAGGAGGGCTCAGCTTTAGAAAGATAAGGCACAGGGGCAGGATATCCTCTCTGGAGTCTGCCTGTAGCACAGCCTCCCTCTCTCAAGGGGAGACTGGCCCGTGCTCCCTGGAGCATCAGAAACTGGCTGGATCCTGATGGAAGTGGCCATTTACCCAAGAACGTCAAAACAGCCTTGCTGATTGAGCAGCACAAACTACTTGAGTCCCAGATGCCGTCTGTCTCCCTAGATCCCATCGTCCCAGGCTTCCTTCACAAACCAGTTCCTATGGCTGTGGTCCAATCCTGCCTCAAAGCTGAATCCCAGGTCTCTTCACCCAGAGCGAACTATTAAACTGAAAATGTTGGAAGCAAAGTTTGGTCTCATTGTTCAACGAGAACGTGCCTGTTATGCAAAGCTCTGGAACCCTGGAGCCTCTGTGAAGAGGCGCCAGCCAAAATGCCTTTCTCCTAGTAGGAGTGTCCCTGCCCCAGGCCTCCACTGTAGCTTCATCCGCACTGTTAGTCACACCGGAAGGATATGGGAATTCCTTGCTCTGAAGACTCACCAAGGGGTAACCTACACAGGGGACAAACTGCCCACTCATCCGGATATGAGAGATGGTGTAGTATGGTCTCAGTGGTGCTGCCTGTTATCTGCGTGGCTTGGAGCAGGTCACCTAACCTTCGTGACCTGAGGTAGACTGAGAATAATACCTATCTACAAAGCTTGTTGTGAACACTAAGTAAATCAACATATATGAAATGCATAACACAATACCTGACTCAAAGGAAGACCTTGAAGAGGGATTGGTTCCCTTCCTCCCTATACTTCCTGGCCAGTTATGTGGTGAAAGGCAGTGAGTAACCCAAAATAGCAGCTCCACAGACAGAAGGGACTTCAGCAGTTTGAATCCCTTTGACAATCCTAAGAATTGACTAGCTAGCCCTTACTTAAGCTCCTCCCCGTCCAAAAAAGATTTCACCATTTTATATTCCAAAGAAGTCTGTATCCTTTAGGGAGAGTTCTGATCACTAAGACTTTCTTAAAGTCCTGTCTAGACCCTGAAGAACCACTGTCTCCTTATCTCCTGCCAGTACATTAGCATGAGGAAGAGATCTTTGAACAACATCTGATGCCACACTCACATCATGTTTGTCACAATGGGGTATGAACTCCTCCTACAGAGTAAGGAGAGGCACTCAGCCAAGGAGCATGGCTGGGCTCTAGCTCCCAAATCTGATTAAGTGTGATCCTGGTCATTTCCCTTTCTGGGTCACAGTTTCCTCATTTGTAAAACGGAAGTTAGGCCAGATTTCTTTCCTGTATTCCCTTTTATGAATATGCCAGTGAGTTTGTTTCCCACAGAAGATTGGCATTTTTATAAACTCTCAAAAAGATATTAAAACATAAAGACAAATTTCAGATTTACTGTGAAAATAGATTTCATTATATAATATATACTTTTGTTTGAGTTTTGCTATCCAATTAAGATAAAATCTGTCTATGCTATAACCCGAAGAGATCACAGCATTTGACATTTAAAAATTTTGCAGATTCCACGGTACCTGGATGGCTCAGTCAGTTGAGCACTTGACCCTTGATTTCGGCTAAAGTCATGATCCCAGGGTCATGGAATCGAGCCCCGCATCAAGCTCAACACTGAACATGGTGACTGCTTAATATTCTATGTGTGTGTGTGTGTGTGTGTGTGTGTGTGTGTGTGTGTCCCCCTCTGCTCCTATCCCCTGCTCATGCACTCTCTAAAAATTAAAAAAAAAAAAAAATTATTACTTGCAGGTTCCTTCCAGTACTGAAAACCAAAAACTATTAACACCTTGTTTCCAAACTTGGGGATTCTGGTGACTTCATTTAGTTTATTAATACTAAGAGCCTCTATTATTGGCAGGCTCAAGGCTCACTCTTGCTAAACCATCTCTCATATTGAAGGATATGTGAAAAATATTTTCCACAGTGCAAGAAAAGGGATCTGTATCAATCACTGAGGAAAAGGCTAGAGATGTCTTAGGAGTGTCTCAAGACTGACTTCTAAATATTTCCAAGATTCTGTCCACTTCTTTTTCAGTGCCTACTTGATCATCCTCTGCATTTTTCAATCATGAGGGCATTGCTCTACTCTCTCTGACTTTACACTGTTCATTGTTCCCCTTCCCCCCAAGTTCAGGGTGATGCTTTAGCAGAGACGGCTCTGCCTTGAAACAAGCCAAGCTATAATGCAATGTTGACAAAGATCTTTTTCAAGTTTACACATCCTGTGCGATATTACCCCAAAGGTCACCATCAGGTGAGAGGGACGACCTTAAACAAGAAAGAAGTTCAAGAAACGGTGCTAAATCAAATGACTTAGAGAACATCTGATCTGCTTTTTCCTTACCAAACTCTGAAAGCTAAACAAGCACCAGGCATCCAGGACTGCTCCTTTGGGGCTGGACACTTCAACAGCGCGTTCACTTGAAGTGCCTTCAGATTCACTTCAAATTAATCCATTGCTTGGAGAACTCATCATACCCTCCACCCCCATTCCGTTGGAAATTTTCCACCAGCTGCCGGCATTGACGACAGAGGTTCCCGGCTCTTCCTTTCCGGGTCCTCAGGGTCTGCAGCTGTGACTGCAGCAGGGCTTAGTCCCTATGGGGTTCAGGTGCGCTGGCCCCTCTTCAAGCAACGTACGACTACGAGGGGAGGTGCGGGACCGCTGCTGGCCCTGCCAAGAACTTAACCCCGGTTCCTATCGGCGGACCTCTTTCCCGGAGATGCCGCCAACCCCTCGGCGTCCAGCGGACCACTCAAACCACCCGCCGGGCACTTCCGGGAGGAGAGGAACTGGGCGGTCTGGCGCATGCGCACTCTACACCCACCGCGCGGCGCGCAGGTTCCCGCCTCGCGGGCTGGCTGCGGTCGGGGGAGGCGGCCCGGCTTGCGTTTTAAAGGGATGGTTCTAAGATTATTCTACCGTACCTAGCGTAGTTGAGGCCACTCGACATCCTTTATGGTGTACTGTAAGTCACTCTCATCTTTGTTTTTAAATACACATATTTTTTGAAAGAAAGGTAGTGCGGATACACAGTTTTTTAAAAAAGAAGCAGGTTGTAACAAAAAGTTTATGAAGAAAAGTAACAGTGCCCTGCTCATCCCCTCCACCTTTCTTCCTTCCATTTTCAATTCCTCCCTCCCGTCCTTCCTACCAGTGTTACCTTTTTTTTTTTTTTAATGCTTATTTATTTATTTTGAGAGAGAGAGAGCGGCCTATGTGCAAGCAAGGAGAGGGGCAGGGACAAAGGAGAGAGAGAGAATCGTACAGGGCTCAGTCTCACAAACAGTGAGATCATGACCTGAGACAAACCAAGAGCTGGATGCTTAACCAGCTGAGCCACCCAGGTGCCCCAAGGATTCCCAGTTCTAACACGGTTAAGATAAAAACTTAACAAAAGACAATTTCGGGGCGTCTGGGTGGCGCAGTCGGTTAAGCGTCCGACTTCAGCCAGGTCACGATCTCGCGGTCCGTGAGTTCGAGCCCCGCATCGGGCTCTGGGCTGATGGCTCGGAGCCTGGAGCCTGTTTCCGATTCTGTGTCTCCCTCTCTCTCTGCCCCTCCCCCATTCATGCTCTGTCTCTTTCTGTCCCAAAAATAAATAAAAAACGTTGAAAAAAAAATAAAAAAAAAAAAGGACAGAACTCTTTCAGAGTTCTTAGTATAAACAAGAAAAGAGGCATATGGAAAAGAAAATATATGCATAACTTTGCCCAGGATATGTTAATGAATTTTATAATTTTTAATGCTTTTTTGTTCTTTATAGACTTTTTCAATTAGTATATATCTATTATATAATTAGACAAAATAAACTAAAGGAAGTTGTAAATGAATATATGCTACCCCCCCCCAAATCTGCATAAACATTAGGAAAAGGGGAAATTCATGTGTAACTGTACTGTGTATTGTGCATGCATTTTTATCTTGTTCTGTCTGTGTATGTAGAAATTATATTTCCTTTATACTTTTTGGTATTTTACACCTTTTCTATAGTGAGTATGTAGTTTTTTTTTAATTAGATAAAGACAAAGTGATCCACCATAATAATAATTGATAGGCAAGGATCTCAATAAATGCTAAAAGCATCAGGTGGAAGGTTATTGGGAATATTCACAGGGTCTCAAATATCACCCCACAAATTATGAATTACAAGCAGAAATGGGTTTCTTTACAATGGTAAAATCTGGAGGATGTTACCTTGACCAAGTAATCACATTCACGTCACCAAAATGAGACAATTTGGCATCATTTCCCTCCTGGTGCAATATCCTGAACAGGATACAACATCACCTGTGAAATAGTCTTGTCCAGTATTTTGATTGGAACCTAATATACTTTTGAGGAAACATTCAGACAAATCCAAATTGTGGGACATTCTGCAAAACAACTACCTTGGGTTTTTTTAAATGTCATGAAGGACAAAAACAAAACAAAACAAAACAAAAAACAACCAAACAAAAGAACTAGAAAGCTGTACTGGTATAAAGGAGTCTAAAGGGAGGGATGGGACACTATATGGCATTATTGGGGCAATTGAGGAAATTTCAATACGTACAGCATATTAGCTAACATTGTTTCATTTTTTTTTTGAGAGTGATAATAGTGTTAGGTTGTATAGGAGAACACCCTATTCTTTTTTTTTTAATTATTTATTTTTTAATTTATATCCAAGTTAGCATCTAGTGCAACAATGATTTCAGGAGTAGATTCCTTAATGCCCCTTACCCATTTAACCCATCCCCCCTCCGATAACACCTCCAGTAACCCTCAGTTTGTTCTCCATATTTATGAGTCTGTTATGCTTTGTCCCATCTCCCTGTTTTTATATTATTTTTGCTTCCCTTCCATTATGTTCATCTGTTTTGTCCTCATATGAGTGAAGTCATATGATATTTGTCTTTCTCTGACTAATTTCACTTAGCATAATACCCTCCAGTTCCATCCACGTAGTTGCAAATGAGAATGCCCTATTCTTAGGATACACATGCCACACTACTTAGGAGAGAAGCATTATGACTCAGCAACTTTTCAGTGGCTTGAGGCAGGTGAGGAATATATATTTTTCAGGTGTGTATGTATATGGAAAGAAAGAGATAAAGTGAATGAGATGAAATGAACAGCTAGTGAATCTCGGTGAACAGTAGGTATGTTCGTTAGATGATTCTTTCAGCTTTGCTGTAGGTTTGCAGTTCTCCCGAGTAAAAAGTTGGGGAGAAGGTACAGGAGTAAAGACGCTCACAGTCAGCTCCACCAGGAGACGGCTTTTCATCATACCCGCCAGTGGAGGACCCTGAAACCTTAGGGCTTTGCGAAGGAACCAACCAGATTACTGCAGGCTGCTTTTCAAGCAGCTTTCCAGCGTGGCTGGATTCAGAGCGGGCTAATTGTGGGATGATGTCAGGACACAAAAGATGGACAGATTCCAGTTTGTCTGGTACTGAATAAAAAATAGGTCCTATATCTTAGACAGCCCTGATAAGGCGCCTCCAGGGATATGAGTAATGGTCAGACCCAGGGGATGAACCAGGGCTAAGAAAGCTGGACAATGGAGAGCCCAGAGCACCGTGACAAGGAAATTCTTCCCCTGAATTGCCTTTTCCTATTGAGATAAGATAGTTCACAATAAAGCGCTGCATCAAACCCAGCGAGAGCAGTCGCCACTCAGGCCTGTGAGCCACAGGACTGCGTGCCTGGCGCTGTGGGCACCTGGATGGTCTCCAGAGGGCCTCGGGGGGGAGTCATTGACCTTGGACCCAGAAGGCCTGGTGGTGAATCCCAGTCTCACCACTCCCCAGCTGTGAGACTGATTCCTGCTATTCTTGTTCACAAGAAAGTTCATTCCTCTCCTATCTGCCTTATCGGTGGGCCACAAAACCTGAAAACAAACCATGAAAGGCCTTTTCAACTCCTAAAGGCCAGTAAAATATTGGTCATCATCATTACCTTATAGGAATGAAGTAGTTTGTTTTATAGCTTCTCTCCCCCCCCCCCCACCCCTTAGGGTCCAAAGTGAGTTGGGCCTTGAGTACATTTGTATTGTGAAATTGTGTGAGTAAAGCCCCTTTGAACCTCTGAGGAGGCAGGATTGAGATACTTTGAGATGCTCACTTTCTCCTGGGCAAAGAAAGAGTAGCAGAAGATGTCACTGCTTTGGGATACCTTACCCAGGAAATAGATCCCCCCCATAGACAAGTGGTGACTCATCCACGCTGTCCCGAGCTAATGAGTAACTGAGTGAACACTGGGAGTGCGGGTCATTGTGCTGCACTGGAGGGGAAGCGGGGCCTCCTCCTTAGTCCGAGCTGTGGACCTTGGCGTCTCATGTGAGGTAGAGCAGAACCGGGAGAGTGGAATGGGAGCAATGCCTTTGACCTTCAGGAGGAGAGGACTGAGCTGCTACAGAGAAGAGTGTAACTTACTGCAAGCGAGAACAGTCACGTGGGCCTGCCCCAGCTGCTGTGGTTGCACGGAGCTCCCCGACACTAGAGTTATTCCAACCCAACTCCATCACCCCTCCTTGAATAGGTTTTGGGAAAGATGCACCATTGCCCAGAGAGTTGGATCAGATGATATGCCACGGCTCTTCCAAACTTAAGAATCTGAACTCCTTTTGTCTAGCCAAGAATTTGGATGAATCTGTCCTCTGCTCACTAGCCACATGACCTTGGACATGTTTATTAGCTTTCCGAGCCTTCATTTTCTCAGCTATAAAATGAGGTTATTATCTCAAAAAATTGTTATAAGCATCAACAGAGATAAGGAATGATTCCTGGTGAAATCATAAACGTCTTCTCCTGTCTCTGTACCTTACCCAGTTCTGGGGTGACCAGGTGAGTGCCTGGAGTGGCTGTCCCATGGGTCAGAGCAAAGGTCACATGTGCTTGAGGAATCAGCACTAAATCAGATTTCACTAGCCATCCTCCCTCCAGAGTGTTCCCTTTGGCTCTTTTTGTCTTCCCTATCTCCTGTCTTTAATCTCCCCTTCTTCCTTTCCCTTGTGTTCACTCAGCTAGCACTTTCTGAGAGGTTCTCTGTCCCAGATACCCTGCTGGCTGGGGCAGTGCATGAATCACATGCAGTTGAGAATGTGAGCAGTGTCTTGCCTGGTGCTGACAGAGAACGGAAGAGGAGGGCCGTGCTCTAAGGGAGGCCTGTGCTGTGGGCTTACAGAGGGGCGGTCCTTTGGCGGGGGCAAGGCTAGAGGAGTGGTGGCCAGACAGGGGAAGTTTACACTAGGAATAAGATGTTTGAGCCTGTCTTTGAAGAACAGATAATGACTTTCTACACAGAGAAGATGAGGGGTGAGTATAAACAAGCATACGGGTCTGTCTTGAGCCCCATGGCCTTTGGTTCTCTGCCCCAGTCCTTAACCAGCTCCTTCCCTCTGGTCAGCTTCTACAAGCAGCTTCCTTTTTTTTTTTTTTTGAGGTAGGCAGAGGGAGAGGAAGAATCTTTCTTTTTTTAATTTTTATCTATTTTTGAGAGAGAGCGAGTGAGCATGCTGGAGTGGGGGAGGGGCAGAGAGAGAGAAGGAGACACAGAATCTGAAGCAGACTCCAGGCTCTGAGCTGTCAGCACAGAGCCTGACGTGATGCGGGGCTCGAACTCACAAACTGAGATCATGGCCTGAGCCGAAGTTGGACACTTGACTGACTGAGCCACGCAGACACCCCAGGCGGCTTCTTTCTAAGCAAGATGATGTGAAAGCTAGCCACAGTTCCTGGAATCACTGCTGCCTGCTCACTGGGGGCTGTAAAACATCACTGTGAAATAAAGGGAGTAATTCTTAACCCTGGCTGTGCCCTAGAATCACCTGTGGTTTGTTTTCGTTGTTTTAATTCAGGTTTCCTGGCTCCACCCTTTATATATTCTGATTCAGTGTATCTGGAACAGCCCCCCCCCCCCCCCCGGTTATTGGTATGGCCTGCTCTCACAAATCCAAGGTAGAAATATTGTCACACCCACTTTGTTTCTCCAGTCTCTCACTAAAGACTGCCCATGGTTTACCTCAGGAAGCTCAGCATCCCCTCGTAAAGATCTCCAAGTCTTGCTTCAGTTCGCTGAGAACCCGAAAGACTCAGATAGTCCAAAAAGTGAAGGTGCTGCGATGGGGTTAGGTGGCATTCTTCCAGCCTCCATTCCCAGAGGAGAGAGGACGGATGATGAACGGTCCACTACTTATCAATCTTCCCCATGCCCCACTTTCCCCATCTGCGAAATGGGAATAAAAACAGTCCTTACTTCATAAGATGGCAGTGAAGACTAAGGGAGCACGGAGCACACAAGAGCACACAGTGAGCACTCAGTAAATGATGGCTGTGGCTGTAGAGGCAGCCAGGCCAGCCTGTTGTTAGGGGGGTGGGCTCTGGAGCCAGACTCTCTGGTTCGCAGCCTAGCAGCTGCTCTCGGTATAACCTCCATGCCTGGGTTTCCTTTTCCGCGCAATAGAAGTGGTCGTGACTCCCTCCCAGAACTGATACTGAATGTTATTAAATCAATGAATAAGTGCAAGGCACTGAATTCAATGCTGGGCAAACACTTAAGAAAGGTTAGCAGTTACCATTACTTCTGCTGTGATCTCTCGCTGCCTCATGGTGTCACTGTTGGACACCGATCCCCTCGGTTCTCAGCTGGTGCGCGCCACCTGCTCCCCACAGCCTTTCAGGCCCAGCTGGGGCCCTTGGAACAAGGGACAGCAGCCTCCCCCTTTCCTAATCATGGCCAAGGGTACCCTGACTTGGTCTCCTAAAATAGCAGTTCACCTACACAGCCTCCTCCCGGGGAGACCAGCTAGCTGAGCAAGGCTGAGTCAGACTGGTTCCAGCCCCTCCAGCTGGCGAAACCTGAATCTTCACTCTCTTCCCCACAGAGACCCACCCTGCGCCCACAGCTTTTCTGTCACCGTCTTGGAGTCTAAGGATCTGAGCATATCCCTTACCCCAGTGAGGTTACTCTTTGAAGGAAGTTACCAGGGTGAGTCCTGGGGCCCCACACCCCATTTTGTTCAGAAGGCTGTCTGTCCTCTGTGGTGCCAAGTGACTGACTCAGGAAGATTCCCCAAGAGATTAATTACCACGTGCCAATACGTGCCCTTGTGGTGGAACCACGGCCAGGGATCCTCAGGCACTTTTTTGTTTCCTAGAGAAGAGGGCAAAACCCCACACATCTACTGTCTGCTTCGAAATCACGTCATGTGCAATTTTTACAAACCGCACGTGTGATTCTAATAAGCAGCCAAGGCAGAGAATCACTGAAATAAGAAGACTGACACCTAATGGTTATTAATACTCACCTGTGCAAATGGCTGTGTGCTTATTCCCCAGAGGCTGCCATCCCCAGAACATTTTGATCCTAAAATATTGGAGCTAAATCCGTCCTTTGAGATCAGCTGACTCGATGATTACCAGACTCTGTGCACAGCCAAATCATCAGGTTGGTCTGTTTATCATATAGATTCTCACGTATTGCTGATGCACTGGGTCTGGGAGTGGAGAGGGCGGGGACCCCAAATCCTACTGAGATGCAACAAGGAGGGGACCTGTGTGGAGGGTGTGGACAAAGTGAATGGAAGGCTACCCACACAGTCGTGCCCCGGCAGGGAGTTGTTAGAGGCAAGGGCGGCATCCCAGGTAGAATCAGACAGTTGGCATCAGAAGCTGGAAACACAATGCAGTTCTCAAAATTAAATCTTTTTTTAAAGTATTTATTTGTATTTTTACCTTTTTTTAACGTTTACTTATTTTTGAGAGAGAGAGAGTGTGAGCAGGGGAAGGGCAGAGAAAGAAAGAGAGTGCGGGCCTCGAATGCAAGAACCATGAGATCATGACCTGAGCTGAAGTCAGTCGCTCAACCAACTGAGCCACCCAGATGCCCCCTCAACGTTAAATCTTAAATCTCTTGCCAATTAATATATCCCCTGTCTGGCTATTGGAGCATAATTTCAGATGGAAGAAAAATGTATGTCTAAAGCAGGAATCCCAATATCAAAACCCTCTGCGAGAGTGGAGGTGAGCCCTGGGAATGCAAGCTAGGAAACCATTGCTGCCAATGGTCAGTGAGGAAAGCCTTGGGCTCCGATGACCTCATGGCTCTTTTCTGTCGCCGGTGACTGGACACTCCCTTCCCTTTGCCCCCCTCCACCCACAGGCATATCAGACAGATGACCACAGGAGCACAGGGGAAAAGTGCTCCCCATCGATAACACACATTCTCATGTGCTGCTGTGGCCTCATCTCCTGAATGTCCTGTGATGTCAGGCTGAGCAAGCCTGAGTGAGGTCAGCGGGAACTCTCTCCCTGGAGACCCAGGAATTTTTTGAAAAGTCGTACAAGGACAAATGCCTGGTCATGCCTTGAATTCTCTGTGTGAAACCTTTAGCTCTGACAGCTCAAGTCCCATTTGCTCCTTGGCTTACCGTGCATGGTTTTGTTTTTCTGAGCAATGTTCGCTGTGAGAGGTGAAAGAGTATTTTCATCTGACTCCAGAGGAGTCAGCAAGGCAGGCTATCCAGCCAAGAAGGAGGTAATTACTGAACCAAACTAGGCTCAAATGCTACTGCCTCCAGAGCCCTTACCTCAGAAGGGGTCTCTCCCACTCCTCTGCATTCAGGCAGTGACCCTAAGTGACCTTTCCTGAGCTCCAAAGAACTCAGTTAGTGATAAGGAACTCAACGTGCAGGGACCAGAGCCTCCTGGGTGTCACCATTCCCAACATAATGCCAGAGCCTCACCAAAGTCCTTTCCCCACATTCTCATGCTCTCAAACCTCTGACCGCTCCCCAACCTTCCCCGCCTCCTACTTAGCTAAATATTTGGGAGCTGAAACAATAGCCTTACTGAGGCAGTGGTGGGCAATTACTGGAAAGCCATGTGATTGTCCAAATTGAACCAATTTGTCAAAGACCGTTTTCCTTTCACTCATCACCTCCCCCACACCCCATGATAAGATAGGGTCCCCAGAGCACAATAATCCTTTCCTGAGATACAATGTAGAGGCTCCTGAGAAAAGGAACAAAAGTGAGGCTAATTTTGGCTTTTCTGGGACTAAAGGAAAGGAGGCAGGCCAGCCCCATCCAGCTCCAGGAAGCCAGGGTGGGCCTTGTTTCGTTGCTCCAGGGTATCTGCTCAGACCACCAGGGGATTTGGAGAACAATGCCAGGAGGGTGGGGAGGAGGGGAGCAGAGTCCTGGCCCTGGCTGCAGTGTGGGAAGCCTGGTCCCAGCTCTGAAGAGGTCTCTAAAATGACAATCTGTGACTTCAGATTTGAAATTGGTTTTAACTGTAAACTCCTCACCACTGCTCCCCAACTAAATCAGTAATGAATTAAGATTTGGGGATCCTGGGGCGCCTGGGTGGCTCAGTTGGTTAAGTGTCCAACTTCGGTTCAGGTCGTGATCTGGTGGTTCGTGAGTTCGAGCCCTGCGTTGGGTTTTGTTGACAGCTCGGGGAGCCTGGAGCCTGCTTTGGATTCTGTGTCTCCCTCTCCTTCCCCTCCCGCTTGCGCTCTGTCTGCCTGTCTCCTTCTCTCTCTCTCTCTCTCTCTCTCTCTCTCCCTCCCTCCAAAAAATAAATAAATATTAAAAAAAAAGATTTGGGGATCCCTACAGACAAGCAGTGGTCTTCATGCTCTTCAGGGCTCTGTGATGCCCCTAAAGTTGTAAGCTACTGTTGGTATGCATCAGCACTTTTTTCCAGGGTGAGGGTCCTTGACTTTCCTCTGATTCTCAAAGGGATCCACCGTCCCCAAAAGATGTGTACCTCTAGGAGGAGTGCGGCACCCAGGCAGAGCTCCTGTCCTTTATGGCAACAGGACAACGCGCAAGCGGGAGGGGAAGGAGAGGGAGACATTAGAATTGGCTGGGTATCAGGTTAAAACGTAGACTATGATTCAGTAGGTCTGGGCAGGGCTCAGAGTGTGCATTTCTGACAAGCTGTAGGTGACTCAGAGTCGGCTGGTCCACAAACCACATGCTTGAGTAGCAAGGCTTGAGGGCTTGCCGTGGGTTTCTTACTCCAAGTCTGGATCAGGGCCATAGCCTCCTAACCCAACTCTCGACTACCTCCCGATGGCCACTGGAAGTGACATAATTCTAATCCCATTCTTCCTCCTTCCCCCCACCCCCACCCCAGCCTCTATGTTAAATAATGGCACTGAAGAATCCATAAACAAAATGTTTCATGATTTGTCTTCATCCTATCTTTTCTCCCATTGTCTCGCTCCACGATTAATTCCGTTCATGCTGGATTACATAAGGACAAGGACTGGGGGGAGCTGGACCAGGGTCTGAATCCTGTTGCTGTCATTTACTAGTTTTGTGACCATCTGAATTCCAGTTCCTTCATATGTACAATAGGAATAAAAATATCTACCTCATGGAGTTACCATGAGCAGCAAATGAGATGGTGTGTGTAGAGCATTTAGCACAGTGCTTGCATGTAGCAAATGCTCAATAAGCAGAAGCTGTTGTGACTTAATCACCTATGCCCTAGAGTTTCCATTTGTCACATAATAATGCCCAGCTTGGATTGTTCTCCCAATCCTACCTGCATCAACTGCCATCTCCTCCTCCCCCTCCCCACCCCCAGGTACCATCCTGTCTTTCACCCAACTGTAACACTATAGGTGATTTCTTTCTCTAGCCTGCCTATAGACGTGGCTAACATAGTTTGGGGCACATTTTTTTTTATTATTAAAAATTTTTTTTCTTTGTTAATGTTTATTTTTTTTTAATTTATTTATGTTTGAGAGACAAAGAGAGACAGCGTGAGCAGGGGAGGGGCAGAGAGAGAGGGAGACACAGAATCAGAAGCAGGCTCCAGGCTCTGAGCCGTCAGCCCAGAGCCCGACGCGGGGCTCGAGCCCACAAACCACGAGATCGTGACCTGAGCTGAAGTCGGACACTTAACCGACTGAACCTCCCAGGCGCTCCCTGAATTCAGTGCTTTAGCTTGAGGGGTTAAAAGGTCTCTACAGTTTGGTTCGTTGGCTAAACCATGGATCTGAAGGTGGCCTACACAAAATGAAGTTAAATGCCAGAACAGCTTTGGCATATTGTAGAGGAAGGTATCCAAAAGCTTAGGGAGACTGGTAGGTTAAAGTCAATTTATCATGTAAGACCTGCTCACCAACATCAGCAGGGCCAGGAGTACAAACCTTTTGCTCTGACTGTGAAAATAAGTTTGTGAAGGGAGCCTCAGCTTCCTTGTGGTCACTCTTGTCTATAGGTCAAACTTTCCAATAGGAACTGCAACCACCAAACTTATATCCCTCATGCAAGGGGATAATGGGATCTCGGAGCGGCAGGTACCAAGTGATAATCACTTAATCACCAAAGACAAGCTGTGTGTGGTTACCATCATGGACAATTGAGCCCAAGCAATAATCACAATATTAGGACTCATAGAGACCTATGGTGTTTAGCTGGTGGATCACGGTCCCTTTGGGGAAGACTGAAAGAAAGATTAACAATGTTAGTAGAGTGCTTCCTCAAGGGAACCTGGTCTCTACTTCATTCATGAGGTTCTAGGTCTGCAAACTGGTTCAAGCCTAGGAATTGATTGAAGGGCCATCATGACTCTGTTTTTGGTGATCCAAGATATACTACTTTTCACTCAACTCAGAACTCTTATGCTCATACATAGGCAAGATTCTATGCTAATTCATGGGCTGTGGTCAGTGGTTTGGCTGGATGGTCAGGGACTTGAAAGGAACATTATTGGAAAGTTAGTGACAAGGAGGTCTGGGAAGGAGGTAAGTGTATAGACCTCTCTGAATGGGCAAAAGATGTGAATGTATTTGTATTCCATGTGAATGTTCACCAAAGGGTAGCCTTAGCAGGGGGAAAATTTAATCAAGTGGATAAGACACCCTATTTTATGGATACCTGTCACCTTATTCCCTCAGTCCTATCATTGCCTACTGGGTTCATGAACAAAGTGGGAATGGTGGCAGAGATGGAGGTCATGCTATGGGCTCAGCAACATGGACTTCCACTCATCAGTGCTGACCTGGCTATAGCCACTGCTGAGTGCCCAATGTGCCAGCAGCAGAGACCAACACTGAGATCATCTTGGGTGATCAGCTAGCTACCTGGTGGCAAACTGATTACATTGGACCATTTCCATCATGGAAACTTTGTTCCATCATGGCACTTTGTTCTTGTTGGAATAGCCACTTAGTCTGGGTGTAGATTTACCTTGTCTGCACACAGTGATCCTGCCAAAACTACCATAGGTGCACTTACAGAATACCTTATCTGTCATCATATTATTCCACACAGCACTGTTTCGGATCAAGGGACTTAACTTTATTGCCAGTGAAATGTAGCAATGGGCCTATGCTTGTGGAATTCACTAGTCTTACCACGTTCCCCCATCATCCTGAATCAGCCGACTTGATAGAATGGTGGGATGGCCTTTTGAAGACACAGTTACAGTACCAGCTAGGTGACAATATCTTGTGGGGCTGGGGTAATGTCCTTTAGAATGCTGTATGTTCTTTAAACCAGTATTCAATATCTAATGCTATTTCTCCCATAGACAGGATTCATGGTTCAGGAATCAAGGGGTGGAAATGGGAGTCCCTCCACTCACTATTATTCTTAGTGATCCACTAGAAAAATTCCTGCTTTCTTTCCTCGTGCTCTTAGGCTCCACTGGTCTAGAAATCTGAGTTCCAAAAAGAGGAATGCTTACCCTGGGAAACACAATGATTCCGTTGAACTAGAATTTGAGACTGACACCCAGCCACTTTGGGTTCCATACGCCTCTTTATTAACATGCAAAGGAGGGGGTTATGACTGGCCTAAGCAAAGGAGGTAAACATTTTTAAAGAAATTTGATACATGCAGGCACATTTTCTATCAATTCTTCCTTTCCTTATAGAAAAAGGAAATAAGCACATATATAGAACAAGTCACTTCCAAAGTTCCAAGATAGGTATTTGAGGGATGTGTTGGGTCTCTTTTACATGTCCACTTGGCTAGATCACAGTCCCCAGTTATTCAGCCAAATGTTAATCTAAATGTGGTGTGGAGGTAATTTGTAGATAAGATTAAAGTTCTTAATTGACTTATGTAAGAGACATTATCCTAGATAATCAGTTGGTTCAATGAGTTCAAAGGTCTTAAGAGGGTAGCTGAGGCTTGCCTGGAGAAGAAAGTCACTTGAGAGTTCCAGCTTACCTTTCTTGAAGTTCTGCCCCATAATTTCAGGCTTATCTAGTCAGCCCCCAGAAATACATAAACCAATTCCTTGCAATAAATGTCTTAATATATTCGTATATATCTCCTACTTGTTCTTCTCTAGTTGAATCTTGACTGATAGAGACATTAGAAATGCCTGTCTCTAAAGTCCCTCCTATTTCCCACCTTCTCATCCAGCAGAGAAACCCAAGAGTTAGGGAGCATGAAGTCATGATTTTCTGAAGTAAATGGAAGAGTACCTTGTATTGAAACTCTAGGATTGGGAAAGCAGAGGGACCTTTGTTCCTCTACCTTTGTTCCTGACTAAAATTATGTTGACAAAAGGAACATGAAGTACTAATATAGACTCATTGAAGGATTAATTAATCCTTTTTAATCTTTTTTTTTTAACTTTATTTTGAGAGAAAGAGAGAACACAACTAGGGGAGGGCCAGAGAGAGAGAGGGAGAGAGAGAATCCCAAGCAGGCTCCTCACTCTCAGCACAGAGCCTGATGAGGGGCTCAAACCCACAGACTGCAAGGTCATGACCTGAGCTAAAAAACAAGAACCAGACATTCAATGAACCAAGTCACCCAGGCACCCCTTTATCTTGTTCTTTTTAAACCGAGATATAATGGACATGAACATTATGTAAGTTTTAGGTATATAAAGTATTGATTTGATACATTTATACATTGCAATATGATTACCATCGTAGTTTTAGCTAACATCTCCATCAGGCATGCACATAACATAATTATTATTTCTTTTTTGTGGTGAAAACCCTGAAGATCTAGTCTCTTAGCAACTTTGAAGTCTATAATACAGTATTGACCATAATCACTATCCTGTGCATTATTAGCTCTCCGTGTTGTATTCATCCACTAGTTGCAAGTTTGTAATCCATTTTTTAGTCTAACATTTTTGGGGGAAAGCAAGCTGCATTCTGAAGTGGAAGTCCCCTTTATTCTAGATGTCCTTTATTTTCATTGTTGGGTCTCAGAACCACCTCTCCTCTGTACCCAGTGGCAGAAAGTGGAGAGAGGAGAGTGAGATGCCGGAGGCTGAGTAATTTACAAGCACTAGAAGGGACTTAGACCTGGAGATTTCTGGTGAGAGTGTTGGTAACTCAGCAAAATGGGGTGGGGTGATGCAGGGACTCCGCGGACAGGGGCTATGAAAAGGAAAGAGAGACTATGAGAAGGGAGAGAAAGGCTAGTATTAGAAAAGGACGGGACAACCACAAGGTATAGGTCAGGGCAGTGAGGCTTCAGACTTACACTCAGGGCAAAAGAACAAAGCAAAGGGATTCAATATTTGACTTTCCACACTCCTTATTCTATATAGTTCGCATTTATCACTGCAGCTTTGAGTAAAGAAGTGCTCACCCTTTTCCAGGTTCTGAGGTCTCAAAGAGGAAGGGGGAGACTCCCTCCCCCAAGACCAGTGTCTTCAAAAAAAAAAACAACAAAAAAAATCCGTGTCAGGAATTGGAAGCGCTTTCATTGAGGCTGCCCAGGGGGCACTGAAGGGAACAAGAGAGTAGTGCCTTTTGCATGCCCTTTGCAAAGTGACTCAGAGCGTGGAACTCTGGGTGGAAGTTACAGGGTGACAGATTTCACTTCTGTGAAGAAACGTCTTTTAAATGCTCTTTTTGACTAAAGGGAAATGGGCTGCTTTGGGAGGCTTCTTGTCTCTGAGGTGTTAGTAGGTACTGGGTGACTACCTAGTGGGGGTAGTGCAGGAGGAATTCAGGCGGTAGACTCTGAGGTATTATTCAACGATAAAATTTTCCAGTTATACTGAGATAACTTAAAACAGTTTTTTAACGTTTGTTTTTGAGAGACAGAGACAGTGTGAGCAGGGAAGGGGCAGAGAGAGACACAGAATCCAAAGCAGGCTCCAGGTTCTGAGCTGTCAGCACAGAGCCCAATGTGGGGCTTGAACTCATGAACTGTGAGATCGTGACCTGAGCCAAAGTCGGACACTTAACTGACTGAGCCACTCAGGTGCCCCTATACTGAGATAACTTTAAGAATATCTGGGACCAGGGGGCATTCACTTTCAGATGCCCCCTCTCTGTAAAGAGAACTTTCATGCTATTCTTCCTTTCTGATCTTATATTCTAATAAGCTTTTGCCTGCTGCCCCCCCTCCAAAAAAAGAATATTTGGGACCAAAACCATGAGATATTCTATTATAATCTCAGGGTTAAAACTCATCATAGAGAGGCAGAGATGGGCAGGATCTTTAAAATCGTCTCGTCTAACCTCCTTCCTTCTCCCCTTTTATGTAAGTGAAAAAAGGTAAGGCTCAGAGAGAGGTGACTAACTCAAGGTCATATAGCCAAAAAGTGGAAGATCTGGACTAGAACCTGGAACTTGGAGGCAGATCCGTTCTCTCAATATCTTTGCTGGCCCCAGGATCAAATCTACCCAGCAATGATCTGGAAACGTACCAAGAAAAAAAATAACGGAGACAATTAAACCTTGACAAATGACAGCTTCTTCAGATATCATTTAAACACAAAGAAATATAAGGAACTCAACTGCTGAAGCGCCCTGATAACATCAAGGAAAAGGAGTCATTTCACATAAATCTCAGAGATGATGTCATCTAAACACAAGCAGTTAGTGGAAGTTCCAACTCATTATGAAGGAAATGATTCTTATAAATAGTTTTGATCTAGAGATACTGTTTGGCGTCTTCAAGCCATAGATTCTTGAAATAGGAAGACCTACCATAGAGGTCATCTGACCGGGGCACGTTGGTCCTGCACACACCGGGCAGGGTGAATGCCACTCTCAACTCTGTGTTTCCAGGGTACCTCATACCGGCCACTGCTCCGGCATTTTGAACATTATAGTATGCCAAATTGAATGGAAGCTTTTTCTTTCAAACTGAAAGTCCTTTTTTCCTAATTATAAAATAAACATGCTCATTGTAAAATGTCAAGCAATACAGAGAAGAATAAAAAAGACTTACCAGAAATCTCACCACCCAGAGATAACCATTGTTAGCATTTTGATGAGTATCATTCCATTATTTCTCCATGCACGTGTGCTTATACTTGCACATCCATAGTTTTGTAAAATTGGGACCAGAGTAAAAGAATGGGCAGTTTTGTCACATTCTTTTTTTCACTTTTAGTATAGATCTGTATTTTCACTTTAATGGCTTTATGATAAACCTTAATATGCTGTATGAATAAACCTTAACATAGTGAGCCAGACCCCGACTGATGGATCAGTTGTTCCCAGGCTTTTGCTAACTTGGGGGTTATTTCCTGCTTCAGGGAGAGAGGTCATGTTGGTCACCCTTGGGAGGATGAATCATCTCTGGAGACTAAAAGTAGCTTGCTTCCTCTCAAGTGGTGAGGGGAGTGATTGTGGGGCTAAGGCTCCCTGGAGAATGAGGGGGTCGGGGGAGGCTCCCTGAGAAAGGGAGTATAAGGGGCCTTTGGTTGGCTGGAGAAGCTGCATGCTCCAGATGGAAGCCTCAAGGAGAGGCCGGAGACTGGAGCCCATCTGACGTTGGCTGACTTCTAGGTCAACTTGCAAACCTGCCCTGGAATGCCCAGAGCAATCGCCAGAACAGACGACTGGGCCACCTCCTGGTCCAGGACTCAGCCCGCCCAGGCCAGCCATTGCTCTGGGATCAGAACTCCACTCCTGGCCCCAGCAATAAATGTGGCTCCCTAATTCCTTGGTCACTAAATGAGACCAAAGCTTCATTCACTTCTGGGTTTTTGGGTACCGATTACTTAAACCATTGCTACTCTGTTTCCCCTCACAACTATAGTAAGAGGCACCACCATCAGCTAATTTGCCGCCCCACCCCCCCCCCCCCCACTCCCAGGTGCTATATGAGGCAGGGCCTGGGGGGCTCTAGCACCCACCCACACTCTGGGGATACAGAGCATCTGTATCTGTGTCTGCATGGGATACAAAATTACCACCACCACCTTTAGCTGAGGAAGAGGGCAGACGACTTCAATCATGAGCACCTTTCTGCATATGTCTTTACATACTTAGCCAATCCTTTCCTTAGTACAAACTTCTCTAGGTGGAATTGCTGGGTCTGTGGCAAAATGCTAAACAAAGCTTGCAGTAATGCTGGGAGAGCCCAGGAAAGACCAGCAGGCCAACTGCTGACTGCCTTCACAGGGTAGTCACATATTGTAGACGTAGCCGCTGTCCAGGGTCTGGCCTTGAAGGTTCAGAAACTTGATCTCCTCAGGGCCCCAAAGTTAATGGGACTCAGAAAGCTGACTCACTCAGAGGAGACTGGAGGGGATAAAGCAGAATGCCAAATGATTAATTTATAATGAGATGTATAAACGCCTGGTGAAGCGGGCATTTGGGTCAGCCTGACCAGCCTGTTCTTTCTCACTGTGGGAGGTTGCTTGCAAAGCCAAGTCATAATCAAGAGGCTAATGATGGCGCTAGAATGGAGTGAGGGGAGTTAGTTCAGTGATCTGAATGGTGACCTGATGCGGTCACTCTCCAGCCAGGGAGATATACACCTCTCAGGTGACAGTGGTAGCAAAGGGAAGTCAAGTGAGTCATAAGTACAGAACTGCTCTGTGGCTAGGGTGAACCCCACGCCATTCTCCCTGCAGACTTCTTTTTTCTGGCAGTCTTTAGGAGTTAGGAGACTCACAGGTTTTCTTGGAAACAGAGAGGGTACAGATGGGTCAAATGACAGCAGAGGACCCTGTGTGTGTGTGTGTGTGTGTGTGTGTGTGTGTGTGTGTTTAAGTTTATTTATTTATTTTGACAGAGACATGAGTGGGAGAGGGACAGAGAGAGAGGGAGGAGAGAATCCTAAGCAGGCTCAGCGCTGTCAGTGCCGAGGACCCCAGGACCCTCCCCCCTTTTTTAAAATGGTCTATCCAGGGGTGCCTGGGTGGTTCAGTCGGTTAAACATTCGACTCTTGATTTGGGCTCATGTCATGATCTCACAGTTTGTGAGTTTGAGCTCCACATTGGGCTCTGCACTGTGTCAGTGTGGAGCCTGCTTGGAATTCTCCCTCCCTCTCTGCCCGTACCCTACTCATGCTCTCTCTCTCTTCTTCTCTCTCTCATAATAAATAAACTTAAAAAAATTTTAATAGCCTATCCATATCTCACTTTCTCTATTCATTTATTCCTTTACTCACTCGCTTAACAAGCGATGGTTGGGTGCTGTTCAGGTCTTGAGGGGAAAGCAGTGAACAAAATAGATAAAATTCCTGCTCTTGTGGAGCTTACATTCTGGTGGGGGAGAGAAACAATAGACATAGAGTCTAATAAACACACAAATATTAAAGCAAACACACCAATAAATAAAACAATTACTAACTGCAAAACTTATGTGCAAGATGCCAGATGGCAATATTTGCTATGAATGAAAATTAAATGAGGAATTAAAGAGTGATAGGGTGGTAGTGGAGAACAATTTTTTTTAATGTTAACTTATTTTTGAGAGAGAGGGTGTGCAAGCAGGGGAGGGACGGGGGGTGGGGGGGCAGAGGATCCAAAGCAGGCTCCTCACTGACAGCAGTGAGCCCGATCTGGGGCTTGATCTCATGAACCATGAGATCATAACCTGAGCTGAAGTCAGATGCTTAACCAACTGAGCCACCCAGACACCCCATGGGGAACAATTTTTATAGGGTGATCAGGGAAGTTCTTTCTGGTAAGACATTTGAGCAAAGACCAAATTACACAGATATCTAAGGAACAGGTATTTCAGGTGGAGGGAACAGCACATGCAAAGGCTCTGAGTCTAGAGCATGCCTGGAACAGCAAAGAGGCCACCTTGGCAAGAATATATCTATAAACAAGGGGAAGACGTGGTAGGAAATGGGGTTAGGAAAGTAACGGAGGGGGGGAATCAGATCGTATTGGGCTGTATAGGCCCATATGGCAAAATTTGGATTTCATTCTGAATTATATGGGAAGAAACCAATGGGTCAAACAAATATATCTTTTATAAGGAGTTCAGCTGCTGAATAGCAAATAAACTGATTATTCTAATGTGTCAAAAACAGAGCCATTGAACATTAGGAAAGGGACCTTTCCTGTTGAAACCTCTGCTTCTCAAAGTGTGGCTCCCAGACCAGAAGAACTAGCATCACCAAGAGCTTGTTAGAAATGAAGAAACTTGGACCTCACCCCAGACCTCCTGAGTCAGGACCTGCATTTAAAACAAGATCCCGGATGATCTGTGTCCACACAGAAGTGTGAGAAGCACTGGTCTAGTCCGACTTCCTTATTTTACAAGTGATAAAACCAACTATCAGTCTGCATTAGTGACTTGCTCATGATCACACGGTTGAGCTCATAACAGGGCTAAGGCCGAGGCCCAGGTCTCTTGACTCTGGCAAGCCTGCTTTCCACGGCCCTCACATGACCGTGAGGCTAGTGGATTATAATATCCATTCACTCAGTCAATAATTCACTCTCTCCAGCATCACTAAGTCACCATCCAATAATCATATACAATCATTTCACTAAAGATTTTTTACCCTTTGATCAACTCAAGAGCAAGTGAAGAGGAACCAATAAAAGACTAGGTTAATCTACCTTAATTGAACACCTACAATGATTGGGGGAAAAATCTGCATTATAGGTTTCAACTGCCATATTTTTCCCACCACATCTCATCATCTGCTGAGATTTGCTGGAAATGCCCAGGATGTTTAGGTGTGGTGCCCCCTGAAATGTTTCTTCCTCCAGAAGGGTGGGAAAAAGCACAAATTGCATTGTCTTCTCAGCACAAAATTCCCCTATGGCCTGAAGCAATTGAAAAAAAAAAAAAAATCTCTATGTGGGTACCACCCTAGGATCTTAGAGATTAGACACAGAAACCCAGGTCATGTCCCAAAAGGGAAGAGTGGAGATAGGAAGGACTATTTTAAGGGATTGATAGGGTGAATGGCTGGAAGTTTCTACAATGGAAAAAAAAGGCGGGGTTATCATCTCTGTCATTGCTATTATTGTTGTTGTTATCAAAAACTTGTAAATAGTGCTCTTAAATTATTGTCCCTTTAAAACAATAAAGGACATAATGGAGATTTCTGCATGCATTTGCAAAGAGAATATTGCTATTCACCAACAGCTTTAAGGAAAGCGGCCCAGAGATGACTGTTGGGATCCAGGCAATTCTCAGGGTAACGCTAGGTGTGTTGTTGGAGGGCTGAAGAGGGTCCGAGGGCCCCATAAAGAAATGGTTCCGGCAGCGTGGAAGGGTGCTTCCAAGAGAAGCAAGCCACCCTCTAGAAGGCCATTTGAGCCATCCAGGTGGTAGCAGCAGGGGAGAGGGGAAGGGAAGAGAGGAGAGGTGGGAAGGAGACACTGTGGAATGAGACTTCCATGAAGGGGCAGACAGGGAGGCTCGAAGTTGTCTCTGAAAGATCAAGCCTGAGGGACTGAGGGGTGTGTGGGTTACCAGGAGAGTTACTCGATTTCTGTATTAGCCGGGACTGTTGGCACTAGCTGCTGGTCACCCTCCTCCACCTCTCATCTCAGTGTTCAGCACGACAAAAGCTTATTGCGTCCCCCTCATTGCAGGAAGATGTGGGTGGCACGGGTGGGGCAGGGCTCTCACACAGCTGTCTCCCAGAGACATCGGCATCTTGGCTGGACCCCTCTGGTAACTTTGCCGTCTTGGAGTCCTTCGCTTCCAGCCACATGGACAGAAGAGAAAGTGAAGCTTTTTCTTTGCCACCACCAACCGGCAGTGACCCACACCTTTCACTTGCTTCCGTTGGTAAGGATTGGTTACATGACCCCATCTAAGCCCCAGGGGCTGGGAAACCTAGTTTAGGTGTAGACCTGGAAGTGAGCCTGGGTAGGGAACCTAGCCAGCACTGGCCGACTCACACGAAGCAGGGAAGGTTGTGCTGCCCACACCCTGAGCGGCTGCTCCGTAGGCTGGCAGGGAGCTTGCCCTGCTAGGAGAGGGGAGGTGGCAGGTGTCTGCTCACGCCACATTACACCCTGGTGCGCTGTCTGGACCATCCTTGGTTAGGTTAGGTTTGGAGGTTGCCAGGGGCCACTGTGGCTTTGGCAGTCCCCCCCTTATAAATGGCAGAGCCGTGAACTTTGTTGTTTATCGTGGCAGGGCTGTACAACCTTTAATGCTCCTTCCAGCGCTGAGATTTGATGACATATTCAAGAGCTTTGGATTCTCACGCTGTCTCTCTCAAGGGAGTCTCCTCTTCCTGGGTCTTACTTTCCCAGCTGCAGAGGGAGTGGATTGGCCCAGATGACCTTTAACGTTCTTCCCAGACCTGAGAATCTACTTCCCTTGGGGGGCTAGCTTGAACTGGCACATTTCCACCTCTCCTGAGCCCTTGGAAAGGAAGTAGGCCTGAAAAACCTGGAGTTATCAGCCCTACCCGATCCTACCCAATGTCATGTAACAAATTCAAGAGATTCCTTCAACGACCCAGCTGCTGGCATTCAGTTATCCAAAAAAAGCAGGATCTAAATGGATAGAGGGGGAAAGCCATGGGCCTGTGCCAGGGCTAGAGGTCAGATTTCAGGGCAGCAAATTGTTCTGCCTTCCTGGACCTCTGTGAGGTGCAGGGCATGAGCAAGGCCTAGAGCATCCATGGATGTGAGAGCAAGTCCATCATTCAGGGTCCCATTAGGCAGCAGGTGCATACTCGAAAGTGTTTAACTGGAGGGAGGGAAAGAATAAGAGCTTCATGAAGGAACTGTTTACAAAGGTATGGCTAGAGTTAAGGAACCAACACAGAATGGCAAGAAACTAGGACCAGACCTGAAGGGCCCGGGGAACAAATGGTGTGCCAGGAGGCCTTGAGAGCTTCAGCCATGAGAGAAGGGCTTCCCCTTCCAGAGCCGCAGAGGACATGACCACTGCTGGAACTGTAGTCAAGTGGGTGGGATGGAATGGAGTGGGGAAGCAATGCGTCAACCGGGAATGTTTTGCCAGCGCCTCCCATTGGCTGAACCCAACAGGAAGCCAGAGGAACTGGGAGATTAGTGTTACAGTTATAGGAAACAGAGGGCACAGAGCAGGGCAGGGAATAGAAGGGGAGGAGGGATATGTGGAGAATAACCAGGACACTGGTCTCGGGTGCCACCCAGTCTTTCTCCCCAACAATGTGAGAAGAGTCTGAACGGCTTGGACCCAGTGGCACACTCCCGATAAAATTCCTTGCCACGTGGGTGATGACAGTGATAATAAGGTGGTGACTTTATCTCAAATGTATCTAACCATATTCTCCTGAAATAATATCCCGTGACATGGAGCAGCTTTCACAGCATGTGAAGGAATCAGGTCAAATCTTCTCCATCTTTCATTTGAGATTTCTTTTAGACACACATTTGGACCCCATTCTGCCTTTTTCCTGAGCAGTGACACTGGCTGCTGTCAGTCCGGTGAGAGCTGGAGGAGGGGGGATAAATTTAGACCAGAGGGTTATTATTCTGGAGCCAGTATTTTAGATACTTGATTTTTAACATGACCTTGACCTGTATGCCTTGCATAACTGCATATTCCCTGTCCTCAGCTTGATCAGCTTCTCAGTCTCTTGCCCCCACACTCCTGTGTATCTCCCGCCCCCGGTGGCTATGAATAAATAGTTGGTGTGTACAATGTGACTTGGTCGGGCTGAAATCAGTTCCCACTCTGTCAGATACCATCACTGTCAAAACAAAGTCAGCTATGTGAAAACCCTCACCATTCTGCCTGCCTCCTTTTGGAATGCACTGTTCTGACTGCAAGTACAAAGCAGCAATTTATAAGCATGAGCTGGTGCAGAAAACAAGACACAAAACCAAGAAAATGAATATGACACGGCATAGCATGAAATTCAGAACTGTAAACAGGGAGACAGGGATGGAATCAGGAATAAGATGACATTTTGAGATTAATATACATGAGATAGGAGAGCCAAGAAACCAGACCTTAGGGATTTCTTTTATTTCTTTTCATGGCTACCTTTACTACGGAATTACTTTCAGTAGATTGTTTCCTATGGCATTTTAAACGTTTTAAAACAGATATGTCTGTGCATCAGCCATGTCTTTTAGTACTATAACAGTGGAAAAAGGTATAGAAAGTTTGTTTGTTTGTTTTTTCCTTCCCCTGTAGCATAGCATATTATTTGCAAACTCTGGGTCACAACCCATGAATAGCTCCTGAAGTTAATTAACTTAATGGAGTATGGTCAGCTTTTTTCACAAAATGAAATTGAGTTAGAATGGGATATGAACATCAGAGTGTATTACACAGTAAAGTTAACTAGTGGATAATACACACGGACAAATGTGTGTGTTGGTGTTAACGTAAGAACACCTCTTGGCTGCGGGCCTCAGTTTAATAGAGTTGGCTGGTTGTCAGGGCACTTGGGTCCTTGTTTCAACAGAGCCGTTAATCTTCTAAGTGGCCTCCTCTGGACAGTTGTCCTCTGGCCTTGGTATCTTTATGTGTCAACTGACATGTTTGGACTGAATGAACCCTGAGAGCCTATCAGCCCCCCTTTTAAAACACACTTATTGAGCACCTACTAAGTGCCAAGCTCTGGGGATTTAGCAGCAAAGACCTTGCTCTCACTGAGTGTATATCCTGAGGGGTGGGGGCGGGGGGGGGGCAAGCAACTGACAAACAATAATCAAACAAACCAACAGGTAAAATGCCGAGGGGTGATCCGTGTGATGAAAAAAAAAAAAAAAAACAAAGCAGGATAAGGAACTAGAGAACACTGGAGAGCGTGGGTGCTGTTTTAAAACGAACGGCCCTAGGAGGCCTCTCTGGTAAGGTGATATTTCAGTGAAGACTTTAAGAAAGAAAGTGAAAGGATCAAGCCCCAAAGATATCTGCTGAGTCTGGAAAGTGTTTGCCTTGTTTGAGGAAGAGGCCAGAGCAGCTGGAGCAGAACCAGGGGGTAAGGGCAGGCTGGTTGGGCCGAGGGAGAAGGGCAGGGCCAGAACCAGGGAGGTGGTCTGACCCGATCTGACTCAAGTTGCAAAAAGATCCCTATAGACTTTAGGAAGTGAGCTCTGAGGCTCTTGGCATACTCCAGAAGCAGGATAATGATGTCTGGCTCTCGGATGGTAGAAAGAGGAGGTGAGAAGGATTCTGAATATATTTTGGAAATAGAGCAAGTAAGGTATACTGATGGTTTATCTATGAAGTGAAGGAGAAAGAGGAATGTGGGATGAATTCAAGGCTTGAGGCCTCAACAGCTGGAAATACAGAGTTCTGATTTATGGAGGCAATGAAGAAGATGAGAGAGAGGAGAAGCTTTGAGAAAGGGAGGGCAAGTGATCGGGGAGGGCAGACTTACTTATTGGACGTGCACGAGGTGATGGATGTCAATGGCACTTGGAAGTCTGGATCTGGAGAGAGGCATTTATTTAAGAGTAACCAGCAGGGGATGATACAGAAAGCCAGAGTGCTGGATCAGCTGACCTAGGGAGGGGCTATCCAGCGATCAGAAAAGGCCCCGCGGCTGATCCCTCCTGGGCCCCTCCAACAGAGGCCTGGAAAATGAGAAAGAACCAACCCATGTCATTCGACTCTATGATTCTTTTTAGAAGAGGTTGCTGAATAAGAAGAGGAAAATCTGAAAAATGTGGGTTTTGTTTTGAAATAATTAGCATGGCTTTGCTACCAATCATGGCTAAAATTATCATTCCTGATTACAACGAAGATAGCTTCTTGTGTAAAGCTAGGCAGAAGATTGCTGGCGGGTTAAATGGAAATGCATATGGATTGACTCCCAGTTTTTTCTAGTTTCTTGGTGTTGTGAAAAAAAAGGGGGGGGGGGAGTAAAATTGCAGCTTATTGGCTTTCAGCGACCCTTTCAGACCAGAGCAAACTGACCCCCAGGGCTGCCCCGTGCTTTAAGGGCACCTGTAGACTGGATTCCCAACTCTGCTCCAGTCCACATCATCTCCATCTCAAAGTATGATTGGAGTGACCAGGTCCTGAGCTCTCTGGGGTCCTGAGCTCCTTTCATTCCATGAAGGCAAGACAGCCCAGCCGTGTGATGAAGGCCTCAGCACATGCTTTCCAGTGGTTTCCTCAGGCTTCAGCACTAGCTCTCCAAGCGAGCAGAAGAATTTTCAAGTGGAGGAGGATTGAATACGAGCCTCAGCTTATTAAAACTTGTCTGAAAAAGGATTCCAAACTGCAGTGTTCAGCAAAACATGCAGGGTTGCGGGGCGTGTCTTTCTGTTGGTGCTTAATTTCAACTGCAATTCCTATTGGCCACTTGGACACAGCAGCTGGAAGGCTGTGGTAGCCACACCGAGATTAGAGGGGAGAGAAGATTGCTATATTAGGAGCAGCCACAACGGGAACTAGCAATTTTTGCACCCCAGGAAAACTTCCTAAACTGCCCCCCGCCAACCATTGTCCTCTGCCCGATGGGCCTCTTTCCTCCCTCTAGCAAACCAATTCTCTGATTCCATTGTGACATCTCTGGGCACTCAAGCCAGGACCCGACGCATTCCAGAAACTGTTCCCTGAGCCTTCACCCTCCTCTCTTCACCCCCTTTGCCCTCAGAGCACCAGACCCCTGAAATAATTACCCCTGGCCTGCAAGACAAGTTGAATTTGGAGGCGCACCACTCAATAGACTCAGTGTAGTTAAATATTGTCAGAATCAAAAGGGAAGATGTGTTGAATATTTTTCAGCCTTCTGAAAATGTACTTGTCAGGTTGAGGGAAGAGCAGGCAGCTCCCTTCTCCTAACCACCAGGGTGGAGGGAGAAGAGGGGAGGGGAACAACACTGGGGCCAGTGTATAACCTCACAGAAAGTCTGGTTTTGTTTCTGGCCTTACCACCCTGATCAGACTAAGCATTATTTTTAAAAGTCCTTCCTTAGTTTCCAGGTGCCTGTAGTACAAGGACTAACCTTGGTGGCTTCTCATTCAAAGCCTCACACCATTTAGACCCTTCACAATAGTAAATCATATCCGTTTCATCATTTCCTGTGCAGGCATGCACACACACACACACACACACTCACACACACACACACACACATTCTAACATTCTATCCACGACGGCCACAAGGTCTTTACCCCAATGTCTTCCCACATCTCCGGGCCTTTGTCCAAGTCTTTCCCCTGTCCTTTGGCTCTCAAATCCACCTTCCTAAACCCTAAATTACCCCTGTTCTCCTCTCTGGGCTGTCAGAGCACTTTATAATATGACTCCCCACAGTCTACATGGCACTCACTAACTGTGTGGGTTCCTATCCCAATGTCCGCCCTCCCCACCACTTCATGCCCCTGCACACAGGAGGTTGAACCCTTTGAGAGCAAATTAGCACTGGTGACAGTCACATGGCAGGGGCTCAGGCCCTTTTAGAGAGTCAAAAGAAAGAAGACTTTGCTATTTCAAAATGGCACCAGGCTGGCAGCTCCATTGTACTTTCTGCTAATTTCCTGTATGAGGATTCCAGGAAAAGATGAAACTTGACATCTTCAAAAACAAAGAAAACTTGGCACATAGTCTGGGACTTGGGCACATCAAATACTTTCCAACTATGGTTCCAAGAAGGTTGTGGCCGGAAACTTGATCAAGGCAGCTACCTGAACACAGGCTGAGAAAGGTGAGCACCCCTCTACATCTTTGACCCAACAGTTATTTTGCTAGGAATTTCTCCTGAGGAGTAAGTGTGTATGCTGATAAAAATTTAAAAACAAGGGGGAAATAGGAGCGAAATTACATGCCCACTGGAAAGGATAGGCTGAAAAATTGGGATAAATATGTGTGAGGGTATATTGCACATCAATAAAAATTATGTTTTATTTTTGTCTTTTCTTTGTGCGCTAGGGAGCCAGATCGTTTGCTAAGACTGGGGAGAATCGGAAGGGATTTGGAGACCCAAGCAAAGTGGAGAAGTTTTTTTTTTTTTTTTTAATTTTTTTTAACATTTATTTATTTTTGAGACAGCATGAACGGGGGAGGGGCAGAGAGAGAGGGAGACACAGAATTGGAAGCAGGCTCCAGGCTCTGCGCCATCAGCCCAGAGCCTGACGCGGGGCTCAAACTCACGGACCGCAAGATCGTGACCTGAGCTGAAGTCGGACGCTCAACCGACTGAGCCACCCAGGCGCCCCAGTGGAGAAGTTTTGAAATGGTATCTATGGAGAGCAGGACAGCTGTAGACTAAAAACTCCAGAGGGACCGTCAGGTCCTTATCCGTGTGGGAGGGGTCCTTCTTTGCCACCTGTAATTCTTCCCCACCTCTAGTTCCATAGCCAAGGATGCTGAGACCCAGAGAGGGGAAGTGATTTGCCCAAAGTGAATGGCAAAGCTTTGGCTGGCAGCAGGTGTCTGGGCTTCCAGATGAGGTCACTTCCATCACATGGCAGCAGACATTTTCCCAGGTGTCTGCTCTTCATGCTGAATAGTCATATCAGGCTCTTTTCCAAGGATGGGCTCCTGAATCTTATTAGATGTTCCATCACCTCCTCACACAAAACCTCACAAAAAATATAGAAGAGATTCAAGCAATATTTTCTCAGTAGATGAACAATCAGTCCCCCTCTTCTTCTGTCTCACTCTCCCTTAAAGGGAAGTCCACCTTTTATGTGATTCCCCACTTAACCCTACACCCGTATTTCAGAATAAGCCAAGGGTAGAGCAGAAATAGGGCGAGCAGTCTCTTTGTCATTTATAGTAACAGACATCAATTCCTATAATATCTCTTTCCCTAAGTCGGGACATGGATAACATTTATTCATATATACCCCACCCGGTTCTGGAAAGGAATTCATGCCTCTAGTGTGTGTCAGTCTAGTCGCTAAAAAGTAACAAGCCCTCCCTTCAGTTTATTGTAGATGTCCTAGGGATGAGGGACCATAAGGCAAGCTGAGGGCCAAGCGTGAGCTAGAACAACGCCCCCCACCCCCAACAGGTGGGATATGTGTGACATTCCTCAGGCACTCCTGGCTGCCTAAGAACAAAGGAAAGGACAGAACACAAATGGTTAAACTGATAGTCTCCATCAGTTTACACATATCTCATCAATAGCCTAATTTCCAGGAACTCTCTACTATCTTAATGATAATGCTTTGCTAGAGGGAAAAACAACCTTAACTTGACAACAGTTAGGCCTCCAGTAAACTGTAAGTCCTCTTTAGCATATGGAAATCACTTTAAGAAACTCCCTCTTGACTTTACCTCCCCCAACTCCACAATATATAAGCAATCATTCTGCACAACCCCAGTGCAGCTCTTCCTGCCCACGGGTCCTGTCCCCATGCTTTAATAAAATCACCTTTTTGCACCAAAGAATTTGTAACTGGTCATCAGCTCTGAACCCCCACCAACACCCCAAAACCTCATCACTAATGTTCCACATAACTGGATTTGGCTATTACAGGCTCCATTAATTAATTCATGGTATTTCCTCAGGGGCTGGGGGAACTCATTTACATATATGAATGCGAAATAGATTGCAAATTAGAATTCCCATCCTGTAAACATGCCATATTATAAAGATAGAATCAGGAAGGAGTGATCACTGTTTATCCACTCAACAGGCTAGCTGAGCTAATATGGTTTTCGCAGTTACAAAGATGTAACTATATAAATGCCAACAGAAGACCCATAACCTTGTCGTGGTGGGTGGCAGGCCCTTGACTGTGGGATACTCAGATCATGGGATCAAAGATGCGCAGTGTGATGGCGAGAACAATGAACATGTGGCTATTAGGAGAACTCTGTTCTAGGCTTGGTCTTGTTACTCCACTTCTAAGCTCTTCTGGGTCTGTTTCTGATGGACTATAGATAAAAGGAAGCGTTCTAGCTGCTTGGACACGGCAAGAACTTTTGGGAATCTAAACTATTTCTGGCCGTGGGCCAAGCCTTACACAGCTTCGGCGTCCCTTCAGGCACAGCAACCGGTTGCTTGTCCCCAGGGCAGTCAGCATTTATCAGTGCACGTGAGGAACAGGGTCCTGATGAGGGCTGAGTCTGGTTCTCGTGATTTGTTCCGGTAGCTGAAGCTCTGACTGGAGCGCTCTAATGCAGGGTACACTGACAAGTGTATTTAGCTTAGTGGAATCGAATGCTCCCCATCACATTTTAACAGCTGAGCAGGACTGACACTCTAAGACTTTTTTCTAGGAAACTTCTGGTTTGAACTTCTCTGCAGGCTTGACCAGAGGATTATATATGTGCAGATAAGGTAAAGACCACAAAGTGACCTGACCGGGGGTGAGGGGTAGGGAAAGTGTGCCTGTGGCCTGAGCTACTCTGTTTCTGCATCTGTTTCTGGAACCCCAAGTCCTTACTATGAGCAAGATACTGCCCCAGGGTTGAGTGTTCAGGCTCAGGCAGGGGGAACGAGAGCATGAGGAGCTTGTAGTATGGTGGGTGATTTCTGTCCTCAGCAGAAGGTCAGGCCATGTGAGAAGCGAGATGATTCATTTTCAGGAATACCAAAGAAAAGCTGTGCTGTCTAGTCAACAATAGGTTTACAACTTACTGGAAATATGTACAACACTCCCCCCACCCCTGCCAGTGGAGTCCCAAATCCTTATCACTACCTGATTTCTCTTCCCCTCTTCATTTGGCCGGCTTCGGGTAAGGCTGTAACCTCTGTCGTACTCAGCCAATGAGGAATTAGGGGAGGGATTTGCAAGCTAAGAGGTAAATTGCCTGCTGTAACCGCCCCTGAGTGTTCCTGTCCATCAGACATCTGCTCTCGCAAGAACCTTGATTAAAGCCTCACTTCACTGTGCTCCGAGTCTCTGCGTCCCTCTTTGATGGGATCAGTGGGCTTGTTTCTCACAGGCCACCAGGTCCTCAGAAAGGAGCTCTTCCTCCAGAGCAGGAATGGATGTTTTATTTGGAACACATGAGTATCCAGGTTGCCAGGAAAGTCTGTTAACTGTTGTTGCAGGTAGGACTTTGCTAGGCACTGAGAATTTGGAGATGGATAAAAGATGATCTCTGTCCTCAGGGAGTTCACGAGTGGCTGGTCATTAAGAAGCGTTCTCTCCATGCCAAGAAAGCTGCAGGGGAGCATCCAAAACATGTTCCAAGACATGCAAAACTGAGGATCAGGCTGATGCAGGCTGGCTGGGTCCGAGGACCCAGAAGGGGTCCTGCAGGACCAGCCAAGAGAGTCCTTGGCTTTGCACAGGATAGAAATCAAATGTGAACAGGGAGGAAGTGAGAACAGAGGTTAATGAAGACAAGCAGACAGAGCAGATACAGAGTGTCCAGGAGACTCGGAAAGGAAAGGAGAAGAGAGTGAGTCTCATCTTTGCTTGGTGTCAGGGGTTTTTACTGAGGATTGCGGTCCCATGTATGTGTCTTCTCAAGCATCCAGGAACTGGTTAAAACAAAGACGAGTGTTTAAGTGTCCTCCATAAGTCACTTAGGCCCTGGAGCCAGGGATCTTGGGAAGTCAGAGGTTTGGAAAATGCACATGACAACCCGCCCGCCCAGTCACTCCTTAGATGTTATCTATTGGGCTGCAAGTCTCCAAAGAGATCATTAACTCCTTCACCTTTACAAGGAGGACATACGTTAAGACATGTGTAAGATAGAGCTGCGTGTCCTAGCAAAAGTAGAGGCAGCAAAAATGCAGTCCTGGGGCACCTGGGTGACTCAGTTGGTTGAGCGTCTGACTCTTGACTTCTGCTCAAGTCATGATCTTGTGGTTTGTGGGTTCAAGTCCCGTGTCAAGATTGTGGGGGCAGTGCAGAGCCTGCTTGGGATTCTCTCTCTCTCCCTGTCTCTCTGCCCCCCCCACCCCCGCTCATGCCCTCCCTCTTTCTGTCTCTCAAGATAAATAAGTAAACTTAAAAAAAATATGCAGTCTTTCATGGTGTCCCTTCAGTTTCCCTATCGCAAGACCCTCAACACCAGAAAGGTGCTGTTGTGGCAGGAAGGGCTGGAAAGCCAGTTGGATTTTGCCCCTTCTCTGCTCAGTCAGTGGACTTTATTGCAGTAACCACTTTCCTCTCTAACCAGTCACAGATTTATAAGAATGTTAGAAAATAATTGTTACCTTTTGTACTTAACTTGCTATTGACAGTGACTCTGCCCATATTCACTTGCTGTCTCCAGCTCCCACCCTTAAGGAAGGAAACAATGTCCTTTAAGCACCTCTGCCTCCTTTTAAATTATGAAATGCATCACATTTACCGAAGTATATGCACAGTTTAAACATAAATAATAAAACAAAACACCTGTTACCCACTAGTATCTGAAGCCCAGATGTGGACCTATCTCCAATCTCTGCCTCTTCTGACTACCCCCATCCTCCTTGGTAAGCATTGGACTGACATTTATGTTAATCTTTCCACTTTTCTTTACAGTTCTCCCCAAGTTACACAGCCCTAAACAATCTATAACTCGAATTTGAATAACACAAAACCAGCTGTGGAAGAAACGAGCACTCTTGCCAGTATTTGATGAGATTTTCCAGAAAAACAAGCTAAATAGAGTCACTGGGCTAAGAATTCCTTTCCTGAGTTTTCAAAACCCTTTTCTGGGGGGAGGGGGTCGCCTGGGTAGCTCAGTTGGTTAAGCGCCCAACTTAGACTCAGGTCCTGATCTCACAGGCTATGAGTTTGAGCCCCACATCAGGCTCTGTGCCCAAAGCTCAGATTCTGTGTCTCCTCTGTCTGCCCTCCACTGCTCGCACTCTCTCTCTCTCTCTCTCTCTCTTTCTCAAAAATAAAATAAAAATGTAAAAAAAGTTAAAAAAAAAAAGACTTTTCTGGAGAAGTTGGAAGGCAAAGTGATGAGTAGAGAAAGATTCAGGATTTGCGGGGGTCTAAAGATTATGTAATTTGGAAAACTCTTTAAGAAGATTATGAGTTTAGGGGCACCTGGCTGGCTCACTTGGTAGGGCGTGGGACTCTTGATCTCAGGGTTGTGAGGTCAAGCCCCACATTGCAAGTGGAGCCTGCTTAAAGGAAAAAAACATGATTATGAGTTCAAAATTAGAAATACTCAGTTGGGTACAGGGCATTGGGTGGGGCCCATATGAGTAAGGAGCTTAAGTTTATAAGTAAGTCTCTAGCGATGAGGGCTCACCTGTGTCTAAGCATCTGGGAGATCTACAGTATGGGCCAGGTGCTGAACACCCTATAGAGATAGGGGCAGAGGGAGAGGGTTGCTTTGTATTTTCTGCTTCCAAGCTTACATGGCCTATGTCCAGCTCTCAAGAGTAGGTCAAAGCAGAACACCTGAGAAATGGGATTTTTTTTTGGGAAATTAATGTTCTCAGCTAATTCTAACAGCAAGGCAGAGAGAGAGATGAGCAGGAATTTTCTTAATACATGTTGAAGGCATGACAACACAGATAAACCTGTCCTCACATCTAAGTGAGGGTATAATGTCAGCGGGAATTTTGGTGGTAATAGTTCTCTAGTATTTGTTTCTTGAGTCACACTTCTCCAAATGGAAGTGGTTGCTCTCTACATCTGGTACACAGCTATTATGGGATTTCCCTTTACCATCCTCCTGGGAAACCTCTTTGTCTCTCTCATGTTTTAGATCTTTCTCCTTGATTTGCTTTATTTTTTAGTGGTTTTTGAGAAAGTGTGCACAATAGGAGAAATTGGACTTTGCCTACTTGAAAATATTGTTTTCTACTCTCATGCTTGATTGGTAGTGTGGCTGGGCGTAGAATTCTAGATTGGAAATGACATCCTTCAGAATTTTAAAGACTTCATTGTATTTGGGTTTCTAGTGAGAAATTAGAAGCCATTCTGTTTCCTAAACTTTGTGTGTAACCCACTTTTTATCCTCCCTGGAAACAGTGAAATCTCTTGGTCTCTAAAATGGTACTGGCCACTTACAAGTCCTTCAATCTGGCCTTCCGTCATTCTGTTTTTTAATTATACCATTGATTGCTTCTGATGCTTTCTCCTTTTTTCCTTTTCTCTCTTTCTGGAAACACTGCAATTTGGATGCAAGACCTTCCAAACTCACTCTAATTTTTAACCTTTACTCTCCTATTTTCTTCCTTTTGGTCTTTTTGCTCTATTTGCTGGAAAATTTCCCCAATATATTATTCAAACCATTATGTTAGTTTTGTATTTACACTTAGGCAGATAACATTCCTTTCAAACTCCTTGTGTTTTTTTTTTTTACTGACAATAAAAGTATTAGATGCACATTATTTAAAAATTAACTATTACAGGGGCTCCTGGGTGACTCAGTCAGTTAAGCATCTGACTATGGCTCAGGTCTGTGAGTTTGAGCCTTGCATCAGTGTCTGTGCTGCTAGTTAGAGAGCCTGCTTCAGATCCTCTGTCCCCCTCTCTCTCTGTCCCTTCCCCGCCCTCCCTCTCTCTCTCTCAAAAATAAATAAAAACACTAAAAAAATTTTTTAAAAATTTAACCACTACAAAAATATGTTCCATAGAAAATGAAAGGTTTCTATAGTTCCATCTAGTAGATCATGGAACAAACTAGAGTCCAGAAATAGACCCAGGCATATGTAGCCTAAGCCTTTGTATATGAACTATATTGTTTGTTTGTTTGTTTGTTTTAATGTTTATTTATGTTGCAAGAGAGAAAGCATGAGCAGGGGAGGGGGAGAGAAAGAGGGAGAGAAAATCCCAAGCAGGCTCTGCGCTGTCAGCACAGAGCCCAATGCGGGGCTCAGTCTAACAAGCCTGTGAGATCGTGACCTGAGCCAAAATCAAGAGTTGGACGCTTAACCAACTGAGCCACCCAGGCACTCCATGAACAGACATCCTAAGGAGGATATACATATGGTATACTTTGCTGGTAGGAATGGGAAATGGTACAGTCACTTTGGAAAGCAGTTCAAGAGTTTTAAAAATAGTGTTAAATATACATTTACCATATGACCCAGCAGTATTACTTCTAGGTTTTTATCCAAGATAAATGAAAACATATGTCCGCATTTAAAAAATCCGGGGGCACCTGGGTGGCTCAGTCGGTTAAGTGTCCGACTTCAGCTCGGGTCATGATCTCATGGTTCATGGGTTTGAGCCCCGCATCAGGCTGTGTGCTGACAGCTCAGAGCCTGGAGCCTGCTTCAGATTCTGTGTCTCCCTCTCTCTTTGCCCCTCCCCCGCTTGTTCTCTCTCTGTCTCTCAAAAATAAGTAAACATTAAAAAAAAATCTTTTAAATCTGTACATAAGCTATAAAAGGAAAAAATGGATAAATTAGACCTCAAAATTAAAATAATTTGTTCTGTAAAAGACCCTGTTAAGAGGATGAAAACGCAACCTAAAAAGTGGGAGACCATATTTACAAGCCATATATCTGACAAAGAACTAGTTTCTAGAATATATAAATAACTCTCAAAACATAAAAAAACCAAATCCAATTAGAAAATGGGTAAAGACAAGAACCAAACATCCTTTTTTAAAAAAAAAAAAATCCAATTAGAAAATGGGTAAAGAACAAACATCCTTTAAAAAAAAAAAAAAGTTTATTTATTTTGAGAGAGAGTGACCATGAGCAGGGGAGGGGCAGGGAGAGAGAGAATCTCAAGCAGGTTCTGTGTTATCAGTGCAGAGCCTGATGTGGGGCTTGATCACATGAACTGTGGTGATTATGAAGCACTTACTATATACCAAGAAGTAGTCTAAGAACTATATATCCTTATGTAATCATCACAACAACCCTCTGAAGTAGAAACTGTTACTACTGGTCCCATTTCACAGACTCCTAGGCTGGGCATTGTAGGATGAATAGGAGTTAACTAGGTGAAGAAAGGTAGTGGTGGATTAAATGGGATCCAGGCAGAATGAAAAATGTGTACAAAGGCACTGAGGCAGAAGAAAGTGAGGACTATTCAGAGGTCCTGTGAGTAATTTCAGATGGCTGGCACCCAGAAAGGACTAGGGGAAAAGAAGAAGCTGGAGAGAGATCACAGATGGATGGATGTAGATGTTTCTCATTTCCTCTTGCCAAACACGCACACACACACTGCATTTGGCTGCCTCCACCTGACTAACATGCAGTTTCTAACAGAGCCTAGGAAGCAATGCCTGGGTTCAGACTCAAAGGTTGGGTAAGTGTCACCCAGACACAAAGGAGGAACTGAGTGTTTGTGTAGAGGAAGTGGCATGAGATGTCTAGGCTGGAGTGTTTAAGGAACTGACCGATACTGGGGGTGGTTAGCTATGAAGTATGGAGGGAGAGGAGCCACAAATGAGCCCAAAGAAGGATAACTGGTATACGACCTGTAGGCCACATTAAGGAGTTCACACCTCATGGTGATTACAAAATCAATAGAAAAGAAATGGTCAAGTATCTACTCCAGGCAGGCCCTGTGGTAGGGGCCTAGGGAGATACAGTGATGTGCACAGCCTCTAAGGAGCTCACAGAGTAGCTGAAGAAATAAAACCTGAGTGAATATAAGAAAACTAATTGATGATAAAAGGCCACATATAACAAGGGATACTTATGCAATGTTGGAGTTTATGGGAGGGAAAGACAATTGGCTGGAGAGGCAGGGATAATCGGAGTGGGGAAAGGAATGGGGCTTTGATGGACCACTTGGGAAGGAGACAGGGAGACAGCCTTCTGGATAGGACAGCCGAAGCATGAATAAATAGATCTATCAGACATATTTGGACAAGACCAAGTAAGCCCTTGGCCAAAGGGTAGGTATGTTCAGGGAATATGAAAGAACCTTAGAACAGGTGCATATCATCAAATCGTGAAGAGCCCCACATGCAAGAGTAAGGAATTTGAATTTAAATCTCTATGGGCAAAGAAGGACCATCCTGTCCTTTTCAGTGTGGAGCAACTTGATTAAGGTGATCTTGTTTGGTGATTCATCTGGAATAAAAGAGAGAGCCAAAACAGGTAGACGATTTAGGTTAGTGCTTATGTCAAAGTTTGGAACAAGGCTGGTAGAAATAAAAATGAAATGTGAGGCCAGAGGGAAGAAAGTGTGACCCATCATTTCACTTTTTTTGTAGGAAACTTTGGTCCTCCTCACCACCAGCCCTGAACCCGCTGTGTTACTGGCTCTTGCTGGACATGCTTTCAAGGCAATAAGTGGTTTTTGAAGGGCCTACAATATGTCTGACACCAAGCTGGGCACCTGGGGTGGGGGAAGAAAGATAAAAAAAGACTGCCTTGTTGGAAGTTTATAGCTTAAAAAAGAGGAGGATGGGAGAAAAACAGATGTATATTAAAAAAAAAAAATCACAGGGGGCCTGGGTGGCTCAGTCGTTAAGTGTCTGACTTGGGCTCAGGTCATGATCTCACAGTTCATGAGTTCCAGCCCCACATTGGGCTCAGAACCTGGAACCTGCCTCAGATTCTGTGTCTCCCTCTCTCTCTCCTCCTCCCCTGCTCATGCTCTCAAAAATGAATAAACATTAAACAAAATTAAAAAAAAATCACACTGGGGCACCTGGGTGGCTCAGTCAATTAAGCATCCAACTCTCGATCTCAGCTCAGGTTTTAATCTCAGAGTCATGAGTTCAAGCGCCACACTGGGCTCCACACTGGGCGTGAAGCCTACTTAAAAAAAATAGCAGTAATACATGACATGAACAATGTATTAAAACAGACCTGCAGGAAAGATGTGGAGAAGGGAGGCGGCATTAATTGTGCCGGGAGGTGGGACTTGCAAGGGGCCCTGAAGAATGCGAAGGGTGTGCAGGCACTTTTCTTGTCTTCCCCCATTAGCCAGGGGAAGAGGGACTTGCTGGGTCCCCTTACCCGCCTCCACCAGTCTCATCACCTGGACTCCATACCAGCTGTTCCCAAAGGAGGAAAGGTCAAAGTGCATGCATACAACCTTCTCTTCAGTAATGAGTAGAAGTGGCTAATCTGTGCCAGGGACTCTGCCAAGAGGCTTCCAGCTGTCATTTCTAATTCTCATAACAACAAAATGGTGGTGGCATTGACTCCATCTTACTGAGGAAACCGGGTTCACAGCTAGAAAGTGGCTAAGCCAGGACTGAAGCTGAGTCCTTTCTAGCTTCAAAATCTACTTCCTTTCCTCTATGCCATATGGCTGCTTTGGGCCTGCATTAAGTCTTTATGAAGTCATGTGGCACACTTAAAAGACACACACAGAGCAAACATTCAATACTTGTGCAGGGAACTGGGTATTTACCCAAAAAATACAAGAACACTAATTCAAAGGGATACATGCACCCCTGTATTTATTGCAGCATTATTTACAATAGCCAAATTATGGAAGCAGCTCAAGTGTCCATCAATAGGTAAATGGTATACACACACACACACACACACACACACACACATATATATAAGATGTATATATATATATATATATATACACATCATATATATATGTGTGTGTATATATATATGTGTATATATATGTATATACATACACACACACAGACACACAGACACAATGGAATATTATTTAACCACAAAAAGAATGAAATCTTGCCCTTGCAACCATATGGATGGAGCTAAAGAGTATAATGCTAAGCAAAATAAGTCAGAAAAAGACAAATACCATATGAGCCTGCTTATATGTGGAATTTAAGAAACAAATGAGTAAAGAAAAAAGAGATAGAAACCAAAAAGCAGACTTGTAGCTACAGAGAACAAACTGATGGTTACCAGAGGCAGGGGAGGGGTGGGAGGGTGGATGATGAGTGAAACAGATGGTGGGGATTAAAGAGTAACTCATCGTGATGATTGCTGAGTAATGTACAGAATTGTTGAATCACAATATGTACACCTGAAACTAATATAACATTGTTAACTATGCTGGAATTAAAATTAAAAAAAAACTAAAAAAAAGCTTGTGCAGTGAATAAACGGGTAAGAACAAAAGACTAAGCTTCTCAGTAGGGGCAGCCGCTGGGAAGTGCGTCCCTGCGTCCTGCAGAATGAATTTACTTTCCTTGCTATTGCCAGATCAGCCATCAGACCCCAGGGTGCAGGGAGGCACTCCCCAAGCCCAATAGAAAGACACCTCTCAATGGAAACTAAACCACCAAGTTGAGTGGATTTGTCACACGGTTACTGAAAGTAGCCTGTCCTTGGTGCTGGCAGTTCAGAAGGGAGAATACTTTTCCTGAGTTTCGACGTCATTGACACAGCTCCTCACTGTTTATCTATGCCACCAGCCCGATAGCACAAGTCCACTTGTTTTGTTTTGTCAAAGTTGGCAAATCTAAATTTCATTTTGTGGTATTCTAATATATTCGCGAACATCCAAGAGAAATCTGCCAAATAAAATATATAAGATACATACTTTAATGTTTGAATTTCTGTGCGTCTTTAGGATGGTTTCCTAGGAGTGATATTTCCGGGCCAGAGTAAACGGCTATGTGAAATTGTTAGCTATTGCCAGCTTGCCCAGGAAACTGATTTCCATCTGCAGCGAATTATAGCCATGACAATACAGCAACAGGACTGTGGCAGGGAGGAGACCCAGCGGCGATCCCACCCTCTCTGCAGCAGGGGCGCACCTTGACCGACAGTTTGCCCCGTGCTGCCGCACCTGGGGCACTTCCCAAATCCTGGCCCGAGAGGAGACACCATCCCGCCACCCCGCCACCCCACCTTCCCGGCCCAAGGCTTCGGCTGCTCCGTGACAGGCAGGCAGAGGGCATGTTAAAGCAAAATCGGCCTCATTAAACTGAAAAGTTCAAGCAAATGTAGCAATTTGTTATCAGAGGGCAGTCAGCTCTCTCAGAAGACTAAGTGGGGACCAGAAGACGGGGCCAGGTGGCCTACAGCTGTGCTTTGAAGAAGACAGTCCGGGCCAGGGCTGGTCACCTCCCATCTCTGGGAAGACAGCAGCCCACGTTTCTCTCAGCGTTGCTCTTTCAGCCTCTGCTGACATCAAGGATCTCCTGCAGAGGTCCTGACAGCTGGAGAGCGAGCTGCTTTTGTTTCTGACAGCCTCCCCTCTGCGATGGTGTGTGAGCCTCTGCCGCAGGGCAGGCACCGACTGGTGACAGTACATCTGCCCAGCCTGAAGCCGAGCATGCGCTCTGCTGGGCCTTGCCACCGGCTGCCCGGGATCGCCACCACGTGCGGAGAGGACGGGGCTGTGAGCTTCCTGAACATGGGGTTCCGATCTGCATCTGCACGCTGCTACCCACAGTCCCTGGGACTGACACTCGAACAAAAGCCGCTCGGAAGTGGGAACTGGCGTCAGTCCGAGGCTTTCAGTAGAGATTCACAGGACAGAGTTGGGACTAGAAGCCCTTTGTAAAGGCTAATGTCAAGTGAAATTATCGTTATTACTAGATAGGTACTCGATAAATGTTTAACCGGTGATTAAATAAATGATGTGGAGAAAAAGGGGATGGTAGGAGTAAGTGTTCCAGAAACTCCGATTAGCATGGGGGGAGGGGCTGCTGAAGAAGGGTGACGAGGATGGGCTTATGGGAATGGGGAAAATTTCTAGCCGGGGAAACGCTGCGCCAGCACTCAGCTCAGCAACAAGCACAATTTATCTGCAGCAACATCCTGGTCAGCGGGGCCTATAAGGAAGTTGTGAGAAATAGGGTCCAAAGGTAACTCAGTGATAGCTAACATTGATCAAGAGTCATTTTGTGCTAGGCACTGAGGTAAGAGCTGTACCTTGGTAACCTTGCTCAATCCTCAGGGACAGCCCAGTGATGCAGTTACTATTATGATCATCCTCAACCTATAGAACAGGTAATTGAGACCCAGAGAAGTTAATTAATTTACCTGAAGGCTAGTGAGAGCCAAACCATTTAGTGCTTTCAATGCTAAATTAGGACTCTGACTTTCCACAGTGGCACAGGGGAGCCCCTGAAGGCTCTTGAGCAGAAGAGTAACATGGTAATATAAGTGCTTCTGAAAAAAGCAATAAGGCACAGCAGTTAGGAATTTGGACTTTGACACCAATCTGGTGTTTTAAAAATCCCAGTTCTGCCAGTTGCTAGCTGTGTAATCTTAAAACACTTAAAAAAGTTTTTTGTGGGGGGGGGGCAGGGACAGAGAGAGGGAGAAAAAGTGAATCCCAAGCACAGCCCACACTGTCAGGGCAGAGCCCCAGACAGGGCTCAAACTCACAAACTGGGAGATCATGATGTGAGCTGAAATCAAGAGTCACTTAACCGACTGAGTCACCCAGGTGCCCCCTAGCCTAATCTTAGGCATATTATTTGACTGCACTGTACTTCAATCTCCTCATCTATAAAATGGGGGTAATAAAAGCATCCAGCTGTTAGGATTTTATGAGGAATAAATGAGATAGGGAAATGCGGAGCCCTTAGAACAATGATGGCACGTATGTGTATGACAAGTGTCAGCTATCATCAATGTGTTATCTGTCCACTGGATGGACTAGAGAGGTCAGAGGCAAGGGAGGCAAGCAGAAGGTTGATGGCAACTGGAATAGAGAGCAAGGTATTTTAGGGGTGCCTGGCTGGCTCAGTCGGTAAAGCATGTGACTCTCAATCTCAGGGTTGTGAGTTCAAGACTCACATTGGCATGGAGCTTACCAAAAAAAAAAAAAGAAAGAGAGAGAGCAAGATATTTTTTTTTTCAACGTTTATTTATTTTTGGGACAGAGAGAGACAGAGCATGAACGGGGGAGGGGCAGAGAGAGAGGGAGACAGAATCGGAAACAGGCTCCAGGCTCTGAGCCATCAGCCCAGAGCCCGACGCGGGGCTTGAAATCACAGACCGCGAGATCGTGACCTGGCTGAAGTCGGACGCTTAACCGACTGCGCCACCCAGGCACCCCGAGTGCAAGATATTTTAAAGTAAGATCCATGGGCACCTGGGTGGCTGTTGGTTAAGCACCTGACTTCGGCTCAGGTCATGATCTCACGGTTCATGGGTTCGAGCCCCACGTTGGGCTCTGTGCTGACACCTCAGAGCCTGGAGCCTGCTTCGGATTCTGTGTCTCTGTGTCTCTCTCTGCTCCCCCCCCTCCCACACTCTGTCTCACTCTCTCAAAAATGAATAAATGTAAAAAAAAAAAAATAAAGTAAGATCCAGTGGAAGTCATTCACTGGGCATGTGGGATAAAGAAGAATAGTTAATAAGGACTTTCAGGTTTCCACTCTCACTAACTGGGAGAAAAAGGACTTCTGATAGCAACAGAAAAACTAGGAGAGGGACTAGTGCTTCGAGGGCAAGACAATTTGGGAACCATGGGAGTGATGTCAGGAGGACCTTGGGTTCTACAGTGGCCTATCACCTTGGCAAAGGCCTCCTTCCTCCTCCAGGCCTCGGTTTTCCCATCAGCAAAATGAAACTTTTACCCTTGAGATCTCAAAAATCTCTCCCAACTCAGATATTTTCCAGTCTCACCTGGGAGTGCTCTAATGGGAGAATAAATGCTGATGGCCTGGCTCTTAGGCTTTATGAGGTTCAGGCCTAACCTGACAGGAGGAAGGCAGTAATATAAGAAGAGGACCACCCCCCCTTATTTTTTCACACCCCCTTAGGTGTTATACCTCGTGCCCTGTGATAGCGCCCTCCTCCAGGCTCTCCAAAACAGCCCGTCCCGTAGATCCTTGCACCCCTCAAGAGATTTTAGGCACTGGTGTCAGAGAAAGTGAAGTTCAATGTTTATTTGATTTAGCCACACTCTCTTTCACTTGATTGGTTCCTGACTTGGGCTTTGTTTTTCTCCCAGATTAGAGAAGAAAGAGGAGGTTGTTTTTAAAAGTTCACTGTCCTTAGCACTGGCGTCAGACTCACAGCAACAGTGAAACTGAACCCTTGTAGTGGCAGCAGACCAGGAGAGCTTGTATTTACAAGAGGGCGCACCTGAGGGGTCAGAGCACTGTATGCCCAAGTGTGCGCCTGCAGATGGCCTCCGGCAGGTGCCTCCGGACTTCCGTTCAGGATGGCTACAGGAGAATGGGCAGGCACTCTTCTGAGAAAAGCTGCATTTTGAAATAGGAGTTTCACATAAAATAAAATAGAAGGACAAAAACAGGGCTGGGTAATGAAAATGTTGAATGTATGCCAATCAACTTAGGTAGAAACAAACACCTGGGGAGATATTCTTCCCCCAGTAAAGTATCGCTTAACTCAACATAGACGCCCCTTCCTCCTTTTTCTTTTTTTTTAAACTAGCAACTGTGCCTAGAACTTTTTCCTCAGGTTGTGACAATATTTAGGAATTAAACTCAGGAGGTACAATTAATTCTAACACATAGTGATTGATAGTCATTTAAGAAACCTTAGGGTGCCTGGGTGACTCAGTTGGTTGAGCGTCTGACTCTCGATTTCGGTTCAAGTCACAATCTCAGGGTCGTGAGATCGAGCCTCACATTGGGCTCTGCACTGAGCCTGGAGCCTACTTGGGATTCTATCTCACTTTCTCTCTGCACATGTCCCAGCTCATGCTCTCTTTCTCTCTCAAAATAAATAAATAAACATAGAAAAAAAAAAAAAGAAAGAAACCTAACTCAAAAAGAAGTGACTCAAACTTAATGACTAGAGGGAACTTTAACAATAAGTAGGTTTTTTTCACATCATGCAGAATCATCACTGCTATTTGTGTTAGTAAATATTTACTGGGTATTTCTGTATTTATTTTTTTTAATTGTTTTTTTCAACGTTTATTTATTTTTGGGACAGAGAGAGACAGAGCATGAATGGGGGAGGGGCAGAGAGAGAGGGAGACACAGAATCGGAAACAGGCTCCAGGCTCTGAGCCATCAGCCCAGAGCCTGACGCGGGGCTCGAACTCACGGACCGCAAGATCGTGACCTGGCTGAAGTCGGACGCTTAACCGACTGCGCCACCCAGGCGCCCCAGGGTATTTCTGTATTTAAAGCATCCTGTTTGTCAAAAGTATTTTGTACACTTTATTTTTTTAATTTTTAAAAGCTTATTTATTTTGAGAGAGAGGGTGAGAGGGTGCATGCGCGCATGAGTGGGGGAGGGCTGAGAGTGGGGGAGAGAGAACTCCAAGCAGGCTCTGCACTGTCAGCCCATAGCCCACCGTGGGACTCAAACTCACGAACTGTGAGATCATGACCTGAGATGAGTTCAAGAGTTGGAGGCTTAACTGACTGCACCACCCAGGTGCCCCTTTTATACACTTGAAAGCACTGTGCAAAGATGTTAGCGTGTTTGTTGGATTCACAGACTCTAAAAAATGGTCCCTGTCTTACAGAGAGGGAAACAGAGGCCTAGGAAGCAAAAAGAATTACCAATCATCTTTCTCTATTTTAAGTGATAGCGCCAGGCTCTCCTGAGTCAAGGAGACGAGACACGCAAATAATTGATAATCCAGCTCAAGAGAGAAGACATGGAGAAATTCAACCCCTAGTGTTTAATTCCTCGTTTGTACTTCATTTGAATTGTTCAGCCTTGTTCCTCTGAAGGTGAACGGGCAAACTGCGAACCCAAGTCTTCTGAGCAAGGCTGGGGAGACAAGAGAGCAACCTGAAAGGGAAGCAGGCAGAGAAGTGACTAGATAGGGAAGCAAATCCCTGGGTCCCTGGAGAGAGAGTGCTGCTGAAGAGTGATAGTGACTGAGACCTGACACAAGTATCAGATCTCTAGGAAGAGGCCTGGGAGTCCACTTTTAACCAGCACCTACAGGGACTTCCATGATTGACTAAGCGTCAACATGGAGCAGCACATAGGGAAAGAGCGAGGGGAGTGTGGGGAGAACCCTGCTTTGGCCCAGTCGTCCCACTGAGGTTGATCTCAGTGACATAATCAGAAGTATGGACAAAGGTTTACACTTGAGAATGACTTATAACGCCTCTGTTCTCCCCTTGTCTCTCTCCCCCTTGCCCTCATCACGCTGAAATACTTGTGGTTCCCCTAAAAGCGCTGCATCCTCTCTCTTGTCTCTAGGCCTTTATATGTATGTGCATTTCATTTTCCATTCTTCACTATCCTTCTAGAATCAGCTAAGTGTCACCTCCTTCAAGAAGCATTTTTCTCTCACTAAATGTTTTGGGCTGAATTGAATCTACGTGTTGAGGCCCTGACCCCAATGCCTTGGAATGTCACTGTGTTTGGAGATCGGGCCTTTAAAGTGGTGATTTAAGAGGAGTTAAGATGAGACAGTTATGGTGGGCCCTAATCCAGTCTGGGGTGGTGTCCTTGTAAGAAGAAATTTGTATGCACAGACACCGGGGATGCAAGCCCAGAGAGGAAGGACCGTCAGAGGTTACAGACCACCTGTGAGTCAGGGAGAGAGACCTCAGAAGAAACCAGACCTGCATCTTCCAGACCCTGGAAGAATGAGAAAATACATCTTTGTTCGTTGAGCCACTCAGTCTGTGCTGCTTTGTAAGTTCTTTCCTCTTTAGGGTACTGAAACCCCTTGTGCGTCCTTGTCTCATCTTATATATTGATTGTTGATGTCTGTTTCCAAGTCACTTTGCTTCTGCCTTTGGAGTTCCTGGAGGCCCAGACTTGCTCATTTTTGTATCATCAAACCCAGCGCATTGCCCCATTCTTGCAAGGCAAGAGTTCAACAGAGGCAGAATGAATGAATTAATATGAATGGAAACAACATGCAACGTAAATGATAAGCCATGTGGGACTAGATAAGGAGACTATGGCATATTGATACGACTAAAATAACGCTTACGACCAATTTTTAATAAATCGGGGAAATGTTTATATTCTTATTTTAAGTGGAAGAAGGTCAGGTGACAGATTCTACTTTTAGGATAAATGCCACCATATTAAAATGACTCAAAAGTGTCGGAAAGGGCATGTGTATGGCTCTCACAGTGCCTCGCCTGGGCAGTGCCATCATGGATGTTTGTCTTTGTTCTCGCTTCCTACTTCACAGATTTGTGCTATGCTGCTTCTTACTGAAAGTCTTCCTTAGTACCCAGGAAGTTTCCACAACCATCTGTACTCACCTTCTTTGCTGCGTCTCTCTTTCTGTGTCTCAACTTCCTGGTTTCTTTTATTTCTCGGTTTTACTACCTTAAACTGTAAATACCTAGGAATGGGAGCGGTGTTCTGTGCTACTGTTTCTTCAGTGCTTGGCACATTCTAAAACGCATAGTAGTCATTCATGAAATAATATTTTATTTTATTTTATTTTATTTTATTTTATTTTATTTTATTTTATTTTATTTTAGAGAGAGTGAGAGTGCAAGTGGGGAAGGGGCAGAGGGAGAGAGAGAGAGAGAGAGAGAGAGAGAGAGAGAGAGAGAATCCCAAGTGGGCTCCACACTCAGCGTGGAGCCTGACTCGGGGCTTGATCCCATGACCCCAGGATCATGATCAGAGCCAAAACCAGACGTTGGTCGCTTAACCAACTGAGCCACCCAGGCGCACCACAAAATACATCTTCAATGAATGGTGACCACAACAACCACAGAAAAGAACGTATTATTTTTAAGTTTATTTATTTTGAGAGAGAGCGAGCGAACGAGCAGGGGAGATGCAGAGAGAGAGGGAGAGACAGAATCCCAAGCAGGCTCTGTGAGATCAGCACCGAGACCAATGCGGGGCTCAAGCTCACGAACTGAGAGATCATGCATGACCTGAACTGAAGTTAAGAATCAGGTGCTTAACCCACTGAGCCATGCAGGTGCCCTGGTATTTTTTTTTCTTTTTTTAAGAAAATTCTCACTAAACCTCTTTTCCCTATGTCTCACAAGCCAGGAATAAGTGAGCAGAGGCGATGGTTTGTCACTATGAAAAGAGGCCAATAACTATTCGGGTAAGCTTGCATCAGGAAAAGGGACGAGGTGGATCCTCAGGGAAGAGAAGAATTTTGTAATTCAGGAAAACTGTCTGACAGACCCTGGTGTACAATATGCTGAGGATGGGGAAACAATTTTGTCCACATTTTGTCAGAGCTCTCCAATATCCCTTACCAATCAGTCCATTTGCTTCCTTATAACTTGAGGTCATGGTGAGATAGACACGCATGTTTGCAATGAAAAGTTACTAGCAAGGGGCACCTGGGTGGCTCAGTCGGTTGAGCATCCGACTTCAGCTCAGGTCATGATTTCACGGCTCGTGAGTTTGAGCTCCACGTCGGGCTCTGTGCTGACAGCTCAGAGCCTGGAGCCTGCTTTGGATTCTGTGTCTCCCTCTCTCTCTGCCCCTCCCCCGTTCATGCTCTGTCTCTTTCTCTCAAAAATAAATAAACATTCAAAAAATTTTGAAAAAAAAGTTACTAGCGAAACATATGGAACATTTACGTGCTACAAGCAAATACTTTTTCCTCTGAAGTTGAGCCTCAGTTTCATTTAGCAATGAACACCCACATCCATCTGTACTTGAAGATGAGAGGGAACCTGTCTACATAAATACCAGATCAAGGTCTCCTTCCAAGGCTTAAAAACTGCTGGGACTGTTTGTGGGGCCCTCCACCGAGATCCTTATGGGAGTAACACTCTGGATTCATCTGGGTTTCACCCACAGACTCAGAAGGAAGTGAAGCCCATTGGGCCCGAAGCAAAGATGGGGATCTTAGAAACACAGCTGCAAGTTTGAGCTTGTGTGTAAATGTTCCTCTGCATCATGCACGTGCTGTTTTCTGATTTGCTTGGCTCTGAAGGCTAAGCTTTCGGGCTTTAAATTTAATCCCAACAGACCTGAACTGAAGCCTCTTAATTATGCCTATGATGTAGTAAATCAACACCCTATTAGGAAGTCATTCAAGTATTAAATATTTAGGAACTTATTACAAGAGAATTGCAACATGTAAGCCCTCCGGCGGAAGAGACGCTGCTAATCTCTTTTGCGTACAGAGCTGTGCTGGCTGACGTTGTGCAAGACAGTGCTGGGCTACTGTTCATATGCCCCAAAGCCTACATCCCATCTTTTAAATAATGAAAACATTCAGTATAATGCCTCTGTTCCATCTTTCCTACCTTTTTTCTTCTTGCCTTTTTGTGGCCCCTTTTAAGTTGAAATTAAATCCTGAGTTGCAGCGAAAGAACATTCATTCATGCAACCAACATTTCCAGTATTGAATAGCTTCTGTGTACCAGGCACTGCTGTAAGCACTTGGGATTTATCAGTAGATAAAACAAAGATCTCTGCTCTTGTGGAGCTTATTTTCTAACGGGGAAAACTGACCATAAACAAAAAAGCATAATAAATAAGAAAATTGAATAGGTGTTAGGACACAGGTGCTATGGAAAAAAGATAAGCAGTAGGGCCAAGTGATGTTGGGGGTGGTGGGGTGGGGGCTGGACTATTAAACAGGTGATTTGCCACATGGAGAGACCTGAGCATACGCGGAGAATGTGAGGCAGTTAGGCAATTAAACATTTGGAGGAAGAGCTGCAAGAAAGAGCAACCAGAGTAAAGGTCCTGAGGCCACAAGTGCTGCCTGTGTCAGCAGAACCCCAAGGAGACCGTGTGGCAGGTAAGGAGTGAGCCAGGGTAGGATAGTAGGAGGGGATATCAGATAAGGAGGTGGGGGGAAGCGGTCAGGAAGGCCTACGTAAGTATGTTTGATGGCTTTTCTAGTCTACGCAGAAACTGGAAGAGGTCAGGTGATTGAACAAAGGCTGGTTCTTTGAACAAGCAGAGTGGAAACCTGGGAATCAGACCTGGACTTTGCTTTTCTTTCTACCACGAAGTTAATTCCTGACCTTGGGCAAGGCCTATTTCAGAGCTTCGATCATTTCTAAGGCTCTTTTCAGTTCTAAGGTCCTGTGACTTTAGGCAGCCATTTACATGTGATTTAAGTAGCCAGAAAATGTCTCTTGTTAATTTCCCTTCAACTTCCTTTTTAAAAAAAAATTTTTTTTAATGGTTTTGTTTATTTTTCAGTGCAAGAGAGAGAACATATGCAAGTGGGGGGGCGGGTGCAGAGAGAGAGGCAGATACAGAATCCGAAGCAGGCTCCAGGCTCTGAGCTGTCAGCACAGAGCCCGACGTGGGGCTTGAACCCACGAGTGGTGAGATCATGACCTGAGCTGAAGTCGGATGCTCAACCGACTGAGCCACCCAGGCACCCCACAACTTCCTTTTTTTAAACTTTCTATTATGAAAATATTTCATATGTTCAGAGAAATGGAAAGAATAGTACAACAAATTCCTTCCCCTCTTCCATGTAAATGTTTTAAATGTTAATATTTTACCATATCTACTTTATCTATCATCTATCTTGTTTTGCTATTGTCAACCCATTTGAAAATTGCAGATATCATGGTACTTTATCCCAAAATACTTTCCACAAGTATCTCTTAAGAATAAGAACAGGGGCACCTGGGTGGCTCAGTCGGTTAAGCATCAGACTTTGGCTCAGGTCATGATCTCTCAGTTTGTGGGTTTGAGCCCCGTGACAGGTTCTGTGCTGACAGCTCAGAGCCTGGAGCCTGTTTCGGATTCTGTGTCTCGCTCTCTCTCTCTGCCCCTTCCTCGCTCACACTCTGTCTCTCCCTCACTCAAAAACTAAGTAAACATTTAAAAAATTAAAAAAAAAAAAGAATAAGAACAAAATCAGGCCGCTCTTTCTGCCTACCAGTCCTGTCCCATGTTTTAATAAAACCACCCTTGAAAAAAAAACAAAACAGATTAAGAACAATACCGTTATCACATCTAAGAACACCAAGATTGATTCCACAATCTTATATCCAGCCCAAACTCAAAATTCCCTTCATTCTAAGTATCCCTTTTATATATTACCAGGATTCCAATCAAGGTTCACACATTGCATTTGATTGTTATGTTTTGTTGGTCTGTTTCATTCTAAAACATTCCCTGCATGCTTTTGTTTTTTGATTGTTTATTTTCAAGAACTGACTTTGAAAGAGTTCAGACTAGTTGTCCTATAGAATGTTCCCACTTCTGGATTTGGTTATTTTCTACCAGTGTCTAACTCATTCTTCTATCCCCTGCATTCTCTGTAAACAGGAAGTTAGATCTAATGGAAATTTGTGAGTTTTAATTAAAGTATAATGTAATCTGGGAAGCGGTAATCTGTTTTCTCGGTGTTGACTGGAATAATCGCTATTTTAGATTGTTGGCACTTTGTAAGACCATCGTTAGCCTTATGGCACTCCATCCCTCATGTCTACCCATGAGGGTGGGATAGTGGAGATATATGGACAGAGGGGAGTAGCACTGAATTTAGAGTTTAGCTCTGAAGTTGATCATTTTCACTCTTCAATTTCCTCATCTAAAAATTGGAGTAATAATGATTTCCTTTTTAATGGATTGTTGGGCTCACATGAAATAATAGACAAGGAAGTTCTTTCCTTGGGGGTGCCTGAGTGGCTCAGTGGGCTAAGCAGTGTCTGACTCTTGGTTTCAGGCCAGGTCATGATCTCACGATTTGTGAGTTTGAGCCCTGCATCAAGGTCCATGCTGACAGTGCAGATCCTGCTTGGGATTTTGTCTTTCTCTCTCTCTGACCCTCCTGCACACTCTCTCACTCTCTCTCTCTCTCAAAATAAATGAATAAACTTAAAAAAATTCTTTCCTTGTAAAATGAGAAGATCTATATGGAAACAGATCTGCTTTAGGGAGTGACACCAAGTGGAGCGGTGTCCTGGATTCATCTCAAGTAAGTGAGCAAAGTATGAATCTATGTATCTATCTGTCTGTCTGTCCATCTATCATCTACCATCCACAGTGATGAATTTCTAGTACTTCTTAGAGTTATTGGGAAGAGTTGGGCGGGGGTTGGGCATGGTCAGTTTTTTCCCATGATGATTTAATGGCAGTGGTTTTCAGTTGAGAGCAATTTTGCCCTCCAAGAGGACATTTGGCAATGTCTCAATACATTTTGATTGTCCAACTGGAGAGCTGCTGCTGATATTTAGTGGGTGAGGGCCAAAGATGCTGCTAAATATCCTACAATGCACAGAGCAACCCCCCACCAGACCCCCACTTCCAAGTGATCTAGCTCAAAGTGCCAATATAGAAAAACCTGATTTAATGTGAGGCACAATTAAGTACTGAACCTTAGTCCACAATCCTGGACCAATTCTTCAAATAAATACTGGGATTTGAGGTGACTTGCACCAAAATTCCATGCACTAAGTTAGCAGGTTATGAATAGGAGAAGAAAAACAGAAAGAAAAAAAAAACTGAAACAAAAATTTTAATTACTTCGATCGACATAATTGCTATGGTTCAACTGAGCTTCCTCCCAGGCTAAAATAGAAATTAAAATCAGTTGTATAGTTTTGATTATCAGAAAGGATAATTCCTAAGGGACATTGCATTTCCTAAAATAAAGCTTAACATGAAATTTTCATGAAGTATTCTGTAATAATACAAAGAACCATAGTGATGTAGTAATGGGATGGGCAATGTTCTTATTATTTGTGCAAAAAAGTGCAGAAGTAAGCTCCATGCAGCTATTTATTATGACAATTTGGATTTTAAAACACTATAGGGAGGGGTGCCTGGGTGGCTCAGTCGGTTGAGCGTCTGACTTCAGCTCAGATCATGATCTCATAGTTCGTGAGTTCGAGCCCCACATTGGGGTCTGTGCTGACAGCTCAGAGCCTGGAGTCTGCTTCGGATTCCGTGTCTCCCTCTCTCTCTGCCCCTCCCCTGCTCATGCTCTGTCTCTTTCTCTCTCTCTCAAAAATAAATAAACATTTAAAAAAAGTTAAAAAAAACTATAGGGAAAACGTTCAGGTGATGCTGTTAGGGTGATTGTGAGGCACTAAATACGATTCCATTTGGAGCCTTCTGATGGTCTAATTCAATGACAGAATTGAATTATGGTACTTGGAGGAATATAAGGTTTAAATAAAGCACTACTGAGCCATGGCCCTCATTATGTTATTTAAAACCCTTTGCAAATATACTTTTTTTTAGACATAACATCTTTATTGGGATATTACTCGCATACCATAAAAATTACCCTTTGAAGTGCACAAGTCAGTGGTTTATAGCATATTCACAGTTATAAAACCATCACCAGTATCTGACTTCAGAATATTTTCATAATCTCAAAAGGAAATCCTATACAGGTTAGCACTCATTCTTTATTCCCTCCTTACCCCAGTCCTAGCAAACATTGGTCTACTTTTTATCTCTATGGACTGGCCTGTTTTGGAAAATTCATAGAAAAGGAATCATGTAATACGTAGCCTTTCATGATGGACTTCTTTTGTTTTGCATAATGTTTTCAAGGTTCGTCCATGTTGCAACATGTATCCACATTTCATTTTTTATTGCCAAATAATATTCCATTGTGTGGATATATTGTATTTTGTTTTTTCATGTATCAGTTGATGAACATTTGGATTATTTTCATTTTCTGGTTAATATAAATAGTGCTGCTATGAACTTTGGCATGAATGTTTTTATCATGATAGGGTACTGCATTTTGTCAAGTATTTTCTCTGCATCTATTGTGATGATCATATGATTTTTGTCCTTTATCCTCTTAACATGGTATATTACATTTACTGATTTTTCTGTGTCTTTTTTGTGTGTCAAGTTGTCTAAGCGATTTCTCCAGTTATTCAATTAAAGACTAATCTAGATGTTGCTATGGAGGTATTTTGTAGATGTTATTGACCATATCCTAAAGAATATGGGTGAGGGGCATCTGAGTGGTTCAGTCAGTTAAGCTTCTGCTTCAGCTCAGGTCATGATCTCAGCTTCGTGGGTTCCAGCCCTGCGTTGGGCTCTGTGCAGACAGTTCAGATCCTGCTTCTGATTCTGTATCTCCCTCTCTCTCTCTCTCTCAAAAATAAATAAACATTAAAAAAAAAAAGAATATGGTTGAGCCGAATTCAGTCATTTGAAAGGCTTTACAAGTAGAGCTGAAGCTTGCCTAAGGAAGAAATTCCATCTAAGAGTGCCGGTCAGCCCTTCCTGAGGACCAGCCCTGCAAATTTCAGCCTTGCCTAGCCGGCCCCCATAATCATATCAACCAAATACTTGCAATAAATCTTTTAGTATATATCAATGTATGTCTTCTACTGATTCCACTTCTCTGATTGATTCCTGACTCTTACAAGAAGGACCAAAGTTATTGAAAAATGTGTAAGAATTCTAAACCTCCTTCTCCTGCATTTAAGGATATAGGCTAATTTATTCAATACTTTTTGAGTAGTACCACCTGTTGGTTGTTGTTCTAGTCGCTGGGCCTATAGGAATGAGCAAAACAGAGAAAGTTCCTATCTTCATGGAGGTTGTATGTCAACAATAACAATTACTGACCATCTACTACTGTGGCCACATGTTGTGGCCAATAAAAAGGTGTATACATGACCCTACCTTGTCTCTTGGAGCTTGCAAATTAGTCTGTGAATATCTGGATTGCTATGGAGGAGGATGGACTGGGCATGATTTTTATTTTTAGGAACACATAACTTCTTTTCTTTTCTTTCTTCTTTTAATTTTTATTTTAAGTAGGCTCCACGCCCAACCTGAGGCTTGAACTCATGACCCTGAGATCAAGAGTCACATGCTCTACTGACCTAGCCAGCCAGGCACCCTTCAGGAACGCATAATTTCTTATGGAGAGATAAAATCAAGTGTTTTAGGAACCTAAAGGAGCTTTAGGTACTTCTTAAAGAGTTGAGATCATTAGGTTCCTGTGACTTCTTTAAAAGTATGTGTATTTTAAAACTGAGATTAAGTTCATAAATTTACTTGAAGATACCTTAGAGTAATCACGGAAACTTAAAAAAATTGTGAAGGGGCTTTTTAGGAAAGCCCCAAGAGGTTTCACTTGGGTTGTCTTTGCTGGTAATAAGGGCTGCTTAAATGCATTCAAGGAGTGTAGTGACAAAGAACAGTGTGGAAATGTGGACACATTTCTGGTGTTCTTCACCTTAAAGTCTTGCGCTCTTGCATTTTGCGCAGCTGTGTGGAATTTGCAGCACCTCGAGCCGTTTGGACTGTGATTCCTAGGCTGGATTAGATTACAGGTAACCTCACAGGGGAGGTGTGTTTTGGATCAACTCACTTTTGAAATGTTTATGAAAGACATTCTTTGGCAGTGGGACTTGCACACAGGAGCTCAGCCGGTGTCGCCTTGCCTTACCGATTCTGGGGAGGCATCTCCGCCTTGAGGAAAAACACTCAACAAGGAGAGCACACGGGTTCTTTTTCTCCATGACTCTAAGGGAGCAACTGTCTTCAGCAAATGGAAGATACCAAACAGCCTTCCAGTGATCCTGACGTATTGACCCATGGTTTAGAGTGCAATGAAAATCTGCTGACCTGAGCGGGGCAACCAGGTGCCCATCTGACCTACAATCCTTTCACTGGGCCAGTCCTTTTTGGTGCCAGGAGTGCAAAAGAAACGGTTGAGCACGTGTAGCTCAGTCTTGGTCTTCATTTCCTCTGGTAGCCAGAAGTTGCAGCTCAAAATAGGTCACAAGTGACTAGTCCCTGAGAGACTCACAGAAGTAGCTGCAAAGGTCGGGGGAAGTTTTTAATGACTACACAGAAGACCAGCGTGATAGGCTTTGAGGAGCTGCTCTGCTTGGCATTTGAAACAGCCGTGTGGTGGAACTCCTCAGAGACAGAACGACAGGTGTGGAGATGTGAGCCTGGGGCCTGAGTCCCATAAAAGAGACTCTGCTGTGCAAAAAACCCATGTCTGTGTAGAGGAATCAGCTGGCAGGACTCCAGGGATGATCGTGAGGGATTTCCAGCATTAAGTTCAGAAACCTGAAACTGCATTCCCCAAGTGAATCCCAAGAGTTGGGGTTGGGATGAACAATCTGTAAAATAATTCCAACCTGGAGATGTTGGCATCCCATGAAGGGAGATACATGTTTCTATTAACATACATTTTCATGGACCATTTGTTTCTGAAGCCTACATTTTAATGCTACTTCACTGATACAATTGTTATAGTACAAATGATGGGGTACAGTTACAATCTTTTAAAAAAATTTTTTTTAACATTTATTTACTGTTGAGAAACAGAGAGAGACAGAGCATGAGCATGGGAAGGGCAGAGAGAAGGGGAGACACAGAATCCAAAACAGGCTCCAGGCTCTGAGCTGTCAGCATAGAGCCCGATGTGGGGCTCGAACCCACGAGTGTGAGATCATGACCTGAGCTGAAGTCGGATGCTTAACTGACTGAGCCCCCCAGGCGCCCCCATACAGTTACAATCTTGACATTATTTCTGTATGATCTTATTGGCTAAGAATACAATTTCAGAACCAGCTCAAGATTGGGGACTATAGTCTCACCTCATACAAAGAGGCAGGATATCATACAGCAGGGGACAGACAACTTTTTTTTTTTTTATAAAGGTCCAGAAAGTAAATATTTTGGGCTTTGTAGGTCATATAGGGTCTGTCACGACTATTCAACTCTCCTGTTGAATCACAAAAGCAGCCACAGATAATATGTAAGCGAGTGAGCATGGCTGTGTTCCAATAAAACTCTGTTTATAAAAACAACTTGGGGTTCTAGAGGCTAAAAGCACGGACTCTGGAGCCAGGTTCAAATCCTGCCTCTACTATTTGCTAGCTGTGTGACCTTAGAGAACTTAGTTAACTTCTCTGTGCTTTGGTCCTTTTATCTCTAATTTGATCATAGTATTTACCCTACCTTGTTATTTTAAAGATTAAATTAGTGTATTTGTAAAGTACTAAATAGTGTCCGGCCGATAGTAAATGCCATATAAGTGTTTGTTAGATAATTAACTATCCTGTGGAGTAGGTAATATTATTTACATTAAAATTGAAATTCAAAGAAATATGTTACTTCTAAGAAGGCTAAGTCTTGAACCCGGTTTTCCTCTCTTCAATACAATTGCTCTTTACTCAGCAGAGGTGAAATCATTATATCTAAATACAGGGAAGTTCTCTGTAACAGCCTATGAGGTAGGTCTTGTCCCTAAAACCATCGTTTAAAGGGCTGTTTGTATTTTTCCTCTCTCCTCATCCACATGAGGAGTTACTGTAAGCAGCGGTGTGTTGGAGCTGGTTTGTGTTGGCTCATTAGAGCAGATTGCTAAATTTTCGGGAATTTTGTGAGCAGCTGAAACTGTCGGTAGCCCGAAATTGGCCGTAGTGGGAGTATTTACACCAGGAAATTGGCAGGTGCTAGAAATCTGGGCTGTTTTCCTCTTGGAGGACTGGTTTATTAACACGTGACTGGCTCTATGCCATCAGTGAGCACTCCTCCAGCAGGGCCCTACGTCTTAAACAGTGAGTTGGTGAATAATATTCAGTGTCATGTGACCCACTAGATTCCAGGGCACCATGGCCCGAGAAGAATTTGGGGCCCCTGGCTTTTCTTTCATGTCACAGGCAAAAAAGATTACATACTTTGCTCAGCAACAGAAACAGGTCCGTGGTAGTTCCTGGACTCTGATTTCTAGACATCTGACTCACAGCTCTGCTCCCTGTTCCTGTTCTAACACACACACACACACACACACACACACACACACACACACACACACACACACACACACACCCCTGCATGGTTCAAGCTAAATGGGGACAGAATAGCTTAGGAGGAGCTAAAGGAAGGAAAGCTTGTTAGGCAAACGTCATAATCAAAGAACTTTTAATGGCTGCTCTTTCTATGGAAGGCAGTGAGTGCTGTGGTGTTTTCCCCCCAGTCTTTCTTAAGGTAAAGTCTTTCTAATCTAAACACATGTCCTCTAACCTTTTAAGGAAGCAGCAGAGGAAATACAAAAGGGAGTGAGAGTCAGTCAAAAGGACAATTAGACAAGTCGCTTCCTCTTGTGAAGTTGTGAAACTCATTTTTCATTTCTACAAAATGGGAATCACGGGACTCCTGGGTGGCTCAGTCCGTTAAGCATCTGACTTCAGCTCAGGTCAGGATCTCATGGAGGGTCTGAGCTCTCCATTTAACTCAGTGCTGTTAAATGCTTCAGATACTCCACCTCCCTCTCTCTGCCCCTCCCCCTCTCTCTGCCCCTCCCCTGTTCCCTGTTCTCCGTCTCAAAAATAAAAAAAAAAATAAAATAAAAAGGAAATCATAACCATTCCATTGCTAGTCTGACATAGTGGTTGTGAAAATCAATGATAATCATTTATCCTCAGAGCTAAGCGCTGAGGACCCAGAGACGGGTTAGTTAGGTCCTTGCTCATGAGGAAGTCAGAATCTGGTGCTTCAACAGATATTCCAAAGAATTTGGATCCTAGAGGACAAATGACTATTGCTTCATTTGGTCATATTGGGGAACAGTTGGCTCTGGAGCCAAGTTCCTGGGTTGAATCCCGGCTGTGCTGTTGTTTACTAGCTCTGGGAACCTGAATGAGTTATTTCACATCTTTTCCTATTCTGTAAGATGAGATTTTAAGCTTTCCTCAATATCATTTGTAACCATAGAGATGATAATAATACCTAATTCCTAGGATTATTCTCAAGATTAAATGAGATAATACATGTAAATTTCCCCCAGGTCCTTCGCCTACAAAAAATAGAGAAAACAGTAACTGGTACTTTCAGTATTGGCAACGCTGTGATGATCAAATAACACATGAAAATATTTAGAAATATAGAAACAAAAATATGAGTACAACATAAACAAATAGAAGATAGAGACACTAAACAGATACTTCGTTAACGTTGTAAGTGTAATGAATGAGATGCACAGAAGAGAGATTCTTAGCCTGGGATTCAGGAAAGGCGTTTGAAAGAGATGATTTTTGAGATTGTAAATTCATCCACTCATTCATTCGTGCATTCATTCACCCAACTACAAAATTTGAGTATCTACCATATGCCAGGCTTCATCTAGCGCTGGGTAAGTAATAAACCAAATCGACTCAGTCTGTGCCAGTAGCAGCACTAAGAGATGGCGTGAGGGGATATTTTATGTGTCTCTTCCCATAATTCCAAAAGTCCTTCCCCCATTTACAAAAACTGACAACCGACTTTTTCACTCTTAATAAAGTGCCATGCAAACACAGCCTCAGGACAAACCTTCATTTCCTCTTCCAAAAAGATTGCCACTTTTGTTTTTAATGCAATTTGTTTGTCTGTTTGTTTGTTTGTTTATAGACAGAGAGAGGGAGAGAGAGAGGGAGAGAGAGAGAATCCCAAGCAGGCTCCGTGCTGTCAGTGCAAAGACCGACACGGGGTCCAATTCCACAAAATGTGAGATCATGCTATGAGGTGATATATCAAGGGTCAGATGCTTAACTGACTGAGCCACCCAGGCACCCCAAAGATTGCCACTTTTAAGCTCCTTCTAGAAAAATTCTGGAGCTGCAACTGGTTCTCATCTGGTCTGGTGGGAGAGACAGGTGTTACATACATACATAAACTTGCAGGTAATTGTGATAATGGTTATAAAGAAAACAAATGGAGGTCATCAGAAAATAAAGGAAAGAATGAGTGGCCAGGAAAGGCCTTTCTCGGGAACTGATGCATACGCATTTAAACCAAGAGCTGAATTTGTAAGAGTTAGCCAGGCAAGGAAAAAAAGGGAAGAGGCAGAAAGAACAGGTTTTGCAAAGGCTCAGAGGCAGGAAAGAGTTTGGTGTGTTTGCGGAACTGAAAGAAGGTGCAACTATGGTTGGAATGAGGTGAGGTGGGGAAGGAGAGCTGGGGTATAAGGAGAGTGATGGTGGAGGAGTGCCAGCGAGGCAGGCCACTTCCAACACTGGACCTTGTACGTCAAAGATAACTCACATTTTATTCTCCGTGAACTGGGGCCTCCATCAAGAGCTGTGCTCCAAGTCCCACACGGTAATACACCCTGGCTGCTATGTGAGAATGGATTGGAAAGGAGTTAAGGGTGAAAGTAGGGGAATTAGTTGGAGGCTAAGGCAGCATCCCAGGTGAGCAATGGAGGTGGCTTGGGTTTTTCTAATAGCAGTTGAAATGGAGAGATGTGGAAGGATGTGAAATGGGTTTGGTATTGGATTGGAAAAGACTACTGCCAGGTTTCTGGAGTGAGCAGTGGGTGCCTTTTGCTGAAGTCAAGACACCTGGGAAAATAGCTGGTTTGGGGAAGAAGGGCAAGAGTTGAGTTTTGGATAAGTGAGTTTATGAGGTAGGAGTGAGACATCATGCGAAGATGATCGGGACATATGGCCCAGGGACTCTGAAGAGAGACAGGGGTTACAGGTATGCAGATGTTAGCTACAGCCATGGTGGAGAGGTCACCCGGGGGGACTGCATATGGGTCAGTGCTCTTATCCTTTCTGGGTGTCCCAAACACCTTTGAGAAGCTGATGAAAACTACACTTCTCCCTTTTATAATAAAAGTTTTTGCTTTGAAGTTTAAGGAATTTGTAGACCCGTGAAGCCCACCCACAATTCTTGTGAAGTTGATAGATGACAAATTAAACAAACAAAAATTTGTGTAGAGAGACACATGCACTCTTGAGCCTGAACGTGAGCCTGGGCCCCAGCACCACTGAAAGGTAGGATAGAGGAGACACCACCATAAGTTGAGAGGGAGTAAACAAAAGGGAGTTCCAGAAGCAAGCTATGGAAACTGGGAGAAACTTGTCTCCAGAGTAGGAGAAAAATGCTGAAGAACCAGCTTGAAAGATAAGGTCTGAGAAGTATCAGCTGGAGTAGGCAACAGTGTGACCTTTGGGAGGCTCAGGACGGGACCTACAAAGGGTGGGCTCTCTCAGGAGCAGGCCCTGCCCCTCTCCAAAAGCTGGAATGAGGGAGAGACACCAGGTGCAGTGAATGTGTGGATGTTCCCTCTTGGTGATCTTGGTGGGGAGGTGATGGTGAATGCCAGAGGCAAGCAGGAAAGGGGTTTTGAGGGTGGAGGAGAAGCCAGACAGTCCTTATGGAAGGTAAAGTTAGAGCTTACTGGGAGGATTGTTGTCTATTTGGTGCTGTGATCATGGCTTGGGGCTTAAAGAAGGAGCAGGATCGAGGAGGGAGGGGCTGGGCCCTTCGTGAGCAGTTGCTGGGCCCAGAATCATCATGGGCGGAAAATCAGCAAGCCTCCCAGAACTTCTCAGGACTCGCTCCACTCTTTTTCGACTCTTCTTGGGCTTCTCTTCCTTTTCTGGCTCCGTCTTTCCCCTCAGCGTATAAACACACTCAAGCTTTTCCTAGTGACTCAGCATCTCCTCCAGTCAGTATCCAAATTCTCTCCTTGCATACCCAGAAGGTCTGTAGCAGGGAATTTCTTGATATATTCAATTACTTTTTTTCTTCCTACAGTTTTCCCTTGCCCTGCTGTGTGTGGCCTTGCTCTGGGGATTTTGGCTGCTTCTTGAGGTCTGGGGGGGCTCTTTGGGGGGTCTTTCAAAAGCCTTAATGCGTTGACAGGGTCATGCTGGATGCCTTGGAGGTACACTTGCAGCCAGAAGCCTGGGGAACCTCTGCAGCATTTTCAGTGAAAGCGCATTTCAGATAGTTCACTCTGGAGGCTGAGTGGAGGACAAGTTTGTCTGAAGGAGGCTGCTACAAAGGATGGCTGGAGCCTGTAGGAGGTAGGGGTTCGGGCTTATTAAGGAGGTGAAATAGATAAGGTTACTGGATAACTGGGTTACTGGATAAGGCAAAGGGCTGAATCAAGAATGACTCATGCCCAACTTTCTAATTCTGATGGCAGTAGGTGGTGGTGTGGACAGCTGAGGGAGGGGCTGAGATGGAGCTAGTGGGATGGGCTCACTCCCTGCTGTGCTGACTTTGGGGTGCCTGTGTGATGGGCTGCCAGGCAGGCAGCTGGATATTTGGGTCTAGTTTTTGTGAAAGAGGTCTGGGCTGGAGATGGCTGATTGGGTAGTTGAAACGTGAGGATGGAGGTAGTCCCCAGAAGAGTGGAGTGACAGGAGCTTATGGGGAGGCTCTCATTTAAGGTGCAGAGTCACAATTGGTGTCACTGAAGGATGTCATCAGAGGAGGCAGGGGCCTTATTTACTGCGAATGTGAGAATTAGGAGAGCACACACCCTTGGAACCTGAGGGAGCATTGAGATTCCAGAAGGTGAGACTCATCTTGAGGTGTCAAACGTAGCAGAAAGATCCAGAGAGTTAGGCCTGAGGAGTACCTGCCCGCTTTGGGAAAAGGAAGATCAGAGGTTACTCTTGCCTGGGCAGGGTTAGGGAAGGGAGTGTGTGTGGGGAGAAAAAGTAGACTGCCACGCGTTGAGAAATGAGGAAGTGGAGAGGGGCAGGGGGAGGGACCGCGACGACATTGATTAAGAGGCCAGCAGGAGAGGCAGAGAAGCACTTAGAAGCTACCTGCTGGAGAGGGCACTTTGGAGCGGAGTGCTGGCACCACGGTTTTGTTTTTAGACTTGAGAGACCTGAACTTTTTAAAGGCGGAGGGGAAACAGCCTGGAGCCAAGGAGCCGTGAGAGGTGAGGGAGGAGGCTTTAAGGGCTCAATCCCACCTAGCGAGCTTCTTACAGTTTGCCAACTTCCACACCTTTTATCTCCTGTAATCATTTGAATAGTGTGAGGTTTGAAACACACACACACACACACACACACACACACACACACACACACACACACCCCGGTGAGACTGCGCCCAGGGGTTGTGAAGAGAGATGTGGACTCACTAGGTCCAGGGCGCTCTACACCACGTGAGGAAATTCGTGGAACCTGTCCAGCCCCACACAATTTAGGGGGCCAGGAGTAGCGTGTTCCTGGCTCCCAGGGAGGTGACATCTGCGCCGTAAACTCGGGGGCAGTGTGCTGTCTCAGATGATGTGTCACCATATGTCGCGGAGGGAGCCGGGTAGTAAGTAGCCCCTGAGAAGTGTCACCATGTGCTTCGAACCAGAGGCTGAATGCTTCCTGCGACGTATCCCGAAAGTGCGGTGGACCAGGGGTAGGGCGCGTGCCATCCCGTCCCTTTCTCGCGTTTAGGCAACTAAGAGTTCTGTTAGCCGCAGGGCGTAGTAACAATAGTGATGGCCCAGCTTCCCCGGAGCGGGCGCGGTAGGCTAGGGGCAGAGAGACTGCTGGAGCCCCAGGCAGCAGGTGGCGGGGCGCGCTCCCGGCGCGCGTCGCCGAAGGGACGCCGCGAAAACCAAACGCGCGATTTGTATATCCGGCCGGGGCCCTGCGCCGAGATAAAGCTTCTGCGGAGGGAAGTATTTAATTCGCTTCCAGCACCATCGGAAGAAACTCCTTCACGCCGGAGGCTGTGGGGTGGGCGCGTGGGAGCTTTCTCTTGGGTACGCTCCCCAGTCCTCCGCCCGAAGCCGGGTGCGCAGAGCCGGTTGTCAAAGGCGAATTACAGTATTTTGTTTGTTTTTCGATGGGGAGGCGTTGCTGTTAAGGAATGAAAGAGGCCTGGATTAGAGCTAGGATCTGGCTTCCTCTGCATTCTAGCACAAGTTTCCTGCTCGACCTTGACTCTGGCCAAGTCTATTCCAGGCCCCTCACTGGTCCTCAGTTTCCCTGTTCATTAAATGGGAATTTGGACTATGATCTTGTTTTTGCACAGCCAGGGTGGCAAACTCCATCTCCTCCAGGCCAAAAAAACGCCGTCCTCTATGGGTAGCCTCCTCTCCCCTACACCCAGCTCTTTGGAAGGGTCCTCTTCTCCCCTTCTTTTCTTCGCCCGCCTAGGGGGCTGAAGGGGAGGTGGGCGGGGACTGCCCCATCGGCCCGCCCGCCTCCGCTGGCCCCGCCCCCTTACGTCCCCTCTGCGCCCCTCCGCCCTCGGCGCGGGGATGAGGCAATCACGTGACCTCACATCCGGCGCGGGAGTCCCGAGCTCGCAGCGCGCGCTCCCCCGCCCGCCTGCCCGCCTGCCCGCCTGCCCGCCGGCTCTCCCCGCAGCGTGATCCGGGCGCCACGGCGGAGGGGAGGGGGGGTTCGCGACGTCGCTGGCGGCGGGAGGCCGTTTCGGAGTGCAGACCGCCCCCCTCCCCTGCCAGCCTCCCCCGCCGCCCTCCCTTGTTCTCGCTCTGCCCCGGCTGCACGCCGCCGCCGCGGGCGCCGAGGAGGAGAGCGCGGACGCCCCTGTGCCCGGCGCGGCCCGGGCCTGCCCGCGGCGCCTCCCTCCCCTCACCCCGAGCCGCAGCGCGCGGCGGCGGCGGCGCCTCGAGCCCGAGCGACCCGCGGCCGCCGGCGCCGGCCGAGGGCGATGGGGCTGGGCTGAGGCGAGGCGGCGGCGGCGACAGCGGCGGGCCCGGGCCCCGGCTCCCCGCGGTCCCTCGGCTGCTTCGGCCGGGAGGCCGGCGAGGAGACGGCGCAGCGGCGGCGGGTGAGTGGTCGGGCTTTCCCGGGACGCAGGCTAGGGGTGTGGGTGGTGGTGATGGCGAGGGGTTGAAGGAGGTGAAGGGGGTTGTCGGGGGTGGCGGGTACAAGGAGGGCTTCTGGTCGGCTCCTCGGGCCGGAATCCGGCATCCGTTCCCGGGGGAGGTGAGCGGGGTGGGGAGCGGAGCGCTAAGACCGCGGAATGTGTGTCTGGGACAGGTGAGGCGAGGAGGAGACACCCACGTTGTGGGTGTGAAGGCCTGGGTTGGACACGCTGCCTGCGGGGCCGGCGAGTGTGTGCTGGGACTTGGGAGAGGGATGGTGGTCCAGCCCTTTGCGAAAGTCCCGGAGATGGTGTGGTCGAAGGGCCGGCGCTTCTGTGTTTCTGCGGGTGCTGCCCGAAGGGATCTTGAGTTCGTCCTTAGCCTCCGAGTAGTGGGAGCTTCTTGCCAATCACCGCATTTTACGGGTAACTCAGTGAGGCCCAGAGAGGAAAAGTGACTTCTGAATTGCTCAAGGCTTCTCACTTTGACTCTGTAAGCGAGCCGCAGAAAAAGCCAGGGTCCTCTCGTCCAGTACTTGCGCGGCCGCGCTCTCTACGGCCTTAACATCTCCCCCATTACCTTCGCATAGTTAGGCTTGGTAGATGTTATGACCTCTTTTGAGGGGGCTGTGGCGGAGGGAATGGATTGAAGATTGACAGCTCCGTGCGGGGCTTCCCAGTTGGGAAAGCTTTTGTGACAGGTGTTTATCATTTCCTCTTCCCATAGATCTGACAGGAACATCCTTGGATCTTGGTGTCTGGACATAGGAGGTATGAATCACTCACGTAATTAACTCCTTTTAATCGTCAGTGTCTTAGAGCTATATTTAGTGGTTATATTAGTGCAAAATGAATGGGTATGGAGTTGTAAACCTAGAAACAGAATCCTGTGTTGCCTACGTATGATTCTGAACTGAATAAGTAGAACATTTGTGTACATGATGACTATTTTAGATCTATGAGTCAGGAAGTTAGACTTTTGTAAAAATCCAAGAAATGCAGGAAAGTTAAAGATTATTGCAAAATGAATACTGTCTTTTAAAGGCTTTGTTGCTAAAGTGAACGTGTTCTGATTCATTGTCTTTTAAAGAGTGATTTCATAGTTAAAAGTGTTTTACCTTTGGTTACAACTCAGCCTCTTTACCAAGGCACATATATTAATTTTGTTTCACTGGAATATATGGGGCAGTCTTTTCTCAGGAGGATTGTTACTTTGCGGAATAGGCTATAGGCTACAGTTGCCAAAATAAATGCATGTGGGCATCCCATTCTGGTTTAGCAATCCTTTTTTTTTTTTTTTTTTTTTTTAAGCAGATCAGTTACTGGAAGTTTCAGGTAGTAAGCCTATTATTAATAATTGTCATGGAAGTTTACTTTTGCTACTCTCCTTGCCTTTGCATCATCCACTGTTAGATCAGGTGAGAGTGAGACAGTTGAGATTTTTGAATGTAGTTAGAACAGCAAAGCTTGTGTTTGCACAAGGCATTGGGTTGGAAAAGTGATGGCACTGGTTGTTTCAATTTATAAGTAGTAGAGTTATAAATGAAAATATTGAGTAGCAGTTTATTTTGAAAATACAGTTGACAGGCTTTGATTTGATGCAGTGTTCAAATTATGTAGTAGGAGGGCTGATTTCTTTGTCTAGGTCAACCAGGATGCTTTATTTGGGGTATGCCAGGTAATTAAAATTTTAATTTGTAGCTGATTTGAGATAAATAGGATAAACTACATAGATAGGAAAAATAGTTTTATAGTAATTAGAACAAAGCTCTGTAAGCCTGAATGTCTAAACATTATCTTCTGATGAGTTTCTACCTGGTTTTGCTTATTACATGTTAGAGCTAGAATACTTGTGTTGGTTTAGTTAACCTTTAATAGTTCTCTCATTTAGGTAGTATCAGTTTCCTGCCTATGTTATAGTTCGAATATGGATTCTTAGGTGGATAATAACTGTGTGTTGGCAGCTACAACATATTGTAGAGAAAGCATGGACATGGGAAATCATACTGGAGTTTGATTTTTGACTTTTCATAACTAGTTGTTTGACCAGTGCTGATAGTTACTGAGTAAGCTCATTATATGGTAAACTTTGAATTTAACACTTGACATGAATTAATGCATTTAAACCCTGTTTTACAGATGGGAAACTTGAGATTCAGAGATGTTAAGTTGCTTAGAGTCACGTACAGCTAGCATGATGAACCTAGAAACAGAAACTGCTTGTTACATACGGTAACAGAGTTAGGGTTCTGGCTGTCTTCAAAGTCCTTTGTATTCTAAGTCGCTTAACTTCCTGATCTTCTTCTTCTTCTTCTTCTTCTTCATCATCATCATCATCATCTTCTACTTCTTTTTTTTTTTTTTTTTAATTAAAAATGAATACTCATACTTACCTTAGCAGGTTTTGAGGATTAACTGAGCACTTGTATTCTCCATTTCCCTCTTGCATTTCATATACTAAATCAGGTTATGCTTCTGTAACATGGTTTTGTAACCACTTGTGAATATAACAATTTCTCAATTTTCTCAATTTAAAATGTGAGCATACCTTATTCCCAAGATTAATAGTTGTCCTAGGAGATGGGCTACGATCAGTGATATGGGGACATCCTGTGAAACTGTCTTTATTCTGTATTTTTTCCCAATGGTCTGGGTGATGGTGGAAGTAACTTTATACTTGTGAATGACAGTAAAATGGTTGTAGTTGCTAAAAAATAGAATTTTAAAAGGCTCTTGATTACGTGCTTTATCTCATGCTGGGTTCTGTTCACTGGTAAACTTGATAACCTAAACTATAAGTAGTAAGTGGAAGACTTTGTGAATGGAACCTAAATTGAATAGCAGTTAGCAGCTTATCACTTGTTGAAGACCCGTACTCTTAAACCAATTCACAGTGTTATGTTAGAAGAAGATAATCCAGTGCCTGACATGTACCTGATACATCACCAGAAAGTTTGTTCCAGTGATGGGATGCATTCTGAATGTACTGTAGAGCTCATCTGATTAAATCTGCATCCAAGAGATAGCTGATGGGATTTGATCTTTGGTTTTGGAACATAGTTTGTGTGAAATGAAGCTAACTGGCTTATGGAGAGAATAAATCTGTAGTCACCAAAACCATGTTCTAATTAACCCATCTCACTAGTCCAGGAAACATGCAAGAAACAAGGAAATAATTGCTAGAGTCTTACTTAAATTTTGTTGACTTCATATTTTAAGAGGAGAGAAATAAGAGAAGATCAGAATTAGAACACATCTTTTAAGATTTATTTAAAAAAGTAAAAGGTTCTGGGCTTATTGAATGTGGAGAAAAGTAGGTGGTATCTGTAGGGTAGAATGTCCTGAACTTAATGGTAGCTAACGATTATATAAGTTATGAGTTAAAAACATTTGTGTTAGTAAGATTAAAAATAGAGAGGTGATGTGAAATGTCATGAATAAAAGGTAATAAAAAACGAGCACTTTGTAATCACGAGTTAAAAGATGTTATGGAATTAGTAAGGAGGGAGAAGAATGCAATGAAGGAAAGGGAGAGCTGTTCAAGGAAACTTGAGGGTGCGCATTGCTGAGTTTCCATAGAACAGTTCTCCAGAGAGAAATGTCCCAATACCGGATCTGGTAACATCTTAGACCCAAAAGGCTCATAATGGGGCCTTTGTTAGGTCTGAGTGGTAAAATATTAACTCAGGTAGCAAACTTTAAGACTGCCAAATTAAAGGAGTTATGTACCACGGGGCATCTCTCCCAGGAAAGAGGCCATATAGACTTGAAAACAGAGCTCCACAGAAGCAGGTTTCTTTGAAGGTACATCTTTTACCTCTTCCTGTCACCAAAGGCCACTAATGCTGGTATGAACTGAGAATGCAGGAAGAAGTACCCTGTGTTTAAAGTTGATTTGTGTGTGTGGGATGCGATGAATTAAGTGAGTTGTAATCAATCTCTTTTTTAAAACATTGTTTTAATGTTTATTTATTTTGAGAGAGAGACAGACAGTGTGAGCAGGGGAGGGGCAGAGAGAGAGGGAGACACAGAATCCAAAGCAGCCTCTAGGCTCTGAGCTGTGAGCACAGATCCTGATGCGGGGCTCAAACTCATGAGCTGTGAGATCATGACCTGAGCTGAAGTCGGACGCTTAACTGACTGAGCCACCCAGGCGCCCCTGAGTTGTAATCAATCTCTGAATGGAAATTTCTCTCTCTTTTGTTGACTCTTTCACTTACTCCCTATGATCTGTTGACACCCAGATTCTAGTTAGGTAAGAAATTGAATTTCTGGGAAGAGTGAGTTAACTACGCAAAGTAGAATTTCCTGATTATATGATGTGGAACTTGCTGATGTATGTAGTCTTTTTCTCAGCTTTTTAAATTTATTTTTTGTTAAATTTTTTTAAAGTTTATTATTGAGAGACAGAGCATGAGCATGGGAGGGACAGAGAGAAGGGGAGACACAGAATCTGAAGCAGGCTCCATGTTCTAAGCTGTTAACACAGAGCCCGACGCGGGGCTGAAACTCTCAAACCATGAGATCATGACCTGAGCCAAAGTGGGATGCCTAACTGACTGAGCCATCCAGGTGCCCCATTCTCGGAAATTTTAAATAAAAATATTTGGGTGCACCAGTTGGTGGAGCATGTGACTCTTGATCTTGGGGTTGTAAGTTCAAGCCTCGCCTTGGGTATACAGATTACTTAACAAAATCTTAAAAAAAAAAAAGAATTGTACCTCTTGTTGGGTGGTGGTATAAAAGACAGTTCTACCTCTAATAGCAAGCTAGATTAATTGACTATTCTATTTAGTTTTTTCTGTTTTCTTCATAAGGCATTTGTGAGTTGGACAATGAAATAATGAAGTGTGAGATTGGAAAACATTAATGCTGAATGGTCACAGATAGGTCAAAGACTAGTCCCTTCTTTTTTTTTTTTTTTTTTAAATTTTTTTTTTCAACATTTATTTATTTTTGGGACAGAGAGAGAGAGAGAGAGAGAGACAGAGCATGAACGGGGGAGGGGCAGAGAGAGGGAGACACAGAATCGGAAACAGGCTCCAGGCTCTGAGCCATCAGCCCAGAGCCTGACGCGGGGCTCGAACTCACGGACCGTGAGATCGTGACCTGGCTGAAGTCGGACGCCCAACCGACTGCGCCACCCAGGCGCCCCTAGTCCCTTCTTTTTATAGAAAAGGAAACATGTCTGGAGAGTAAGTGATAGCATCCTAGTAAAGGATCTGGGGTTAGACGGTTTCTTTAGGTAGGGTATTCTTTCCACTCTTTCCTTTGTTCTAGTTACCGGCCCATCTCAAAACTCGATGTGCATTTTTTCTTTTTTCTATTGAGAACCAACGTTAAGGATTGCTTTTGATTACTTGACAGGCTTTTATTTTATTTTTATTTTATTTTAAAATAAGTCATGGAGTAGTTACTACATGTCTAGTGTGCCTTCTTCTAATAGCATCCTTGTTGCTCTGCTTTTTCCCATTTGTGAAAAAGGATGAATGATGCATAAGTTATTAACTTACTTTGATACACAAGACCAATGTTTTGGTTCCCAATTCTTTCTGATCTAAAGAGCTGAGTAAAATGAAATCACCTTTTATGTGGGGGCTTTGGGCCTAAATTCTCATTTAAGGTAAAAATCCAGTATAGTCAAAATTACCCTTGAAAAAGTCCTTTAGGAAGGCATCAGTTTGAAAACTGATTGTTGACTGACATACCGTTTTTCACTTCCAACAGCCAGTTATTTCTCCAGCTTTTAGGTTATTTTTTTTGTGTGAGCTGGATCATAATTGGCTATGTGAGATACCTTTGACAGGTGAATGGGACTTTAGATTGGCTGAGAAACAGCAAATTTATAGTCTCCATTGCATGGTCACTCTGGGACAAGGATGTAAAGGCAGGCATCCTGCCACCATTATTTAAAGTTATTTTTTCTCTTGTTTTTCTTTTTTTCCTATAGCACAGATAGTTGAATGAGTGTAATTAAAGGCATATATGATGTGAGTCCACAATGTGAATAATGGAGAAAGAAATTAGATATTTATGAAAATCTGTTCTCTCTCCACGGTTATATTGGGTGTTTTATAGCACACAAAGAACCTAGAATAATTAAAAGGCTCAATAATAACGTTGGAAATATTAGGGGACCATTTGTACTTTGTATAACTCTGGGTTGATATTCAGCTATATTCAATGTTAGATAATGTCTTCCTTAACTACTAGTAAAATCTGCATTATTTTAAAAGAACTGTAGATTCACCTGGCTGGCTCCAGTTGGTAGAGCGTGGAACTCTTGATCTTGGGATTATGAGTTTGAGCCCCATGTTGGATGCAGAGTTAACTTAAAAATAAACAAACAAACTATGTAAGTTGTTAATGTTTTCCTTGAAATTTAAAGTATCTGAACCTAAACATTACTCTTGGGATAGCACAGTAAGAAAATACTGGTCTGATGGCTAAAGATGCCTTGGGAGAGGGTGTTATATATATAGGGGTTAAAATGTGGGCACCAGAGCCACGTACAAGTGACTTTAAATTCCAGCCTCATCACTGATTAGCTTTGTGGTTGGGTTCAAGTCACTTAACCTTTTTTAGTTTCTTCATTTGACAAGTGGAGGTAATAAAAGCTACTGGAGAGAATTGTGAGGATAAGAGCCTCAGGAAATGGTAACACTATTATTTGTTTAATGTAGTTATGGTTTAATAACATTTAGCATATTCGAAACAAATTGTGTGTGTGTGTGTGTGTGTGTGTGTGTGTGTGTGTGTGTGTGAGAGAGAGAGAGAGAGAGAGAGAGAGAGAGAGAGAGAGAGAGAGGGAGGGAGGGAGAAAAGTGAAGAGAAGGGAATGTAGAGGGGGGATTGAGGATTGCTGCCTTTATTATTTTAACTGGAGCAGCAGGCAATAATGACATAGTTTTGTATTCAGGCTTTTCATAGTAAAATACCATGATTTTGCATCTTTGGGAACAACATCCTAAAAAGCTCAAGCTGTTAATCTCATGTATCGCTAATGTACATTTTATGTATATTTTTATCTTTCCCTTTCTCTCTTTGGGTGTGTTTGCAGTCATTTCCCCCTATCCTGTGTGTTACTGTTACCCATTGTCTGTCCCTGGCCATGTTATAAAATTTAAAAATATGTTTAATTAGGCTTATTTAGTGGAATTTTATGTGATTTATTTTCATTTAGAAATACTGATTAGTGAAATGTGTCTACATCTTTAAAAGGAAGGTTTGAAATTTTATTTTCTTTCTGTGGCCTTTGGATTGATTTCTTTAAATGTGGGTCACTGGTTCTTCAAAGACCAAAGATTTTTCATTCATCTCTAGATTATGCCTTAACTTTTTTTTTTCTTTTTAATGTTTACGTATTTTGAGAGAGGGCAGAAGCAGGGGAGGGGCAGAGAAAGAGGGAGACTGGATCTGAAGCAGGCTCTGTGCTGACTGCAGAGAGCCTGATGAGGGTCTCGAACTCATGAACCAAACTGTGAGATCATATGTAACCTGAGCCAAAGAGGTGCCATCAAGTTGAGGTGAGCCATCAAGGTGCCCTAATTATGCTGTAACTTCTTAAGCCATCAGTTTTCTAAGCTCATTTATAATTTATTTTGTCCATGATTTCCTAAAGTTTCTCTTAAAAAAATTTTTTTTTTGCCTTACTGTTTTTCCATGCATAAAAGATAGAATCCTTATTTACATGCCAATTATAATAATGTGTTTCAGTTTACTAAATAAAATGTAAAGTACTACAGGCAAGTAGCCTAATTTTGTCTGGAGCACTTAATTATTTGAACGACTAGACTAACCTAACAAGTTCTCAGTTAAAGTCGATTTTTACTTCAGGGATCCTTTTGATAGGAAAATATGCTTTTTATAGTGATTACTACTGCCTTAGAGTTCATTGATGGATAATTTTGAGCTAACCCATGCTTGTTTTCTGTTCAGTTTTTGGTGAGAAGAACAGGATAAACTGCTTAGTTAGGTTCAAAAGCATCTTAATGTGTTTTTCTCTTGAATCCTTTCTTATCTCTGATGCAGCCCATAGTGAATGACCCTTCCTCACGTTGCCTTAAAAGTATTGTGGCAATTACCAATTATTGTAGCACCTACGTGTTGTGATTTTTATAGGCAGGAAGGAAGGAAGGAAGCTTGGTTAGGGCCTTTTGGTTATGCTCTTAGGATTGTGTTGGCACATCTGATTATTCAGTGTGTTTTAGTCCTGTGTGTGCCAAGCACAGGGCTAGATGCTGGATATATGTTGATGAATGAGTTCTGCCATCTTAGAGGTGAACAGTCTAGCAAGTGAACACAGTGCTGCTGTGCTGAACAAGCCCAGAAGACACCATTCACATTGTATTGGGAACGGGGCCCTGTGTCATGGCCTTTGGTCTCTTTCAGTTGAAAAAAGTTCAGAATCTCCATCACCTGCAAGTTAATCCATATCTGTATCGTATCAGACAAGGCCCTTCATCATAGAGACCACCCTGCGCCCCAGTCAGTTTAGGTAACTTGTATTCCTGACATTTTCTAGGATTTCTCACCTTAGTACTTCTTTTTTTTTTTTTTTTAAGTTTTTATTTTAATTCCAGTTATGTAACATACAGTGTTATGTTAGTTTTGGGTGTACAGTGTAGTGACTCAGCACTTCCATACGCCTCCTAGTGCTCCTCATGGCAGGCGATCACCTGTTGAACCCATCCCGAGCTGCCTCCTCTCACCTCAGTACTTCTGCATGTGGTGATTTCTCTGCTTGGATTCCATCCCTCTGTTATTTTCCCTCTTTTTACTGCCTGTTTGCTTGAGGAACTTCACACCTTTTAGGTCTTATATCAAGGGATAGTTCTTCTCTGAAGTCTTTTCTGTCCTTTGCCCTCCTCTCCCTGTTCCTCGTGCTCCCATGATACCTACTTTATAGCAGCACATAACCATTTTGTTTGATATGTGTTTGCTTATCGTCTAGTTTACTAGACTTGGATCCTTGAGGTTAGGAGTTTAATCTTTGTAATCTCCAGCATTTAGCACAGTACTTGGCACATGTGGGCAGTGACATCCTAAAACATGACTTTTTATGAAATCAGAAGTGGTGATAAGCCATAATGATTTGTGCTGGAATGTTACTTTAATATTTAGAGATTTATCCTGAAATGTTAGGATACTTGGGCAACATTGATTTTTTTCAATTAATGTGCCTTTTCCTAAATCAAGCGATGGTCTAGGGTAGATTTCAAGATACTACTGGCTAGGATAAAGACACTGTTTTAAGTTCATTGGAGAACATGTTGGTGAGCCTTTCTGTGTAGAATAATGAAAAATTGACCATAAGTGGTCTCTAAGACAAGCAAAGCTTTTCTTTTTTTTTAATTTATTATTATTTTAAAGTTAAATCCAAGTTAGTTAACATAGAGTGTAATAATGATTTTAGAAGTAGAATTTAATGATTCATCACTTACATATAGCACCCATTGCTCCTCCCAACAAGTGCCCTCCTTAAGGTCCCTTGCCCATTTAGCCCATCCCGCCCCCCAGCACCCCTACAGCAGCCCTCAGTTTGTTCTCTGTGTTTAAGAGTCTCTTATGGTTTCTGTCTCTCTGTTTTTATATTATTTTTGTTTCTCTTCCCTTATGTTCATCTGTTTTATATCTTAAATTCCACATGTGAGTGAAATTATATTTCTCTTTCTCTGGCTGACTTATTTCGCTAAGCATAATATACTCTAGTTCCATCCATGCTGTTGCAGCTGGCAAGATTTCATTCTTTTTGATTGCTGAGTAATATTCCACAAACAAAGCTTTTCGATCGAAGAATGGGTGACCCATAGGATTGCAGTAGCACTCTGTTTCTGCCGGTAGCACCCATGGCTGCTACTGTGTGGGAGTGGATGTGGTGACGAAATGAGAATACTTGTGGGAAGCCCAGTCAGGAATACTCTTAGACTTTTGCGTGGGCCAGCTTCTGAATGCTAGAACTACAATGCCCATTCCCTCTCTCTTCTACTTTTTTTTTTTTTTTAAGTTTTGTTAAAGATTTATCTTAGATTTTCAGCTTTGAGAAGCTATAACTAACTTACGTATTAACTTCTGAACAGAATGACTGTTGATGAAGAGGAAGTTGTTGATACTGAAGAACACTGTGCTGTGGGTGGAAGGTGTATAGGGTTACATGAAGTCGGTAAGGGGCCTGGGAGAGGTTATTGGGAGAGTTGGAAAAGGACATTGGGATGAGTATAGGAGCATGCCAAAGACAAAATTTACTTGGTTGTGAAATTTTACCCTTTCTTCACACCCCTTGTCTTGCCCTGTCCCATTCATTCACCTATATTGCTTAGTGCTGGCCTCATTCTCAACCTTTAAGTTTTTAGTCTGTAAGTCCAATGTTGTGGGACAAATGTTCTGACATGTACAGAGGGACAAAGATGGGAGATGTCCTCTGCTGGAAGGTAAAGGGACACTCAAAGTCTGGTGGAGAACATACTTGACCAGGGTCTGGAAAAACTTGTAGGAGTTCTTTATCCAAACTGTTAGGAAAGGGCATTCTTGGCAGAAGGAACAATGTATGTAAAGGAATGGAGGCAGGAAACGGGCCCTTTGAGGGATTAAAATGTGTTCTATATAGATGGAAAGTAAGGTTTGTAAGAGGTGAATGATAACCTTTGGTGAAAGAAAGGCAGGTGGTGTTGATGGCTAGGCAGGGCCAGATTCTGGAGGATATTAACATGTTTTCCATTTAGTTGTGACTTTGTCCTTGGAGCCCAATTGGCTCTCTCCTCTACTTCCCCATGGTGGGGAAACACATAGTATTGTGCATTGTGAGACACTTCAATTTTTTGCTAGTGAGAGGACTACTCAACTTTCTTAATCCAGTATATTTCTTCAAATGATACAAGCAGAGGATGCCTTTTTTTTTTTTTTTTTTTTTTTTTTTTTAAGTAGGCTCCATGCTCAGGGCAGAGCCCAGTGTGGGGCTTGAACTCATGACCCTGAGATGAAGACCTGAGATGATATCAAGAGTCAAACGCAAAACCAGCTAAACCACCCAGATACCACAGGGGATACCTCTTTTTTTTTTTTTTTATTTCTTCTATAATTTATTTATATTTTATAATTTACATTTAAGTTAGCACATGGTGCAATAGTGATTTCAGGAGTAGATTCCTTAAGCCCCTTACCCATTTATCCCATCCCCCTCCCACAACCCCTCCAGCAATCCTCTATTCGTTCTTTATATTTAAGAGTCTCTTATGTTTTGTCTCCCTCCCTGTTTTTATATTATTTTTGCTTCCCTTCTCTTCATCTGTTTTGTATCTTAAAGTCCTCATATGAGTAAAGTCATATGATATTTGTCTTTCTCTAATTTCACTTAGCATAATACCTTCTAGTTCCATCCACGTAGTTGCAAATGGCAACATTTCATTCTTTTTGATTGCCGAGTAATACTCCTGTGTGTGTGTGTGTGTGTGTGTGTGTGTGTGTGTGTGTGTGTTGTGTACACACACACATACACCACATCTTGTTTATCCACTCATCCATCAATGGACATTTGGGCTCTTTCCATACTTTGGCTATTGTTGAAAGTGCTGCTATAAACCTTGGGGTGCATGTGTCCCTTCAAAACAGCATACTTGTATCCCTTGGATAAATAAATACCTAGTAGTGCAATTGCTGGGTTGTAGGGTAGTTCTATTTTTATTGTTTTGAGGAACTTTCATACTGTTTTCCAGAGTGGCTGCACCAGTTTGCATTCCCAGGGGATGCCTCTTTAAATATTTTATTTTGGAGGGACTCTAACCAGTTTGGGAAATGCTTCTGCAGACCATAGGAAGCTACTGAAATTTTAAGCAGAAAGAAATAATCACGTCTGGTTTGTCTATTGTTAAGAATGAGGAAGACCAGAGAGGGCATCAGGACCTGAGTTGAGGCAATGTCGATGGAGATAGGGCATGGTGAGGTGGATGTGAGAAAGGTAGAAATGGTAAGACTTAGTGCCTAGTTGGATACAGGTATGGAATAGGAAGGAGTCTAGGATGACTTCCAAAATCCTGGCATGGAGCTTTATGCAAATCATATTCATTTTTTTCTTTAATTTTTTTTTTAACGTTTATTTATTTTTGAGACAGAGAGAGACAGAGCATGAACGGGGGAAGGGGCAGAGAGAGAGGGAGACACAGAATCGGAAGTAGGCTCCAGGCTCTGAGCCATCAGCCCAGAGCCCGACGCGGGGCTCGAACTCACGGACTGCGAGATCGTGACCTGAGCCGAAGTCGGACGCTTAACCGACTGAGCCACCCAGGCGCCCTGCAAATCATATTCATTTAAGGAGTAGAAAGATACAATAAAGTTATTGAATTTTAGCTGTATGTAAACATGTATGGTTGATGTTTAAATCTGTGGATCTGGAGCTTGAGAGAGATTAGTGCTGAAAATACTGATTGGCAGCTCTTGGTAGTTTTCACCATAGATGGATCAGTGTTGCCACCCTTGGTCCTTGGGTTATTATAAAGAGAGAAGGCCAGAGAATATTAAGAAGTGGGTAGAGGAAGTGGGGCCTCGGGGAATATTAATAATTAAGAAGTGAGCAGAGGAAGTAGAAACTTGGTAACCTGGCTACCTGTCCCATGACCCAGGCTAGTGTAATATGAAGTATAATTTAGAATTGTGGGAAGTAAAAGGTGTGGGCCATCTTGGGAACCTGGTCAGTATTTTCCTTATGAAAGAGTATATTTCAGGTACATTGGGCTTTGAAATGAAGTTTTGGAAAACAGACCCTTGAAAGATGATACTGTCTGCATGTTAATTCCTTAATTTGTTGGTAAGGTTCTTTGACAGAAGTCACCCCATGCTTGACTTTGTGAGAAAATAAAAAATGCTGATTTTGGTTAAGTGAAGTTTATTTTTTTCCTGTTTTTAAAAGACGATATTGACTGAAAACTGGTCAGTAAAGTAGATAAGGCCTGTAAAAGTGTTTTGTAAACTAAAAATCCCTGTACAGATGTCAGTTACTACTGTTATGGTTGGCATAGTGCCCAAATGCATTGGTCTTTTTTTTTTTTTTTTTTTTTTTTTTTTTATCCTGAATAGTGGATTACAAAATGACCATAGGAAATGAGAAATTTCAGATTTCTATGATGGTTGTACCATGAGTAAGACCATTATTCTCTTCAACAGCAATTTAAAGTGTTTTTGGAATAGTGCAGTGTTGAGTGCAGATGTTAAGGGCTTTGCGCTTCCTTTCAATGCTGAGTCAACATAGGTTTCAAGTTGGGGAAAAGGAGTGAAGTGGAAGAAGACAAATTCACATTATTTTAAAAAGATGATCCAAGTACTTACCAATTATAGTTGCAAATTAGCAGGATTGTACTTTTTGTACAGAATAGTTTCCTAGTGATTTTGTGCTTCTTTTGTGGTCAGGTCTTCATAACGTCTGGAAAAATGAAATGTGAACTGTAGTGTTGCACAGATGATGAGTAAAACTAATTTTGCTTTCTTGCCAACGTAATACAATAATCTTGAAGTGAACAACGCTGAGTTAATAAAGAAAAATTATTTTGGAGTTTGCTGTTAATAAGAAAAATGAACATCTCTGGGGTCTGTAACTCCTTAACATACTCCTTACAGACTTAGAATGTAATTTCCTGGAACTTTTTCTTCTCTCTGTTTTTCACTTTTTCACTATTCCCTACCCACCCTTGCCTCTTTTCCTCCCAGTTCTTCCTCTCCACTCTGCTCTGTTTAGGTACCTGTCTGTGCACACTGTTACTTTTTGTTTCATTGTGCAGGTACAATGTAATCGTTTTGAATAGGTTTGGTCAATAGTTTAAACTCAGTGCTGTGCTACCAACAATGTACTTTTGCTCAGCTGAAATGACATAGTACTATGGAAAGTTGGGACCCACTTCAAGTAGTACATGCAGTGACCACTGCGTAATGATGGTTACCTGCCAATAGCAACTATAAGGTTTTATCTAAGCTACATGTTGGCTTCTGTGCAAAAATGTAGATAATATGAGTCTTAGAATTAAGGAATGTTTAAATTTTATTTTATTATTACTATTTTTTAAGGTAAGCTCTACACCCAGTGTGGGACTTGAACTTATGACCCCAAGATCGAGAACCACATGCTGTACTGACTGAGTCAGCCAGGTGCCCCTGAGTGTTTAGATTTTAAAGAATGAATGTTTAAATTTTAAGTTCAAATTGCTGATTGAAATGTCATGCAAGTTTTTAGGGATTTGGATCAATAGCATTACATTTTAGAAGAAATAATCACTAATTTGCATTAAAATGGAAGAAACATTCATATATTACTTAACTAAAGACCTTATCTTACCTCTGAATTTAAAAATGTAACTTTTAGTTTGGGCAGTTAGGCTCACTTAGTGTGTACAAACTGTAATTAGAACTCTAGATTTGTCAATTTCTATTGTATTAAATACCAAACAAGTTCTTTAGTGCTTGTTTTAGAATACTTGTTTCAGTTAGGTTTTTCTGCTTGTAAGTACCCCTAAAGCACAAAACTCATATACTCTATTTCCTGAGTTTGAAGAAACTGTTAATGGTAACATGTATGTATATGTACTTGTACATGTGACATGGATTTCTAATTGAGATTGGTGGATCAAAGTGTGGGAATATTAAATTCTGATGTACTCTTGGTTTTCCAAAACAGTAGTACAGATTCACTCTTAACAGCAGTCCATAGGGTGCTCCTTGTTTTTATTTATTTAGCCAGTTTAATGGGCAAGTAGTGTTTTACCACATAATTGTATGCTTTACCTCACCTTGTTCTCTAATAGGTTCGTGTACTTTTTAATTGTTACTGTAGTCCCTTCCCTTACTCCATAACATTGTAAGATCCCTAAATTCTGGTTTTAGACAATTGTGAATTCGGGAGTCATCTTTGTAAAGGCAGTAATAATACACCTGCCTTCTTTTCCCTTCACCACCATTATCATTTGTTTTATGTCTTATTTTTTCATTGAGACACATGAGACAGAAGTTATATATCTATAGAAAACTCTGCTTTCCCAAATTAGTATTTCCAGTGGCACTAAAAAAAAAAATCTTACAACTTTTCATAATCACTTTTGATCAGCAACTTCTCTATTAAGGCTAGTGAAAACTGTCAGCCTCTTTCCTTATCAATGTCGGAACATCACCTAGTGGTGAAAGAGTGCAACAGCAAGATGCATATGGAGGCAATACTTTTGTAGGTCAAAGCTTTCATGGTTGGAATGTATCGTTCGGATTATTACAACTGCTTCATTTCAGTGGAGAAGAAGTTGAAACCAAGACAGGTGAAGGAACTTGCAAAATAGTTCATGTTGAATTAATTGTCTTTTTTGGGGGGAGGGGGTAAAGTTGTATATCTCCTACAATTCCTAGTATAATAATGAACATGGCATATATGGTTACTTAATGCTTGTAGATGGACTAATTTGATTAAATAATTTAGGATTTGCTGCTGTTTATGTTGTGTCACTGGCTACTACTTTTCCTCAGTGGAGCCAAATTGTGGAGGGGACATCAAAATAAATACAAGCAACTCTAGCTTCCTAGAAATGTACTTGTTAAGGGGGCCTTCAAAATGACTACTTTTCTTGCCTGGGGTAAAAAACCTGATGAAGAGAGATCCAGAAAATCTGGAGAATGGTTTGGTAGAGCACCGTGAAGTGCTTTGCAGGTTTCTACAAGTTTCACACCCAAGGGTGGCCATGCATTGGAGAATTAGAACTTTGTACATATGCTCAGCCTTCCTTCTTTCCTTTCTTTAACTATTTAGATGGTAAAAGCATTAAAAAAGCACTAAAGTCTCTCCCACTCGCTCACCCTGCAATACAGTATCACCACTGGTGGCCACTGTGTCCATTTTATCGATCTATTTGGTTAGGGGTAGATGCCAGTTTTCTTTCTAGGCCTACTGATTCTGCCTATTTTAAATATTCACTCTGTAGGACTGGTCTTATTGCAGTGATCCTGTCTATTATGTACTATTGCCTGCTGCAGCATTTTTCATAATAGATGGTAAGATTTTGAAATCAGTCTAGCAATTATAACACTTTTGTAAATCTCAGTCCTCGAATGTGAAGCTTTGAAAAGTCACATACGTGAAGATTTAAAGGGAGGTTTGAAAGTTTTAAGATCAAAGCAGCTTGAATAAATGAAAAAAAAAAAAAAAACCTCTGATATAAGTAGACATTTAAAAAATGTAAGCTCTTTATTTTGTATGTAAAAGAATTTTTACACATTTCCATTTTTTACAAAGCAAAAGTTAAAGCATAAATATCGATTGTCAGTCCAAAGCTACTTTTCCCCATTTTTACTAAATAAGTGTTTTGCAGTTGACCAATACTCAAAGCCACTATTTTATCTAATGATGACTCTTACTACATGGAATTTCTACGAATAAAAGGATTGATTTAATGTATTTAATAAAAGTGATAAAAACATACATAGGTATGCTGTAGTGTGGGCTAAGCTGTAACTCTTCATGTTCCTAATATTAACCCGAAGGCAGATAATTACCTTATTTTTCGTAATTATAACTTATTTTGTTTTAGCTATCACATTGTTTTGTAACATACAAAAAATATAATTATACAAAGACTGCACTTGACAAATGTAAATACAGTCTTGGTTTGGTGTGTTCTGGACACAATGGTCTTTCTTGAGCCTAAACACAGAAACAAAAGCATGTATTATAAGAGAAAGTTCAAGATGGGAAGTGATAAAACGGGTGTTCAGCAGAGCTTTGTTAAAATGTAGCTGGTATCCTTGTAAAATTTCCACGTATTCATTAAATTATATTATGTCATTCTTATTGTTGAGAGCTGACTTGAAGTGTTAGGTTTTGCCCTCATAGAGAGTTGTGGCAATTTGGTTCCTGTAGTTCGGAGATTGAGTTTAAAAAAAAATTCTTTTTATACAAACATTTGTGTAGCTATTAAAATGGAGTAAAGTAAGGGCTTATATGTATTAAGGCTCTTTTTATTTCAAATGTAAAGGGAGAGCTGCTTTTGAGTTTCAGAAGGTTATCTTAGTTGCCGTGGATGCTACGGATTTGACAGTGAAATGATATTCAGAGTGCTGACTGAACTGTTTTTACTTCAGGATCTTTAAAACACCTTTTGCTGAGTGGGCCTTCAAGATGGGTTTATCAAATTTTTATTTAACATGGGTAGGTACGTTTAAGTCTCAGAAAAAAAAATACCTAGAAGTACAAAGCCAATAGGATGATTTATTCTTTCAACAATGCAAGGTGACCCTTTTGAGTCTTAGTCTTAGTGCACTTTTTAATTTTTAAAACTGCAGAGTGTATGTTACAAACTTAAAAAAAAATGTTATGTAAGCATTTCTTTTAGAGTAATTCAGTTTTGTGAATTTTGAGTAATAATACATTTTTAACTTTAGTTTTTTTCCATCTCTCTGAACTTGGCAAATACTGAAGTAGAAATTTAAAAATGTGTTCTTCAAAATTGCTTCACTTGAAGTTTTACTCGTTACAGGTCACTCTCTAAATCACTTTGTGAGATTATATACTTTATAATTCTGGGCACATCTATGGAATATCCTTCAAACCTTCCACACATACTATTATAAAACTTTTGTTCCAACTGATAAATTCAGGTTTGAAGCAAAGATGGCTTAGAGGTTCGGGGATTTCTATGCCAGTTAAGGCCAACCCCTCTTGTTTTAGGAAATGAGATATGACTCTTATCCTAGAGTATTATACTTCAAATGGTTCTTAGTAATTATATAATGTGAAAAAAATCAGTAAACTTACAAGAACTAGCATTTGATTTAGTGAGATTTATTCCTGATAGCTTCACTTTGTCCTGTGCTGCTCTTTTTACTCACAAAAAATCAAGTTCATTGTAAATGCAAGGAAGGGTTTGGTTAAGCACAATAGCCTATAAGCTCCTTGCTATTTAGATAACATCAAGGCTGAGGCATGCACTGTGGAATTGGGAATTCAGTGTGCTAGCTAGATATGACTTAATTCAAGAGGAGCTCTACCAGTGGCAGTTAGATGGCAGAAGGGTGTATCTTCTGAAAGTCCATTTAAAGTCCCTGAATATAAAAACCCTAAATTTTAATATCTTAGTCATCTTGAAAACAGTTCAGAAAGAATCAAAACAATATTTGGCAGAAAATTCTCACCTGAATGGATTTTTATGCTTAATTTTATTTTCATTATTAATAGCCAGATTTTGAAAGTGCTGCTGATACAGCAATTGGGAAGAATAATGATATAGTGCTTTTGGTAAGAAAAATTTCTTTAATTTGCTTTCTGTAATCTAAAAATTGACCTGATTAAAAACCATGTATGCACTCTTGCAAACTACCAAAGTTACATTCTGTAAGTTAAATGGATTTTAGAAGTTTGGTATTAATGCTTCAAATGTTCTAATTAGATATATGGTAGAATAGTATTTAATATATATTTTCATCCTTGTAAGCAATATAATTTAAAGTATATTTATAGATTTTTATTTTCATGGAGTCAAAGAAATGTTAGAGGCTTTGTATTATGTACCTGTTTTTAAAATGGAAATATACATTTATAAATATGTATATGTTTTAAATGTAAGCTGCTGCAATTTTCTCACTGGATTTTATTAAAAGTTTATATGAAAGTCTTGGTGAAGTCTTGATAATTTCCTATGTGGGTATAGTATGTTTAAAGAGAATAATAATTGATGGTTAACTTTTTATTTAAATTAAATTATTTTTAATATCAACTTCAGTAAAATTGTAAGACTTAAAAATTTTGCCTTAAAAAGTAAGCTAAATTTTAGAACAATAACAGTTATAAAAAAGAATAATGAGATACAATGGTTAAGAATTGTATTTTTAGATGATTATGAAAACTAGATTGTTACAGGCAACATATGAAGATGAGATGATGTAGCTGAGTTAGACTGAGGTGAAGTCTGTCAAGATCCATTTGGGGAAAATAAGTAGTTGTTAGTATGTGAAGTTAATGAAAACATTGAATATTAATGATAATTCTTTTTCTAAAATTATAAAAGCATGCTTATTCATCTGCTAATACATTCTACATTGAAAAATTAGGATTTCAAAAAGTGGGGAAGTACATCTGTATTTCTAGGCAATGGATAAAAGACAAAAATGCAGAAGAGTGAGAGTCAAAACTTAGCAGTAAGAGACTATGGATAATGTCTGGTACTTGATTGGTTGGGTCAGTGGATTTGAGATTTATAGAAATAGAGTTCTCAAGGTTTATGGCCTTTGGTTCCAGGAATGAATATCTTCTGAAATTTTTTTCTTTCTAAAAGCTTCAGATGAGTGCTTTTTATTTTATTTATTTAAAAACACTTTCTATTACATTTTCTACACACTAAAAAAGTAGGAAGATTAGGATAATGAACTCTCATGTACCTGTTATGCAGCTTTTAACTCAGCTGTAGCAATTACTAACTCATGTGATCCCCTGATGAATAAGTATAGGTTTTTTAATTTTTACTTTTTTAAAATTTGGAAGTAAGTTCAAACCTGCAGAAAAGTTGATATATTGGTGTAAAGTTGTTCCTTAAGTTCCTTGACTATCTTTCTGATATTTGCAGAATCTATAGTGATGCCTCCTTATTCTTAAAATTGGTAATTTGTGTCTTCCTCCTTCCGCCTTTGAGTCCAACTAGAAAAATGATCAATTTCATTGATTTCTACTATCAGTTTTATTAATTTCCCTTCAGTGCTTACTGTGGGTGTAATTTGCTGTTCTTTTTCTACTTTCTTCTTCTTCTTTTTTAATGTTTATTTATATTTGAGAGACGGAGAGAGAGAGAGAGAGAGAGAGAGAGAGCGAGCGAGCTCTCAGCACAGAGCTTGACACGGGGCTCAAACTCATAAACTGTGAGATCATGACCTGAGTCAGATGCTTAACCAACCAACTGAGCCACCCAGGCGCCCTGTACTTTGTCTGCTTTCTAAAGGTAGACACTGAGGTCATGATTTTAGGGCTTTCTTTTCAGAATTTGAAATTTAGTGCTATAAATAATTTCTAAATACTCTTTTAGCTGCATCCCACAAATTTTGATATATCTTCATTTTCAGGATATTTCATATTTTCCCTATTGATTTCTGCCTCATGGATTTTTTTTCTCTACTTTCTCTTTTGGTTTCTAATTTAGTATAATTTTTTTAAAGAAATTATTTTGTATGACTTGAATTTATGTCTTGGAATATGGTCTTTCTTGGTAAATGTTCTGTGCACATGTTCAAAGAATGTATACTTTGCAGTGGAGTAGAGTGTTCTGTAAATATCAGTTGGGACCAATTTGATTGATAGTGTTATTCGGATCTTCTAAGTCCTTTGTGTATTTTGAGGATCTGTTAAATGTATACATGTTTAGGATTACTGTTTTGTGTTAATCAGTTGACCCCTTTGTCATTACAAAATGACTTTATCCTTGGTAATATTCCTTGCTTTGAGATCTACTTTGATATTAATACAGTTATTCCAGCTTTAATTTGAATAGTGCTTGCAGGGTATAGTTTACTTTTAGTCTACTATGCCTTTATATTTAGGTTGCATTTCTTTTAGGCAACATATACTTGCTTATGGCCTTGCTTTTAAAACATAAAACCGTAATCTCCATCTTTTAATTGTTGTTTAGACCATTTATATTTAATGTGACTTGATATTGTTAGGTTTATCATTTTTTTAATGTTTATTTTGAGTGAGAGAGAGAGGGGGAGAGAATGAATGGGGGAGAGGCAGAAAGAGAGGAACAGAGAATCTCAAGCAGGCTCCGTGCTGTTAGCGCAGAGCCCGACTTGGGGCTCAGTCTCATCAACTGTGAGATCATAACCTGAGCCAAAATCAAGAGTTGGACACTTAACCAACTAAGCCAAACAGGTACCCTGCCATTGTTTAAATTTTTTAATTATTTTATTTTATTTTTATTTTTATTTTTTTCTTTTCAATGTTTTTATTTATTTTTGGGACAGAGAGAGACAGAGCATGAACGGGGGAGGGGCAGAGAGAGAGGGAGACACAGAATCGGAAACAGGCTCCAGGCTCCGAGCCATCGGCCCGGAGCCCGACGCGGGGCTCGAACTCCCGGACCACGAGATAGTGACCTGGCTGAAGTCGGACGCTTAACCGACTGCGCCACCCAGGCGCCCCTAATTTTTTTATTTTAGAGAGAGAACATGTGTGAGTTGGGAGAGGGACAGAGGGAGGGAGAGAGAATCTTAGGCAGGCTCCATGCTCATCGTGGAGCCTGATGGGAGGCTCAGTCCCGTAACCCTGGGATCATGACCTAAGCCAAAATCAGGACTCAGGTGCTCAACCAACTGAGCCACCCAGGCACCCCAATTTTTTTTTTTTTAATTTTTTTTTTCAACGTTTATTTATTTTTGGGACAGAGAGACAGAGCATGAACGGGGGAGGGGCAGAGAGAGAGGGAGACACAGAATCGGAAACAGGCTCCAGGCTCCGAGCCATCAGCCCCGAGCCTGACGCGGGGCTCGAACTCACGGACTGCGAGATCGTGACCTGGCTGAAGTCGGACGCTTAACCGACTGCGCCACCCAGGCGCCCCTGCACCCCAATTTTTAAAATTTATTTATTAAAATTTTTTTAACCTTTATTTTTATTTTTATTTTTTTAAATTTTTTTTTTCAACGTTTATTTATTTTTGGGACAGAGAGAGACAGAGCATGAATGGGGGAGGGGCAGAGAGAGAGGGAGACACAGAATCGGAAGCAGACTCCAGGCTCTGAGCCATCAGCCCAGAGCCTGACGCGGGGCTCGAACTCACGGACCGCGAGATCGTGACCTGGCTGAAGTCGGATGCTTAACCGACTGCGCCACCCAGGCGCCCCTAACCTTTATTTTTGAGAGAGAGAGAGAGAGAGAGAGAGAGAGAGAGAGAGAGAGATGAACAGAGAGAGAAGGAGAAACAGAATCCCAAGCAGGCTCCAGGCTCTGAGCTGTCAGCACAGAGCTCAGTGTGGGGTTCAAACCCGTGACCTAAGCTGAAGTCGGATGCTTACCTGACTCAGCCACCCAGGCACGCCCCCCCCCCCTTTTTTTTTTTTTTTTAACTTTTAGAGAGTACCTACACACAAGCAGGGGAGGGGCAGAGGGAGAGAGAGAATCTCAAGTAGGCTCTACACCCAGCATAGAGCCCCATGTAGGGCTCCATCTCACAACTGTGTGAGATCATGACTTAAGCCAAAATCAAGAGTTGGATACTTAACTGATTGAGCCACCCAGCCGCCCCAGTATAGTTAGGTTTAAATCAACCATCTTGCTGTTTGTTTTCTATTTGTCTTTCCTCTTGTTTCCATTTTCCTCCTTTTCTTTGTCTGTTACATCAGTTGAGTATTTTTTATGGTTCCACGTAATAACCTCTTGATTTTTTTTACTTGTGACTCATTTATTAAAATTTTTTTTTACATTTATTTATTCTTGAGGGAGAGAGAGAGTATGAGTGGGGGAGGGGCAGAGAGCGAGGGAGGCACAGAATCCGAAGCAGGCTCCAAGCTCTGAGTTGTCAGTGCAGAGCCTGATATGAGGCTTGAACTCATGAGCCATGAAATCATGACCTGAGCCTAAGTCGGATGCTTAATTGACTGAGCCACCCAGGCGCCCCATATTTATTAAAAACATTTTTTTAACGTTTATTTATTTTTGAGAGACAGACACAGAGCATGAGCAGGGAAAGGGCAGAGAGAGAGGGAGACACAGAATCCAAAGCAGGCTTCAGGCTCTGAGCTGTCAGCACAGAGCCCATTTCAGGGCTGAAACCCATGAACTGTGAGATCATGATCTGAGCCGAAGTTAGTCACTCAACTGACTGAGCCACCTAGGCACCCTATGACTCTTTTATTTTAATGGTTACTTTAGAGTTTAGAGTATACATCTCTAACTTATTACAGTTTACTTTCAAGTGATTAAACTCAATGTCTGATGCTTTTCATTCCTTCGTGGAGATCCACGTTTCCATTTCCACTTTTCTACCTGAGGACTTCCTTTAACTGTTTTTTTTCAGGTTTTGTGTCTAAAAGTCTTATTTCATCTTTGATTTTGGAAGATATTTTTGCTGGGTATAGAATTCTCTGAATGGTTTCTTTTTCTCAGTACTTCAAGATGTTACTTAGTTGTTCTTACCTGTATTATTTTTAGTAAGAAATCTGTGTCATTCTTATCTATTTTTCTTTGTATGTAACATCTTTTTCCTCTGGCTCCTTTTAATATATTTTTTTTAATCACTGCTTTTGAGCAGTTTGATAGTGACATGCCTTGTTGTAATTATTCAGTGTTTATTTGCTTAGTATTAGTTGGACTTTTGGATCTGTAGGCTTATAATTTTTCATCTAATTTGGAAAAATTTTTTCCCTTATATCATTATATATTTTTGGTTTCTCCTACCTTATATGTGTATTAGGGCTTGAAGTTGTCTCATAACTTACTGATGTTGTTTTGTGCTTTTTTCTCTCTATTTTATGTTCATTTTTCATTTTGGATATTTCTATTTGTCTTCAGGTTCATTGACTTTTCTTTTGCAGCATTTAATCTGTTAATCCCATCTAGTAAATTTTTCATCTCTGATACTTTACTTTCTATCTTCTAGTCAGCTTGGTTCTTTTTTATATCTTTCATGTCTCTACTTAATGTGTTCAATCTTTCATTTTGCTTTTTGAACATAATGGACTAGAGTTACAGCAGCCATCTTATTGTTCTTGTCTTCCAGTTCTATTATTGTGTCAGTTCTTGGTCTTTTTCTACTGATTGATTTTTCTTATTATGGTTTATATTTTTTTCTTTGCATACCTGTTAAGTTTTACCTGGATGTCGAATATTGTAACTTATTGGGACTAGATATTTTGTATTCTTATAAATCCCTTGAACTTTGTGAAGCTGTTAAATTATTTGGAAACACTTTATTCCTTTAGGTCTTAAGAGTTTTGTTAGGTAAGATCAGAGTAGCTTTTAGTTTAGGGCTAATTTGATCCCACTGCTGAAGCAACACCCCTCTGAATACTCTTCCTGATTCCTTGTGAGTAATGAGGTTTTCCACTGTGGTTGGTAGGAACAGGCACTCTTCTCAGCCCTGTGTGAACCCTGATGATCTTTTAATCATTTTGGATGGTGCTTTCCCTGGCCTCCAGTAGTTTCCTCACACCTACACTGATCGGTACTCAGCTTAAGACTTGAGGAGGACTGTCTTACAGATTTACATTGTTCGTTCTCTGTACAGATCTCTTCACTGATAATCTGCCCTGCAAACCTGCCTCACCTTCAGGGGATGCCTTTGATGCCTCCCCAACTCAGGGAGACTGTGGGCTCCCCCTGGGTTCCCTGTAGTATTGGTCTATGCCTTACGCATTCAGTAACAATAGTTGATCTTTTCTGCAGGGAAAGAGGTTGGGCTTGCTCATTCTCCCAGTAGTCTATTAGCAGTAGGTTATGGCCCTCAAGAATAACTGCCACCTCAAGTCATATTGATGAATCAGTCTTACCATGGTGGAATGACTCCAGTAGTATGCTTCAAAGCTGTAACACTACCCTAGACTGAGAAGAAATTGTTACTAAATTGCCCACAGGACTTTGTATGATAATGTGGCTTGTTTTGGAGATGTTGGGCCAGATACCTCTAAGACTTCATTTCCAAGATGGCAGAGTCTTTTTTGTGTATATTACATATTATCACGTATATATGTTACATATAACATTAATATATGTAACATAATTTATACATAATATATAGTATATTATGTATATATTATATATAGTGTATATAATGGTATATTATAATTGAAAGTTCTGTGTTATATTTCTGTAGAAATCCCACTCTGGTTAGCCCTGACCCCATCTTCTGGGCTAGCAGAAAGTACAGAAACTCTGAGTGCTCGTGCAGGAGGCATCAGTATTTTTTATTGGTCATTTTGTTGATGACATAAATCAAGAGATTTCATTACTCTTATTTTTACATATGGGATTTGTTTAAAATTCTCCTGTTTAATCCATATCATGTAAACATCAAATAGCTGTTGCTGTCTTAGCACAAAATCTTCCTTACATCATATTCAAGTATTTTTTGAGTGCTTGTCATGTGTCAGGCCTGTGTTTACACATTGAATAGATGAGTAGAGAAATGACATCTGAAATAGAGGTAATATTCCCACTGTGCTGTCCAGGGTTCAGCCTAGTCTAAAGCAGTGGCTGTTTGGTCTCAGATATTTTTACAGTCTTGAAAATTAATAATTCTGAAGAGCTTCTGTTTATGTGAGTTATGTCTGCTGATACCATGTTAATTAAAACTGATATCTTTAATAATAACTTAATGAAACATGACAGTAATAAGCTTATTTAATATTAAGTAACATTTTTCTGAAAAATATTTATTTTCCAGAAACAAAGATCACAAGAAAACTGGCATTGTTTTACATTTTGCAAATCTCTTTAATGTGTGGCTGACTGTCTGATATTTGAAATTAATATCCTTTCTCCATGCAGGGAAAAAATTTGTCAGTGAGCTCAATGAATTTTCTCCTAGACAGGCATCATAAGTAGTCAAATCATCAGAATATTGCCTAGTGGACTTGGACTCAGAATGAGGGAGTGATCTCCAATAGGGGTACAGCTGCCTGAGGAATTGACTCTTGGCCAGGGATTACCATTCATTTAATAGGTGCTTAATAAATATTTGTTGGATGATTAATAATCTTGGGGAGGTGTTGGGGTTGGTTTCACTGCTGATGCTTTACGTCTTCACTATACTTGAAGCAATAAATTGAGTTGGTGTGAAGTACTTTTAGCTGAAGATGGTTAAACTAGATTAGTGCTGTGAGTCTGGGGAATGGAAAGATTCTGTAGTGATTTCTTCTAGAACTTAATTGTTTTGTGCCATGGCTGTTGCTAGTATAAGTTAATTGATGAAATATGCCAGGTTTAGTGATAATATGTATCACGAGGACCAGCACACTATTGAAAATGTCATTAAAACCAGCTAGTACTTTAGTGAGTACTAAACTTTGATACACGTGTCATGACAAAAAATCTTACAGTATGAAGTTATATAGTCTGCTTAAGATACAGCAGAATCCCCAACATTTGGTTTTCCTTTCCTTCAGTTATCTTCAATTGTTCTGAAGCACAAGACCTCTCAAACCACCCGTAGATATGGACAAAGAAGAAAGGAAGACTATCAACCAAGGTCAAGAAGATGAAATGGTAACCAATTTTTATAATTTACTTGTAAAGTGTGAAGAGTTTATCTCTGTAATTTATTATTCCAGGGAAGTAGAAAAGTACGTTAGAAGAAAAAAAAACAATGCTAAATCAACCTGCTTTCCTCATCCTGAATGTGCTTTTGACTTAGGATTATGTAACATCTCTATTTGTTGGTTTTAGTATAATGCCTGTTTCACTTGTGGATTGTTAATACTAGAGAAGTATGCTTTTTTTTATTTAGTAATTTAAGAAGCTACATTAGCTAATACTTATATATAATCCCAAATATAAGATTTCTAATTTTGATTTATAAAAAAGGCACTCTTAGGGTGCCTGGCTGGCTTAGTTAGTATAGCATATGACTCTTGATCTTAGGGTCCTGAGTTCAAGCCCCACATTGGGCATGGAGCCTACTTTAAAAAAAAAAAAAAGGTTTAAAATCAGCTTAATAATAAAAAGCACTTTTCAACTCTTTGTGTGTGGCAGGGGGGGAGGGGGAGAGGCGGGGGGGGGGCGGGGGGGGATGGGATTAGGTTATCAGGTAAAATAAGACACTATTAAATGTGAATTTCAGATGAACCAAGGAATACATTTTTCATATGAACGTGTCCCAAATATTGCGTAGGGCAAACAAAAAAATTCATCATTTTTTTATTGAAATTTAAATTTAACTAGACCCTCTGCATTTTCATTTGCTAAATTTGGCAGCCCTTGTTAATTATGGTGGTGAGGGGAGTAAACTAGAACAATTTAAATAATTTGGGTCAGGAGGTCAGATTGATCAGTCACAGCAGTATTGAGACAATTAGCTAATTATTTGGGAGAAACATAAAGTTAAAACCTACTGTATCTAAATGCAGTGTGGTGTTATGGCTTATATCCTGGAACAGAAATAAGACAGTGGAAAAACTAGTGAAATTCTAATTAGAGACTAGTTTTAGTTAATTGTAATGGGCCAGTGTCAATCTCTTGATTTTGACAAATGTATCAAGTTAATGGGAAACTAGATGGAGGGTATACAGGAACTTTTAATGTTTTTGTAACTCTTCTGCAAATCTAAAATTATTACAAAATTAAAAGTTTATTTAAAGAAACCCTACCTTTTAGGGTGCCTGGGTGGCTCAGTCAATTGAGCGTCCAACTTTGGCTCAGGTCATGATCTCATGGTTCATGAGTTCGAGCCCCGCTTCAGGCTTGCTGCTGTCAGCGCAGAGCCTGCTTTGGATTCTCTGTGCCACAGCACCCCCCCCCCACCCGTCCCCCCATCAAGCTTTCTCTCTCAAAAATAGATAAGGCATTAAAAAAAAAGCCAAAACCCTACCTTTTATGTGACAAAATAGTGAATATACATTTGGAAAACAAAGAACTTTGGCATTTTTCTCATACACCATGTGATATTTAATTGTGTGATCACTGTATCCTTGCAGGAGATATATGGCTATAATTTGTGTCGCTGGAAGCTTGCCATAGTTTCCCTAGGAGTGGTTTGCACTGGTGGCTTTCTCCTCCTCCTCCTCTACTGGATGCCTGAATGGCGGGTGAAGGCGACCTGTATTAGAGCTGCCATTAAAGACTGTGAAGTGGTGCTGCTGAGGACTACTGTAAGTCAACGTATTCACTTGTAGCTGATCATTTCAGGAGTGAAATAAACGCTTTTGTGTGTACTTCCTTCAAAACTATGTATGAGGAGAACATCACTGCTAGGATATAATCAGGAATACTAATCCTAAAAGCATTTGTGTTAGAAATGAGTTTTACCACAGTGATTAGAATGTGAAGGAATCTTAAAGATGATTATGCCAACCCCTTCCTTTTGTACTCCTTTCTTTTGTAGTTCTTGATGCACTGAGAGATTAAGATTAGATGCTTATCTGTCAGGGTCATCGGCCAGTTTAAGGGCTATGTCAGATCTGTTATTCACTAGGCCAGCTGCCTTTCTACTATGTGATGTTGCTGCATCTAGGGTTTTGTTTGTTTTTGTTTTTGTTTTGTTTGATTGGAAACATTTCATCAGAGGCTTTAATTTCTAGTCTCAGTATGTTGATAAGTTCATTAAAAAATCACTCAAGATCTTTCAGGGGATATTGTATTAGTGAAATATATCGTAAAATGGTGAGCAATGGAAAGCACTTCATGTTGGAGTTTATACATCTTCATGAGCTGGTTTAATATTTAGTAGGAAGTGATGCTTTCTTAATTAGAGATGAGTAAATAATACGTAAAGAATGGGAATTTAAAAATATATTGAAAACTATGGGGCGCCTGGGTGGCTTGGTCGGTTAAGCGTCCGACTTCGGCTCAGGTCATGATCTCACGGTCCGTGAGTTCGAGCCCCGCGTCGGGCTTTGTGCTGACAGCTCAGAGCCTGGAGCCTGTTTCCAATTCTGTGTCTCCCTCTCTCTCTGCCTCTCCCCTGCTCATGCTCTGTCTCTCTCTGTCTCAAAAATAAATAAACGTTAAAAAAAAAAATTAAAAAAAAAAACAACTATATAGGCATTATAGGTATAGGTGTTATGTAATACATGGAATTGACTTTTTATCTTTATCCCTTTCTGTCTTATAAGGATGAATTCAGAATGTGGTTTTGTGCAAAAATCCGCTTTCTTTCTCTGGAAACTCACCCATTTTTGAGTCCAAAATCTATGACTAATAAAGTTGCAAATGGCCATGCTGTTCATTTTACTGAAAATTTGGCTATAGAGAATTGGCATGAGATGAGCAAATATTCACAAACTCAACCACAGCAGGTATGGTGATCTTAGTGTTATAGTTTCTTTAAAAATCAGAATTACTACATTTTATTCTATCGCAGCCTATAATTTTGTGCTTGCAGTTATTTTTGTTTGGGATGAATATATATGCATATAAAATACTTATTACTATATATAACACAGTTTAGGTAATACTAGAAGAAGCAGATTGCATTTGCATGTGATCACTTTAATTTTAATACATATAATAGATTTGTGTTAGTAAACTTAATGGCTAACAAGTGATGATAGTGCTTTTTGGTGTAACATTTATGTGTGTTCTACAGGTTCGTTATTTTACCCACCACAGTGTAAAATACTTCTGGAATGATACCCTTCACAATTTTGATTTTTTAAAGTAAGTATTTTTCTTTTGTTTGGATTCTTTTATGAGTATCTTGAAAATGTTCTAGATGGAAAAGAATTCATTGTAGGGTTACAAAAATTGAAGAGGTATTTATTGCATAACTTTTATTCACTTATTAACTCCCTGGTGTTATTTGAATACTTGTTAACCATTTTAGGATAAATCCTACTTGCAACTTGTACCTTGGCAAAATTTACATAAAAGTTTGAAACAATATGATTCTCCAAATCCACTCTGAGTCTGAGTTCTTTTCTTTTTGTGGGTTCATCTCAAAGTGAATTTTAGAGTACACTTTATAGTCCGTCAGAATATCTGAATTGTCATTTCCCAAACAGAAATTTAACTTTACTGTGTGGGTAAAGATTGAGACATTGTCCAATGTGTTAAGCCTTGAATAAGACAAATTGGAGGAATCCCTTAAAACTTATTTTTTGTGGAGGCTTGAAGTTATGTTAAGTACTGAATTAATTAGGATTCTATTTTTATTGCTATTGTTAAAGTGATTATTATAAACACTCATTAAGTATCATTACTTGAGAGTGCTAAAGGAATTCTTAATATTAGCAATACAAAGAGAATCGCCTTATGAACATTTAAAATATTCATGCCTGGATTTTTTTCCTCAGACACTAAAGAATTGGAATAATCTGGAATAGACTTGGGCATTTCCGCATGCCTAGTTCAGAAGACCATTTCTAGTTAAGAACTATTGCCTTACAGAACACTGCCAGTGAGCTGCCATTTTGTTTTGTTTTTTTTTTTTAAAAGACTTGGAGCTGATCCCTGCTGCTTTTGGAGAAGTCATCAACTTCAGTGGAAAAAAGTGTCAAACCTATTTGCCTGGTGGCATTTGCCAGCTTTAGAAGCTTCTAGAATTTAAGCATCCCAGTGATAGCAGTTAATTAGGGAGCTTAATTTTTTTCTATCTGAAAAAAATGGAAAAGGATTGGAGATAAATGATGTGTAGGGTTCTCTTTGGAGTTCTTTGACTAGTATCTCAGTCAACATAAGCATAATTAAGACATTTGGGGGGAAAATTAGGTCTGTTGGTTGAATCCAGTTAGAATTGTTACAGATTTTGGACATTGACTGTGACTCATAAATTCTGTACTTCTCTCCCAGGTTTGTATTAGAACAGGGACAGATTTGGATTGATGCTTTTGTAGAAAAAAAATCAGTGAATAGGATTGTTAGCATGAAGCTTGAAAAATTGAAGAGGGAAAATTATATCTATATAATTTAATAATTTAATAATTAGAATTTAATTGTTAAAAAGTAAAAAAAATTAGTTTGGGATTCTCAAGTTAGTCATACTTTGCCTATAATTTTATTAGTTTAATTAATAGCTCTTACAGCTTTGGTACAGCCTTAAAGGATAATAATATTGTCATACAAATTTGAGTATTTAGAGCCATTTTATCATGTGATAGATACATTGGCTAATTTAGAATTTGGCACTTTTGAGACTTAGAACTTTCATTATTGGTTATCTTATGAATTTGAGATTTAAAATTCTCATTCATTATTTCAGTTTTTGTTAGGTTTCTATTTGTAAGGAAGTCACTTTAAAATCAGGAATATAGAAGAATAGGGCATTAAGACATTTGGATATTTTAAACTTTGTTTAAAGTAAAAACTTTGGATTTATTTAGGGGACTGGATGAAGGTGTTTCTTGTACGTCAATTTATGAAAAGCATAGTGCAGGACTGACAAAGGGGATGCATGCCTACAGGTAATTTTTATCCAACTAAAGTTAGATCTGTTATCAAAATTCCTAAATAAAGTAGTATGTATAGTCCACCCTCTTACCATATAGTTGTACATATTAATAGGTATTTAAACATTATAGACCTAGTAGTTGACAACTTACTGGTATTTAATTGAGTAAGACTGTCTCTCAGTTTAAGAATTATGAAAATGTTGAAAGTGGAATTTTGAAGTTGGTATCCCTGAAAATATACCATATTTTACCTATTCTAAGATACATATTTTCAACATTTTAACATTTCTAAAGTGGGGGATGTGTCATGCAGTGGGTGGAGTGTCATCCTTTACTTGACAAATGTTGTCAACATTTTTATCTTGATAGCACATAAAATGATGGGTATGTCTTATAATTGATAGCAGCTTAGATTTTCTGAAATGTATTGGGAATTGTAAGCATGAGCTCAAAATTTACCACAATGAATATTTGTAAATTGGGATGCATAACCTTTTTTATCATGTTATTCTTTGTTGAAGTATAAGATTATACCAGTGTATTGCAAATTTAAAGATAAATGCTATTTTCAAATTAAATTAGCAGTTTTCTTATACTTCTGTAGCATGTTTTTTTCAGTAGAATATTGAAAAATTGATTCATTTAGACCCATACTTCATTAAAGGCAAGAATTACTCTATCACATAGAAAGGACTAACAGGAGTTTAAGTGGAAGGATTTAAGCAACTTTTTAAAAGCATTTTTTAAAAAGTCAGATGTACAGTGTTTTGAAATAAACACTGTTAGTACAGTATTCTCATTAGAAAAATAGTATAGGACCCCTCAAATTTATTTATTTAGTTTCTTGCAAAAATGAATTGCAATTCAAAATTGTTGAGGTGTATTGTGTTCAAGGATGAAAAAACATTTGCCGACATGGTTATTATAAACTAGTGGGAAAGATACTTGTCACACAAAAAGATCTGAGACAGAATGAAACAACAGTGTAGTTATCCAGTAGTGACTACTTCGATTTAAATACTGTAGGTAGAGAATTGAATTGTGGAAGACAAGTATGTGGAAACATGAATGTTGAAGTTCCAGATTTAAGAGCAATCTGTGGTTTGAGCTTTATCTAATGAAATGCTATCCCTAAATTATACTATTGTATAATGTGACACTATTATTATGTTTTCCTGTTGTAGAAAATTGCTTTATGGAGTAAATGAAATTACTGTGAAAGTGCCTTCTGTTTTTAAGCTTCTAATTAAGGAGGTAAGATAACATTTGTGATCAGTAGAGTTGTCAATTTGAAAAGAGCCATGATTTAAGTAATAAAATATTCTTGGTTTTCTGTTTATTAATTTCTCTCTCACTAGCTCTCTTTCTTTTAACTTGGGAGGTAAAGGTAGTAACTTTGCTAGAGAAATAATTTGGGGGCATGAATTACCGTTTTATTACTTGTTTTGCTTTTTTTGTCTGTAAATTTTTTTCAGTCTCAGTGAGTTGCACATCTAAATCTTGACCTGTTTTATAGTTATATACACCTGTCTTTTCTCTTTTCTCCAATTTTTAGATGATTTATCATGTTTATTCTTCACATGATTATTTTGTGGTGCATTTTTGCGAACTAGACATTGTACACTAACTTTGGAATACAAAACGTGACCTGTTGATTGACCATGAGGAGCTTGTACTTTATCCCAGGAGGGAAGTGTATCAGTAGTTATTGTAGTGACTGCCCAGTTGTAAGTGCCATTGAAGAGAGGTGAATAAAGGTTATACATGTAAAGGAAGGGAGCATGGGATTTTGCCTGGCAGTTAGGCTCTTTAGTCTTCTTTTGATTTTTGGCTAAAGATCAGGGTTGGGTGAATACTTTTAATAGATATACAGATTGTTTTCCCTCAGTTCCTGAGAGCGACTGTATTTTGCTTTAGAACATAGCAGAGTGGGGCCCCTGGGTGGCTCAGTTGGTTGAGTGTCCGACTTTGGCTCGGGTCATGATCTCACAGTCTGTGGGTTTAAGCACCACATCAGACTCTGTGCTGACAGCCCGGAGCCTGGAGCCTGCTTTGGATTCTGTGTCTCCCTCTCTCTCTGCCCCTCCCTGACTCGTGCTATGTCTCTCTGTCTCAAAAATAAATAAACGTTAAAAAATTAAAAAAAAAAAACAAAAAAAACATAGCAGAGTGTAGTGAATGGAGGAGTTAGAAAGCCTGGTTTATAATATGGTTTTGTCAGTAACTAGCTTTGCTCATTAGAAAATCTTTCTTCTCCTTTATCTATAAAATTGGAGTAAGTCCTTTCAAATTATCTCATGTAATTTTGAAGTAAAATGGGACTATATATGTGAAAGTGCTTAGAAAAGTTCACAAGCATCAATTTTAAGACATTTGGGGGAAGTTATTAATGAAATTGATAAAATACTATGATATTTGACTAAATGAAGGCTTTTGCCAGGACTGCTTTATCTCTTTTTTTCATTCAGGTTTTATTTATTTATTTACTTATTTAAGGTTTATTTATCTACTTTGAGAGAGACAGAGACAGTGTGAGCAGGAAAAGGGCAGAGAGAGAGAGAGAGAGAGAGAGAGAGAGAGAGAGAGAGAGAGAGAGAGAGGAGAGAGAGAGAGAGAGGGAGAATCCCAAGTAGGCTCTGCACCGTCAGCGCAGAGCCCGATGCAAGTCTTGAATTCATGAAAACAGTGAGATTATGACCTGAGCTGAATCCGAGTCGGACGCTTAACTGACTGAGCCACCCAGGCACCCCTTTTCATTCAGGTTTTAATCCTTAATTATTTCCTTAGAGAATACAAAATAGTATAAGTTACTGTTTCCTATTTGTCTTCCCTTTAGTCTCCAGTGAACCTTTGACTTACAAGAAAATTGGTATTTGGAGTTCATAATAAGAAACACTTGTTCCTTTTAATTAAAAATTTTATATCCTTTAGTTGCCTAGTAATTATTGGAAGTAAATGTACTTTATTGTTGAAGCAGAATGAAGAATAGCTAAAGACACATTTTTGTCTGTTTCTGGCTGAAACTATATTTGGGTTTGGTATGGGTCTAGATGGATGCAAATAACTTAAATTAAGCTTATTGAGGCAAACTCCAGTAGTTTAATGGTAAAAAAGTACTATGCTAACTCTTTGGGTTATATATGTTGCCCTGGGGTATTACAGAGCTTATCCTCTAAGTATCTTGTTGGTTCTTTCTTTTTTTAAAAATGTTTCTTTATTTTTGAGACAGAGTGCTAGTGGGGGAGGGGCAGAGAGAGAGAAAGGGAGACTAAGGATCCAAAGTGGGCTTTGTGCTGAGAGCAGCGAGCCTGATGTGGGGCTCAAACTCCTGAGCTGTGAGGCTATGGAACTGTGAGGTCATGACCTGAGCTGAAGTCGGACACTTAATCAACTGAGCCATCCAGGCGTCCCTTGTTGGTTATTTCTTAAATGCAAAGGTGGAACATCTGTATGGTTATAAATACCTCATCCAATTTGACTTAAAAATCTTATTTTTTAGGTTCTCAACCCATTTTACATTTTCCAGCTGTTCAGTGTTATACTGTGGAGCACTGATGAATACTATTATTATGCTCTAGCCATTGTGATTATGTCTATAGTGTCAATTGTAAGCTCTCTATATTCCATTAGAAAGGTAAGTCCAGTTTATTATGGCTTTTACAACTGTTTGTATTTTGTAGTAACATGTAACGTGTAGAGTAGTACTTGGTACAAAGTAATACTCGATATAGTTATTCTTTTAGTTATATGTACTCCTTTCCCTCTCTTTTTGTGGTAGAGGAAGGCAGATGCTTTTTAGAGTTAGACTACCACCTGACTGTTTAGAGGCCATAGGGATCTATATGTGCTTATCACAGACTGAAATACTAGAGGGTTGATTCTCAGGACAGTCTCATTAAAATACTTCTTATTTTGTCTACAGCTAATTGAATAATCTTTGAACCTTTTAGTCTTGACATTTTTAATGGCAGAGTAACATACATTTACCATATTAACTTATTTTATAACACCTTTGCTTTTAAATACCTTGAAGAGTGGGTTTATATTAGCTAATTTTCACGTCTTACCCTCTATTTTAGCAATATGTTATGTTGCATGACATGGTGGCAGCTCACAGTACTGTGAGAGTTTCAGTTTGCAGAGCGAATGGAGGTAAGTACTTTAGGTAACACTTGGACACATAAATCAATAAAAGATACCCATTAAGCACTAATGACTGAGGGAGACAATGTATTATAAATAAAAAGAAGTGTTTGGATTTGTACTCATCTCTGAGTTTGTATCAGATTCATTCACGTAAAATTGTATTTTTCTTTCTCTATTAATGTAACAGGTACTGTGATAGGCCCCGGAGATGCAGGGGTTACCAAGATGGATATAGTCCTTGCCATCATTTAACTTCAGTCTAGTTGGCAAGGCAGATGATAAATAGTAACAATAAAGTGTGATAAATGCTATGATAAGGAGAGGTCAGGGAATTTAGATATTAGAGCTCATTTACTGTAGGTGTCAGGGACGGCTTCTTGGGAAAAGCATTTTTAAGTGGTTGAATTAGATAAGAGGTAGGTGAGAAGGTGGTATGATGGGAGTGAGAGAGGGAGAGAAGAGGGTTCTAAGTGCCCAATGTTCTGGAAATGAGAGGGAGCTTGGTCATTGTAATAACTGAAGGAAATTTAGTGTGACCAGTGCAGCAACTAGATGATGGATCTAAGGCATGTTAAGGAGTTTGGCCTCATTCCAAAAGGCAATGGAAAGCCATCGAAGGGCTTAAAAGCAGGGGGGTGATCTGATGTTTGCATTTTTGAAAAAATCATTTTGGCTGCTGTGTTCAGACGGGTTCAGAAGGGAGTGATATCGAAGACACGAAATGGATCAAGGTGAGGGTTGTGGAGATGGATAGAAATGAGATGGGACTGAAAGATACTTAAATGTGGACATTGAAACAGATCTGATGATTCATTGGATACAAGGCGATAGAGTGGTGTCAAGCTTGAGGGGGTGGACATCGGTGCCACTTAAATAAGGAACACTGGAGGAGAAGCAGGATTGTAAGGAAGGATAATGGTTTGGACATGTTAGTTTGTCTGATGTGAAGAGGTGTAAAGGAGATAAAGGAGAGGTGGCAGCTTAGCAGCACAGGCCTTGGAGGCAATATTCATTCTGATTGATTGAGAGTATCAAATCAGTTTCCATTCTCTTGGCTCAGTATACTAACTACATCCAAGCATAAACACAGTTTGGCCTGGCAGGTGCTTTCTTCCCTGTGCTTCCTGGTCACTTGTTGCTTTAGTCGGGAGTATCTGTCTTCTCTATTGGTGTTCATCCTCTTTCTGCTCTGCTGCTGCTGAAGACACTGGGATGTTAGGACATTGCATTCAACTTGGATCTTCCTTATCCCCTTTGTAAACTCTAAGAGATCATTGCTAGTTTGTTTTCTGGTATACCTGAGAGGAGTAGAATTTCAAGTGGCATTAAAGCTTTGGAAGAGTCAGGTTTATTATGCCTAGTATGTGCTTAGTATTATTACAAAGTTGTTTCCTCATGGCTTAGTAAAGTACTCTCCATTTTTCTTTAGAAAGGAAAAGAGTTTTCTTCCTACAGACCAACATCACAAACAGTAGTTTCTCTTCACCCGTCTTTGTTTACAAACTAGCATAACTCTTTCCTGAGCCTAGTGTTAAACCAGAGGGAGGGAAAGAATGAAAGGGAGTCTAAATGTAAGGCAGTCTTCTAGAAAAACCTCCTTTTACTTGGGAAGATCTTGTAAAAAAGCGTTTAGCTAACTTGAATAGTGTACCGATTTCTAAGGAAATAATGAACTAGATAACGTATTACAATGTTTATTTTGTACATTTGTTTAAAATCTATCTAAAATGTTAGGACTACTTCAGGAATATTGAGAAGGCATTGAAATGTTGAGTAATAAATAGTGGCAGTGAGAAGAAGAATAGTGTGAAAAATGCTGTTAAAATAGAAAATATACTTGGGTTGCCTGGGTGGCTCAGTCGGTTAAACATTGACTTCAGCTCAGGTCATGATCTTGAGGTTTGTGAGTTCGAGCCCCGCATTGGGCTCTGTGCTGACAGCTCAGAGCCTGGAGCCTGCTTCAGATTCTGTGTCTCCCTCTCCCTCTTTGCCTCTCCTTTGCTTATGCTTTGTCTGTCTCTCAAAAATAAATATTAAAAAAATAATAAAAATAAAAGAAAATACATTTAAAAATTTCAATGCTTTCTACTATTTCCAAAGGATAATTAATAGAAATTTGTGCTTATTTACCTGTCGCAGGGGATATCATGTGTTGACTCACTATCTGTTCTTTAAGAGGGCTGTTGTTATGAGTGTTGAAGTCTAGCCACCTGTTTAGTCAGAGGGGACTTGGCATCACATGTGTGCAGCTGGCATCCTATCAGGGGTCAAACTACCTGACACACTTAAACACCATGCTTTGTTAGCCTAAGGAATAATAATCTTATTTGTCTTATTTTCTTTTATTGAGATTGGCCTATTTAACTCCATTATATTTTTAACTTATTGAGGTCAGGTGACCTTCAGACAGATCTTTTATTTACTGTATTTGAATTTCAAGTTCAATGATATTCCTTTTTGTTTTTTGCATTTTTTAAAATGTTTATTTTTGAGGAGAGAGAGCTCGCGCGCACACGAGCGGTGGAGGGGCAGAGAGAGAGGGGCACAGAGGATCCAAGCAGGCTCCACACTGTCAGTACAGAGCTCCATGTGTGAGGCTTGATCTCACAAACTGAGATCATGACCTGAGCTGAAGTCAGATGCTTTACTGACTGAGCCACCCAGGTACCCCTCAAGTTAAAGAATATTCTATTCAGACTTTTCTTTCTTCTTCTTTCTTTAAATCCAGAAATAGAAGAGATCTTTTCTACAGACCTTGTGCCAGGAGATGTTATGGTCATTCCATTGAATGGGACAGTGATGCCTTGTGATGCAGTTCTAATTAATGGTACTTGCATTGTAAATGAAAGCATGTTAACAGGTAAACTAAATGAGTAAAAATCAGATCAGTTTATAATGATATTAGGATTAAGTAGTTACCGATTAAGCTATTTAACTGTCTTATTGTATCTGTAACTGTAAAATATTGTTTGTTTTCTTTACTCATGTCATGAATGTGATGGATAATGAAGATTTTTTTTTTTTTTATTCGGAGGAGACTGAATTCTTCATTATACTCAGTTGTGAGACTAAATTATTATGCTGGTATTCACTACATCTTTTGGCATACTTTTGACATGGGGAAATATTTTACAGTAAGGGAAGAGGAAATAAGTCCTTTGCCTACAGAGAATGGCAGCATATTTACTTCCCTATTTGATGTGTAATAAGTGGGAATGAAGATTTTATATTTTCCTTAAGCTGGTGGGGGTGGGGTCAGGGAGGGGAAGTAGACCTTGAAATGACTTCACTTTGGAAATTCATAATCTGAAGGTAGAACTTTATATCTTTTTATCACTTTACCTTTTTTTTTTTTTCCTGGAAAGAAGTGATTCCTATATGTTTTCAAACTGTTAAGAGTTTTATCTTAAAACACAGTTGCACAAATATCCCTACATACTTGACACCTTTGAAGCAAGAAATGTGAGTGGTACAGAGAATTAAGTTTTAATGTGAAAAAGAATTTGGCAGTTTGTTGTTGTTTAAGAGAACTACCATATTACTTATTTCTTTTCTCCCTTCCCCAGAGGTCTTTTTTCTTCCGTGTGTGTGTGTGGTGGAGGTTAGGAGTAGGTCTTCACATCTTTGTGCTTTAGGTTGCAGAGTGCTTTCCAATTCATTTTTTTAAGGATGAGAGAGCAGATGCTGGGCTATGGCAGCTACCTGGTGTTCTTATCTGAAACGTTACAAAATCGTTTCCAAATTATTATGACTCACAACTGACTTTGAGGAATTATTGTGGGAGACAGGACTTGATATTTTTCAACAAGGAAATTGATAGATAGAAAGCTAATTGAATAAGCTTTGTTATCCACATAAGGTAACTCTTTTTTAATTTTGTTTTTTTTAAGTAATTCTTACACCCCTACATGGGGCTTGAACTCACAACCATGAGATCAAGAGTTGCATGTTCTACTGACTGAGCCAGCCCGGCATGCCACGCATATGAGAACTCTTAATAACTATTGAAACAGTAGTATGATAACATGTAGCTGATTTAACAACTCAAGATTTGTGTGTTTGATGGTAATTTCTATGCTTTAATTTATTATTTATTTATTTATTTATTTTTTAAAGGAGAGAGTGTTCCAGTAACAAAGACTAATTTGCCAAATCCTTCAGTGGACATAAAAGGAATGGGAGATGAATTCTATAGTCCAGAAATACATAAACGACACACTTTGTTTTGTGGGACTACTGTAATTCAAACTCGTTTCTACACTGGAGAACTTGTCAAAGCTGTAGTAGTTAGAACAGGTAGAAAACATTTCATCTCTTCTTGCATGGTTTAGCATATTTGATACCTACTGAATGTTTAAAAAGAGATTTTGGGAAACAATTCTCATTTTCTTATAAAAATACAGTCATTTTCTTCTTTAAATTTTTTTTTAAAGGATTTAGTACTTCCAAAGGACAGCTTGTTCGTTCTATATTATATCCCAAACCAACTGATTTTAAACTCTACAGAGATGCCTACTTGTTTCTACTGTGTCTTGTGGCAGTGGCTGGCATTGGGTTTATCTACACTATTATCAATAGCATTTTAAACAAGGTATGTAAATGGGACTCTTAATAGGGTTTGATTCTTAATGATCACAATTCTTAATGGCTGCTAAGGATTTGAAATGAGATGAAGAACTTAACTTTTAATTTAATTTAATTATATGACACTAGTAGCTGTTACTTTAGAGAGTACAGATACAGAACATTTTCATCATAGAAAGTTCTTTGGGATAGCTCTGGTTTAGGCAATCTTTTTCTTGCTCTCTTGTGACTTAAAAAAGGGAGGGTGACCACAAACTTACCAAAACCTTTATTTATTTATTTATTTTTTTGTAACTTTTGGGATATATAGCATTCAAGTTATTTGTGAGCCCTTGTCAAACTTCTCTTTTCCATCCCTTTTGGAGATGGGCACAGTATAGTGCTTGTAGCAAGTCAGTATTTGATAGATATTGGTTGAATTTTGAAGTGTTGAAGTGTGTGGTGTGTGAAGCGTGTAGAGCTCTTAAAATGAAGATTTCCTTTAAAAGTAGGTTACGTTCGGGGCGCCTGGGTGGCTCAGTCGGTTAGGCATCTGACTTCAGCTCAGGTCATGATCTCGTGGTTTGTGAGTTCGAGCCCCATGTCGGGCTCTGTGCTGACAGCTCAGAGCCCGGATCCTGCTTTGGATTTTCTGTCTCCTTCTTTCTGCCCCTCCCCCATTTGTGCTCTCTCTCTCAAAAATAAATAAATGTAAAAAATTAAAAAAATTTTAATAAAAAAATGTAGCTTACATTCCATAGTCCATTGACAATTCATTGAGCTTTCTATTTTGCAGACTCAGAAGGGAAAAAAATTGTAAATACTTTTTGGATGTAAATACATACATACACACTTATATATAAAATTGAAAATGGTTTATAGATTCTTCACTAAAGAAATACACACATTAGATTAGTAAATATTTGATATTGGGGAGTCTGACATTTATTTTTGTGTTTATTGTAGGTAGAAATTGGGGTCATAATTATTGAATCTCTGGATATCATTACCATTACTGTGCCACCTGCACTTCCAGCTGCAATGACAGCTGGTATTGTGTATGCCCAAAGAAGACTGAAAAAAATTGGTATTTTCTGTATCAGTCCTCAAAGGATAAATATCTGTGGACAGCTGAATCTTGTTTGCTTTGACAAGGTTGGTTCTGTTTTATAATCATTCTCAAAGGTTACTTTGGTAGCTTTTAAATATTTAGATTAAGGTTTTCTGTATTCTCTATCAACAAATTTGTACACATTGTATAATGTTCTTCGAATATTCCTCTTTTTCAGCTTATTTGACACATGAATCATTTTTGTATATTCTCATTGCTTTTTCAATTTTTAATACTTTGGGATTGCCCAAATCTGTAATTGTCTTATTCATATCCAGAATTATGCCTTATAATAGTAATAAAGATTATCTGATCTTTCTTGTTTTTAACAGAGTAAGCTCCATACAGATGTATTTACTGGAATTTTATTGCTATTAAGTATATATGTTTAGTTAAAGTTTGCTCTATGATTTTACTGAATATCTTTCAAAATTATTAAGGTCACTGATTTCACAATTTTATGTGAAAATGACCAGTTTTGTACACATATGAAATATTCCTTGCTTTGTCCTATAGAGAGTTTTCCTTTCCTCTGCTGAAATTAGTTTTCCTAAGAGTTTTAGGAATTAAATCTTGACCAAAAAACCTTCCATCAAGCTCTTGTTGGTAACTGATAGGATAGGAATAAGATTTTTGTGCATGATCACTATTAAAGGAAAAAATGTGAGACGTACTTTTGTTTTTAAAAAAAGTCATATCCTGGGGCAACTGGCTGGCTCATTGGGCAGAGTGTGTGACTCTTGATCTTGGGGTCGTGAATTGAGCCCCACATTAGGCATGGAATTACTTTAAAAAAAAAAAGGTTCTATCCCATGACTACATTTTATATTTATCTGTTTGGAAAATTTCACTTATGCTTGTCTTTTTTGGAAACCTTACAATTAAAATTTTTAAGCAGATAACAAAAGTAGAGGAAAGCTACAAGTATAAAAAGTCCTCATTTACCCATCACTCAGCTTTGTCATTTAATCAGCATTTTGTCATTCTTCACTTCATCTGTCCCCTCACTTTGAAGATGGCAGCATCAGACATTCTTTCACCCAATATACCTCAGTTTTATCTCTAGAAGGTGTTAAAAAAAAATTAACTGCAGTACCATTATCTTATTCCACTTAACAAATTAACAGTTCTTTAGTATTATCTAATATCCAGTTCATATTCAGCTTGCCCTGCCTTTCTCAAAAGTATCTCAAAATTTTACAGTTTGCTTTTTCTGTCAGAATCCAAATAATGATTGCATTGGTTACAATTAATCTGTAACAATTGTTTTTCTTGCCCCTTACCCTGAATCATCTATTGAAGAAACCAGGTCATGTACATCTTGGATTTGGCTGATTGCTTCCTCCTGGTGTCATTTAACGTGTTCCTCTTCCTTTTTTGGTTCCCTGTGTCCTAATGTCTCCTTCCTTTGTAGGGATCCTTGATTAATTGTTGCATTGTTCTGTTTTTTTCATAATACAAGTCCATAAACATATACTTCTACATATATGCCCTCCGCCCCCCCACAGAGGAACCATATCACAAGGAATGTTCTGTACCCTTTCCCCACTTTAACTGTTTTTCCTGAAAGTTATTTTTTATCAATATACAGAGATCTTACTAGTTTTCTTTATTTATAACTATATACTACTTTTATTATGTCTATGTAGCATAGCTTTTCATGTTTTTCTTTTTTTTTTTTTGGAGGCATTATACTTTGTATATATGTACTTTAATTAATTAATTAATTAATTTTTTTAAGACTGGAACTCTTACTGAAGATGGTTTAGATCTGTGGGGGATTCAACGAGTGGAAAATACACGGTAAATATTAGCTAGAGTTGATAATTTATTAGTTACTTCCTAATATTTTAATGTATGAGATATTCAAACATATACTGAGTAATATTACCGCTGTGTACCCACCACCATGATTAAACGGTTGATATCTTGTCATACTTGCTTCAGATCTCTTTTAAAAGATTTAAAATATTACAGATATTGCTAACATCTTAAATCTATCCCTTTCCATAGCCCTACCATCATTCTGAAGTTGTGTTCTGTTAACTGTCTGCATGTTTATATATTTAGTCTACAGACATATCTCTCTCTCTAAACAGGACCTATTTGTAAACAAATGTATATGACTGATACAATGTACATGTGTTTTTGCTGCTTTTTTTTTTTCCTTTGGTGCCTCTTAACATTGTTTTCAAGATTTATCCAGGTTGGTATGTATGGGGTCTAATTTACTAATCTTAACTATTGTTTGGTATTCCATGATATGATCAAATCATAATATCTGTTCTAAGGGGCCGTTTCATCTTTTTTCTCCCTTTCCCCTTCCACTTTCACAAATGGTGCTGCAATTATAATTCTTACACACAACTCCTTGTGACCATGTAGTTGAAATTCAGTAAACAGCTTCTATGAAAATGTTGGTGCTGGGTTAGATAGTACGTGCATGGCTACAGGTGTAGCAGGTACTGATCTCTAAGTGATGGTGCTCCCACTGCCTCCCTCAGTGGGGATGAGATCCTGTTGCTCCAGTTCTTGCCAGACTTGGTATTGTCAGGCCTCTCGTTTTTGCCATGGACAGATATGAAATGGTCTTTCATTGTGGCTTTTTGCAGTTTCCTCATTACTTATAAAGCTGAGCTTATTTTCACATTTTTGGAGGGATGGTCATTTAGCATTCTTCTTGTATTGTCACTTTATATATTGACAATGTTTCTGTTGTGTTCTTAGTCTTACTCATTTATTTGAAGTCCTTTGTATTTATTGGGAGGTAATCTTTTTCAGTACTATGCATTGCAAAATATTCCAGCAGTCTGTCTTGTCATTTTACTTCCTTGTTGCCTTTTGATGGCTTAGTAGTTGTATTTATGTCATTTTTTCCCCCTCAGAAGTCTGTGGGATTGAAGTTTATAGAGTTTGAGAGAGTATTGTCTGGTTCATATAATTTCACAGTTGTTACATCTTCTTGGTAAATAGTTTGTCACATTGTGACCTTATTTAATGCATCCTGCCTTAAATTCCCTTCCATCTTGTATTTCTGTAGTTACATCCCACCTGTTACCCGAGGGTATCTTTTTCATCACTTTACTTTTTAATCTTTCTGTGCCATTGTGTTCACATTTATAATTCCAAGTAAATTGGAAATTCTTTCTACCATTTCTCGCCCTAGTTCACACATTTTGTCAAATTTCTCTCTCATATTTTTATACATTTTCTCAGAATTTATACATTTTCATCTTTTACTCCTTGTCCTTAAATTATTAAGTCATAGAGTTTCAAGTTCATGGGTGTCTTTACTGGGTTTCTAGCCACCCCCCCCCCCCCCCCAAGAAAGCCATGGACTGTAGGATATTTTTTTGATTATTCTCCTCCCCTCTTATTTTTATGTATTTGTTGCATAGTATTTTATGATTAGGATCTGAGTTTTATGCCATCTGCATGCTAAGATTTGCCTCGGTTTATGAACATCTTTGCTAACCATTGCTTCTTATATATCCCATTCTTCTGGAATAAATCACCATCTTCTGTAGCCTCATTTGTTAGTGATTCTTTTGTTTCACTATGACTTTTTTTTGTTTTTTTTTAACTTATTTTTATTTACTTATTTTTAATATGAAATTTATTGTCAAATTGGTTTCCATACAACACTCAGTTCACTATGACTTTTTTTTTTTTTTTCAATGTTTATTTATTTTTGGGACAGAGAGAGACAGAGCATGAACGGGGGAGGGGCAGAGAGAGAGGGAGACACAGAATCGGAAGCAGGCTCCAGGCTCCGAGCCATCAGCCCAGAGCCCGACGCGGGGCTCGAACTCACGGACCGTGAGATCGTGACCTGGCTGAAGTCGGACGCTTAACCGACTGCGCCACCCAGGCGCCCCCACTATGACTTTTGAAGAATGGCGTAGCTGTCTAGATTTCCAGGCTGTCACTTGTGTTCTCTTAGTGCTTTGAAGGTGTTATTCCATTCCTCCTGACTCCTTTTTCTTTCTGTTTTTTAAGAATCCTTCTTTATCCTTGATTTCTGCAGTTTCACCATGATCTTTTTATTTGTGTAGGACTTACTTGCTTCTTGATTCCAAAGATTTATGCTTTTCATAAATTCTGGAAATTTTTCAGCTTTTTTTTTTTTTTTTTTTTTTTTAAATTATGACCTTTCCCCCATTCTTTGTTTTCTGTCCATCTGGGAATCCCGGACATAGGTTACATAGGAAATTGCACTTGTTTTTTTTCCAAGTCAGCCTGTCCTCCTCTCCCCCCATAGTGTCTTGTTCTTTTTCTAAGTCTTTAATTTAAAAGTGCCCTTTTTGCATTCTTTCAGATCGCCATTCTATTATCTCAAATTTATGGGATTCTAATTCTGTCTTTGTTATGTCTGTTGAGTCATGGGAATGTTTCCCAGTGCATTTTTAAATTACGGACTTATGCTTAGCAGGAATTTTCTGTGAGATTTCTTTGTGGCTGTGTTGTGGGAGCTCCTCTCTGGAGACTTTAGACTGTGCTTGGGCCAGAGTGGTATCAGTCGTGCCAGATGAGCTTTAATACTACTTTCATAACTTGAGGATCTCTGGACCAGCAGTAGCATGGATTCAAACCCAGATCCTATCCTGACTGGTGTTGTGATTCAGAGTTTATGCCCTAAAACCAGACCTCCTGCGTTTGAATCTTTGCTCTGCCACTTGTGTGCTGTGTAACCTTGGCAGGTTACCTAACCCTCTGTTTCAGTATCTCTTCTATGAAATGAGGATAATAAAACCTCTTCCTGTGGTGAAGAGGACATGAGTCAGATATGTTTAAAGTTATTAGAACAGTGCCTAGTGCACAGTAAATATTTTACAGATATTAATGATTTTCTTGAGCTTTGGGTGAGAGGAAAAGAGATCAGCTTATTCTTAGTTTGGATATGTAGGTAAATTATTTTCAGTTTATTGTTTTTCCAAAGATGCTCTTCAAGAGCACTGGCTGTCTTGGGTGAAAGGGATCCTCTCAGTTTGAACTCCCCACTTTGTATCTGGCCAGGACTTTGTCTTCCATTCCTATATGGGAGTTAAAGCCTGGGTCCTTAGCATACTGGGATGACTCCCCTCCCTTCTTCTCTCGCAGGCAGTCAGCATCACTCAGGTTCACATTCCTCTGGTTTTCCTTTCCTTCCATTTCTGACACTTGAAAATTTCCTTTTCATTCTTATGAGCTTGGTTTTGAATTTAAATGATGATGTGTTACACATTCATTTTGTGTTTTTACAAAAGAGATTTTATGTATTCTTATATGCCCATAGGCAGGAATTTTAATTATTACTTAGTATCTAGTATTTTCTATATTGTTATGTCTGGCATAGGTATTCAGAATCTTAGATAAGATGGTATTTTAGTTAATGTGTAATTTACATGGAAGAAAATGTTTTTGAATGCTGAAAACTGTAGTGAAAATTAATATGCACAGAAATGCAAACATTTTTATTTCCATTTTTTAAAATTATAAAACCTGAGTATGATTAGAATATTTATAGTCTTAGATTTATGAATCTAATTCAGTGTATTTTCTATTTAGTTTTCTTTTGCCAGAAGAAAATGTTTGCAATGAGGTATTGGTAAAGTCTCAGTTTGTTGCTTGTATGGCTACCTGTCACTCACTCACAAAGATTGAAGGAGTGCTTTCTGGTGATCCACTTGATTTGAAAATGTTTGAAGCCATTGGATGGGTAAGTTCAATATTTTAAAGCACAAGTAACTTAAGGAAAATAATCTTGCAGCAGAAAGATGGTTTCTGCTAGTTGTTTTGATGACCAGTTCATCTTGTACCATAAAGGAACTATGTAACATTGGAGAAACATTTATAATTGTGTAAAAAAGTGTCCGTTTTAATTAAATTAACTCACTCAAACACCCTTAATAGAAGATGATCTTCTCAGGTGCCTGCTTTATGTTTATAAGAGAAAGCAGCTGTTAGCAATTGGGGGTAATAGGCCCGAGTCAGAAAGATGATCTTCAACAACAATAATCTGTTGACCATAGGTGAAAAGTATAGCCCTGTGTCTTCATTGTTCTTTTGTGCCCATGTTCTACTTTCTGTGTACACACACACACACACACACACACACACACACACACACACACACACAGTTTTGTTTGTTTACAGTTTGTTTGTTTTGGCATTGATCATTTTGAGTGCATGCAGTGTTTCCTGGTTACCATTTCACAGTATTGTGTCCTTTTACAGATGCAATAATAAGGTTGTTTTTAAAGTTCCTTCTGGCTTCTGAATTATTTTCTCTGGGTCAGTTTTCTTTCTCCCTCCCAACACTTAATCTTTTTCCTTCATGCCTTTTGTTTTCATGATATATCTTGATGGTACATTTATATTCAAGAATTAAGGTTTGCTTTGATAATTCTGGGTAGCTGCAGTCAGGTTTTTACCCTTGCCCATATGTGTGTAAGTCTGTTTACTTGAGCTGTGTCTCTTCTGAATGGCAAGGCCGACCCAGGGGGAGCTCGCTGTATGCTGAGGGTGAGTCCTCATCAGGGGGCATCCTCAGCCCAGAGCTGCAGAGCTGGCCTTGTAGGTTGCCCTCCTCACCCGCTCTGCTGACCCTCATGGTAGCAGCCTTCCCTCCTCTCAGGTAGATCGTTCATGTCCCTAGACAGTCACCCCTGGTCTTGTGTTTTGTTATTTCTGCTTAGCTCAGCTATTCGGGCTGGTGAAGAATGTCCCTCCCTTGTATGTCCTCTTGTGTTTATTCTGGGCTACTGTTTCTTGCACTGCTGCATTCGTCAATACAGTAATCAATTTGCCTTTTATCTTCTTATTTGAAATCCTTCTTTTTTAATTTCCTATTTACTTTGACAGGATTCTTTCTTTTTTTGTATTTTGTTGATTTTTTTTTTAATGTTTGTTTATTTATTTTGAGAGAGAGAGAATATCCCAGGCAGGCTCCACGCTCTCAGTGGGACATGGAGCTCAATCCCACGAGCTGTGAGATCGTGACCTGAGCCAAAATCAAGAGCTGTACACTCAGCTGATTGTGCCACCCAGGTGCTCCTGTTTTGTTAATGTTTTGAAAGAGGCACATGGATGTGTGCATTAGTGTTTGTCCATCTTCTGATAGCCCACAATAAATATTTGTCAAATCTAATTCCCAAAAGGCCTTTAGAGGATAATTTATGAGAGTAAAGCAAAATAGGACTGGTTCATCTTTGATGTTCTCTAAAACTTCTCTCTAGATGAACAGATTTTCAGTAGACTTAGTGTTCTGTTTGTGCATCTTTTAAAAATGGGTTAAATAAGTAAGTTTGTATAATAGCATGTTTCGTTGACACTGAGATGTCTTGATGCTTGATCTTATCACGAACTATCAATGGAATGTTTCCACATAACCAGTCACTGCTGTTATTTGATGTGATCGATGCCATATAAGAACATCCCAATTTCAGAGATGTTAAAACATACCTTAGAATCGTATAAAATTGGCTCATTGGGCACAGTGCCCTTCCCCATCATTTTCCCATCGATTCCTTCACTTTGAAGTCTAATTAATTTATTTTTTCTTGTGTATGTGTACTTCATACAAGTTTTTGTTGGAATTATTTCACCAAAAATAAGTGTTTTTAAATTAAATTTCAAGCACTTAGGGTTAGTGGTATCTTAACCAGAAATGTTCACTCTGAAACACTAAACTCAAGTCTTTGTACCTCAATGTGTGCTTCATCCGGTGGTTCTCCTAATTGTATCTGAGCTCCATATACTTTACAAATTTTTTGTTCTTTGTTTTTTTTTTACATTTATCTATTTTTGAGAAACGGAGTGAGACAAAGCGTGAGCAGGGGAGGGGCAGAGAGAGAAGGAGACACAGAATCTGAAGCAGGCTCCAGGCTCTGAGCAAGTGGTCAGCACAGAGCCTGATGCGGGGCTCGAACCCACAAACTGTGAGATCGTGACCTGAGCCAAAGTCGGATGCTCAACCGAGCCACCCAGGCACCCCTGAACTCCATATACTTTTGAATCCTCTCCTGTTAGCAGAAAAGAACCCTTGGATGATAGACTGAACATTTTTGGAACTGCAAGAATCTTCTATTTTTTTGCAGGAATAGTCTCTCAATCCTACGACAAGTCTTAGTCTTAGGAGCAAAATGAGAAAGATTTTCTCGTTTCTTTATTCCACTTCTCATCTCTGCTTCCCATCTCCCATGGATTTCCAGGACTTTAACTTTGTTTAAAATACATACAAGTTTACTTATACTAACATAAATATAAGTATGCTAATATATTAGTGGTCTAGTAGTACTCGTTTATTCTTTGGGTACTGACTTTGTTGTCGTTATTACTGAAGATAGCCGTAATGTTTCTTTTAAAAGTAGAACCAGTGAATTGAATTTTATGAAGTAATGTGTTGAATATTTTCCTTTCAGATTCTGGAAGAAGCAACTGAAGAGGAAACGGCACTTCATAATCGAATTATGCCCACTGTGGTTCGCCCTCCAAAACAGCTGCTTCCTGAATCTACACATGCGGGAAACCAAGAAATGGTGCGAAATCACGTTAAGTTGGATAATACTTACCTTAATACTTAAGTTAATACTTAACTGTTAACGTTCATGTTCAGTCCTCATTTTGAACTCTTGCTAGAAGATGAAATCACATGTCCTTTATTTAATTCTTAGGCAGATACGAATATTTTAGCTGCATTTATCCAAAACTACACATCTGGTGTGTGTCGCAGGCACTCTGTGTGTAAAACATTGAGATGTAATTCTAATTACCATTACTTTTCCTTACTATTTATTGAACAACTTAGGCCTTGTGATTTAAACAGTGATTAATCCTTTAAATTCCTATGATTTAGCAGAAAGAATATGTGAATGGCTTTATTTTTAGGTGAATTTTAAAATGTTTCCCCTTAGTTTATTTTTAGTACTTAATATGTTAATATTTTAGGATAACAAAGTATTTGAAAATAAGCACACAGGAGCGCCTGGGTGGCGCAGTCGGTTAAGCGTCCGACTTCAGCCAGGTCACGATCTCGCGGTCCGTGAGTTCGAGCCCCGCGTCAGGCTCTGGGCTGATGGCTCAGAGCCTGGAGCCTGTTTCTGATTCTGTGTCTCCCTCTCTCTCTGCCCCTCCCCCGTTCATGCTCTGTCTCTCTCTGTCCCAAAAATAAATAAACGTTGAAAAAAAAAAATTCAAAAAAAAAAAAAAAAAAGAAAATAAGCACACATTAAAAAAAAAAAGGAGATAGTAGAGAAGCAATCTTGAAACCTGACTTTGAAATACTCAAAGCTCTTTGCTATTTTTTAGATAATGTTTTGTGCATGTATAAAGTTTTTTTTTTTTTTATAACTTGAGTATGTTGATGAGTCTAATATGTACTATTTCTTTATTCTCTTTGTTTTATTTTTAGGAGCTGTTTGAACTTCCAGTAAGTGAAGAATGTTTACTTGTTACTTAAGGATATGTGTTTTAATTCCAAAAAAATAACAAATGCTTTGTGCATCTATTGAAATCATACAGGCTATTTATGAGATAGGAATTGTTCGTCAGTTTCCGTTTTCTTCTGCTTTGCAACGTATGAGTGTGGTTGCAAGGGTGCTAGGGGATAAGAAGATGGATGCCTACATGAAGGGAGCACCTGAGATCATTGCTAGTCTTTGTAAACCTGAAACAGGTAAGGAATCAACTAGGCTTTGAATGAAATTGTTATTTGTGTAAGCTTGTAGTTGCAATTTTAACAATGGCGTTTATTTTTTCCTTTTTAAAAGTTCCTACTGATTTTGAAAAAGTTCTGGAAGATTACACTAAACAGGGCTTCCGCGTAATTGCTCTTGCACACAGAAAATTAGAATCGAAACTGACTTGGCATAAAGTACAGAATATTAGCAGGTAATGTGGATGAACAGTTATTCTACAGCTTTTCCGGTAATGTATAGTTTATATGTCATGTACAATAATTTATATGTTGTGAGTATGTATGAAATATTTATTTTTTATTTAAATCCAAGTTAGTTAACATAGAGTGTAATAGTGTTTTCATAAATAGAATTTAGTGATTCATCACTTAACATATAACACGCAGTGCTCATCCCAACAAGTGCCTTTCTTAATGCCCATCGCGCATTTAGTCCACCCCCCCCACCCACAACCCCTCCAGCAACCTCTATTTGTTCTTTATATTTAAGAGTTTTGTATGATTTGTCTCCCTGTTTTTATATTATTTTTGCTTCCCTTCCCTTATGTTCATCTGTTTTGTATCTTTAATTCCACATATGCAGAAGTCACATGATATTTGTCTTTCTCTGACTTATTTCGCTTAGCATAATATACTCTAGTTCTATCCACATTGTTGCAAATGGCATGATTTCATTGTTTTTAATCACCGAGTAATACTCCATTGTATATATATGCTACATCTTCTTTATCCATTCATCTGTTGATGGACATTTGGGCTCTTTCCATACTTGGCTATTGTCGATAATGCTGCTATAAACATTGGAGTGCATGTGCCCCTTCGAAAGAGCACACCTGTGTTCTTCGGATAAACACCTAGTGGTGCAAGTGCTGGATCATAGGGTAGTTCTATTTTTAATTTCTTGAGGAATCTCCATACTGTTTTTCAGAGTGGCTGCACCAGTTTGCATTCCCACTAGCAAAGGGTTCCTTTTTCTCCGCATCCTCACCGACATCTGTTGTTGCCTGAGTTGTTGATTTTCGCCATTCTGACAGGTGTGAGTTGGTATCTCACTGTGGTTTGGATTTGTATTTCCCTGATGATGAGTGATGTTGAGCATTTTTTTCATGTGTCGGTTGGCCATCTGGATGTCTTCTTTGGAGAAATGTCTATTTGTGTCTTTTGCCTGTTTCTTCACTGGATTATTTGTTTTTTGGGTGTTGAGTTTGATAAGTTCTTTATAGATTTTAGATACTGACACTTTATCTGATATGTCATTTGCAAATATCTTCTCCCATTCAGTTGGTTGCCTTTTAGTTTTGCTGATTGTTTCCTTTACTGTGTAGAGGCTTTTCATCTTAATGAGGTCCCAGTAGTTCATTTTTGCTTTTGTTTCCCTTGCCTCTGGAGATGGGTTGAGTAAGAAGTTGCTGTGGCTGAAGTCAAAGAGGTTTTTGTCTGCTTTCTCCTCGAGGATTTTGATGACTTCCTGTCTTACGTTTAAGTCTTTCATCCTTTTTGAGTTTATTTTTGTGTATGGTGTAAGAAAGTGGTCCGGTTCATTCTTCTGCATGTCGTTGTCCAGTTTTCCCAGCACCACTTGCTGAAGAGACTGTCTTTATTCCATTGGATATTCTTTCCTGCTTTGTCAAAGATTAGTTGGCCATACGTTTGTGGGTCCATTTCTGGGTTCTCTGTTGTGTTTCATTGATCTGTGTGTCTGTTTTTGTGCCAGTGTTATACTGTCTTGATGACTACAGTTTTGTAATACATTTGAAGTCTGGGATTGTGATGCCTCCAGCTTTGGTTTTCTTTTTCAAGATTGCTTTGGCTATTTGGGGTCTTTTCTGATTCCATACAAATTTTAGAATTGTTTGTTCTAGCTCTGTGAAGAATGAGGGTGTTATTTTGATAGGGATTATATTGAATATGCAGATTGCTTTGGGTAGTATTGATATTTTAACAATATTTTTTGTTCTTCCAGTCTGTGAGCATGGAATGTTTTTTCCATTTTTTTGTGTCTTTGATTTCTTTCATAAGATTTCTATAGTTTTCAGTGAATAGCTTTTTCACCTCTTTGGTTAGGTTTATTCCTAGGTATTTTATGGTTTTTGGTACAATTGTAAACAGTATCAATTCCTTGATTTCTCTTTCTGCTACTTCATTATTGGTGTATGGGAATGCAACTGATTTCTGTGCATTATTAATATATCCTGCAACTTTGCTGAATTCATGGATCAGTTCAAGCAGTTTTTTTGGTGGAGTCTTTTGGGTTTTCCAATAGAGTGTCATGTCATCTGTGATAAAGTTTAACTTCCTCCTTGCCAGTGTGTGTGCCTTTTCTTTTTGTTGTCTGATTGCTGGGGCTAGGACTTCCAGTACTGTGTTGAACAGCAGTGGTAAGATTGGACATCCCTGTCATGTTCCTGACCTTGGGGGGAAGCTTTCACTTTTCCCCCATGGAGGATGATATTAGCTGTGGTCTTTCATAAATGGCCTTTATGATGTTGAGGTATGATCCTTCTAACCCTACGTTCTTGAGATTTTTTTTATCAAGAAAGGATGCTATATTTTGTCAAAATGCTTTCTCTGCATCTACTGAGAGAATCATGTGGTTCTTATCCTTTCTTTTATTAATGGGATGTATTACATTGATTGATTTGCAGATATTGAACCATCCCTACAGCCCAGAAATAAATCCCACTTGATCATGGTGAAGAATTTTTTAATGTATTGTTGGATTTGATTTGCTAGTATCTTCTTGAGAATTTTTGCATCCATGTTCATAGGGAAATTGGTCTGTAATTCTCCTTTTTAGTGGAGTCTTTGTCTGGTTTTGGATCAAGGTAATGCTGGTTTCGTAGAATGAGTTTGGAAGTTTTCCTTCCATTTCTGTTTTTTGGAACAGCTTCAGGAGAATAGGTATAAACTCTCCTTTAAATGTTTGGTAGAATTCCCCTGGGAGACCATCTGGCCCCGGACTCTTGTTTGTGGGAGATTTTTGATTATTGATTCAGTTATGGGTTATGGGTCTGTTCCAATTTTCTATTTCTTCCTATTTCAGTTTTGGTAGTTTATATGTTTCTAGGAATTTATCCATTTCTTCCAGATTGCCCAGTTTGTTGGCATATAATTTCTCATAATATTCTCTTGTTATTTGTATTTCTGAGGTGTTGGTTGTGATTTCTATTCTTTCATTCATGATTTTATTTATTTGGGTCCTTTCCTTTTCCTTTTTAATCAAATCTAGCTACGGGTTTATCAATTTTGTTCATTCTTTTAGAGAAACAGCTCCTGGTTTCATTGTTCTGTTCTACTATAATTCTTCTTCTTTTTTTCTTTCAATATCATTGATTTCTGCTTTAATCTTTATTATTTCCCTTCTTGCGCGCACTTTGGCTTTGTCTGCTGTTCTTTTTCCAGCTCCTTTAGGTGTTAAGTGTAGATTGTGTATTTGAGACCTTGTCTTCCTTCTTTAGGAAGGCCTGGATTGCTATATACATCCCTCTTAGAGAGAGAGAGAGAGAGAGAGAGAGAGAGCGAGCAAAGCAGGGGAGGGGCAGAGAGACTGAGACACAGAATCGAAGCAAGCTCCAGGCTCTGAGCTGTCAGCACAGAACCCAATGCAGGGCTTGAACTCATGGATCTTGTGATCATGACCTGAGCCAAAGTTGGACGCTTAACCAACTGAGCCACCCAGGCACCCTGGCTTCTATGTACTTTTTAATTTCCTCTTTAATTTCTTGTTTAACCCATTCATTCTTTAGTAGGATGTTCTTTAGTCTCCAAGTATTCATAGTCTTTCCAAATTTTTTCTTGTGGTTGATTTCGAGTTTCATAGCATTGTGGTCTGAAAATATGCAAGGTGTGATCTCTGTCTTTTTGTACTTGTTGAGGGCTGATTTGTGTCCCAGTATGTGATCCATTCTGGAGAATGTTCCACGTGCACGCAAAAAGAATGTATTCTGCTTTAGGATGAAATGTTCTGAATATATCTGTAAGTCCATTCAGTCCAGTGTGTCATTCAAAGCCATTGTTCCTTGTTGACTTTCTGCTCAGATGATCTGTCCATTGCTGTAAGAAGGGTGTTGGAAGTCCCCTACTATTATGGTATCGTTATCAATGAGTTTCTTTAGGTTTGGGATTAATTGACATATATTTGGGTGCTTCCACGTTGGGGACATAAATATTTACAATTGTTAGATCTTCTTGGTGGATAGACCCCTTAATTATGACATAATGCCCTTCTTCATCTCTTGTTACAGTCTTTATTTTAAAATCTAGTTTGTCTGTTAGAAGTATGGCTACTCTAGCTTTCTTTTGACGACCATTATCATGATAGCTGGTTCTTCATCTCCTTATTTTCAAACTGCATGTGTCTTTGGGTCTAAAATATGTCTCTTGTAAGCAGTATATAGATCTCACCGACCTGCTATCAAGCACCCCTCCTTTGTCTCAGGCCTCCATCCACTCCCTGCCTCTACCCTGTGTCCAAGCCATTTGCCTGTCAGGCAGCACCTCCTTCCAGAGTTTTATCTCAGATGGGGTTGTGTTTCAAAACCCCACACTTCATACACCACCACCACCACCACCACCACCCCCACCCCTGCCCTTCACCGGCCTGGAGCCACGCTGACTCTTTGGGGGAGGGTCTCACTGAGCAATTGCTGTGTGCCTGCTTGCCCCAGAAAACATTTGTGTGATAGTGCAGTGGCAGAGGTTTGGAGATTGTGGCTGATCAGAACACACAGCCAGAGCCAGGGTTTGCTGTATTCTGGTGTCTCTGTCTCGGTACCAGCAAATGTGACTGCTCTCTGGGGTCCTAAATGCTCTCCAAGCAAGGGAACCACTTCTCCCCGTGGTTCCCTCAGACCCCTCAGACCCTGCTGCCTACTCCTGGTGATTTGCCCTGCTTCCTCACCAGAGCACCACCAGGCACTGAGCTCCACTGTTCAATCCTGGTGGTGTTGAAACCCTCTCCTTTCTTCCTGTCAGTGGTTTTGGGGGACAGATTTCTTGTTCAGTTTCCTGTGAGTGTTTTCACTCTTTCTCTTTCTCTCCAGCTACTTTCAGGGGAGTGTTTTTCCTGCACTCTCCTGATGTGCCGCACACTCCCCCTTTCTTTTTCCTTTCTCTGCAAAAATAGCTCCCTACCCTCTGTGGCTTTTCTCTTTCTCAGTTCGCCTGTCCACACTGTACCTGCCGAGTTCTCTGGCTCAAGTTATGCAGATTGTTGTGTTAATCCTCAGATCAATTTCCTGGGTGTGCAAAATGGTTTGGTGCTGATCTAGCTGTGTTTCAGGGACGAGACAAGCTGAGGATCTCCATGCTGCTTAGCCATCTTTCCAAAAACCCTATTAAATATTTATTGAATGTATGGAACTGTACCTTATGCAGTGTTTGTTTTAGTTGATTGAGATACAAGTACAAATCTTTGAAACCCTTCTCAGTTTGTTAAATATTTATTTAGTGCCTGCTATGTGTCAGGTATGTTCTAGGAACATAATTATGTTTGAAAACATAAACATAATTCTATAGTAGTTTGTTTTTCCCAAATAAAATACTTGGTTTTGCCCAGTTGTTTGAACCAAGTATTATTTTGGCCAGAGTAGCATGAGTCCTAATAACTAATTACCACCTTTCCCCACCTCCCTGCTTCCAAAGGTCGAATGACATAACCATCATCACGTTTACTTTTCTCCAGTCTTTTCCACTCTTTAATTTGTGTTTCATAGTGCCTCCAGAGAGCTTTTTAACACACCGGTCTCTAGTTGGAATTCTTTTTTTTTTTTTTTTTTTTAACGTATATTATTTTATTTTTGAAAGAGACAGAGCACAAGCATGGGAGAGGCAGAGAGAGAGGGAGACACAGATTCCAAAGTGGGCTGCAGGCTCTGAACTGGCAGCACAGAGCCCAACATGGGACTCGAACCCACGAACCGAGAGATCCTGAGCCGAAGTCAGACACTTAATTGACTGAGCTGTCCAGGTGCTCCTCTAGTTGGAATTCTTATAAATGGCTTCCCATCATCTACTGGAAGAGTTTACTGTTAGGAAAATGTATCAGGAAAGAAAGAAAACAAAACACGCAACACTTAATTTGAAAAAAAAAAAAAAAAAGGATGAATTACACAGGCAGATAAGAATCAGAAAAAGGCATACAAATGGCAGATGAACACATGAAAAGGGTAGTACACTTTATTTAGTTCTTTGAGGAACTACAAAATAAAACCACAGTGAGACATCACTTCTTTCCTAAGGTTGGAAAAGTTGAAAATTTTGACAATACCAAATGTTAGTGATGGCTTGGGAAAATTTTAACAACATACTGCTACTACACTATTGTAGATTCATAATAAACATGTGTAGTACCTATCAAAATTTGAATTTGCTTATACAGTTTGACCCAGCAAGTGCAGTTCTAAGAATCCAGATTAAAGAGCTGTTTCTATGTGTGCGTAAGGTTCATGTTTAAATAGTGCAAATAACATAATACCCATAGGGCAATGGCTAAACTATGGGCTGTTAACATTGCTGTTAATAACAACTCCTCCTGCTGTCAAAGTAGAGCATTCCTATAAAATCGTTCCTAAGCTGAAATGGCTTAAAATGAAGAAACAGTTACAATTAATGTATGTGGAAAAATTTTTGCTTCCAGACGCCAAAAATAATCTCTTTGAAGCTTTTCTTATAGCGTAGGACACATCTTGCTAATTCAGGCCCAGAAAAAATCAAGGTAGAGTAAGAAGCTCACAGACACAGTTCAAAACTATGCGTCTTGATGCTGAGATGCAGATTATAATCCCCAGGGAAGGAACTGGGGAGCACCTCTCTCTCTGCGTGGAAGTGCGCTGCTTCTAAAATGGCTTGCTGCAAAACACATGTTGGACGCTATATTTGCCTCTTATTTTTTTTTCTCGAAAGCAAAAAATCTTCAGGTTTCTTTTGGTTAGTGAAAATGAGTAACGTAGGCCTTTCGTAAAAGTGAAATGGCCTAATGTGAACTTGGAAAAAGTGGGAGATCCCTGTATCTCAGGCACACTAAGTGAAAAGAGTAGGATGGTGTTTATATTTGTTGCGCAATCCTGTTTTACCAAATGAGAACTAAGGAGTGGAGTGGCTAGCCCAGTAACTAAAAGGAAAAACTGCATTAGGAATTCTGCCTATTGAAACAATATTTGGGGGTGAAGCATGTTTAAGCATGAACGTTTCAAAAAAAAAGAAAAGCATTAGCCAGATCTGATGGATATGCGTGGTTGGGAGCTACACATGTACAATGTTACGTTCTAATTCTGGTGAAGGGCATGTTAGGCTCTTTCTCTACAGCTTCACCTTTTGCTGGGACCTTTAAAACTACTGATTTGTCTGTAGTTCTTAAGCCTGTCATATTCAGACATCATTGCGTGCCCTTGAGTAGGCTGTTCCTTCTGCCCAGGATATCCTGTCCCTGTTTCTCTCTTTCTCTACTCTCCTTTCACGTGCTTCAACCAAGAACCTCTCTGTATTTCCATCTTATCTTACAAGAGCAGATTTTGACATTTCTCTCATAGCTTGAACCTTTCTATCTTGAGTTGAATATTGGATTATTCATTCATTAGAGAACAATATTGCCATGACCTGTATCATTCGTTGGAGAGTAAGGAAACCAGTAGCAGCCAGAACCTAGCAGATCATGGGAACACGGCTTGTAGTGCTTTGACCCCAGAGTTTTCACATCAGTACAACTGTGTTCTTTGAAATGCATTTTCAGGCTTCAAGGCTTATTTTTCCTATCACCACCAGCAGTGTCATTTGTATTGCTTCTTAACTGTTCTTTGATACCTTTACCACCCATACATAAATATAAATTATATTTCAGAGTGTTTTATGTTTTAGAGCTATGTGCTTAATAAGCACCTTTATTGAATTTTGTGTAGAAAAACCAGTTGGTTATTGCCAGTCTGAAATTTTGGTTCCTAATCTCAGCCTTCTTTCTCCATTGAAAACAAAACAAAACAAAACAAAACCTGTTTCTGTGATACGGTTCTGGTAGTTTGAAATTTCTTTTTTTTTTTTTTTTTTTAATTTTTTTTCAACGTTTATTTATTTTTGGGACAGAGAGAGACAGAGCATGAACGGGGGAGGGGCAGAGAGAGAGGGAGACACAGAATCGGAAACAGACTCCAGGCTCTGAGCCATCAGCCCAGAGCCTGATGCGGGGCTCGAACTCAGGGACTGCGAGATCGTGACCTGGCTGAAGTCGGAGGCTTAACCGACTGCGCCACCCAGGCGCCCCAGTTTGAAATTTCTTAAGAATGCATCCATTTCCATGATAATGCACATGTTATTTTTGCATGCATCTCTTTGCTTGCATGTCTGTTTTCTCTCTCTCTCTCAATCTCTCTCTCTCTCTCTCTCTCTCTCTCTCTCTCTCTCTGTCTCTCTCTCATACACACACACACACACAAACACACACACATCACAACCAAAAAAATGCCTTGAGAGTACAGATCATACCTTTTCATCTTTGACCTTCCAATGACTGGTAGTACTACTTGGTACAGAGTGGATACTCAACTTTTGAAGGAATTGTGTCCTGATAGCTATTGAGTATTTGTAAATATTCTCAGAGACCCATTTCTGGGGCCCAAATAGATCTCATTGTCAGACTGCTAATAGGTTTAATATCACACTTCTAGAATCAAGAATTTGATCAAAGGGCACATGGGTGGCTCAATCAGTTAAGCATCTGACTCTTGATTTTGGCTCAGGTCATGATCTCACAGTTCATGAAATCGAGCCCTGAGTTGGGCTCTGCTCACAGTGTGGAGCCTGCTTTGGATTCTCTTTGTCTCTCTCCCTCTGTGTGTGTCTCTCTCTCTCTCTCTCTCTCTCTCTCTCTCTCTTTCTCTGTCTCTCTCTGCTTGCATGTGCTATCTCATTCTCTCTCAAAATAAATAAAACAAAGAATTTGATCAAGACTTTTCTAAAATTCTTCAAAGACTTGATCATAATACAGTATAACTATTGAATGTGCTTATAGTCAAATTTTTTCCTTTTCTCTGGACATTTAAGTTAGGGTATATTGTGTGGAGGTGGGGACAGTAAAGCATAGATTTATTTATGCTTATTCATTTTGCAGGTGGAATATAAGATGAACATTCCTTAGTACTACAAGTGTTTAGTATCTTACAAAGATAACATTTCCAAATTATCCTTATTCTCACATTTCCAAAGATGAAATTTAATTTCATTTATATCTCTTGGGAATTGTTTTTCCAGATATAAGTTTGAGATATTGAACTCAAACACATTTATGCTTTATTCAACATACAAAATGGTTTGATGTACAATTTATGGGTATTTTACATTGCTTTATCAGTATAAAGAGAACAGATACTGTTTCATTATGTGTTAAAATTTCTAAACCATTATGTGTTAAAATTTCTTTTTCTGCAGAGATGTCATTGAAAACAACATGGATTTTATGGGATTAATTATAATGCAGAACAAATTAAAGCAAGAAACCCCTGGAGTACTTGAAGATTTGCATAAAGCCAACATTCGCACGGTCATGGTCACAGGTTAGACTTTATAAAAGGACACAGGAAAAATTGAGTGTGACTCTTAGAGTTCAAGTTATATAATGTGGTGGAATGACCAGACAGTTATAAAAGCACATAGTGGCTTCATCCTCCCATGCCCCATTTCAGCTCAGAATATTCTTCAAAGTTATAACTTTGTAATACTCTTGTAAGGGCTAGCAAATTCTATTTATAGAAACAGTAAAATGGTGAAGGGCATACTGTAAAAATTTAGATACTGCTCCTTTTTTGTTACCTCTCTTTAATAATACATTATAGCAGTTATTATATCTTGTGCTATTTGCAGGTTTGTTTTCCCTATTAGAATATACGATTCTAGAGGGGGAAGACAATGTTTTGTTCATTTTGGGGTCTTCTGCAATTTTTAAAACTGCGCTAGATGCATGAAAAATGATTAACAGATATTTGTTAGAATTACATTTTTATGTATAAGAGTATGTTCATTATCATTGCTTGAATGCATACTAGTGAAGATAGCCATTGTTTGATTTGTTTGTGATTTTTGACTACTATTCTAAGTGATTCTCCTGGTATTATGCTGTTGATAAATGTTATGTAATTCCCATTCCTTAGCTTTGTGAAACTGTGGCAGCTCCTAAGTGTTTTTTCTTAGTAAATAATCATAATTAAGGTAGTCACTTTATGGCTTTATATATTCACTAAGCCTTATATGGAAAGGGCACGTGTACATTTTTTTTGTTTGTTTGTTTTAGACTCTGAGACCCGTCCAATAGTATACTTATTACTATGTAGCTCAAGTAGATACATTTATTAGCATCCCAGCAATTCCTTGCTTCTAATGATTCCTCCTTGAAAGCACTTTCCTCTTTCTCTGCTGTGACAAACTGTGGCTTTGGTTCCCAAGGGGGGGGGGTCACTCTTGTCATAGGAGGATGCCCTTGGAAATAATGTGTGGAAATTGGGGGAAGAAGTAATATTCCCCTTCCGTTCTGGCAGCAGTGAACTTCTCATACCTTTGCTGGCTTTTCACATATGTTTATATTTTCTTCTCTTGAGCCTGTCCTTACAGGGCTTCTTTTCAGTTCTTGCCTTTTCGCAACGGAGAGGTTCTCTTTATATCTTGTAAAGATTGCATTCTTGTTACCTTCTTTATCTTTTTGCTTTTGTAATCCATTCTTTTTTTTTTTTCCCCCTGTGATCTTAGGCATTCTTGTACAGACTACCGGTCACTCTTGAGTTATTTGAACAAATAGTTTTTGAGCACCTGCTGTGTGTGTGACACGGTGCCAGGCATTGGTGGGTGCTACCAGTGCATGACAAAAAGATTCAGAATGTATCTGACTTTAAAAAGTGTGGGTAAGAGTGGTCTGTTTAGCATATGTGTGCTGGAGTTATTTGAGGCTTCCTTTGAAAAGTATGTTTTGATTTTTGGTATTTTGAAGCTCCAAGGGTAAGACTGTACAGGATCCTCGTTTTGCCAAGCGTAGTCAGGGGGTAATAGAGATTCTGGGTAAGTATTGTTGTCAAGTACATTTATGTTTCCATTTTAATTTTAACATATTGTCAATATTTTGAACATTAGGTGACAACATGTTGACTGCTGTCTCTGTGGCCAGAGACTGTGGAATGATACTACCTCAGGATAAAGTTATTATTGCTGAAGCATTACCTCCGAAGGATGGGAAAGTTGCCAAGATAAACTGGCATTATGCAGACACCCTAACACAGTGCAGTAATTCATCAGCCATTGACTCGGAGGTAATGTCAAGATGATTTTTTCCTTTTGAAGCTTGCTTGTTTGAATTTAGTCTGAAGAAATAAAAAGTGGTGCATTAAAATACAACACAACAAAACATAAATGAAAACAGACGCCTGGGCTGTCTCCTCAGAGATTGATTCATTAGGACTAGGTAAGACCCAGGTACCTCAAATTGTGGATATTTAGCCAAAGCTGAGAAGCACCATTTTAAAGTATAAGAATCCCAGGTATTTATCCTATTTTAAAAGTAGCGATAAATGATACAAGTGGTCCATAATGTTTCATTCATGCATTATTTCAAACTGAAGCTGATATTTAGCCTTTGTTTATTTGTTTTAAATAAACATCACTGGATGATTACCTTAACATTGAGTTTCTTTTCACTTTCAAAAAATGTTAAACTTTGATTGTTTTATGTAAAATATCAAATGAAAGAATTTAGTTTTGGATCTTATTTATTTGTTTATTTATTTATTTATTTATATGTTTTTTTTGAGAGAGACAGAAAGAGCGAGCCTGAGTTGGGGAGGGGCAGAGAGAGAGGGAGACACAGAATCAGAAGCAGGCTCCAGGCTCCAGCAGAGAGCCTGAAATGGGGCTTGAACTCACGAACTGTGAGATCATGACCTGAGCTGAAATCGGACACTTAACTGACTGAGCCATCCAAGCACCCCATAGATCAGATATATTTAAAATAGGATTGGGGCGCCAGTCGGTTGAGCATCTGACTTCGGCTCAGGTCATGATCTCACAGTTTGTGAGTTCAAGCCCCGCATCAGGTTCTGTGCTGACAGCTCGGAGCCTGGAACCTGCTTTGGATTCTGTGTTTCCTTCTCCCTCTGCCCATCCCCCTCTTGTGCTCTGTCTCTCTCTGTCTCTCAAAAATAAATAAATAAATGTAAAAAAAATTTTTTTTTTTTAAATTAAAAAATAGGATTGTATTACTCGGTTTGGCTGCCTAAATATTGTTTTGAATGTCTTGTACATAGGCTATTCCAATTAAATTGGTCCATAATAGCTTAGAGAATCTTCAAGTGACTCGTTACCATTTTGCAATGAATGGAAAATCATTTTCAGTGATATTGGAACATTTTCAAGACCTTGCTCCTAAGGTTAGTGACTTGGGTTTATGTATGTTTGTGTTCATAAGAATACATTGTGAATAGTATTTTAAAGAAATTCATATTTTTTTCAGTTGATGTTGCATGGCACTGTTTTTGCTCGTATGGCACCTGATCAGAAGACACAATTAATAGAAGCATTGCAAAATGTAGAGTAAGTATTGGTGGTGTTTTATTTTTATGAATTGTAATTTCATTTTCAAACCCAGAAAAGTAACTGATATTTCATGTGTATAGAATTGTCACCTGCAAGATAGGTGATAACTCTAAGTGCCTCTTTACAAGAGGCTCATGTACTCATTTATTTAGCGAAAATAAATATCCACAATTCCTTTTCCAGGTACTATCTTTTAGATAGAGTTCATTTACTCAGCTTCTAGAAGTGACTTTATAGTTTCTGTAAATAATTATGTTTCCAGTTTTAAAGGGAGAAATCTTTACTGATAACCTTAAAAGTAGGTTACTAAAGACTGTACAGGCCTAAGACCTTTGTTCTACAGATTAGGAAATTAAGATGCCAAATAATAAACTATTTGCACAGCTTGTGACAGAAATGGGACAATAACCCAGGTCATTTGACTTGCAAGCTGGTGCTGTTTACAAAGCAAAATGCCTGTGGTCAGTGTGGTAAAAAGATTTGTCAGTTTCAGTGGGGAGGTCTTGGTCTGTTAGCTGTTCATAATGTATTAGAAAATCCTTTTTTAAAAAAAATTTTTAGTGAAAAAATTTTTAATGTTTGTTTATTTTTGAGAGAAAGAGAGTGTGAGCATAGGAGGGGTAGAGAGAGAGGGAGACACAGAATCTGAAGCAGACTCCAGGCTCCGAGCTGTCAGCACAGGGCACGATGCAGGGCTCAAACTCATGAAGTGCAGATCATGACCTGAGCTGAAGTCAGACACTTAACTGACTGAGCCACCCCGGTGCCCCTGAAGAAATATTAAGTTAAATGTTGTTTATTTTAAAAAATTAATCGACATAATTTTTGTTTCTCAGTTACTTCGTTGGAATGTGCGGTGATGGGGCAAATGATTGTGGTGTAAGTATGGTTTTTGTGATTTATAATTCTTTCTCTACCCAAGTCCCATTCACAAAACTTAACTCCTTTTCTTCTTCAAACCATTAGGCTTTGAAGAGGGCACATGGAGGCATTTCGTTATCAGAGCTTGAGGCTTCAGTGGCATCTCCCTTTACCTCCAAAACTCCTAGTATTTCCTGTGTGCCAAACCTTATCAGGTAGCACAAATTGAAAATTTTCCCATTATCTCTTTGTGGCTTGCTCTAATAATGTAGAAAAAAATTATAGAAATGAGTATGAATTTGTTGTAATGGTGTATTAGTATATTCTATACCTAAGTTACCTTTCATCTCTTTCAGTTCTGCTTTGGTTTAGTTCTTTTGGTAGAAAAGTGCTTTGTTGTAGCTGTTGAATGTTGCTATTCATCTGTCAAGATATAATTGTGATTTGGAAGAGGAATTCAAAATGCTTTTATTCACATGCCAACATTTGTTTTCATAGGGAAGGCCGTGCTGCTTTAATGACTTCTTTCTGTGTGTTTAAATTTATGGCTTTGTACAGCATTATACAGTACTTCAGTGTTACTCTGCTATATTCTGTGAGTACCAACATTGCTTGTAGAGATGCTGCTTAGTGTTAAGGCATTTAAGCTAAAAAATTGAGTATGTATGCATCTACTAATTATGAAACTTACATAACTAGCATCTGTAAGTTTTCCTTTGGTTTGTTATATTTTGAGTAGCAGATTGAAAATCTCATTGATCTAGAATAGCATTTTCTTTAAGGCTGACAACTGTGGCTAAAGCCTCGTGAATAAAAGATGATTGTATTCTTTTTTTGCCTTTAGCTCAGATTGGGCGTCTTTCTTAGAACTCTTGAAAATGTCAAGCTGTGACATATTTCAGAATTGTGGTTAACCTTGCGATACATTTTCAGAAAAGGTCAGAATGAGAAAAGGTGTTTCAGCAGTAGTTTGTAGGACTTTATGCACTTGGAGAAAAAGTGTAAACAGTGATGTCCATAGGTAATCCACTGGATTTTATAATTGAAGTGAGATCACTTTAGAGTTTTCTCAAAATTAACATTAATGACATGCCAGGGAGTCTTTGTGAAAATATCCCTTCTACCTTGTAGAAAGTGTCAGGAGGGATGGTGTTAGATATTAAGCTTTGAGATACTAATTTTCAAGAATGTTGAATATTGTGAGTAAAAGCTTGTGTTTCCTTTTTGCCAAAAGGTTTAAGATTTATATTGAATGCATTTTTAGGAGATGCCTTTTATATTAATAAATTGAATGTTTGCAAACGTATGTTCTATGTCACTAATATCAAAGGCAAATGTGTTTTAATTTTTAAGCAAGTCCAAGTGTCATTTTAAAGTTGTCTTTATCGGGGTTGAGGGGGAGTGCATGGAGGGGGCCAACTGAAACCAAGGGAGGAAAATCTAAAGCCAGGGAAAATGGTATGAAAATAATTTCTCAAAACTAATTATGTTTTAAAAATCACTTCTGTAGATCTTAAGTAACCTGGGAGACTTCCAGTTTCTCTTCATTGATCTGGCAATCATTTTGGTAGTGGTATTTACAAGTGAGTATTTTGCTTTACTATCGATTTAAAAGCATGTGAAATTCTGATGTAACTCATTAAACTTTGGTAAATTTATATCAATAATTATAACAGTGCATACTTCTTCAGATTCCCTGTAAATATGTTCTTTTACTACTCATTGTTTTCATTTGCCCTATTTTATTGTTCTCTGTCCATGTTTTCCTGAAATATTTGAGAATAAGTTTGTGTTATCATGCCCCTTTGTCTCTGAATATTGTGTATATTGCCGTAAAACAAAGCCATTCTCTGACATAATTAAACATAGTTATGGGGCACCTGGGTGGTTCAGTCAGTTAAGCGTTCGATTTTGACTCAGGTCATGATCTCAGTTTGTGGGTTCAAGCCCCGCATCAGGTTCCGTGCTGACAGCTCGGAGCCTAGAGCCTGCTTTGGATTCTGTGTTTCCCTCTCTGTCTGTTCTTCGCCTGCTCGTGCTCTGTCTCTCAAAAACTAAACATTAAAAAACAAAACAAACCATAGTTATAAAGATCAGGAAATTTAACACATACAATATTATCTAACCCACAGCCCATAATCAAGTGTTGTCATATATCCAAATAATATCTTTTCTACTTATTTTGTTCCCCTAGTTCTCTAGACCAGGATCTAACCCAGGCTCACAAATTTCATTATCTTTTCTCTTTAGTCTTTTTTTAATCCAGAATATTACATCAGCCCTTTTTTGGGCATCTTGATGTTGACATTTATGAAAGAAGAGAAACCAAATATATGGATGTCTGATGTAGTCTCTTTAGACTTTGGCTATGAATTCTTGGCAGGAACATGGCAGAAGTGATGTTGTATCCTCAGTACAGCATATGAGGAGACACAAGATGTTGGTTTATTCTGGTCTTTGTGATTATATAAAAATAAGTAATGATGTAATGGGATATGACCCATTTAGTCAAATGAATATTCACAAGTTCATATTGGAAATAAATAGGGAGAGAAGGGAAAGCTCTTCCTGAGAGTAAAATGCAAACTAATAAATATAGAAGGAATGATGGGCTTAGACCATGAAAAGACCCTGATCTGATTCATCTGTTAAAACAGCTAATTCTATCCTGTGCATTAGACCAGCATCTCTGGCCTCTACCCCTACGTGCCAGTAACACAGCCACGGTTGTGGCAACCAAGAATATCTCCAGACATTGCCAGATGTTCTCAGGGGTCAAAAACATGTTGGTTGAGAACCACTGGATTAGATCGTCTTTAGTGGATACTAAAACTGGCGAATGAATGTTTAATGAGGAACAGGATTTTTACATAGTTTCAATATCTTTTTACAAATTACTTATCAATTATAAAGAGGAATGTTGTGGAGAAACTTGGGGGGCATCACCTTAATAAGTGATCAAAGCCTTTTTTGGTTACGGTTATGTTTATATAGCTTCCAACCTTTGTTAATGTCTTTTTAAGAGGAGAAAATATGTATTATTACTGTAGATTTGCAATTAAAGATTGAGAAATAAATAAATTTTTAGTTGAACATACAAGGATGGTGATTGATGTTATAGTTTATGTTTAGTATTCTTTTTACTTATACTAGTGTTTCTCTGAATTTCAGTGGGGTAATGTAAAAGTACTCATGAAAAAAATAGTACACTTTTGAAAAAGCCTAAATTGTTTACTTTTACAGATTACTTAAATCTGTATGACATCTGGATTGGGTTTTGGACAATTTTTATAGTAAAGATTTGTTAGAAATAAATTTAAGTTCCTAAATGAATCTGAGTTTTATAGCAACTAATTTAGATAAAACCTCCTCCTGTTTTTCTTCTCAATATAGTGAGTTTAAATCCTGCCTGGAAGGAACTTGTGGCACAAAGACCACCCTCAGGTCTTATATCTGGGGCCCTTCTCTTCTCCGTTTTGTCTCAGATCATCATCTGCATTGGATTTCAATCTTTGGGGTTTTTTTGGGTCAAGCAGCAATCTTGGTATGAAGTATGGCATCCACAGTCAGAGTAAGTTGGTCAATCCATTTAAAAAATGTGTGTAAGATATGTGTAACATGTATGCATGTAAAAATAAGTTTTAAAATTTATATAACAGTTCACAGGCAGCTTGATTAAATAGTTAAATTATTTGGCTTATATTTGATTATAAATATTATGGTAACTCCTTTTATCTGTAGAAAGATGGTCAGGCAAGGTCCTCATGGTCACTACCAACATGAGGATATTGGACCAGTTTCTTAATTTGCTACTGAGCTTTGCTCTCCTTACCTGTAAAGTGAGAAAGTTGAAATTAATCACTAGAGTCTTTCCTAAACCCAGAATATTTGTGTGTCGAACTTTTCTACCCTAAGTTTAGGAATTAGCATTTTAAAACAAACAATAGAAAAAAAACTCGTAAAAAAACTGCCAAGTGCTTCTCTTACTTATAAGGTAGAGTGTTCTGTCAGTGACAGATTATGATAACATTATTTTAATTAATCAAACATGTAAGCCATTCACTAAGGTAATTTTGTAGAATTAAATTTTTAGATGCAAACATTTATTTATAGTTTGCTTATAATGAAAGGAGATTGTCTTTAAAAGTTTCAGGAAACTTGGGGCGCCTGGGTGGCTCAGTCGGTATAGCGTCCAACTTCGGCTCAGGTCATGATCTCGCGGTTTGTGAGTTCAAGTCCCACGTCGGGCTCTGTGCTGACAGCTCGGAGCCTGGAGCCTGCTTCAGATTCTCTGTCTCCCCCACTCTCTGCTCCTCCCATGCTCATGCTCTGTCTGTCTCTGTCTCTCAATAATAAATAAATGTTAAAAAAAAATTTTTTTTTTAAAGTTTCAGGAAACTTTAAGAAATTCAACATTACTGTTTGCTTATATGTACATATGGACACTGCACAGAAAAAGAAATAGATGGAATTGTTCCGGAGTATCTTTCCAGAGTTCATTTGTAGTAGATTAACATTTTGTTACTAGTTGCCTGTGCTTATGTAGTTAGTGTTTTAGTAATGGGTATTACCTGTGTTTGACTGTCCTGCCCACCTGGGAGTAGAGCTCAAAGAGCACCATACATCGGTGAGAATATTGAGGGTCGTCTAGGTGCCAGGTGCTTTCCTAGGCATTGACAGAGTCATCCCTCATTCCTTAACAGTAACCCTGTGATGGCACAGGTGGTATCCACACTTATAGGTCAGGAAATGGGCTGAGAAATAAAGTAATATTTCCTCGATTAAGCCAAAAAATTGGTAGAGCTAAGGTCAGACCTAAGGTCTGTTAACCTTTACTGTGTTAAAATTACTCTCAAAATTTGATTTTTTAAAAAATTTTACCCCAGTATAATCCACATACAGTGTTATATTAGTATCATCCTTAAATTTAAACAATGAGTGGGGCTTATTTATTATGACATTTCTTCTAGTTTTTTAAACTGACTGGAATGTGACTAAAGAGAAGAGACACTTAACGCTGGTGTTGCGTGTTCCATATATTTTACCTTGATGTTGTTGGATCTCTTCCTATAAGCACCACCTTATTTCTATTTATGTTATGATAGTGATTGAGGACAGTGAACTTTTGGGAAGTGAGTATTGTGTTTAGTAATGTAAACATTTTTTGTGTTCTAGTGCTTGTAATACGACGAGAAGCCTGTATTGGAATTCTTCATACTTGGACAATGAAACCAAACCTGATACACATAATATACAAAATTATGAAAATACCACAGTGTTTTTTATCTCCAGTTTTCAGTACCTCATAGTGGCAATTGCCTTTTCAAAAGGAAAACCCTTCAGGCAACCTTGCTACAAGAATTGTAAGTTTGGCATTTGTTGTGATTTCTTTTATCCTGCTTCCTTTCTTTAAAAATAATGTAAGAAGAGTAGAGTTGAAACTGTTCTTTCAATGTGAAATAGGTCTTCATGAATAGAATGAACCTAGTGATTTAGATGTTTACTGTCTTGTTTTGTTCTCATGGGAGCTGCCAGTCTAAAGTTTAAAATTGAAGCCACCCTGTTCTAAACATTCCTGGTTTTCACATCCTATTGCTTCTGGCTCCAGCTTTTATTTTTACAGCACGTTGCAGACAGAGTTAGAATTAGAAGCAGGAACAGAGGATCTTCAGTTGGAACAGTGGGTATTGCTCTCTGCTGCTGGGCGGTCTGCACAGTGCCAACTGTCTTCCTGTCATTTTTGACACTGGTGCAGACAGCGTTCACCTGCAGTTCTTTCTTTCTGTCACCTCCGCATCCACTGCCGAAAGGGCCAGTAGAAGGGAGTCTTGTGCCGGTGTCAAACTTGTCTACCTATGGCAGTAGGAGATAGCATTTCGATTAATCAAACTTGGAGCTTATAGGGAAAAACATCAATTGCCAATTTTTTTAAAATTTGAGAATATACTAATATCTGGGACAACTTAATTTTTGTCATATAAAACTTCAGATATTTGCAATATTATAGAATGAATAGTAGTTATTCTTTGTTGTAGATGTAAAGAAATGCTGGTGTTCTACTTGGCAAACTGGTCACAGATTTCGGTAAATTATACCTGTCATGTCAGTTTACAGCGCATTTTCACATTATTTTATTCTTCTACCCTATGTGGTTTGTAGGTCAAGTTTTATTGCTTCATACATTTGGACAGGTTAAGATGATTCAAGTATCAATATTGTCATCTGTTTTTACTTTTTTTTTTTTTCACAAAAACTGATATTATCTAATAAGTAGAAAGTATATTACTGAGACCATATTGGAAGCATGCTTTGGGACAAAAAGCCTTCCATAGAAGGTCAATCACTTCTTCTAAGAGGACTTTGTAACTAAAGTTAGCTTTAGTTGAGGTGAACTTAGTGAAAGTTGATGTATGTATTTTAGTTTTAGTTCCATATTTTTAAATTTCAAGGAAATATTTAGCATGCCCAAGGTTAGCTGAAACATCTGTCAGAGAATAATGCCTCCCCCCCTTTTTTTAATTAAGAAAACTGGTGTTCAGACTGTTTGGTAAGCAAGATAGCTGTGTCAGGAAAGTTAATTTTAGAGGTCTGAGAAAATCTACCATATCCATGCTTCTCCAATTAAAAAAAAGATTGTTTTCCTATTTTAAACGCATCTTTTGTGTTATTTGGAAAACTTCAAAAAACTTAAAGGCTTTGTATTCCCATGTAATTTTGTATTAAGGTATTTTATATTCCAATTTAATTTCAAATTCACTTGAATAAAAAATAATCCCAATTGTTGATCACTGGCCTATTTTTGTTAGAACATGATTAAAAATTGTGGTTTGGCAGAAATATAGCCACAAAACTTTTGTCCTTAATATAAGCAGTTTGTGCATGTCTGTCAGTGGATAAACAGAAGTGCATGCTATCTTAAAACATGCCTGCTAGAAAATAAAATAGGAACACTAAAGTCAACATATCCATATTTTGCTAATTTTCACATCTTGTCTGCCTGTCATTGGAGTCTCCTAATCTTGGAGTTACTGATGAGTAAAGAAAGAAAAGTAGAAAATAAGAAGTGACAGAAATAAAGTCTAACTTTATAAAGGAATATACAATGTAAAGTATAAATATAGTTGAAATGAATGGAGAAAAGGTTAAGGCTTTACTAGAGTTGACATTAGCTTTTCATTTTTTACTGTAGAATAGACAGTTAACAGTTCTTTGCCAGGACTTGCTAGTTGCTGTTCTCTGTATCTAAATAGTAAAACGTATGAAACCTATCTTGAGATTACTGTTTTTAAAAATTAATATCTGTCTTAGGCATTTAAGGCAGTCTCTTCAGAGTTGGTTTTTGTTGTTTTTTTTTTTTTTTTTTTTTTTTTTTTTTTTTTTTTTTTTGTTCCCTTCTACTGGTTGGATTCTAAATAAAACCAAATTTCAGTCTGTGGTGACCCATTTTCAACTTTAGCTTAGCCCACTTATATTTTCTCCTTTGACCATGCTATCATTTCGAGGGCCATGATGATACAGACTTAATTCTTACACTCTCATTTAACTAGATGTGATTTCTTGGGATTTGGCTTCAGTTTTTGCTCCAGTTTCTTGACTTGACCCCTATAACTCCTGCTTGTGACATCCTAGTCCTTTCTCAGTCTGTGAAGACATCACTACTGAACTGCCAGGATCTCTCTTCCTCAGGGTATATGCATTTTTTCCTGGTCATCTGCCAGGCCTGAATTGGTTGGAGCAGATACCTAGAGGCCCTGCAGGATAAGCTGGCCTTTCAAAGATAAGAAACTGAGTAAGGAAGGGCGACGGGGTGGAGGCAGAGGAGGGAGAATTAGGAATAAAAAGACTTGAAATTTGTGGTTATGGGTCAGAAGATCCCAGTTCATATTTTTTGAGGAAGGAACAGCTAGAGAAGTATATATCAGAGTCGTAAACAAGTTTGTAGGCTTATTTATCCTATGTAAGGGTTTATTTTTGAGTCACATACCAAGGGGAATATAAAAGAAATCCTTCTGGTGCTTGATTTTGTTGCCACATTCCATCAAAATGGTCTGGTATCATCAACAACAAATCTGTGATGCCCTAAGCTGGGACATATTTAATAACTTTAATTTACTTATTGCTTTGCCTTTTAAGGACTAAGTCTGCTCTTCCCTATGGTATCCTCATCATGTTAGTTAAAATACCTTGACTCCAAAGGACTTGTTCCCTGTTCACACAGCTTTGTGGTAGAATCTAAATCTTTAACTTACGGAACATTGTTCCCTGATCTCCAGTTACCACCAACACAGAATTTGTTTTGATTGCGGTCTTCTGGTGAAGAGCATTACTTGTACTTCAGTAGCAATACCAGCAGAGTCCAGGAGCAGAGAGCACAGTTTACTGGAAACTCTGTACCTCTCAAAAACGAATACCTGATTTTCTCGTCCTTGGTTTCCCTATTGATCTTTTCATTGCAGTGGTTATATACATCTGCCAACCATGTACCTCCCCATCAGATTTCTTTGAATAGTGCCTCTTTTTCTCCCCTGGCTAAACAGAGGAGAGGTTCAACTGCTTATTTTCTGCTTCACATGGAAAATCCTGGCAGATTTTTAGAGGTGTGATCAAAGGTGTGTCTTTCTAGGAGAAAGACAGGAACATTTGAGAAACACTGTTGAGGAAGATGTAAGACATTTGTGAGCCTGAGTAAAGGAAAACAAAAAAAAAATTGTTTTTTTCTGGCAACATGTCAGGAAGTAGATTGCAAATCTGTTTTGCTTATGGCTGTAAAAATGCATTCGAATTTGGAAAACATTCAATATGGGCTATTACTATTTTGAACCAGCTTTATTTTCTGTCTCCATATCTCTCTGGCATTTGTATTCTGACCATTTCTTGTCCTTTTTCTGAATTTGTCTTTTGTGTGCTTCTGTACTTGAAATTAGCACTGTCCAAACACTTTAACTGACCACAATAACTGTATGAGTGACTGTGTAACTTATATATTACTTTAGTTGCTACGTTTATTGAATAGAATGTTATAGTTCTTGTTTATAGCTTAGTAGTATGTTTTAAAAATAAAGATCTAGAAAAAATATTTTTTTTTAATCTAGCATGGACCCAAATTTTTCAGCCTGTTGGTCAGTGACTTATAATAAAAAAAGTGTCCCCACTTTGACATGAATGTTAGTAAAACTTCCAGCCCAAGTTGTTAGAACAGTAAATCTAGATATTAATACATGTAAACAATAAATACATACATATAGAACATAATGTTATTTCTACAAAACAATAAATATTGGCTTATAGGTTTGAACTGACATATTAACAGTGTTTGTAAATGGCTCCCACATTTAAAAATAGTATGAGATTCCTCATTTAAAGTCCAAAAATTGGATATTAACTTCTTTACCCAATCTGAAGGCTTCGTGATAAAATTTTGGTTTTACATGGTGTTAGTAAAATTTGAGTTTCAAGATGACCTCAAATACGAACTTGTAAGTAAATATCCAAACCAAAAAAACAAGAGGAAAAAGTTGGGGGGCGGGGGGTAGCAATATAATGGGGAAAGTTCTGAGCCTTAAGGCTCATTATAGGAGAGTATGTTTGTATATTTGCAGGTGTATGCATGTATGTACACGGTTAACAAAATGACCACAAGCAGGGAGTTTTATTTTGGAGTTAGGAAAGTAATGCAAAGTACTCTGAGACTGAATTTACCGCTCCTAGCTACTGCAGCAAGTGGATTAACCCACATTTAAAATAGTAGATACTCAGTTTCTGGGTTTTAGCGTACATTTTCTGTAGAAATATTTCATGGAGGAAGTCATTAAGAAAGTGGGATACACTTAACAGAAATATACTTACAGTCAAATTAGAATGTCTCCATTTAGGATTATAACATACTTAATACTGGGAATAAATGTTATTCAGTATTTTTATATTCAACAATAATTATTACATACATGTTTTAAATGATAATTTCATTTTGCTCTACATAATCTAGTCTCCTATCTGTGAATTATATATTGACTTGATTATCTTATAAATTAGCTATCTATCTAGGAGAACTACAAAATGTCTCCTATTTTTATAAATGCTGATTATTTCTATGTCACATAATGAATCCTTTGGGCCTGGATGATGTGCCGTACTCTAGGAAATAACATAAAACACACATTTTATGTACTTCATCAACCTAAATAGATGTATCCAAAACCAAATTTAGGATTGCCAGTATACCAGTTGTTATTATATGCATTTTTATTTAAAGGAACTTCTAATTTAATTGTTTTACTTTCTTTTTCAGATTTTTTTGTTGTGTCTGTGATTATTTTGTATGTTTTCATATTACTCATCATGTTGCATCCAGTTGCCTCTATTGACCAGGTTCTTCAGGTAAGGGTTCAGCACATCAATTACTACTGGTTGTCTGAGGGTGATAATATCTATTAAGACAGTGATAGAAGATGACACACTAATAATAGTTCATGAAAGTTACACAGCCAAATAGGACTTCTGGATGTTTGCTAGGGCTTATGATCTACCCCCTCCTTTGTTCTTGGGTTACTGGGGACAGAGACTCAACTCTGAAGGTCTTTCCCCCCCAGGACCTCTTCTTTCTGAATTTTCTAAAATGCAGTTAAAGTGACCCAAAAATACCCTAGAAAGAATAAAGAACATAATTGGAACATCAGCTTTTATTGCTCTACCTGTTATTTTATGTTTCTTTCCTGTTCCTTCAGTCTTTGCTTCGGGTTCCATTTCCCTGTCTACAAACAAATGTTGCTTGGTCTTTAAAAATAAAAAAACTTTGACCCTGTTATTTGATCTGTCCCTTATCGATCCACTTCTTGAGTAGTCTGTACCTACTGCCTCTTCTTCACTGTCCACTGAGTTCTTTTTTTCATTAAAAACTTTATGAATGCTGAAATACCTGTTTTATATAGAAGAAAATGCACACCTATTTAAGTTGTTAAGCGTAATAGTAATAAAAGAACACCCATGAGTTCATCATCCAACCTAAAAAGGTAACACTACCAGCATCAGTAAGGCACTATCATGTACCTTTTTCCAAACATTCTGAGGGAACCACTATTCTAATTTTTTATCTCATTGGCTCGCTTTTCATTATACAATTACCATACTGTATGAAGCCATAGAAGTTTTGCTTGCTTTTGACCTATATGACAATGTTATCTTACTATTTGTATTTTTCTGTGACTTGCTTTTTCCCATTAGCATTATTTTTAAGAGGCATCCATGTTGATACATGCATTTCATTTTCACTACTATATAGAATTCCATTGTAGGAATATATTTTCATGCATTTCTCCATTCTCCATTGGTAAATAATTAGGTTGTTTGTAGTCTTTTCCTGTGTTAACAGTGCCGGTATGAACGTGCAGTACAGGTCCCGTAGTGTATGGGAGTGAGTGTTGACATACCACAGAGTGGGAATGGAGTGGTTTATCCCAGGTACAAGCAGCTGTGTTATTCAACTTGGAAGAGATTGACGATTTATAGTCCTTACCAGCAGTGTATGAGTGTCTGTTTCCCCACATGCTTCATGGAGGGATTTAGATAAGCACTTTAAGCAAAAGAAGAAAACAAAAACCACTTATGTTTCTCCCACCACATGTGTCTTTCTGCTGCTTCACATCTGTCTTCTTAAGTTCAGTGGACTTGTCCTTTTAATTATTTTTTTCCCAACCTTACTTGACTCTTCAGCAGTATTTGAAAAGTTAGCCATGTGATTATTCTTTTTTTTTTTTTTCATGTGATTATTCTTGAGACTCCCTCTACAATTTTGTGATGCTGTGCTCCCTTCTGATTTTTTCCTACCCTTATGACTAGTTCTCATTCTCTGTGATGGATTCAGACTCTTCCTGTTCCTTAAATGTTAGTGTTCCACGCATTCTTGTTCTTCTCGCTCGTGTTACTCTGTACATTTGGGTGAGCTGCTCTATAGTGCCAGCTTCACCCATGGTGCCATCTGTGTTGGTCTAGCTCTCACAACTGAGCCTTAGGGTTGAATATGCACTGACATACTGAATATTATATGCGTGGTTCGCCCATCAGTTCTCTGATTCAGCATTTTTATAACTAAGCTTATCATCATATTCTTCCTCAACCCTGCTTTGTCTTGGTTTTTTTAGTACCACCATTTATCCAAGTCAGAAGTGTGTATATGTGTCCTTGTCTTCTCCTTTTCTTTTCAAAGCCAGTCTTTTCCTAGATTCTCTCCATTTTCTTACTCTGAATCTTTTAGCTTTAATCCATCCCATTTGCCACCTAAAAAGAAACCGTTGTTTCCTCTATTCACAAAACTTCTGACACCAGTTGTGTGGGGGTTGTTCCCACACTCGTCTCCAACTCTGGACTCCAACTCAGTATCTTACAGTTCAGTTCTGGCACTACCTGGAATTAGCCAGACCCTACAGGTTAAGGGCTGTGTCCTGCAAGAGTGCTCCCCAATGAATTGCAAGTCCCAAGTCATCACCTGTACTTCTGACTAATTAGCTATGAACCAGAGTTCCCAGAACCCACTTCTCAGGTTTGAGAATTTGCTGTAAAACTCAGGGAAACACTTATGTTTATTGGTTTATAATAAAGATTATAATAAAGGTACAAATGTACAACCTGGTTAAAAGGCAGATAGGCCGAGGTCTAGAAAGGTCTTGAGCATAAGAGCTTCTGTTCCTGTGGAGTTGGGGCTGCACCACCCTTCCACCACATGCATGTGTTGACCGAACCAGAAGCTCTCCAAACCCTGAAGTTGAGGGACATTTTTTTAAAATGGAGGCTTCATTATGTAGTTATGGCCCATTATTAACTCAATCTCTAGTCTCTCTCCCTTCTGTGGAGGATGGGAGAGTGGGGCTGAAAGTTCTGAGCTTCTAATCATGGCTTAGTCTTTCTGATGACCAACCCCCACCCTGAAGCTAACCAGAGCCCACCAAGAGTAGCCTCATTAGAATAAAAAACATGATACCCAGGATATTCCAGGAGATTTAGAAGCTCTGGGTAAGATGCTTCTATTGCCAACATCACTTGGGAAATTAAAAGAGTTTTAAAAGCTCTGTGTTACACAGAAACCACATATATATTTCTTATTTTGTGGCCCTATCACTAGTTTCAGCTTCCATCATCTCTTGCCTTGATCACTATAGCAGTCTCCACCCCTGAAATCTTTCTTGCTGGAGTCATAGGGGTTTTTCTAAAACCTCTTAGATTGTATCAACTCCACAGCACCTAGCATAGTATCTTAGGTGCTCAGTAAATATTTGCTAGTCGACTAAAAGGTGAATGCATGAATGGAATTTTTTTTCTTTTTCTTTTTTAGACCTTAGAAATTAAACATAGATTTTAAAGTGAAAACGTAGACTGTTTGTTAAATTGATTTGGATAGTCCTTTTATGAATTTGTCTTTATATCAATATGTAGAGTTTTGAGTGATACTTCATTATTAGATTGGTATCTGCCTCATTGTTTAAAGACAAGACTTTACTTTAAAAATAGGGACTTGTTAGAAGTTCATGAACCAGTAGAAAGTATGGGCTTTTGAGTCTTAGTGATTAGGATTTGACTCTAAGCTCAGCCGCTTTACTGTATTCTTTTAACCTTGAGTTACACTTTTGTCATCGGAAAAGTGGATATACCTTGTGGCATTGTTAAGGATAGAGTAGATAATGTATGTGAAGGTACTTGGTATATAATAAGAATTCGGTAAATGTAGAAATTATTATATAATGCAGTAATGTTAATTGCGTACTACAATTTTAACTTAAAAATTTTTGTCTTACAGATAGTGTGTGTACCATATCAGTGGCGTATAACTATGCTTATGATTGTTCTTGTCAATGCCCTTGTATCTATCATGGTGGAGGTAAGCACTTCAGATGATCAAATGACTATGTTGCTGTTTTGGGATTCTTGGTGATTTAATACTCCTGGAGGAAGAGGACAGGTGGCAGCATGGAAATCTACCAAGAATCTCAGTTTCATTTTAGTTAAAATCATTTAGCTTTTTCTTCTTGACCTTTTCCATGAACTGAATGTAGTCCTGTTAAGGGATATAACTTAGCTGCACTCATACAGATAGGAGAAAGTAACCAGTGAGATAGCAAAAAGCAGTGATCTTTAGAAGGGAGAGAAGATTGGTGCTCATAGTAAACCAGTGATCATGAAATCACAGTGGGCATGTACCACCAGTGACCTGTGATATACAGTAAAATCTCCCATTGAAGGAAAGAAAGGAGGGAGGGGCTTTCTCCATGAATTGTAGTGAATTTTAATAACAGTTTATCGAAAGTATAAAATAACGACCACTGTGAACTTACCAGCACTGATTGCTGGAACTTCGTTCTTGGTGGTTACTTCTAAGTTTCCTCTAGAGGTCTTAGGTCCTCTTTGATCCATTGTGTATTTTATAGTTACTCTCCTAGTAGGATTGCCTTTAATTTGGCTTCTATAAAGGGAGCGAGTAAGTTCTCATTTGCTCTTTTTAATAAGATTGTGTCTGTTCTCAGAACTACTATTCTAATTCACTCCTCTAGTAGCAATAGGTGAAATGGAAGAAGGGGATGCAGTTGTGATTTTTAAGTTAAGGGTTTATGAGGCAGGCTTTTGAACTAAAATTAGGTAATTTGTGGGGAACTGTGTGTGCCTTGGTGATAATTGTTCTCAACTTGGAAATTATGTTTAATTTGTTATCTAAAAGATGACTTGGTATTTAAATTTGGGCCATAGTGGGCAGCATGGATATTATGGTACTGATCTTTTTAAATTGCCCAGTGAAAATGATTTTCTCTGTTTTATGGACACCAGAAAGTACATCCAAGATACTATATTTTAAAAGCTTTCCTTTTTCTATAGAAGTTCATCTGTTCATATAAATGTTATTTCAAATAAAATTTTAAAAAAATTTTTAAGGGAATCCTCTCATAATTTCTCTTAATTTATTATTCTTGCTCACCGTCAAGAATTATTTATGTTGGACTCTGATGAAGTCATACACATTTATACATATTATGTTTAACTCAGTGAAAATAATTCATTGTTAACTCAGATTATAACCATTATTTTAATATGGGAAAGGCCTGAGGATTCAAATAAAAGCCATATTTTGTGGAAAGTTTAGAGGTCCCATTTTATCAAGAATTTTATGATGATTTATATTTGTTACAAAAGTTCTGTTGTGTAAAACAAAAAAAGTTCTATTATACTTTATCCTTTTTCAATATTAACTGAAATTGTATGAAAACCAAGTCATGTTTTTCACTAATGATGCAGCATTGTGTGAGCCTTTTAAAAATGTGCGCATTAATAAAGAATGACTTAGTCATTTTTAATTCTTAACTCACTGGAATATCTCTCAGAACTTCTTCCTTGACATGGTCCTTTGGAAAGTTGTGTTCAATCGAGACAAACAAGGAGAATACCGCTTCACCACCACACAGCCGCCACAGGTTGGAAATCAGCACTTGCTCTCCATTCTTCACGTGTATCTAGGCTCCTTTAGTTGTGTGCTCTGCCTTCTGTAGGGTGGTATTCTGTTGTGTGTCACCTCCACCTTTCCCCTGCGCCTGGCATTCCATTTCCTGTAAGGAGTCCTAGAAAATTCTTGGCAAACGTTTGTTACAGGCTTTTCAGGACTTCAGGAATTTCATAAGTCTCTTTTCCATTCCAATCCTTATCTTCTCTGTGTCTGAAGATCTTTTTCTCAGTAGTGAGAGTTCATTTTTCCATTTCTCTCTGGCTTACATGTTTACAGTTTTCATGAGTCCCATTAGAAGCTAAATGAGATTCATGTAAACAAAGTTATGAAATGGGAATTGTTCATGAATCAGAGTCCAGAGAACAAAATTTTGAGGAATTATTTCTGATTGCTTGTCAGCAGTTACTGTGCCTTAATTTTGGGCAGCTCTTTGGCTTTTCCAGACGTATGTCTCTCTTCATTCAGAAAAAATCTCAGAGAGACTGTGCAGATCTTTATATAAACCATCGCTTAGGACTTTTGAGTTTTTAGATCCATTAAGCAGCTTACTATTTGAAAGATACACAAGCTCCATGGTAAAAAGAGAAGAGAAAGAGATGAATAAAACCCATTTCCTAGTGTTTGGATGCTGTAGTCATATACTGTAACCTCTAGTCATGTAGTATATGACTAATACACATGTATGTACTTCTACAACACATAAGGAAACATATAAGGTCGGTCTTAGTTTTTTTTAAACTGGTAATCATCGAATCAACTCTGATCCACTTGTTTAGCTGTAGAGAACTTGACAATACAGTGTCTCCTTGCCTCATGATCTGACCCATTGCTGTTTGTAGGTGCGTAATGGGCTTTTTACATATGCCAAGTCCTAAATCTTCTGCTCATCCTCAGCCAAGAGGAAAGCTGTCAGAGTTCAAGAGGATTCCCTGGCATTTCTGAGTTGGGTCACTCACTTATTTTTAGCCTTCTTTTACCTAAGTAGCAACTTCCTGAACTTTATTTTGGTAGTTTAGTAGGCTCGATGCCCAGAGTAATATCACAGATTGCTTTCTTTTTAAGAGGTCCTGTGGAGTGCCATTTCCTTTTTTAATGCTTTATGACGAAGAGTGAAAGTTTGGTACTAATGGCATGTGTCTGGCTTCACCTTTAGTTCCTTTTTCTCAAAACAGTATAGTGATAAGGCTAGAACTGTATCAGGGCTCATGTCCATTAGTGAAATCTCCTCTGTGTCTGAGTTTTTTTTTCCTTTGGGTTACCTCACTACATTATTTCAAGGGGTGGATTTCGGCTCCTATCATCAGTCCTCATATGACATGTTTGCATTGGCAAGGCGCAGGCCAAGGAAAACATTTACATTGAGTTTTCAGCTCTCACTGTTGATCCAGAAAATGCAGGGGTGCCTGGCTGGCTCAGTTGGTGGAGCGTGCGACTCTTGATCTCAGGGTCATGAGTTCAAGCCCCACATTGGGTGTAGAGATTACTTTAAAAAAATAAATAAAAGTTTTAAATAAGAAATGCAGATTCTGAGGAGGCATTATATATCCCTATTTAGTCAAAAGTGGGGGGTCGTAAGCCTCCTTTAAAATATTTGAATTGGACATTTCTCCTCACTTTTCAAACAAAATTAAATGAGAGACAATTCTATTATTTGCTAAGTCTCTGTTTCCTAGAAATTTGTTAGTATCTGTCCTCCTTATTTTATTTTATTTATTTTTTAATGAATTTTTAAAATGTTTATTTATTTTGAGAGAGACAGAGTGTGAGCAGGAGAGGGGCAGAGAGAAAGAGAGGGAGACACAGAATCCGAAGCAGGCTCCAGGCTCTGAGCTGTCAGCACAGAGCCCGATGTGGGGCTTGAACTCACAAACCGTGAGATCATGTCCTGAGCCGAAGTTGGATACTTAACTGACTGAGCCACCCAGGGGCCCCTCCTCCTTATTTTAAAAGTCTGTGTCTCTCATGTGGCTTCCTATCTCTGAAGTGTTCAGAGGAGAGAGTGAAGGCAGAAAGTGGTCTAGAATAGACAAATCCAGCATCCCCTGTGTGTTTGCCACCTTGTTCTGAGAATCACTGAGCAGACAACGATTTTAGTCTTCAGTTTCTGTGATTGTGATTAAGAAAGCATTTTTAAAATTACTGGCTTTAGAAAAGAGTTCTTATAATGTGTTAGCACAGAGTGATACACTTTCATCTTCTGACACTTTCAGAATGTGTAATGTGGCTTCACTGTTCATATTTGTGACCCTTCAAGAACCAGTCAGCTAGTTATATTACCATAAGGTCTCAATCAGAGCCCACTCTGTTGCTCGCCACCCCCCGTCCCCAGACATTTGATGGTGTCTGGAGACATTTTTGGTTATCACAATTGGAGGGGAAGAGGGGTTGCTACTGGCATGTAGTGGGTAGAGGCCAAGGATGCTGCTAAATGAACATCCTATGGTAGTACGCAGGACAAACCCCTCCCAACAGAGAATTTTTAGTCCAAGATGTCACTGGTGTCAAGGTTGAAGGTGAAAAGAGACTAGAGGTGAGAGTGGCCTGCTGCATCAGGAACTTCTGTGGCTGCCGTAATTCTCCTGTGCCACAAACTGTTATTCGTGTCTGCCTGCTCTGTGCTCTTTTCTACCAAGAATCACAGGAGATCTTCTCAGACTGCAAGTCCCAACTGTCTATGTTATTTCTGGGGGATGAAAAGCCCTATTTCTTTTTTGTCTTCCTAACCATATAGACCCATATAGGTTGAAAGTTTCAAAACAAGAGGCCCTGGACTAGGCTCCGGGTCTTAGACAGTTGGACTGGGAAGTCAAGAGGCTCATCTGGAAATCTCTGATAACCTTTTCTAAAATACCTGATAATCTGTAAGGTACTGTGCAACACCTCCAGGATCCTCCCAAAATCTTAAGGTATTTCTCACTTCACTATATACGTAAAGAAGCAACATTCAGTCAACTTGCCATGGTTATGCCATCTACTGAGTGACAGAGTTGGGCGTTGAAACCAGGGTTTCTGATTTTAAGAAGAGTTTTCTATAGAGCTTTACCCTGTTTGGGAAGATCTGTGCAGCACATTCTCTTGCTAAGAAGCATTGGTGCATATCCCATGTCTGGTAAACTGAGGCCACTTAGTGGTAGATGTGGAACTAGGATTACATCATCATGTAGTTTGATCCCGCCTGAGGATTTGTGCCTGATTGTTTTCCTTTTGCGGGGGAAAGCAAGTATTAGTTGTAGTCCTTATGCCACTGAAACATTGTTTGAGCTTACTTAGATAGAATGCTAATTCTGGTTGTCTTTATTTTTATATTCAGGATTGGTATGGAAGAAGACTATTATGAAAACCACAGTATCATTACAGCATTTTTCCCACAAGCATGGCTTTATTCCTTTACATGCTACTCATGAAAACATTTTGTAAAAGACACTGCTGAAAGTAAACTGGCATTGGGGTTCTAGAACCAACAGCTTGGAATGGTCTAAGAAGCAGGAGAATTTTAGCTGTAGATCTTTTTGCAAGTTCCTTGTGGTTTCTCTGTTGGACTGTGGCAGCTTCTTTCCGATCTTTGAGGGATACACTTGGTTGTTTAACCACTCCTTCCAGTTGCTACGGCTACTGTGTTCTCCTGCTTCAGGGACTTATGCCTAGGTGTTTGGGGAGACCCGAGTGCTCATTCTGAGCCCTGTGCTGCTGCACATCTGCCTTCTTGGTGCACAGAGCTTCTTTCTCTTCTTGCTACCATCATCTCTCCCTTGGTTCATTTCTCATTCTAGCATGCCTGTAGCACCTGTTATTTTCTCTACCCGTGAATTCTGTTGTATTTAAGGATGCATGTGGTGTGTTTGTTTCAACTAACAAACCTGTGCTTGCCTATTGTGTACTTCATGTGTATGATATTTGAGGGAAGGGAGGGTACAGGAACAAAATGTTTCCAATTTAAGCAGAAGGGGGATCCCCTAGTGTTTCTTGTGACTTAATTTATTTTTTCTAAATTATAACAAGTGTACTTGTTTTTAATAAGCAAATAGGATTATTTAAAAAAATATTCACCTTAATGTGGAAGGAGTTCTATTTAATTGTGATTCTGTTTGCAATGAAATTTGTTTTAATTTTATTGCTTGCCACACTTTCTACAGGTAGGAAACAGTGGATATAGGTATATATGTGTCTATTTGTGTGTAGTGTATGTGTGTGTCTCTTAAATTTGGAGACCCTGGGCTATGATTTTCCTTAACTCAGCATGCTATGCTTGCCACATTGCCCTTTAACCTGGATGGCTCATCTGGACAGACAAGGCCTAGCTTTTCTTGCCTTTTTTTTTTTTTTTTTTTTTTTTTAGTCTTGTGGTCCTTTAACAGTGCTGTAGGCTGTAAAATAAAAAGTGACAGCTTTTGGATTGATTTAGGAACAATGATCTTTCCTACAATTGCATTGAAGAATTAAACACCTTTGGGAAAAGATAGATCCAAGTAGTGAGCCTCACCTCAGGTTAAATGTCAAGGGTTATTGTATATGTGCTTGCATGACATGTGTATGTGGAAAGGAATTACAGTTGACCCTTTAACAACACACGTGTGAGAGGTGCTAACCACCCCCCTCACTGCGCGGTCCAGAATCTGTGTATAACTTTTGACTTGTCAAAAACTTAACTACTGATAGATAGCCTACTGTTGGCCTTACTGATAAAATAAAGTTAACACATATTTTGTGTGTTGTATGTATCATATACTGTTATTTTTACAATAAAGTAAGTTAGATAAAACTTGTGACTACAGAAATCATAAGGAAGTACTGTATTTATCAAAATGTGCATAATCGGACCTACACAGTTCAAACCCATGTCGTTCAAGGGTCATCCGTATTTGTTATTTGGATCACCTTGAGAATCCTATATCTAGTCTCTTCTGTATCCTAATGCCAAATATTTTCTTGTAGTCTTGTTTTAAGATGATGATGATAAACTCTTTTTAGCTATGACAGTAAAGACGCTACTAGATAAATGATCTCCAGCATCTACCTGCCCCCCAACCCCCTGCACCTTACTTGTGACCACAGTTTGTGCCTGTGAATTCCTGGTACCAGTGCAGCTTACCATGTTTGTTGACAAAATAAACTAGAAGACCTTTAAAATTTTTTTAAAGTTTTTAAAAAAAATTTTTTTACTGTTTATTTTTTATTTTTTGAGACAGAGACAGAGCATGAACAGGGGAGGGGCAGAGAGAGAGAGGAGAGAGAGAGGAGAAATTTCAGATTCAATTTAGAATCTGAAACGGGCTCCAGGCTCTGAGCTGTCAGAACAGAGCCCGACGTGGGGCTCGAACCCACGAACTGTGAGATCATGACCTGAGCCAAAGTCGGATGCTTAACTGACTGAGCCACCCAGGCGCCCCATTAAAGTTTTTATTTTAAAGTCTTTTTGCTGCTCTCCACTGGCCAATTTAGAGACATATGTTTCAAAACCTGTGTTACAGCAAATTTGCCTCTCTCAATGATGAAGCCATTTGGGTGTTAAAATTAGAATGTTGTCTACCTCGGTTATGTTACACTTGCGTTTTGTGAGATTGCCTCCGTTGAGATTAAACCTACTCGTAGTTTGATGGCAAAACAAAACAACCTGGGATTTAGATTTTGCTTTGGAGAAGCAACAGCCAAAATAATTAGAAATTGACTGTTGATCTTCAGAGGTGATCTTCACAGGTCTCTGAATAGTCATTTTAGTTACCTGATTTCAGGTTTAGTTATTTATCAATTTCAATATCAATTTCAATTTCAATTAAGACCAGTTCTGAGGGCCTATATTGAATTTACATTTTTGTACAATTACTAGGGACTGCTTTCTTGTTCTTCAGAGACTGTTTATCTAAGATCACATTCATTAAAAACATCAGGATTGATCCAGAAGGATTTCAGTGCCAGCAGAGCTTTTTATTACGAAATAATTCTAAGAAATAGTACTCAATTTACCTTTTCAGAAGTAATTTTCTGTGTACTTCTTTCCCATAGTGGAACACCAGGGGACACTATAATTATAAAATGAAAATTTTTTTATGTTAATGAAAGTGTGTTAAAAGAAGTGATTGACAATAAACATGATATAAATTCTAATTTTGACCTAACAATATTTTCATCGTGCTTCATTTTTTGAAAGGTGACATTCACTAACAGTAACAATAATATTTAACAATGCTTTCTTCCAAAAAATGATCAGCAGCTAAGTTGCCAGGAGGAATGGTATTAAGAGATAATTTGAGATAGAATATGAGGGTCTCTATATTAAATATGAAAAATGTTTTCTTTCTGAATAGTTTAAAGTTATTCTTCGTACACTTGATGTTTTATGTGTTATAGAATTATAAAATCCAGATCTGCAAATTTTTTAAAAAACGTATCTGCACACAAGAGGATAGGTACATAAAACTAAATAAAATGAAATTGCATTGATAATTTAAAAAATCTTAAAAAATATGTTCCTAAATAATTGAAAGCTGACCTCTTTTACTTGAGTTTTTTTCATTTGTCATATGCAGAAGTCATTTCCTCTTACTTTTCTGTGTTGATGTACTGTGCTTTAAAAAACGTGTTAAAAACAAGCAGCCCTTAATCTACTAGTGTGTTTTTCCCCCCCTTATTTTCTTAGGCGTCAGTGGATCGGTGGGGGAAATGCTGCTTGTCCTGGGCCCTGGGCTGTAGAAAGAAGATACCAAAGGCAAAGTACATGTATCTGGCTCAGGAGCTCTTGGTTGATCCAGAATGGCCACCCAAACCTCAAACAACAACAGAGGCTAAAGCTTTAGTTAAGGAGAATGGATCATGTCAAATCATCACCATAACGTAGCACTGCGTCACTCTCAGTGGTATGCTGGTAGCAGGAGAATGTAATTTCCGGACTTTCCGATCCTGTGCGTCAGAATGGCACCATTTCAATTTATGTCTCTTCTAGTATAGCTGATTTGAGAGGTGTTTTTTTTTTGTTTTGTTTTGTTTTTTTTTAAATAAGACAGTTGGCCTGCCAGTTAAATTCATAATCAGTCTGTAAAGTCTTATGTCTGTGTTCAGGAACTACATATTACATATATTTCCAGAATTTTCTTGTTACCCTCAGTGATGCTCTTTAAATAGGGTACAGAAGAAAGTTGATATTTGATAGGTTTTTAGACATCAGCTTCTGAGACTTGGTTAATGCGTTTAAATATATTTTCACAAACCCTTATCAGAAAAAGCCCTCATTTATTTACCACCCCTAAATTTGTGATTGATAAATAAAATGGGTGTTAATTAGCCTCTAGTGAAAATAGGTAGAAAGCCTGTTTTCATTTGATTCCAATATTTCTTCCAAAGAATTCCGTATATACACAGACCAGTTCCCTTTGATAGCCTAGGGGTGAGTTTTATGATGTTGCTTATAGAACAACTCAGGTAATTTCCATTTACGGTTTTATAATTTCTGTACAAACTGCCTGAGTTTTATTTTTCTAATCAGCAAGGTGCTTCACTGCCTTCTTCAGATGTCCCTCAAAGCTATTGAATGGATCTTGTGATTTGTCTGCTGTCAATAGTACGATTTACTTCAGTTAAATGTTGTAGAACCATAGAACCATTCTCACTAGGAAAAAAAGATTATTTCCTTTGGCAATAGATATAGATCTGTCTTTCTAATATCTCTTCATAGCTGTTTTTTCTCTCAGGTTTTATCATTTTAAAGATTTTTCTTTTCTTCTAGGTTTTTAATTACTTAAAGACAAGATAATAGTGAGTTGTTGTTGTTTTTTTTTTTTTTTTGAGTTTTTTGAGTTAGACTTTTACCTCCTAAAAATTTTAAGGGTTGATATAAGTCTCCTATCAATAATGAGGCTTAAAAATGAGTGGTTTTGAATGACTGCTACTTTTTCAAAGCAGGATGAACTTGGTGAATTTGTTTTATGCCATTAGATGGCGCCAGAGGTCAGAGCTTATTTTGGATTGGATGTTTACAAAGGAGCATTTTTTTGGTTGTAAAAATTTCTGGGGGGGAAAATTGAAATAAAGTTAAGACTAGACATTAATTGAGCCAAAAGAAATGTGAAAAAGATTTTTCGCCTGTTTTATCTGGTTAATGTTTAAATTTTAAACAAAATTAAAGTAACTTTAAAAATGCCTTTCTAGGTAAGATCCAGCAGCTTGGCAAAAGCCCACAGTTACGATAAACAAGGAAACTGATATTGCTATAAAATGGACACTAAACTGCTAAAACTGTGGGGCATTATCCTATGTTCTTCCTTAACTGGTAGCATGCTTGTGCTTTCCACTTCTAGCTAATCATTATTTTCCTGATAGATACGTACCAATTTATCAGATGTTAGCTGGAACTATAGAACCACACGGTTCTCATTTCTTATGCTGCAGAGACCTGAATGATGTTTGGTAACTATAGGAAAATGTAAGTTACACTCAGGATCACTGTTATTGCTTATTGCCACTGATGAATGATTCTTATAAAAATACAATCGAAGTTTTCCATCAAAGAGTATGATATGATATTAATACACCTTAGGTAAGAACAGTTGTTCCATGAATGATTCTATGAAGCTATGCATCTTAGACCTCTTGAGCTGTGATTTAGCACTGTTTTCTATAGTTACTTATCTCGATCATTTTTTAATTTCCACATTCATTTCTGATATGTAAAAGTGTTATTCTTAAGTGATTTCCCAGAATTGTAAATTTTATTATTTGATTTAAATGCTGAAGCATATAATTAAAGTAATTGCTAAATAGCAGCTTAAAAATCCAGTTATCGGATTGTATTTAACATCTTTAAGAGCATGATCATAAAAAGCTATATTTTTTACACCCTTTTTTTTAACATTTAGATTTTATAAGGGTTTTATATCTCATTTGTCCATATGTTTTCAAAGGAATGAGGTTTTTAGGTAGGTGGAAAAGCATTTGTAGGAAGTTACATTTCAACATAGACAAGGTGGGTTGCTCAAGTTGTAATTGATGGTTTCCAGAATGTTATTTGAAGAATGTCTGTGAGTCCAGGTGTGGATCCTACTCAGTGCCATCGATAGACTGAGTTCTCTCTCTGTAGATCACCATGACATAGTAATTTTGATTCTGAATTTCACATTAAATTATTTGAGTGTATACAGACCTAAATTTAAAAATCTGTACATATATTATTTTGATGTATTAAAGATTAATAAATATTGCCGATTTAAATTTTATTTATGCACATACTTAAAGGACAGAAATGTCCAGGAAAGTAATTGTTAAATAATGATATGTAACTTTTTAACTTTTTAAATAAATAACAAGATTTTTAATGTGTGTCTCCCTCAGGGTTGTTTAAAGTTTTTTGTTTTTTTTTTTTTCCTCCCTCAAATATAAATAGTGGTAACTATATGTTTTGTATCTTCTAGCACCAACTGCTGTAAAGCAATGCTGCAAATAATGCTTGAAGAAAAGTGGCTAAGCCAACAACAAAAGAAATACTTTTTATATTAGTTTTATAATTCTTACATTTGAGAGCTTTCCAAATTGCACTTGGATTTAAACAGAACTGTTGCAGTCTTGACTCTTATTTATTTTGTCTCCCGTGTTTGTGAAGATACTGCACAGTTTCAGAGGCATGGTAAATAACACATCATTGTCTATGTATTCTGTTCCCCAGCTGGCTATAGATCCACTATCCAGAGAAGAGCAAAATTCAAGCTTTAGAAAACATTCTATAAGATCTCACGCATGCAATTTTGACATATCTGAAAATAGGTTTTTGTATATTTATGGTGGGAGGTGGTTGGGAACTTTTGACAAAATGTGGGGTGTTAATTTTTGTACAGTCTGTGGGCATTTACACATATTTTTAATGTAATAAAATTTGGTAATTATGTGCACATTAAATTAATAAGATAGTTACTTCCTGTTATGATTTGTGAATTCCCTAAGACTTTGGATTTTTTTAAGTAACTTTATATCAGAAATGATACTGCATCTTTATATTTTTTAAATTGTATTGCTGCTCAAGAATGGTACCCTGATGTCAAAAAGGCATACATTCATAATTGTACATTCAGCACTGTAAATAACCTTATGAAATCTTTTTTGGATTGAAAGCTATTCAAAATAAAAATTTAAATGATTGAAATGACATTTTTTTTTCCTGCATCCTTCTACATTTGTGTGCCATTTAGCTATACAAGTACTGCCCTCTCTGGATCTGCTTTCCTACTTAATACTTCTCCATTTCCCCCCCCCCCCTTTTTTTTTAACTTTGGATTTTTGAAGGGAATAAATACCACATCCCACATATTTATCACATCGTGTGTGTGACCATCCTGTGGAAACCCATCTGTCAGATACAATGTAGAATCAAAAGTTAACAGTGTAAGAAGGTCTGAGGGAAATAGTGAAATACAAGACTGGAGGCTTATAATCTATTAACAGTTGGGAAGATCAAACCCAGAGCTAATGCTACGTAAAACATTGGGAAGATCAAACCCAGAGCTAATGCTACGTAAAACATGGTAAGTTTGAAGCGAAATGGCAGCTGTGGGTGCAAAAAGAGCATTCCAGGGAGAGAGAAACTGTTGAATTAATTACTTGGTGCTAGAAACCCCAGAGAAGGCAGGGTTTGTGCTGGGCCAGGAGGTCTCTCCGGACGTCATGGGTCCTACAGGAGATGTGCGTCCTCTGCTGTGGCCCGTGTGGCTGGCTGCGGTGTGATGGATTGAATGGATGGTGTGAAGGTTTAGTTTGAGTCCACATTCTTTCCATTCACTATGGTTGTGTAGCAAATGCCATGTCCCCACAGCCTGTGTGTGTGGGCACCACCGTCCTGCATGTCTCTATCTTCCCTGTGCGTTGCTTCCAGTTGCCATATTTTGAATATGTATTGCAGGGAAGGAGGGAGCTGTAGGAGTCTGGATGAGACTGTCAGCGTTCAGAGTGCCCTGGTCTCTGAGTCACCATCCACCGAGGAGAAAAGCCTATCTCATCCAGGCAGACAGAAAGGCCAAATCTTACAGGCCAGGGTGACTTTTATACAGGTGCCTCTTAGGACAGCAGATTTCTAACCTGTTCCGTGAATCCAAAATACGAAGGACGCAAAACACTGGAGCCATCAACTTCATTCGTTGTTCAAAATAACTTCTCGGGGCATCTGGGTGGCTCAGTCGAGCGTCTGACTTCAGCTCAGGTCATGATCTCACGCCTTGGGGGATCCCTGTTGTCAGCCTGTCGTCGCAGAGCCTGCTTCAGATCCTCTGTCCCCTCCCCCACCTGCGCTCTCCCAAAATAAATATTAAAAAAAATACTTCTCAGTATCCCATCCAGATTTTCAACGAATGGACTCACAATTTTCCTCTACCGTCTGCAACTTCCATGCCCTTCTTGGGCATTCGAATGTCCTGCTCTCTTCAAAGAATTAACACTTGGAGGTCATTCTGATTGGAGTGCTTCCTGAGGAAGTAGGCCACAGAAGCCTACCAGAATTTGACACGAAGTCTTATGCTGATTTAAAATCTATACAAATCACGTATATATACTGTGTTGCCCTTGTTATACATCATCCTGTTAGACACCAACACTTGGCAGCTCTGATTTTTCCAAAGTCCACATGGCATTCCATTGCATGGGTATTTTCATAATTTAGATGACTACTTCCCTGTTGATGGTCATTTAATTTTATTTTTCTGTTACAAACAACCCTGCAGTGTTTTTGTGCACAGTTTTGTTTTTTTTTTAAGTAGGCTCCACACCCAATGTGGGGCTTGAACTCATGACCCTGAGATCAAGAGTTGCATACTCTACTGACTAAGCCCATAGGTGCCCCATTTTGTGTACAAATCTTAATGAGCATAGACACAGGGTGTATTTTTAGCAGTAGAACTGCTGGACAGAGGATGTATATGTATATTTGTAATTGGTTGATACCGCTAAATTTTCCCCCAAACGTTTGCTCCAATTTATAGTTCTACCACTGTAGTATGAGAATGTGTGTTTCTTCACACTTCATAAAGTGCTAGATATTTGCAGTTTTTAAACATAAAAAGGTTATTTCAGTATGGTATTGGTACAGGGGTTATTAAATAGCCCAGAAACAGACCCACACATTCATGAGATGGTTGGTTCATGACTGTGGTAACATTGTTGTTCTAATGGCAGAAGGAATTGATTTAATTATATATAAATGGGGCTAGGCCAGCAGATTATCTTAGTGGGGGGAAAAAAATGGACTCAACTCACACATCATACACAAAAATGAATTCTAAATGGGTTAAGGATCGAAAAACAAAAGACAAAACTATAAAACTCAGGCATTATAGGAGATTTGATGGGGGGAGGAGGAGTGGAGGATTTATTTCAATACAAAAAAAATCATAAAAGATTGATAACTTTGGCTATATTAAGACAATATCCGGGGCACCTGGGTGGCTCAGTTGGTTAAGCATCTGACTTTGGCTCAGGTCATGATCTCATGGTCTGTGAGTTCAAGCCCCACATCAGGCTCTGTGCTGACAGCTCGGAGCCTGGAGCCTGCTTTGGATTCTGTGACTCCCTCTCTCTCTGCCCCTCCACCCCCACTCATGCGCTTGCGCACTCTCTCTCTCTCAAAAATAAACATCAAATTAAAAAAAAAAAAGACAACATCCATAAAAAGACATCATGAAGAAGATGAAAAAGCAAACTACCAACTAATTGAAGATAATTGACATCTATAACTGACAAAGGATTAGTATCCAGAATATATAAAGAATGCCTACAGTTCAGTTTTCTGAAAGACTTAAACATACATATTTGCATATAGGAAAATGGGCAAAAGAAAAGCACCCAAATTTTTTAGAATTTGAAGCACAAGTGAGCATTAAAAATATGCAAAGATGGGGCACCTGGGTGGCTCAGTGGGTTACATGCATGACTCTCGGTCTCTGCTCAGGTCATGATCCCATGGTTTGTGGGATCCAGCCCAGTATCAGGCTCTGTGCTGACAGTGGGAAGCCTGCTTGGGATTCCCTCTCTCTCCCTCTCTGTCCCTCCCCCGTGCTGTCTCTGTCTCTCTCTCTCTCAAAAGTAAATAAACTTTAAAAAAATATGAAAAGATGCCCAAGTTCATCATTAAATGGGGGAAATGAAAAAAACCGCCCGGAGACAATTACTTCCTATGAATGGTAAAAATTAAATTTAAAAAATCAATTCCAGGTATGGGCAGAGGTAGGTATGAAGCACAGGAACTGCCACACACTAGGCATCATATATTGTACAACTACTTTGAAATGCAGTTGGACATTCCTAAATTAAATTGAACATGTGAACACTCTTCAACTCAGTAATGCCATTTTTTAACATATTCTAGAATGTTTTTAGCCTTATTATTTCTAAGAAGAAGAAGAAAATGAGTGGAGCATTGGAGAATGTTCTTTGCTTTATTGTTCCTAAATGGGGAAGAGAAGAACTGGAATAAAGAATTGGGGGGCACCTGGGTGGCTTAGTCGGTTAAGCGTCCGACTTCGGCTCAGGTCATGATCTCACAGTTTGTGAGTTCAAGGCCCGTGTCGGGCTCTGTGCTGACAGCTCGGAGCCTGGAGCCTGCTTCAGATTCTGTGTCTCCCTCTCTCTGACCCTCTCTGCTCTCACTCTGTCTCTCTCAAAAATAAAAGTAATGATAAAATTAAAAAAAAAAAAAGAATTGGGACAGCATGGCAAGAAAAGGAAGACTCGAAGTGTGGTCCATTTGGGGTATGGCTGCCACAATGAGCCCACCATGTCACTAAACTTTCCTAGCATCACAGAGTCATCATGTGCTATTTTATGGAGAAACTTCTCTCCTGCTCTTATCATTCCTTTGACAGTAAGACTCAGGTTACAAATGGTCTCTTCCGTTTGAAGATATCTGTCATTAAAAACCAGAATATGCCCTCTGAGATAAAGTCCTTTCCATGACTTTTATTCTGGTAAAGTCTTTATCCTCAGGATGCAAGGATACTTCCCTCTTCCTTTGGAAAGTGTTGAATCACAGGCAAAGCCCTAAGCCTTTCAGTTGCTTTGGGGTGCAGCACCATTTCAGGTAAGGCCAAATACTTTAAAAATTAGGGATGGGCAACTGGAGGGCTTGGTTAGTCTATATGTGCATAAGATATGTGAAATTTAGTACAAGAAATGATTTGTGTACAATTCCACTTGGGAAACATTGTTTTGGCAGATTAGTACTACTGTGCATATTTCACATGTACTTCAATGCCACGAGTTGGTATTAATTTTTTGTTAAGCATCTTAGGAATGATAGCTCCCTGTCAACAATTCTAGCTCTATGACCCTGGGTAAGTTACGTACCCTTTCTGTGTCTTAGTTTCATCATCCTTTAGCTGGGGTTAAGAATAATAGCTACCTCATAGGGTTAGCGTAAGGAGTGAATGAATTAATGCAAATCAAGTGCTGAGAACCATGTATGGCATAACGTGATAGATATTACCTGTTTTTCTCACTGTGGCTAAATAGAGGTGTTCGCTATTCGAGGGTGTTATTGTTTTTGTAGAATAAGTACCGTGCATACAGCATGAGTGTGGTAAAAGGAATCAGGTGGTGGTTGCTGTTGTTTTTTACAGACTTTGCCGTTCCCTTCACGACTGCTGGTTATAGCCACCCCTGGGTAAAGGCGAGAAGATCAGGGCTCTCTTCACCGTGGGCACTGCTCAGTGATGCATGTGAGACATTCTTGAATGTGAGAATAATTATTTTCATCAGTTCTATGTAAGGATTTTAAAGTATTGGCTTTGAAAACGCTTTAACTTTAAGGCTTTAAACTGAGAGTAGAAAATCGGTAGAACAAAAGGATGAGACCTCGCAGTGTAGAATGAAAGTCTTTTCACCACCCCCTCCCCCCCATCCCCCCCCCCCCCCCCCGCCCCAGGAAAATCTGCATTTCTAAGAAAAGAGGGATACTTAGTTGTATCTGGGTAACACTTAAAGCCAGTGATAATCCTGGTGGAAGGCTCTTGCCTCCTCAGGGTTGCAAGATCCAATGTGAGCGTTTTGTGTGTCGCCTCCAGACCTCCCGCTGCGGCCCTTGCAGACATGCTGAGAAGCGCCCTGCTGTGCGCGGCGCTGGGGCTCCTGCGCGCCCAGCCTCTCACCTGTCCCCCCGCCTGCAAGTGTGTGTTCCGGGACGCCGCGCAGTGCACCGGGAGCAGCGTAGCGCGCATCGCCGAGCTCGGCCTGCCCGTCAACCTCACGCACATCCTGCTCTTCCAAATGGGCCGCGGCACCTTACAGAATCACAGCTTCAGTGGCATGACCGTCCTGCAGCGCCTGATGCTGTCGGACAGCCACATTTCCGCCATTGCCCCCGGCACCTTCGACGACCTGATAAAACTTAAAACCCTGAGGCTGTCCCGCAACAAGATCACTCATCTTCCAGGTGCGCTGTTGGATAAGACGGTGCTCCTGGAACAGTTGTTTCTGGACCGCAACGAACTAAAGGACATTGACCAAAACATGTTTCAGAAACTGGTTAACCTGCAGGAGCTCTTTTTGAACCAAAATCAACTCGCTTTCCTTCCTGCTCGCCTCTTCACAAACCTGGGGAACCTGAGAGTGTTGGATTTATCGAGAAATAATTTGACCCACCTGCCCCGGGGATTGTTTGGCGCACAGGCTAAGCTGGAGAAACTCGTGCTGCACTCGAACCAGCTCGTCTCTCTGGATTCGGGGCTGTTGAGTAGCCTGCGTGCCCTGGTGGAGCTGCAGCTGGACAGAAACCGCATCCGCTCCATCGCACCGGGGGCCTTCGACCGGCTCCGGAGCCTGAGCTCCTTGACGCTTTCCAGAAACCGCCTGGAGTTCCTGCCCCCGGCCCTCTTCCTTTATTCGCACAATTTGACTTTCCTGACCCTGTTCGAGAACCCGCTGGAGGAGCTCCCGGAGGTGCTCTTCGGGGAGCTGGCCGGCCTGCAGGAGCTGTGGCTGAACTGCACGCGGCTGCGCACCCTGCCGGCCGCCGCCTTCCGCAACCTGAGCGGCCTGCGGGCGTTCGGGGCGACCCTGAGCCCGCGTCTGAGCGCGCTCCCCGAGGACGCCTTCCGGGGTCTGGGCGAGCTCCAGGTACTCGCCCTGCACTCCAACAGCCTGGCCGCGCTCCCCGGCGGCTTGCTGCGCGGCCTCGGCGGGCTGCGCCGCGTGTCGCTGAGCCACAACCGGCTGCGGGCCCTGCCCCGCGCGCTCTTCCGCAACCTCGGCAGCCTGGAGGGAGTCCGGCTCGAGCACAACCTGCTGGAGACCCTGCCCGGAGACGTGTTCGCGGATCTGCCCCGGCTGGCGGAGGTCCTGCTGGGGCACAATCCCTGGCGCTGCGACTGCGACCTGGGGCCGTTCCTGGCGTGGCTGCGGCGGCACCCGGGCCTCGTGGGCCGAGCCGAGCCCCCGCGGTGCCGCGGCCCCGGACCCCGCGCCGGCCTGCCGCTCTGGGCCCTGCCCGACGACGACCCCGAGTGCCGGGGCGCCCGCGGCCCGCCTCCCCGCTCCGCCGCAGCCCCCGCGGCCCCGGGCCACACGGCCTCGGTGCCCGACAGCTCGGAACCCCGGGCCCCGGCGCAGCTCGTGGCCGACGGCAGTCGCCAAGACCGCAGCCTGTTCTGGGGTCTTTACTTCCTGCTTTTGGCTGCTCAGGCCGTAATAACGGGGGTCATCGTGTTTGCTATGATTAAACTCGGCGGGCTCTTTCGAAAATTAATCAGAGAGCGAGAGAGCGAGCGAGCTTTTGTTTGAGTCAATGGGACAACCTCGCCGCTAATTAAAACGTGGCCAGAGTACTGTCAGCGGTGGCTCGGGGGAGAATCCGGACGGGCTGCTGCTGTCTTCCTCTCCGCTCTCCCTCCCCTCCTCCCCTCCTCCTTTCCTTCTTTCCCCCTCTTTCCTCAATCCCACCTCCCCGTCTCCCTCCTCCGTCCCTCCCCTCAGCAGGCATCCTTGTCTGCCTTACAGGATGGATTGTTCTCTTAAGCTACTTTGGAAAAGCAGAACTCTTGCAGCTCCTTCCTTCGTCCTGTCTTTTTCTCACGTTGTGTGTCTCAGACCCGCGCACTATTTGGGGGAGCGCTGGGTTTCCTTCGTTCAGCGTTTATTTTCGGAGGAGGCCTCCTCTGTGATAGGCGGGAGACAACACAAAGCCTTCCCACCAGGAGCTCGGCCCCCAGGGAGAGAAGCCACGAGGGTCAGTGGTGCGGGCTAAGTGAGGGGCAGCAGGAGAAACCGGCAGGAGGAGGGGACTGGAGCAGAGGGACCCTCTGCAACCCTCTGCTTGCGCCAGGAGGAGCAGCTCCCCAGAGGTCTAAGTGCCCAGGGAGTAGGGGCCCTGGATCCTCGGAGTCCCTGTCCGTGCTGGCGACCACTGCTCTGCCCGCCTGTTTGCCTTCTCTGTTTCTCCTTGCTTCCTGCATGGGTGAAGCGTGTCATTGTGACACTGGGTTGGTTTCCATTTCCTGGCACTAAATGCTACCTCATTTCACAAGCATTTATGGAACACCTAACATGTGACAGCTGTTCATGAATTTTAATGATAAGCTTGGTTTCTAGTTTATTATGGTGGCATCACGTTCTCAATTAGTCTTCCAACTGAGGGCCATAAAGCTCTTATTGCTTTAATTGGATGTCTGTGCTCTTGAGAAGCAGTGGTTTAAACATGGGCCGGACACTGGACAATTGTGGTGTCAAATCCCACCCCCACCAACTGCACAGGGCTTTGGGCAAGACACCTAAACTCCCTAAGCCTCTGGTGTCCTCCTGCCTGGCAAGGGATAAATAGTGCCTGCCTCACAGAGTTGTTGTGAGAGCTAAGGGCAATAAAGCGTGTGCTGACTTCGCCCAGTGCCCTGCATACAGTCAATGCTCAATAAATGTTAGCTCTTATTATTAAAGAGCAAGCAATTATTACTGCTGTCATGATCGCTGAAGAAAAGCTATGAGCTGGTTTCTTCTCTGTGCATTTAAAGGTGAGAGCAAACTTTCTCAGATGGGAGATTACATTCAATCACTTTGTCTTCCCCTTGGTTGGTCTTGGCCCTGGGTAGTCGGGCTCTGTGCTCACAGTCCCGAGCAGTAGGTCCTCTGAACACCAACCGTTGTGGAGCAGGAAGGGCTGGGTTCCTGGCGTTGGTAGGCAGACTTCTCCTTCAAGACCAAGTTCAACTGGTAAAGCCTTCCATGACTGCCCAGGCAGACTCAAGTGTTCCCTGTTGTGTCGTGTACTCTCCTCCCGGACTACCATGCACTAAGCACCCTCAGCACCCCTGTCCGGCCTGGCTCACCCTTCCCTCTAGGGCATGTGTGTATTAATGTGACCCCTGCACTGCAGGCTTCTTGGCCCGACCTTGTCTTATTTATTTTGACTGCTCCAAAAACTGAAACTTACCCAAATCATGAAACCCAGACTTTTTGATGGAATGTGAACTCTAGTCCTAACCACTGTGTTCTTGGGCAAGCTACCTAGCTCTCAAAGCCTCTGTTTCTTCACCTGGGGAGTGAGGATAATAATGGCCCATACCATTGTGGCAAGGATGAAATGACCTAACCAAATAGTAAAGCCGGTGACTGGTGCGTATGGAGCTCAACAGAAGTTGGCTATCCTTATGATTAGCTCTTTCAGAACACACAGTGTTCTAACATGCCTCAGGGCCTTTGCATATGTTCTTTCATTCAGCAGCTATTTGTGGAGTGCGTCCTCTGTACCAGGCACTCTTCTAAGTGCAGGGAGAGAGCAGAGCATAGAGCAAAGTACACGCTTTACATTTCGGTGTCCCCTCCAACGAAAACATCTCCCTGGAACTCCTGGCCATTATCTTCAAACATTCAGAAGAGTATGGAGAGCAACCTTGGATACCTCAACCAGCTTTATAAAAAGCTGCTATATTTGCTTCAGATATTTTTTTTAACACAATAAAATATGACAAAGTTGCAAGTGCCTGCCTGTATCTCTTCTCTGTGCTTGTTCCTCTACCCTCCTTAGAGGTAAGCTACTTAATACATTTGGTGTTTTGCATTCTCAGTGGTGTTTTTTTTATACTCTTGCTACACCTGTCTACAACCTTGAACAGCGGAAAGTAATGCTTTGCCTTTTTAAAACGTTTTCTATAAATGATGCGACTTGGCATGTAGCATGCTTCAAACTTTTTTTCTCTGGGCTCACAGTTTTTTAAACAAGTTTGTTTATTTAATCTCTACACCCAAACTGGGGCTCAAACTCATGACCCTGAGATTAACAGTCGCATGCTCTTCTGACTGAGCCAACCAGGCGCCCCTCACATATTTCTGAGATTTATCCGTAAGAAACATTTGGCTTTCGTTCATTCATCTTAATAAATGCATAATATTCTGTTGAATCAATTTTCCACAACTTACTTGTTCTATCTTTGATGGACATGTATTCCCATTGTGTTTTCTTTTTTCTTTTATTCCCCATTATTCCACATCCTCCTCAACTATGATAATACCATAATTTTGAATTTTTGTAAATCTGATAGGCGTGGAATGGTATCTCATTGTTGATTTATCTTACATTTCCCTGATAACTGGTGAAGTTAACTTACTTTTTTTAATGTTTATTTATTTATTTTTGAGAGAGAGAGAGAGAGAGAGCACAAGCAGGGGAGGGTCAGAGAGAGGGGGAGACACAGAATCTGAAGCAGGCTCTAGGCTCTGAGCTCTCAGCGCAGGGCCTGACACGGGGCTTGAACCCAAGAACTGTGAGATCATGACCTGAGCCGAAGCCAGATGCTTAACTGACTGAGCCACCCTGGTGCCCGAGAAGTTGAACTTATTTTTAAATGTTTAAACTTAAATATTTAGATTCCTTCTTCTGAAAATCATCTGTGCATATACATTGACCAATTTATAATGGGGCATTTTGTCTCTCTTTTTTTAATTGATTTGTAGGATTCTTTACATTTTCTGGGCACTAATCCTCTGTAAATTGTATGCTTTGGACTCTCCTTTTGTAGTTTTTGGCTTATTTCACAGTAGTTATGTTGTCTTTTGTGGAACAGAAGCTTTAATTCTAATCTAGTCAAACTTAGCAGTATAACTTTATGGTTTGTGCTTTTAAAAGAAATTGTTTAAGGAATTCTTCCTACTCTCAAGTCATAAAAGTAGCCTCCTATATTTTCTTCTAAAAGTGGTAAAGGTTTGCCTTTCACATTCAGGTCTTTAGTCCACGTGGATTTTTTTTTTAATGTTTAGTTATTTATTTTGAGAGACAGAAAGAGAGAGAGCACAGGAGAGGGACAGAGAGACAGGGAGAGAGAGAATCCCAAGCAGGTTCTCAGTTCCTTGCTCAGCGAGGATCCCCATGCGGGGCGTGCCATGAGGCTCAGTCTCACAACCGTAAGATCATGACCTGAGCCTGTATCAAGAGTCTGATACTTAAGCAACTAAGCCAGCCAGGCACCCGGGAATTTGTGTTTTTTTATATGGTGTGACATAGGGAACGAACTGTATTTTTTCCAAACGTGCACGCCATTGCCCCAGCCCATTTGTCACATAATCCATCCTTTCCGCGCCGGTTTGCAAAGCTACCTCTGTCATTTGTCAAGTTTCCCGATGTGCATGGGTTGGTCTCTGGCTTTTGCATGGGTCAACCACTGGCCTATGGATCTCATCTTATACTCACTGTATATAAATACATCATAGCTTTCATAATTCTTGGTATGGGGTCACCACTCCACCCTGTTCTTCCTTAGAAAAAGTCTCATCCATGCTGGACCCTTTGCAATTCTAAACACATTTTAAGATTAGCATGCCAAGCTCCACTGAGACACCTGCTGGAATTCTGATAGGGATAGCAGTGAATTTGTAAACCAGTCTGGGGGAGGATTTGCATTCTGTACATGGTCTAGTGCAACTGTCTGTAAACATGGTTTGTCTTTCTATTTATTTGGGTCTTTTCTAATCTTTCAATGAGGTTTCAGAATGTTTTGCATAAGAATCCTGCACAGGGCACTCGCGTGGCTCAGTCTGTTAAGCATCCGACTGTTGATTTCAGCTCAGGTCATGATCTCATGGTTGTGAGATTGAGCCCCACATCAGGCATGGAGTCTGCTTAGGATTCTCTCTCTCCCTCTATCCTGCCACCCTGCTCTCTCTCTCTCTCTCAAAAAAAAAAAAAAACTTGCACAGATTTTGTTAGATTTATTCCTAATTCTTCTCCCCTTGTTTTGTTTTAAAACTTTTTTTTAACGTTTATTTATTTTTGAGACAGAGAGAGACAGAGCATGAATGGGGGAGGGGCAGAGAGAGAGGGAGACACAGAATCTGAAGCAGGCTCCAGGCTCTGAGCTGTCAGCACAGAGCCCGACGCGGGGCTTGAACTCACGAGCTGTGAGATCATGACCTGAGTTGAAATCGGATGCTTAACGGACTGAGCCACCCAGGCACCTGCAATTGGAATACTTTGAATGTTTCATCAATAAATGTGACTTTTATAGCTTTAGTTTACTAAGAAGTTTTTTTTTAATTGTGCGTAGGTGTTGAATTTTAATTTTTTCATCGATTAAGATCTCATGTAGTTTTTCTCCACCAATGTGTTAAAGTGGTGAATAAAATTTATAGATTTTGAAAAATAAATTCATCCTTACAATCCTATAAAGTAAACCCAAGCCAAGTCATGCATTTAAAAAATACACGTTGGATTTGGTTTGCTAATGACTTTTATTATCTGTTCATTAATGAGATTCCCTTGTAAAATTTTAAAAAATAATATCTTGGACTGATTTTGACTGTATAATCCAAATTATACAGCCTCATAAAGTGGGTGGGGACAATCTCCCTGGGAACAGTTTGTAGAAAATAAGATTACATTTCAGGGCACCTAGGTGGCTCAGTGGGTTAAGTGCACGACTTAGGCTAAAGTCATGATCTCGCCGTTTGTGAGTTCAAGCCCTGCGTCGGGCTCTGTGCTGACAGCTCAGAGCCTGGAGCCTGCTTCGGATTCTGTGTCTCCCTCTCCCTCTCTCTCTCTGCCCCTCCCCATTTGTGCGCTCACTCTCTCAAAAATATACTTTAAAAAACCCAAAACTGTTGCATCTGCGATTGTCCTCTTTTTTTCATGCCTACTATTGTTCATATCCACCTTCTTCTTTCTTGATCCAAATTGCAATATTTTTTCTATTTTATTAGCTTTTCCTAGGAACAAACTGGGCTTCGGGACAGCCCTCTATGGTCTGATTGTTTCCTATCACATTCGTTGGCGCCGTTCATCTTTATTATCTCCTTCTTCTGTTTTCTTTGGGTCTGTTTAGTTTTTTCTTCTTCATGACTCCATAGGTCGGATTCTCAGCCCATTCATTTTCATCCTTTCTTCCTCGGCTCTTCACCCCCACCCCCCAAGTACTGCTTTAGCAGCAGCTCCTGTTTTAGGCTGGGGTATTATTAACACTTGGCCTCCATTTTCGTCCACTTCTGCATTTTCTCATTTCCATTATGAGTTGCTCTTCGAACGGAGTTATTTAGAAGTGTGCTTTTTATTCCAATATTTAAATAACTTTCCTGTATTGATTTCTAATTCACTTGTGGTCTGTATGATGCCAATTCTTTGTGTCGAGTTGTTGTTTTCTTAAGATATTTTTTCTTATTTATTTATTTATTTGAGAGAGAGAGTGCGTGCACATGCATGCATGAGCAGGGAAGGGGCAGAGAGACAGGGAGAGAGAGAATCTTAAGCAGGCTCTATGCTCAGCATGGAGGCTGAGGAGGGCTCGATGTGGGGCGCTATCTTACTACCCTGAGATCATCACCTGAGCCTAAATCAAGAGTCAGTTGCTTAACCGACTGAGCCACCCAGGCGTCCTTGGAGGTTTTTTTGTTAAGTACTCTCTATGCCTAATGTGGGACTCAAACTCGTGACCTGAGATCAAGGGTCACACACTCCCTCTACTGAGCCAGCCAAGCGCCCCTATGATCTCAATTCTTTGAATGTTTTTGAGACTCATTTTCTGGCCTAGTACATAGGCAGTTTTTGTAAATGTTTCTATGTGCTTGAGAAAAAAAAAAATTCTCTTTTAAATCAGGTTCATGGAGTGCCTAGCTGGCTTAGTCGGTGGAGTATGTGATGTTGATCTTGGGGTCCTGGGTTCAAACCCCATGTTGGGTGTAGAGATTACTTAATAAATAAATAAATAAGGTTCAGGTTATTAAACATCCATTAAATAAAGCTTATTAATTGTGTTGTTTGACACTTCTATAACCTTACTAAGTTTTAGTTTGCTTACCTACAGAAAAAGGTTTGTGAATTTCTTAAGTTCCTATTACAATTCTATCATGTATCTATCATCTATCTATCATCTAACAGTATATAGCCACATGGAAATTTTAAGTTCCTGGTTAACTTAATATTTTGTAAGGTTATTTATGTTGTTTTGTCTTTTTAAGGTTCTAAGGTTATTAGGTTTTAAAAAATGTTGGGGCGCCTGGGTGGCACAGTCGGTTAAGCGTCCGACTTCAGCCAGGTCACGATCTCGCGGTCCGTGAGTTCGAGCCCCGCGTCAGGCTCTGGGCTGATGGCTCGGAGCCTGGAGCCTGTTTCCGATTCTGTGTCTCCCTCTCTCTCTGCCCCTCCCCCGTTCATGCTCTGTCTCTCTCTGTCCCAAAAATAAATAAACGTTGAAAAAAAAATGTTTTATTATGTAGTGTTAGTTTTTATCCCTATAGCATTTTCCTTTTAAAGACTATTTTATGTGGGATTTGTTTGGTTTTTTAGCCATAGCAGTTTATTTTGGTTACCATCTCTATGACACGTTTTTTCATTCTTTATTTTTACCTTTTCTCTTTGTTTTTACTTTAGGTGTACATTTTGTAGGCAGCATATAGTTGGATTTTTCTAAATTTTATTTAGATAGTATCTTTCTGTCCATAACTGAAGTTCATCTGTTTACATTTATTTTAGCTGCTCACTGATGTATTGTTACTAAGGAGTTATTTGGTGTTTTCTATTTCCCATTTTCTCTCTTTGCTTTATTGTCCCCCTCTCTTCACACCCTCTGGCGGATTGATAAATTTATATTACTCCTTCTCTCTCTCTCATATACATTAGGGGTTCTCTTTTGTTTGTTTGCTGTCTGTTTTTTTGGTGGTTATTTTAATATGCATAATAAATTATAAAATTAAATTATATAAATTATAACATTTTCCAACAAATTTTAAAGTATTCAGTCTTTCTTTTCTCTTTCTAAACATGGCGTGCATTTTACTGTCTTCGCTCCCCAGTGAACACACAATTTAACTTTGGGTTTGACGTTTACAAACTTGATTAAAGCTTTAAAAAAATTTTTTTTTAATGTTTATTTATTTTTGAGAGAGCGAGAGAGAGGCAGAGTGCGAGCGGGGGAGGGACAGAGAGAGAGGAAAACACAGAATCCGAAGCAGGCTCCAGGTTCCGAGCTGTCAGCACAGAGCCTGATGTGGGGCTCGAACCCACAAACCACAAGATCATGAGCTGAAGTCAGACGCTTAACCAACTAAGCCACCCAGGCACCCTGAAGGCTTTTTTTTTGTGTGTGTGTAATTGAACTTAACCTTCTGATGTATTATGCTTTTTTTTTTTTTGTAATTGAACTTAATCTTCTGATGCATTATGCATTTATGCTCATATACATTAGTGTGAAACAAATGAAATTTCTGATATTCAGCCATTTTAGCCTAAACCCCCCCCCCCCCCACACAGCTTTGTGTGATTCAGCTGTATAGTTCCAGCGCCATGTACAGTTGTTCCAAAGGTTACTTTTGTACTTACATTGCAACTTTCCCATCTTGGTCCATCAGCTATAGTCTCTCTTGACACCTCTTTCCGTAAGTCGCCATCAGTGCTCCAAGTTGTCCCATGCCAACTTTTCCCTTCCGCCTGCCAATTGCTGTTAAGAGTGGTGACTTTTAGGGATGCCTGGGTGGCTCAGTTGGTTAAGTGTCCAACTCTTGATTTTGGCTCAAGTCATGATCTCACAGTTTATGAATTCAAGTTCTGCGTGGGGCTCTGAGCTGACCCCAAGGAGCCTTCTTGGGATTCTCTGTCTCCCTCTCTCTCTGTCCCTCCACCCCCAATTCAAAATAAATAAATAAACATTTTTTAAAAAAGTGATGACTTTTATATTCTCTTATTGTAATTAAATTTTTGCTGACTGTTAAAAAACTTGAACACGAATAAAAAAGAATTGATGTTATTGCTTCTTTGTAAAGATTGTTTGCTACGGTGTTGGGTAGTACATCGTAATTACACTTCCTTTCTAGCAATTCCTTCGTTTTTCTCGAATTTCGAGAAATCGCTTTAGGCCTGCTACGCAGCTGTTTCCTGGAGCTCCTCTTCATGGCTTTCCTCAGTTGCTTCCACTGTTTCCTAAATTCCATATCTTCCTCTTTCAAGTTCATTCCCTTATTTTGTAACTTCTTAAGAAAGGGGATATAGAGAGTATCCTCTTTTCTGAGTCCTTGTGTAAAACTTTATTCTCTATTCACGCTTGATTGCTAGTTTAGCTGGAAATAGAATTCCGAATTCAAATTATCTTCTTCCACCAAGGTTGCTGGTGAGCATTTGTTAATTATTTATAGTTGACTCATTGTTTCTTTTTAGAAGACTTTAGTATCTTCTCTATGTCCTCTATGTTCTGGTTTCAGTATCATGTGCCATGTGTTGCTCTTTATTTCGTTCACATTGCTGGAAACATCCAGGTTCTCGGGAGACTGGTGTCCTTAAGTTTTGTGAAATTCTTTTCTAATATTTCTATCTACTAATTATATTATCTATAATTTTTTGTCCTCTCTTTTAATTTTTCTTCTCTTATTTCTTCTCTTTTTAATCTCTCTTGTACTTTCTGGAAACTTCTCAACTCTATCTTCTAACACTTTAATTAAAATTTTAAGTTCTGCAATTGTATTCTTAATTTCCATGATTCTTATTCTTTAATTGTTCCTTTTCATAGACTCATATTCTTGTTTTATGAATGCAGTCTCTTTTGGATTTTTCTTGGGATACTAGAGTTTACATTTTATAGTTTTTAAAGTTCCCTTTTATTTTCTGAACTGTATGTTTTCTCTGGGATTTGTTGTTGCACTTGTTTGTTGTCTGCTTCCCTTAAATCCTTGTTTGTTGGTTCATATTTTAAAAGTGAGGCAATAGAGGTAGCCAACTTTGAGAATTTTGTACACGCGGGCAAATGTTGTTGACTGGCAAGCTTCACTTTAGGGCCCTGGGGTAGCAAGCTGAGTACTATGCTGGGAATCTCTACAAGCAGGGATGTTTGTGGAGGGTTGTTTTCTCCAGGACCTTATTCTTTAAATAACTTTTTTGTTTGTTTTCGTAGGGATGGGAGTAGAGGCAACTGTTCCACATACTAGCTTTCAAATAACTTCCTGGTTTTTACTTCCACAGTTCATCTCACCTGTCCTGCACTGTACCTGGTGTGGTCAGTCTTTAGGCCTCCATGGGGCTCTGTTAAGGAAAATGGCTCATGATGGCCGTGGCTTCCTCCTCCTCACCTACAACTGTTAGGTTCAATAAACTTGCTGAGTTCTCCAGTCCACGGATACTCCTCTCCCATTCTCTCTGATGTTGTGAGTTTATACCATTTCAACTCCTTTACTCCCATCTAAGTAGGATCCAAGAAGGGAGAGGAGACAACTGGGTATGACAAATTCACACATTTAACTGAAAGCCCATCCATTTCTAGTTTATAAGTTTCTAGCCCTGGAGCTTCTTTGCCCCTGGGCAAAACTGGGTCTTCCTTGTCCTGGGTCCTGGGTTCCTCCTATACTTTGGGGTCCCATAATCCCTCCCATTCCCCCCCCCCCACTGTTATCATTGGCTTCTCTTCCTGGAACCATTGCAGGTTGGGCTCTGAATCTCTACTGACATTGGGACTGACCAAGTCTGTTTGGGGAGAAGTCACTCTGGGCTTCCCAGCCTTTAAAAATCACCATTACTGCTAGGGCGTGCCGAAGGCAGGGAGATTCCAGGACTCACTGCCCAGTAGCTGCACACACCCTCATTAGGCATCTGGAATGTTACAAGATGATTTCATCAACATCATAAAGAGACAAGCATTAATTGCATTCAGTGGCTGGATCCAGAGTACCGGGAGCCTGAGATGCCTTGGGGGAAAAGCAATGAACAGCCTCTGCTTCGTGACACCCTTCCCTCCATCACTTTCTACCTCAGTTGGTCCTTCCTGGCTCTTATTACCCCAACACAGATATTGATATTTCCAAGTCCCTCAGGAGACTTCTGTACTCCAGCTACTGACGCATTCTACCAACCTTTATTAAATATCGAATACATTCCCGGCACCACGAAATCAATTTTTCAAGCCCTCACAACTGCCTTGGGAGGTAGGTATTATTATCCTACTTTACTGATGAGGAAACTGAGGTCCAGGGTGGGGCAGTAACATATCTGAGGTTATGACTGGCAGATCTGTCATGTGAACCCCTCTCCTGGCTTCAGGCCTAGAGCTTTCCAAGATCCTGACCCTACTGCTGCTTCTGGTAGGGATGGGCTCAGCTACTCAACAGGGACCTGTTGACTTGGGGACGCAGGCACCGGGAACACACTCAAGTTTGTGGTTGTAGGCATCCTGATTCAGGGGTTCTAGTCCCTCCAACCTAGCAGGGGCCCCTGAGAACTGAACATCATTTGTGGCACTCTTGGCTGGTGAGAAGGAGAAAGAAAGAGAAAATGAAGAGAGGAATACAGATACAGAAGAAAAAGGCATGGGGAGAGTGGTGGAGGAGAGGGGAGGAATGAGAGAAAGGAACTGGAAATCTTTTTCTTTTTTTTTTTAAGTTTATTTATTCATTTTGAGAGAGACAGAGAGCTCATGTGCTTGGGGAAGGGGCAGAGAGAGGAAGAGAGAGGATCCCAAGCAGGCTCCGTGCTGTCAGTGCAGAGCCTGATGCGGGGCTTGTTCCCACAAACCATGACATCATGACCTGAGACAAAATCAGAAGTCTGACACTCAACTGACTGAGCCACCCAGGCGCCCCAGGAGCGGGAAACGTTAAGTGTAGGCCATTGTTGACAGTTGCTGCAGGCCTGGCCCTGACCCAGCAGGAGCGATCCAGAGTCCACCGGAGGCATCCACATGTGGTGGGAACAGAGGAGAGTTGGTCTCAGATGTGGGTCCCAGCCATGCCACCGACTCAGTTTCCGTCACTGGGGTGTTACAACAGTCAAAGACGATAATGGATATATAAATGCACTGTAAACTAAAGCTCTGTTCAGCACTGAGGGCAAGGTGGCCGCCGCTCCATTGCCTCACACCCCAGAGCATCACCAGGAACAGTACTGCCTGACATAGAGGAGACCCAGGGACAAAGGACATCAACGGAGGATGTAGAGAGATACCAAGGATACAGGATGTGTCTTGTCAGCCAGCCTCTTTGTGGCACTGTCCTCCCTCCACAGGCCCCACAGCCCAGAGCTCCTGCCCACCCCTATCCCCTCAATGGCCACAGCAAAGACTACCTGGACGGAGGCTGCCAGAACTCAAGGTCGCCTCAGGCAGAAGGCAGAAAGCTGGGCTTCCTTCCTGGCTGCAAACCTCTAGCAATTTATGTTTGCAGGGACACCGAAAGAGAAGCGGAATATGTCAGCACTTCTGAGTTATTGTCTTTTCACGCTCAAGTTCCAATTCAGCCTCAGCTCAAATTCTTCTCAGTTGACTTGTAGCACAGGAGTAGAGGAGGTAGCCTCAGTGGAATTCTGGAGACCATCCATCTTTGGGACTGATATTGTTCTAATAAGCTATTGGCCTCATGACCTGTTCTGAGGCATTTAGGTGGAATAAGGATGAACCTCAGAGAACCTTCTGGATGTATCCGACCCCTGTGTACCATGACCCTCCCACTGCCCAGTACCCATTTCTGGTCTGACTAAGGTACCTTCTGGGCACCGAGAGATCTATTAACGTTTCCAGTGATGACAAAGACAGGAGGGTTCAATTTAAGGACGGTTCTTCTCTGGAGCTGTCAGTGGGAAGACAGGAGCTGCCTTGAAGGGTAATGAGTGAGTCTCTAAACCTTAGCGGCAATCAGGCAGAGGCTGGGTCTTTCAGAAAATAAATCAAATAAAGGAAAAAACTCTCTGTGCTTTCTTGTCTCCAGGCCTTGTAAGAGCACATTCTTTGTGTAAGTCCCTTTTCCCTTTTGTGCCAGGGTTGTCCTTGAAGAGCCTTAAAGGATCCATTCAAATGTAACGCGTCTTCCCCCAGGCGGAGTTAGTTGTTTCTGGGGCTGCAAAGATGTCCAGGTCCTAGTCCCCAGAAGCCACGAATACATTTTACCTAACAGGGCAAAGGGACTTTGCAGAAGTGGTCGGGTTAAGACCCTTGGGATGGGAAGGTTATCATGAACTGTCCAGAGGAGCCCAATGTAATCACACGGGCCCTCCTAAGTGAAAGGAAGAGGCAGGAGGTTACAGAGAGAGAGATTCGGAGAAGCAGCAACACTGCTGGCTTTGAACGTGGAGAAAGTGCCATGAGCCAAGAAAGGCAGGCAGCCTCCAGAAGCTGGCAAAGAAGATCTACGCGTCTCCAGAAAGAACCCAGTCCCACTGACACCTTGATTTGAGGTCAGTGAGACCCATTTTGGGTTTGTGGTCATTTGTTATAGCAGTAATAGGATTGACCTCTCGCGGTTCTCATGCCTCCACCGTAGCTTCTAGCACACTTTATTGTACTTCTACATGTGCTGATCTCCCCACTTGGGCTCCTTGGGATAAAAGTTATATACTAAATAGTCTTTCTACCCTGGAGCTCTGGGTGCAGGCATCAGCTGGCCTCCAGAATGGGACCTGACAGATTAGCCTCAGCACACACTGTGCTATTGGGGGATTTCACCCCGGACCTCGCGGCCTTTTGCAGAGTTAAATACTCTTCCTTACTGGTGTTTTGGAAAATCAGGGTTTGCCACACGTGTGCAAGTATGAGCCACGGGGTGCCCGTAACTCTGCTTTCTCTGAGCAAGTATGGCCTCCCTGTCTGGGTCTCGGAAGCTTGGATCAGGGAGTTTAAACACCAGATAACAGAAAGGAGAAGGGGCACGTGTGTAACGCTTTGAGATGCTGGCCTTCAACGTCATGTTCGATCCCGGGGATCCACAATCCGTCGAGTGGAGAGTGGAGTCGGAAATAAGTAGGATGGAGAGGGGCTGGAAGAAGGACTGAACGCAGTCCTGTGGGAACTGGTTTAGAGAGCCAAGGGGATTCAGCCTGGAAAGGGGAGGATTTGGGGGTCCTGATCACTGTGTTTAACCAATTAGAGGGTTGGTATAGGGAAGAGGAAGGGATGTGTTCCATATGGTTTCAAGGGATAGAATAAGGATCGATTAGGAAATACAGAGTGAGCAGGGGAGGAGATTTGGGGTGAGTCCAAGAACTTGGCCGGCTGCCATCAAGGGTTGGAGTGGCCCGCCACCTGGGGCTGTGAGCTGTCTTTGGAGGAGTTCAGACGGTGTCTGAGCAACCCCAAGATGGAAGGAATCCCAGTGTTTGATAGAGATAGGTGTGAGGCTGGTAAATGCTCATTAAGGTCCCTTTTCCCTCACACGGTCTGTGATTAATCGACCCAGCCCTGGGTTGAACTGGGTGGATATGGGTGTAACCCTCTGCCCGGGCACTGGCCACTGGAGACATTGGTCACGGCCTTGTTGAGCTGACCTGTGCTGAGTGGAAGACGAATTTGTAGGCATTGTGTTGGCGTGGGTGCTTAGTACCCTGGGATCCATCCGTGTTCTCAAACAAACACGCGTAAAACCAGCTGCCCCAACAGCAAGCTTTTTGCAGCCGGCTGCTCTGGGAAGGGGCCTTCTCACTGGCCCACAGAGGCCTCCTTGGGTTTTGTATTCCCAGATTGCTTTGAAAAATCTCAATCTTGGGTTCCCACATGATCCTTTGCAGGGCTGGCCCCTAGCCAAAGCGTGTGTCTGGCTTTCTCACATCTCCTTTTGCCCTCCCTCAAGATACCCAGGATTGCCTTCCCAGGGATCAAATCTTCGCTCTGCTCTTGACCAGCTTGCGTAGCTTTGAGTCCATTTTTTCCCCCTCCTTGGGCCTTAGACCCCCATCCATAAAATGGAGGTCTGGACCAGAAAGTCCTTCCCACTCTGATGCTACAGGAACCCCAAGTCTACGTCTTGAATCGAATCACTTTCCCTCCCTGTCCATCCATCTACTTCTGTCCTTTCAAAGACATATCCCTGTCACCTGACCCTCCCTCCCACCCTCAGGCCGCACTTGAATGGCTGACCTTGCTCATCACCTAACACTTAAGCGGCTACCGAAAGGGCCTTTCCTGGGACATGGGAAATCAGGGTAAGTGCCCACTCCTGTGTCCCTGTCCCCATATGTGTTCCCACTGCCCTCACCATGCTTTGCAGGAATGCACTTTGGCTGGTTCTCATGACTCCTTGTTGTGGGGAACCCTGGCGAGGTTCTGTCGGAGTCACTCAGTCTGTGCTGGGGCTGGGCCCAAGGCTCCTACTGCCTGGGAGAGAAGACGCATCCTCTGCCATTGAGCATGGAGTGTCACTTTTCCTACTGCGACAGCAGAAATGTCCCGGTTGCTGCAACCCTGCTCTTAACCCCCACGGATGGCCAGGAATAGGCGTTCTTGGAATGATCATGGTGAGACCCGGGTGAGAAAGTGCTCTGTGACCAACAAAACTCTGTGTGAGCAATTACTGAATCCAAAAGGTCCACTGGGCACCCCTGGTCCTCCCCCGGGGGCAGGCCCTCCCCTGGACTTGGTCTCTCCTTAGTAACATCTGCACAGGTGCGTCATGTCAACAGTTTTATTGTACCTGGGGTCAGAAGTGTTGAGTTCAAGTGCTTCCTGGAGAGACACAGAGAGAGAGAGAGAGAGAGAGAGACAGAAACAGAGACAGACAGAGAGAAAGCCTGTGGACTCCTGACTTGGCTGTGCCCCTCACTGTATGACCCTGGGCAAGTTCTCCTCCCCTCTGGACTCAGTTTCTTCAGTTTCCTGTAAATTGAGAAGTTTCCTTTCAATGCCATAGACACCCACACATCCTTAGTGTGGGTGAGATTCTGTGAACTCAAGGATCTTCTCTGCCTACCTGGGACTCCTGGTCCACACTGCCCTGGAGTTGTGGCTGAGGCTGAGGCAGCAGGGAGACTAGGGTGGTCTGAGCAGTGAGTGGATGAGCGGCCAGAAGGGCCATGGACACCCCTGCTTGAGCTGCCCCCGAGCCTCCCTTCCCGAGGTGCCTGTGAGGAAAGTGGGGCTGTTCCACATGCCCGTGAAATGTCACATCTTCCTGAGAATATCATCCTCCTGACAGGCTTGCAATGCTGGACTCTTTTTATTTTTTTAATTTTTAAAATGTTTTTATTTATTTTTGAAAGAGAGAGATGCACAAGCAGAACACAAGCAGGGGAGGGGCAGAGAGAGAAGAAGACACAGAATCCGAAGCAGAACCCAGGCTCTGAGCTGTCAGCACAGAGCCCGATGCGGGGCTCGAACTCACGAACCGCGAGATCATGACCTGAGTTGAAGTCGCTTAACTGAACCACCCAGGTGCCCCGGCAGTGTCAGACTCTTAAATGGCCCAGCCCTTTGGACTTGGTTTATAGGTTGAGTTTGGGGATATCACTGAAATGCCCAGTTGAAAACCAATTCCTGCATCTTCCTTTCTTTTGGAGGAATTCTTGTTTTTGCTCAGGTTAACCAGATGGTTTCTTTGTTGGGCACTTCTTTTTAGGCAACTTGATTTCATAAAAGGTCAACTCCAGTAAGGGTGGGTCTGTATTTTCTGGAGAGAAGCCCAGCACCTCGATAGTGGCCATCCGATGAGGGGAACGATACTTAGGGAGAGTTGGTGGAAGGAGACATGTGCTGTGGCTCACCACTCCTCCTGACAGCCTAAACTCTGTCCCCCAAACACACCAGAGTTGCAGAGGGCTGGGGTCCGGACCGCACATACTGGGCCCTCCGTAGAATTTCCTTCCTATTTTATGGCAATTCCCATTGGCTCATGGAGGAATGTGCTGAGAAACAACGGGCTGAATCTGAAGCGGGCTCCAGGCTCTGAGCTGTCAGCACAGACCCCGACGCGGTGCTCGAGTCCACAAGCAGTGAGATCATGACCTGAACCGAAGTCAGATGCTTAACCGACTGAGCCACCCAGGTGCCCCTTTTTTGCTATGTTTTATTTGAGTTATCTCAAATCTTTTTTGGAGCCAGGCGGGATAAGAAAGAATACGCAAATAGATGGATGGGTGGGTGGGTGGACATACAGTTCTCTGGCATGACCAGGCAATGGATCTACCCAGAGTCACCAGTCTGAGAACCATGATTCTGCCCTAAATGTGAGGAAATGCCCCCCCGGGAAAGAGGGGGTGGGTGGACCAGAGCAGGGGGAGAGCCCAGGGCACATCCTTATTCAGCCCAGATGCCAGCTCTCTCCTTGTCACTTGTCATCTGGGCCTCCCCTCCATCCTGTTAACCATTCTCTGCCTCATTGTAGGTTCCCAGTTATAATAAGCACCATCATGGCACTCCTGTCTTCAAACTCCTCTCCTGTCAGAAACGAAGCCCAATCATTTCCCTTAATTTACCAGCATGGAAATGGCCAATGCCAGAGAAGACAGTCTGTCATTCCAAGGATCTAGGTGGTGGCTCTCACATGGGACCTAGACTCATTACGATCACGTGGCAGTGTTTTCCCCTTTGGAGCAATGACATAGCTTCATTTATTAGGAGCAACAGCTATTTTATCTGTCTTATTTCTTATGCTAAGGTTGACCAGAAGGCAGTCTTAAAAAGTAACATGTTGTTCTTCCGAAGAACAGAGAGTAATAGTAAGAAAGTGTGGGGTAAGACAGGGAATACTGGATTCTAATCCCAACCACTGTCTGAGACTTTTCTGGAATCAGTTGCCTTTTCTAGAAAAGTACATAGTTAAACTAGATGACATCTAGGGTCCTTTCAATCCCCATCCTCTTTCTCCCCTCTCAAAAAAAACCCTGTGGTTTTGGGTCAGTAATGGTGTGAGAATCCTGACCACTCTAAGGTGGCAAAAATGTTTCTGGATGACACAGTTTTAAGCAATTGTTTGAACCAAGGAAGAACTCTATTCCTTCTGATACCAATTTTATTTGGAAAACTCTACTGGATTTATTCCTTTTCTTGACAAGCCCTTCAGAAAAGGGGATGTTGAGGGGTGGGGAGAGGCAAAGGCCTGAGACGAAAATGTCCATGAGGGAGTCTGACTTTCTGAACTGTAGCTACTGTGACCTTTCAAAGTATGGGATCGGATAAATGGCCTGGGATCCAACCCAGGTTGGACTTAGAGATTTTCTTTTTTTTTTTTTTTTTTCTGTTTTTTTTTAAAAATTTTTTTTCAATGTTTATTTATTTTTGGGACAGAGAGAGACAGAGCATGAACGGGGGAGGGTCAGAGAGAGGGAGACACAGAATCGGAAACAGGCTCCAGGCTTTGAGCCATCAGCCCAGAGCCCGACACGGGGCTCGAACTCACGGACCATGAGATCGTGACCTGGCTGAAGTCGGACGCTTAACCGACTGCGCCACCCAGGCGCCCCATGGACTTAGAGATTTTCAAAGCAAGAGAGGAGACAGAATTATATAGATGCCTCAGCTTGCGCAAGCCATCCAAAGGGGCTCCAGATTAAAAGGCTGTCTTCAGGACTTACTATGGAACTGAGTTCCAGAAGCCTGTGAGGCTTGGAACAAGAGCCAGCGATTGGCCATAGACTTACCTGGATCCAAGCAAACCACCTCCTACTCTGCAAGAACTTCTGGCTCCCACCCAGCTTGAGGAGACCAGGGCCAACCCCAGGACTCTGTGCAAGCATTCTCCAGGCCCCTGGAGACTATTTCCATCCCCAGGACTCAGACCTCACTGGAAATTCTTGTCCACAGTCCCCTAAACCTCCTAAGGGAAACCTCTCCCTTGCTCAAGACCTGCTTTTATCTTCTTCAACTCCAGATCCACCATCTTGGTTCACTCTCTGTACCGGCGCCATGGGAGAAGGATGGAAAGAGGGTCTCAATGAGCATTTATTAAACAGCTGTTTGGTCTGGGCACCGTGTGTGGTAGGCAGTGCAAGGAGTTAGGAAAGCTTGCGGTTAGTCAAGGTGGATGCAAATAGGAACTCTGAACAATTTCTGCCTCCCTCCCTCCCTTCCCTTCTCCTTTATCAGATGAGATGAGCCAAAAAGATAGGATTTTTTTTCCCATAGAATAACAGGCTACCATAAGTGGTTATCTAGTGTAATGCCTGGTCCCACTTCACGGATGTGAAAACTGGCACCCAAAGGGGGAAAGGACTTGCTGAGGTCCGTGTTCTGAGCTCCTAGCCTTCCATGTCTTTCTTGAACCTTGAATCTGGCCAAGTGACCTTCTCCTGTTCCTTTTTGGATTGTACACTGAGAAGAATTTGTAGGGAGATGAGCAAGGCAGGTTTCTCAAAGTGGGGGAGCAGGGGGAGGCTAGGGCTCCCTGGATTGAGCCCACGTGCCCCTGTGTTTCTGTGCAAACTTCAGTCATGTACGTCCTTCAAAACAGACCTGTTCGTTCATGTAATAATTAAGGAAAACACAACAGCTCCTCCAGCACCCGTCTCTGACCTTTAATTAGGTGTGGTGACGCTCCAGCCGTGAGGACTACGAAGTTGCTAGTTTAATCATTTCAAAGGCTGCTCTGTTTTACTGTGGCATAAAATTTGGAAGTCTCATATTAAAATGGGCCAGTAAATGTAACTGGAATTGCTGTAGGCCAAAGAGAACTTTTCCCTTCCTCCTGCAGCCAGCCCCGACTCTTTCCTACCCCCATCTGTCAGCTGTCTGGCCTCAAACTCTCTGAATCCCTTTGAAGGAAAGGGATGGACGGGCTCTTTGAAAAACAGTGTTTAAGAAGACACTTGGCAAACTTAACCTGAGTCCGTCTGTATGTTCCGGGACACCCCGTGGCTGGGCTCAGGCTGTTCTGGAGGCTGATGGGATGAGAAGGCAGACCCTGGGGCTTCTTGGACCGGGCAGGCTGGGTCTTGATAAAATAAATGAAACAACAATGACCGCCACCCTTCCCGGTTCGCTGTCACCTATGGAGAAAAGTTCAAGTTTCTCAGCCCAGCTTAGAAGGGCTTCATAATCCAGCTCTCTGTCAAAACTCACTCCCTACAAACACAGCATCTATTCTTTGGGCCCTTGCTTAAAATGCCCACCTGCCCCCTTCAAACCCTTTCATTCACCCTCGAAGGCCTGTGTTCACCCCGCCATGCCTTCCTTGCCCTATCCTGGCTGAGCAAACCTTTCCGTCCTCTGTCCTTCGTGACTCACCTGGGAGAAGAGAGCATTGCACGCCGGGGGCTAATGCTGGGCAGCGGAGGTCCCTTCTGAGAAACACTGCGCCCTTGCTCACAAGGGCTGGCATGGAGGGCGGGGTCTTTAAAATATGGAGCATTTAAGGAATGTTCACTTCATTATAAAAACTGTCAAGTCATATACGGAAAATGTGGAAAAAAAATATAAAAGACAAAATTATAGGGGAGGGAATGATGGCTCACATGCACATCATCCAAAGGCAGGCCAGCCTTCCTCAAAGGCCGGGGACACAGCCGCTGGGCCAGGGGAGCTGAGTTCAGGCCGGAGCAGAGGGGTGCGTTCGGCGACCTGTCCACATGCAGGTCAACCAGGAACCAGCTTAGATTGGCTTTGCGTGTTCTCTATTTTTGATAACGTTTGCACGAAGGCCTAATTTTTCATTTCCCAGAAAAACGTTTCACGAGTTCAACAATGGTCTTCGACTCTGTCCAGCATAATTCAGTCTGAGGATCGTTTCGTGTGTGTGCGCGCACGCGTGTGTGAAAAAATCTACGGAACATAAAATTTACCACTGTGACCATTTATTTGCACGGTTTGGTGGCATTAAGCGTAGTCACGCTGGAGTGCCACCACCCGCTTTTCAGTCTTTTGGGTGCACCCCTAGAAGAATCGCCGGACCTAGGGTAGTTCTGTGTTTCAACTCTTGAGGAACAGCCATCCCATTTCCCATAGCAGCGACATCATTTTTCATTCCCAGCAGTGATACACCAGGGCTCCAGTTCCTCCACATCCTTTCCAACCCTTTATTATTTTCCATTTTTTGGATAGCAGCCATCCTTGTGGGTGTGAGGTGGTACCTCACTGTGGTTTTGGGTTTGCGTTTCCCTGATGACGAGTGATGCTGAGCATCTCCTCATGTGCTTGTTGGCCATCGGTGTATCTTCCTTGTTGAAACGTCTGCTCAGGTCCTTTGCCGGTGTTTTAATTGAGTTGTTTGTTTGAAGGTTGCTCTTTCACGTGTGAAATCCTCTCTCCTCCACCCACTGCTTCCAGGCCTGACAGCCTCCGACCAAATAGCCTCCTTGGAACACTCATGACTCTGAACACATCATCATCATCATCATCATCGGGAACAGAATGCGGGGGACCGAGGACAATCTCATGACACTTGTCTTTGCAGAAACATCACTAATAACCAGCTATGGATGGAGATGAGTCTGGCAGCTGTCACTGGGGATTTTAAGAAGGTGACTGTCTGCTTGTTGGCCCCATTGGTATTATTCTATATATTGTCAGTGTTTCTGGCTTCATTCTTCCACAAGACGTTGGCGTGCAGTACTTGAAATAGACCGAATTCTGCCCCTTTGGGACAAGTAGGAAGATTATAAGGTCCTTTCCTCAAAGACTGCCCTTTTGATGTGAGCTAAAAAGCAACAATCTTATCAGAAGAGAAGGACTGGGAAGGGAGAAAGGCCCTCCCACTTACTGGGCATCTGCTGCGACCAGGACCTGAGTTGGACATTTCCACACATGATTTTTCTTCTAGTCCTTTCATTATTCACATCAGGCAAGTGGTTATCTGAATTCACACACGGGGACAAAGAGGCTCAGAGAGGTGGATTAAGTCGCCAAGGTCCCGATCAGTGCCAGGCAGAGGTGGAAAGCACCCTACAAGTCTGAACCCTTTCTGTGACAGCGAGCACTTCTGTTTTTGCTGCTGGGACCACACCCGAGTGGTAAAGTTGGTGCTAGGAGCCTGTTTCCAGAAGATATCGTTTGCTCTATCTCTGCACTTCTCATTACCTCCTTCTCTGCTGGACATTTCCATTCGACCTCTGCCATGTTTAATCTGCTGCCATCCTAAAAGCCGGGCCTGGCCTTCCCTCCAATCTTTCCCTCTGGGATGTGTCTCCTCCACCTGGTCCTTCCGCTCCCTCGAAACCACTGACTGTCCTTGTCACAGGCTTCCCGACATCCATGGGCCTCACTGATTTACCACCCATTCTTCTTAAACCCTGCTCCATGCTGCCCATCCAAACCCTCTGTCTTGCTGCTCCTAAGACCACCTTCATTGCTCTTTCCTGGTCCCTTTGGTTCGCTCTTCTTCCTCTACCTGCCTCAGTAATAAGACGGGGGAAATACCCAGGCTGCCATTCTGAACCCTCTTCTTCTGCATCCAGATCCTTGAGAATCTGATGAAAGTCATGAGCTGCCTTCCTGGAAAAGCGTACAGCACATTTCCACATAACTTACAGACAATTTCAGGGAATTCATAGGCTGCAACTTCCTGTCAGTACTTTAGGTGTAGGGAGGCTGCTTTAATGGCTGGGGCTTATGGACTCCAGATTAAGTACCATTGCTAGACTATCTCCCCTTTATGGTTCTGTGGTTTCTTAGAGTTCTGTTCCCACCCAGACCCTTGCCCTGAGCTCAGACCCTGATTTCAGGCTCCGTGGGACAGTCCACATTGTGGTCCCACAGGGCTCAAAGGCAGCCTGTTCAAAATGAGTCTGCCCCCTTGCTTCTTACCACTTCCATGTTCACGAGTCCTCTTAATGTTACCCACCATCTACTGGGTCTCTCAGGCCAAAAACCTGGCTGTTCCTTTCATGGCTTTTTCTTTTATCACCCATGGCATGGACTGCTAATAGCCTACCAATGGCTGCTTCCCTCCTCTTCTACTGTTATAAAAGTTTTAATTAATTAATTAAGTTTTATTTTGAGAGAGAGAGAGAGAGAGCAGGGGAGGGTCAGAATGAGAGGCTAAGAGAGACTCTTAAGCAGCCCACGCTCAACGTGGAGCCTGATATGGGACTCCATCCCACAACCCTGGGATCATGACCTGTGCTGAAATCAAGAGTCAGATGCTCAATCGACTGAGCCACCAGGCGCCCCTAAAAGTGTTCATTTCTATATGGTGCTCAACTCAAGACTACATTTCCCTTGCAGATGGGGGCAGCCACATGACTCAGTTCTGGCCAATGGAATATGAGTGGAAGTGATGTGTGTAGCTTTTAGGTCATGCCTTTAAAGAGAAGGACTGAGATGCTTCCTCTCTCCTGACTTTCCCTTGGCTAGAATGTGAACATGAAAGCAGGAGCTAGAACAACCATCGTGGGCATGGATTGAAGATGGCTGAGCAATTGGATGGATGGGGTCTTGGTCCCTGATATAGTCAAGCCACCATTCCAGACTTGATGGGAAATAAACATCCGTCTTGCTTAAGCTCTTGTTATGTTTGGCTCACTTCGTTATGGTGGCCTAACCTGTATTGTAACAGCCCCACTGTATCACCTCACTTCCCACTATAACCAGTCCATCACCGTGTTGTACCAGTTCATTCCTTATTATCACCTCCTGATTCAGTCTCTTCTCCATTCTCACTGCCTTGTCTTCATTCAGGTTTTCATTGCCTCGTATCCGAGCTGTTGCTATAATTTTTTATCAGGTCTTCTTACCCTCTCCAACCCACACCCCCTCAGCGATCCATCCTCTATGCTGCTGCTAAAACTATCCACCTTCCATATCTGTGTTTCTCAACCTCAGCACCATTGACATCTCAGTCCAAATAATGCTTGGCTGCAGGAGACTGTCCTGTCCACTGGAGGATGTCTAGCCTCATCTCTTGGCTGTACTCACTAGACGCCACTTGCATTCTCAAGTTGTGACAACCCCAAATGTCTCCAGATACTGCCAAATGTTCCGCGGGATGGGGAAGAATCATCCCTGTTGCAACCACTGCCCTACACCCATCTGACTACATCTGTCCCTGGCCAAACGCTTCTGTGGCCCTCCATGGCCACCTACAGACTGAGTCCCATTTGGTGAGGCCCCCCATACGTTGGGTCTTGCCTTCTTGCCTTTCTCCTAAGCCCTCACGTGCACCCTGCTCTCCACTTACCCTGAACTGTTGGCCACATGCTGGATGTGCCATGGTCTTCAGCGCCTTTGAGACTTTGCAAATGCTATTTGTTCTCAGAGGCCCAAACGGCCACTCATCCTACTGGGTTTAGTCCAAGGGCCTCCTCCTTGGGGAAGCCTTCCTCCCATGGTCCAGGAAGGCTCAGCGGCTCCCTTGTTGGCCCCAGTCCATGTATACCTTCCACCTGAATATGACTGTTCCTGTATTTGAGTGCCTCCCAGAACAGATTCACCCTTGTATACTGGCACTCAGCCAGGGCCTGCCACTTACTGAATTCTCCGTTTGCTGAGTGAATGCAAAGCCCCGTGGCGACCAACCAGGACAGTTGAGGGAAGGGACTATGTGTGGTGTGTCCAAAGGGGCAGATGGCACGGAGGCTTTGGAAGGGGGTGAGCCTGTTCATGGGTCTCAAACATCTGAGGCGATGGCCCCCAGGCCAGGGCAGGCACTATGGGGCCTGAAGAGGGGAAGGGAATCCACTGGTGGAGGTTCCAGTAGGTGGGTTTCGGTGTAATAAAAAGAAATGTTTAAAAGCATAGAACTTTAGGGGCGCCTGGGTGGCGCAGTCAGTTCAGCGTCAACTCTTGATTTCGGCTCAGGCATGACCTCACAGTTTGTGAGTTCAAGCCCTGCGTCGGGCTCTGTGCTGACGGAGTGGGATTCTCTCTCTCCCTCTCTTTCTCTGTTCCTCCCCTGCTTGTGCTGTCTCTTTCTTTCTCTCTCTCTTTCAAAATAAATAAATAAACTTCAGAAAAACAAAAGAATAAAATTTTTAATTGTCTTTTCAAATAGTTGTTCTAATTGTCCATGAGATGCAATTCAGGAATGTGTTTCTATTTAAATGTAACGTAAGACAACACACAGTTATAAAAAATCCTTATCCATCACTCCCTCTGCTACTGCAGCAGTTCTGTGTGTCCTTCCATGTCCTTGTCCTTTCCTAAGCATTTATACATAGCTATAGACAGAGATCACATATGTGCACATGTGTGCACACACGTATGTGTGCACACACGTATGTGTGCACACAGATGCATGCACGTGTGCACACACATGCACACACGTGTGCACACACAGATGTGCGCGTTTACATGCACTGAGCACACGCACGCACACGCATGCATGTGTGTGCACGCACATGTGTGTACATGTGCACATGTGTGTACATACACGTGTGTCTGTGTGTGTGCATGCACGTGTGCGAATACACACACACACATACACATAGATATAAAATTGGCTGAAACTTTATCTCACCTGCACTGTTCTTTCTGGTTCCTCCTCATCTGTTATGAAAGCTGTTTTGTAAAACTGAGAAAATCGACAGAGACTTGGCTGGCAACGTAGTTTTTCAGTCCCGTTGTGAGAAGCTGTCCACACGAGCGAGAGAGATGGCTGTTGGTCTTTGAGAGTCACTGCTCTGAGAAGCGACCTAAAATTCTTCCTTCAAAGAACAGTCAGGGCTTTGGGAATGAGCTGGAAACCAGGTGGGGCCCCGTGACCTTCTCTGAATCCAGCATGGCTGGGCGCCACTCCCTGCCCCTGGGGACCAGCAGGTGGGAGCAGAGCAGAGTGACCTGGGGAAGAAGAGGGGTGGGGGACAGGCAAAGACAAGAGCCTTGGGTGCTCATTTGAGGCTGATTCCATGAGCCATTCAGTAGGAAAACTGATGTTCTGTACCATCTTCTGGCATCACGTGTGATCATGATGGGCAAATAGTGACATTGTTTTCCTCACTATGTTTCCCATATATTGAAATATAACTGAGGAGTTATACATGTATGTGTTTCCCCCTAAAACCAGTAAGTGCAATATATAAAATATATATATATAATATTAACTATAATATATAAGTAATATAATGTATATTAATTATAATAATTTTAATAATGTATATATATTAATCTCTTTTTTTAATGCTTTTTTAACTTATTTTTGAGACAGGGAGAGACAAAGCATGAACAGGGGAGGGTCAGAGAGAGGGAGACACAGAATCTGAAACAGGCTCCAGGCTCTGAGCTGTCAGCACAGAGCCCGATGCGGGGCTCGAACTCACGGACCGAGACATCATGACCTGAGCCGAAGTCGGACGCTTAACCGACTGAGCCACCCAGGCGCCCCTATATATTAATCTCTTAATACATGAAGTATATTTTTCTTCTTTGGCAAATGAAGATGTATCCAATCTTTTTAAATTGGGCACTTGGTATGGGTTTTTATGATACACGGAATCATTGTCTTATGGAAGGACATTCACATTGTTAACACAACCTATTGTTGCAAACAATTCTGCGCTGAGTGTTCTTGGGCATGTAGCTTTGTGCACACATACGATCATGTGTGGTGTTGCACTGACCGTGGTGAATGGGTTTACACATTTTGAATTTTGATAGCTGCTGCTCTACCAATTTATATTCCCCATCAATAGTACCCACATCCTTAGGAGCCCTGAGCATTCTCCACCTTTTTTATCTTGCCAATTCCCCTCCCCACCCCCACCCCAGGGACTTCATTGTGCAGTCCTGACTCCCCTCTCCCGGAGTGGACCAAACAGAGCTATAACTCTGTCTCTTGAGGTTGCTGTGAAGGGCTTTCATGACCTCAGCTCCCTGGGTTCTATGCATATTAACTAGACTTGGGAAACATGCATGGGTGGGAGGGATAGACCTCTTTGAATCCCTAAGGCAACCCCGGCCCTTCCGGTTCTAGGGGAGGGGAGGGGGGCCTGGAAAGTGAGCCCTGAGGTTTATAGGGCCCGTGGGTGGTGAATCAGGCTCTTACTTTCACCAGGAGATCTCACTTCTGGGGGCTGACTGGGGCCATCTTGCTTTCTCAGTAGCAAAGAACGTGCTGCTCCATGAAAGAGGGGTTCTCGGTGAGCTAAAGCTCACAGGTCCTGTAGCTGGATCCCCAGTCTGGAGAACTGGTCTTTCCTGCATGGGCTGCTTACTGTCTTGAAATCCATGTCCTGTCATGAAGACCAGAGAGGATGGTAGGAGTGCTTTGGAAACTGGATGCCCTGTGGACAGCCAAGGGTCCTCCATTAAATCTGAAACTCCTGCCATACTATGCTTCCTGCAGTGTGGCTCTGACTGTGCCTCTACTCTCCTCCCAAACCCTCGGTGTCTCCCTACTGCCTGTAAGGGACCTCATGTTCCTCAGGGAGGCGTCCCAGCCCTCTCCAGGAAGACCTGCCACAAAGCCTAGGCTCAGAGTTTTTGGAGAGCCCCCTCTCCTTACTCTGATTCAATGGTTTTCCTTAACTCGCTGCTCTCATATTTCCAGATCCTGCTCATCTTTGAAGGCCACCTTCCTCACGAAACTCAAATGCATCCACATTTATCCAACTTATGCTGAGGACCTCACGTCCCTCGACTTCTTGAAATCCTTACTCTAATTTAAACATGGCCACACTCCTATCTGCAAGAGTTAAGTGAGTGTAAGCACACAGTGGGAGGGAAAGCATACAACACGCGTCCAGGGTTTGAATTTTGGCTCTGTCACTTAGAGTGTGATCTCAGGGAAATTAGTTAACTGCCCTGAGCCTTAGTTTTCTTATTTGTAAAACAGGGACAGTTACTCCCACTCACAGGATTATTGGTAGATCAGTGGCTCTCAGCTCTGTGCGTGTGTGGGTGGGTGGGTGTGCATGCTCTGGCAACATGCATTTTTGGTTGTCTCAACTTGGGAGGGACACTAACGGTATCTAGTGGGTTGAGCCCAGGGATACTTTAAGCATCCTATGATACAGGCACATCTCACCTTTTTGCACTTTTTTTTTTTTTTTTTTTTTACAAATTCAAGATTTGTGGCAACCCTGCATCAAACAAGTCTATGGGTGCCATTTTTCCAATAACATTTGCTCACTTCATGTCTCTGTGTCGTGTTTTGGTAATTTTTGCAATATTATAACTTTTTCATCATTATTATATTTGTTGTGGTGATCTCTGATCTGTAATCTTTAATCTACTATAGTAATTGTCTTGGGGATCCACAAACCACACCCACATAGCATGGTGGACTTAATCCATAAATGTATGTGTTCTGACTGCTTCACTGACTAGCTGCTCCCCCCATCTGTCTTCCTCCTTTTGAGCCTCCTAATTCCCTGACCCATAGCAATATTGAAATTAGGACAATTAATTGCCCTCACATTGGCCGCTAAGTGTTCAAGTGAAAGGAAGAACCACATGTCTCTTGCTTTAAATCAAAAGCTAGAAATGATTAAGCTTCATGAGGAAGGCATGCCGAAAGCTGAGACAGGCTGAAAGCTTGGCCTCTAGTGCCAAAGAGTTAGCCAAGTTGTGAATGCAAAGGAAAGTTCTTGAAGGAAAATTAAAAGTGCTACTCCAGTGAGCACATGAGTGATAAAAAAAAAAAAAAAAAAAAAAGCAAAACAGCCTTATTGCTGATATGGCGAATGTCTGAGTGGTCTGGATAGAAGATCAAACCAGCCACAATATTCCCTTAAGCCAAAGCCTAAGCCAGAGCACGGCCCTAACTTTCTTCAATCCTAGGAAGCTGAGAGGAGAGGAAGCTGCACAATTAAAGATTGAAGCTGGCAGAGGTTGGCTCATGAGGTTTAAAGAAAGAAGCCGTCTCCATGATATAAACGTGCAAGGTGAAGCAGGAAGTTTTCCAGAAGATCTAGCTTGGATAATTAATGAAAGTGGCTGCACGAAGCAACAGATGCTCAATGTAGACGAAATAACCTTCTCTTGAAAGAAGATGCCATCTAGGACTTTCACAGCTAGAGAGGAGAAGTCAATGCCTGGCCTCAGAACTTGAAAGCACAAGCTGACTCTTTGGTGACTTGAAGTTGAAGCCAGTGCTCAGTTACCATGCTGAAAATCCTAAGGCCTTTAAGAATTATGCTAAATCTGCTCTCCCTGAGCTCTGTAAATGTAATAACAGCACCTGGATGACAGCACATCTGTTTACAACGTGTTTACTGAATAATTTAAGCCCACTGTTGAGACCTACTCCTCAGGAAAAAAAAGATTCTTTTAAGAATATGACTGCTCATGGACAAAGCACCTGGTCACCCAAGAGCTCTGTTGGAGAGGGGAAATGAGGTTTTCATGTTTGCTAGCCCGACATCCATTCTGCAGCTCACGGGTCAAGGAGTCATTTCTACTTTCAAGTCTTAGTCCTAAAGAAATACATCTCAGAAAGCTCTGGCCGTCATAGATAGTGATTCCTCTGATGGATCTGGGCAAAGTACACTGAAAACCTTCTGGCAAGGCTTCACCGTTCCAGATGCCATGAAGAACATTCATGATTCATAGGAGGAAGTGAAAATATCAACATAAACGGGAGTTTGGAAGAAGTTGATTCCAACCCTCATGGATGACTTTGAGGGCTCAAGATTCCAGTGCAGGAAGGAACTGCCGATGTGGTAGAAATAGCCAGGGAACCAGAATCAGAGGTGGAGCCTGAAGATGGGACTGATTGCTGCAACCTCTTGATAAAACTTGAATGGATGAGAAGTGGCTTCTTAGGGTGGCTCCTTGAGATGGAAGAGACTTCTGGTGAAGATGCTGTGAAGATGGTTGAAATGATAACAGAGGATTGAGAATATTACATAAACTTAGTTGATAAAGCAGTGGCAGGGTTTGAGAGGTCTGACTCCGATTTTAAAGGAAGTTCTGTGGGTAAACTGCTATCAAACAGCACCGCGTGTTCCAGAGAAATTTTTCGTGAAAGGAAGTGGCAAACTCCGTTGTTGCTTTGTCTTAAGAAGTCACCAGTGGCCACAGTTTTCAGCAGCCACCACCCTGACAAATCAGCAGCCGCCCACACTGAGGCATAAGTTCCTATCAGCAAAAACATTATGACTTGCTGAAAGCTCGGATGATGGTTAGCATTTAAAAAAAAAAAATCTTTTCTACATTTATTTATTTTTGAGAGACAGAGCATAGTGGGGGAGGGGCAGAGAGAATAAGACACAGAATCTGAAGCAGGCTCCAGGCTCTGAGCTGTCAGCACAGAGCCCGATGCGGGGCTTGAACTCACAGATCGCAAGATCATGACCTGAGCCGAAGTTAACCAACTGAACCACCCAGACGCCCCGATGGTTAGCATTTTTTAGCAATGAAGTATTTTGAAATTAAGGTATGTACATTATTTTAGAAATGATGCTATTCTTCACTTAATAGACTACAGTAGAGTGTAAATGCAACTTTATACGTTCTAGGAAACTAAAAAATTCATTTGACTCGCTTTACTGTGATACTGGCTTTATTGTGGTGGTCTGAAACTGAACCCACAATATCTTTGAGGAATGCATGTACCTGGGACAGCTCCCCACAGTAAAGAATCCTCTGGCCCCAAATCTCAGTAGTGGCAACATTTAGAAACCTGGTATAGATAAAATACTGTAGAGATGTAATAAGGTGCCTGTGGGCTCTATGGTTCACAGTAGGTGCTTCATAAATGTCCGTCCTTCTCTCAGCTCTTCATGGGCAAGAAAAGTATCTGATTCATCCCTGTGCGGACCTCGGCAGCCAGTGCAGAGTGGCTGAATGTTAGAATCAGGAAGGAAAGAAAGAAGGTAAAGAGGGGATATTTTTATTCTTCCAGGTTCTACAAAAAGGCGGTTGACGGCTTCAGTTTGGGGAGGTGAAGGTGCCTGGTTAGTAAGAGGGAGGGGGTTCTCCACACAGAATGTTATTTGGAAGGGAGGTTGGTCGTTGAAGAACCAGGGCTTGGTGATCCCTCCAAGCGGTGCCTGCCCCTCTTGGGCTCATGTCACTTAATGGACAGGGTGCTTTTTGTTTCTGGCTCTGAATCATGGTGCCACCAGTGAGGAGGAATGTGACATGATTCAGGCTGTAGGGCTTGACCATCGCAAGCCACCCAAGTGACTATTTCGGTAATAACACTATGCAGTTTTATATCTTCCTTTCATCGCCCATCTCAAAGCACAGTGCAAACATTAATTAAGGCTCCTGGCATTCCATGAGGCATTGTGTGTAAATATCACTCTCCCCACTGGGCTGAAAAGGTAAACTGAGCCAGGGAAGGGCACGTGGCTCAGCCCAGCGCAGTTCCTGCCTTATTGAGGCTGCATCTTGGAGAAGATGCTAGGGTTTGGCTGCCTTCTCACCCCATAAACTATGACTTCTTTCTCTTCTTCCCTAGGTCCTCTTGGTGATACCAAGAACAGAAATGGTTTCTTGCCCCCCTAGTGGCAGCCGGGAGTGGGCTCCAAAGCAGAAGTGACGGTCACAGGGAGCCTCTCATTCTTAAATGTGCCCCTTGACTGCATGCCCCTATCTCTGCGGGGCGGCAGCCAGGGAGCAGAAGTTGATATCAGAAGGGAAACGAAACTTTGTTTTTAGGGGGGGGCACGGTTGGGGGGCACTTTATCGCTCTTTGGAACTTAAATTTTTTTCCCACCATGTTAACAAATAAGCAAATTGGGTTAGGCACAGAAGAGTGTTCCTTGTATTATTCTTGCAAATTATCCGTAAATTTGAAATTACTTCCGAATTTCAAAGAAAAAGGGAAAAAAAATCAATGCTTTTCTACAGCCACGGAGCTTTCCCAGAGCCGAAATGGCCAAGGCAGCGACTGAGTCCCAATGGAACATTGGAGGCAGGAGGAGAACGTGTTCTGTAAAAAAAAAAAAAGAAAAGAAAAGAAAAGAAAAAAAACACAACTAACTCATGCAGGAGAAGCCCCCGCACCCTGCATCTCCGAGGAGGCTGTGCCCACGGCTGGGCCGCCCGCCGGCCCCGGCCCCTCCCCGCCACCGCGCCGACACTGCCCCCGGCGGTGACTCACGCCCGGACCGTTTAAATACGGGGAGTGCCGGGCCCGCCGCACTCATGCTGCCGCCTTGAGCCGGCCGCGTCCTGCTCTCGGGCTCCCTCTGGTCGACGGCGGGCGGGCGCCGAGCTGCTGGTAAGTGGGCAGGCCGGCCGCCGCGCCCTCCCTCCCTCCCTCCCTCCTGCCGGCCAGCGCCGGCTCTGTCCCCCACCTCGCGTCCGGCCGGCCGGCGCCCCGGGGAGCGGCTGGCGGGGTGCCTGGGGATGCTCTCCGGAGGGGGCCAACTCCCGCGAGCCTGGGGCCACCCGCCCCCTGCCCCACTTACCCTTACCGCCCCATGAGGTCAGTCTGCGGTGCTGCCCAGGTAGTTTTCAGATGCCCCGAAAGTTAACTAAATTATCACTGGGACTGTGCTATTAGGGGAAGAAGTTCCCTTTTTCCAAGGTTCGGGTTGTTTCGAACCCGCGTCCTTTCCCCCAGCACTTACTGTGGTGGCCGCCAGTGGCTTGCCCGGCGTGTGGTTCTGTCCAGGACAAGTGGAGGGTTTCCCAGAAGACAGATCTGTCCTCTTCTTTGGGCCTTATCATTGCTACAAAAGTGGCTTCAGCAGAAGTGCCCGCCCAGTTCGGATCTCCAATTTGGATTTCGGCTGTGGACTGAGCATCGTTTCAGGGTCTAAGTTTGTGTGTGGCTTAGGCGGCCGGCAGCCGCTGGCTCTGAGCTGGGAGTTGGGGCTGGGTGTGCATGTAAAATCCTGTGACTGAGGCACCCTTACCCGCATCTCTGCTCAAATGTAGAGGCAGGAGTGGGGCCATGGGACCAACTGTGGAAAAGCAGAACTTTTCTAGAGTTTCCCCCCTGTGCTGAAGTGTGAGAGAGCCAGTCTACCTCCAGGGCCTGACGTATTACCTCAGGGCAGGCCGCGATGCTCTTGGATTAAGGTGTCACTCAGACTGAAGGTGCCAGCACCTTCTGGGATTATAGCACTGGATCTCCAGCGACTCCCAGATATGCTGGTGCCACCGTCTCCATAATTTAGAAATTGTCTAACAGCTGTCACTTCTTTCACTGCACTGATGGGACATCGGGGGTACAGTCAGGACCGGACAGTCCCATTTGCCTGTGGTCTTGAGTCAGTGGGTGGGCTCGGCAGTGATGACACAGGCCTGGGAGAGAGGTCAGGGCCAGGGGGGAGCGTTGTGAACAGACCCTGCAGAAAGTCAGGGCACTGGAGGCTACCTGGGCTTGCTCTGTAAATGCCAGGCGTGGTGGACTGCGGATGGGACTAGTTCCAGATGCCGAGACATAAGGAGAGATGGGGGAGAAGCTGTCCCCACTCGGTCCTGCCAGCACATGCTCCCGAGGCTGTGATTACACATGGCAAATTGCTTCCCTAAATCCCGACCACGAATGACTATAACTTCTGGTTTCACTGCCTCTCTGGGGCTTTTGGGACATAGGATTTAGAAACTTTTTCCAAGATGCTTTGTTGAGAGGTTCATCCATTTCTGTCTGTTTTGGGTCCCCTGGGGGTCACCCCGAGCAGGGGGCTGTAGCCGGTGGCTTCTTTCATAAAAGCGTCGGTCGAGTGGGAGCTTCTCCCCTGCTCCGCTGGCAACTTTGTTAGTATCTCCTGCCCCTGCCTGTGAGCTAATTACAGGCCTGCTTTGGCCTCTGCAGGAAGCCCTACCTCCCCTAACCCTGGGGCTGGAAAGGACTTGCTTTTTCTTACTCATGTTCATTTTTAAACAAGTGAAGAATGTTTTGGCTTTGAAGGACCAGGAGAGATGGGATCAACAATCGAGTCAGGTGGGGGAGGAGCCTTGGGGCTCCAGCATGCTTTGTGTTTGGGGTAGAGCATTCCTAATTTGGGTAAAACCCTGAGGGGGCTGTGTGTTCAGATTATGGGATTAATCCCTTCTGGCCACCCCTTCTGTCCCTGCCCTCTGCTCTTCCAGGCCACTCAGGTGAAATTGAGCCAACATAGCATCAGAGCAGCCTTAAGGAAGGAATCCCTCAAACAATGCAGGCTGGGAGTAGGGAGGGGTACTTGATCTTGGTTAATAATGCTAGGCAGCTGGAGGGTGGATTGCATGTGAGCCTGAGATCATTTTAGGACAGAAGGAGTAAAGCCACCTCTTCCCCCCTTTCAGGCACTGCCAGACACGTGGTGGATAAGGTCCTGAAGCCTCGTGATAAGGTTCAGGGGCTCACCAAGCTCTACAGTTAGGCAGAGTCCTGATCTGGATGTCACGAATCTTCAACTGACTGTGTGACCTTGAACAAGTCCGTTCCTCCTCTGGGCCCCTTAGTTTTCCCATCTACAAAATGACCAGATGGTTTGACAGGATAGTCAAAAGGCCCTTGCACCTCTGATGCCCTGGGCTCTAAGTGCTGCTTTTGGAAATAGCCTGTACTGCTACGTTCAAATTAGCACAAATCTCAGATTTCTGACAGTGGTGACGAAAGGGCCAGGGAAGGGAATATTGGTAGAGGTCTCTGGGCGAGGTCTGTGATTTGGCCTTCAGCCTCCTTGATCCTGAGTTCAGTCTCTCTGTTCTTGGCAGGAAATGACACAGGTCAGGAGTATGTATCTGAGCTGGGCTAGACCCCAATGAGTGCTTCTGAGTATAGACCATGGACACCTACATCAGTGTCCCTTGGGGAATTTGTTAAGCGCTGCAGAGTCTGGGGCCCACCCAGGCCTAGAAATCAGGATCTCTGTGGGTGGAGTCTCAAGAGATCCTGGTTTTACTCAACAGCAGAACGAACAGTAACTATCAGTGACATTTATTGGGTACTCATTCTGTGCCAAGAACGACTCTCAGTGCTTTGTGGGTAGGATTCATTTAATCCCCACAGTTGCAATGCTACTTCTATTCAACAAGCATCCCAGGATCTTCCAGGTGATTTTTATCTACTGATTTGGGGTGTAGGGTGGTTACCCCCCGTTTAGTGCGATGGGGACGTCTGGATGCACTGAGCCTCTCAATCAGTGGCTTTAAGCCCGTTGACCAAGCACTGATGAGCAACTTGATAGAGGCTGATACTGGCTGGAGGGGGTGGCAGAGTTGCTGGGGGTGGGGGAAGACAACCCCTCAACAGCTCCAAGCCTGACATCTCCCTCGGCTGGATGGGGCAACATGTCACTGCAGGTGAGGCCATGCTTAGGGGAAGACCTCTGTGGGGAGAGGGCACAGGCCAGGGAAGGAGATCTTCTCTCGGGTCCTCAGTTTCCCCGGGTGCACTGGAGGGGGTCAGGACCAGAGGCTCCCCAATCCCATGAAATGGCTCTTGGCTATTTGAAGATGCACTGATTAAGAAGCGGGGTTGCCCTGCCTGGGAAACTTCTGCAACAAGGTAGACCTGAAAAGATGGGTATGAGTTCCTCAGTCTTGGCATGAAGGGGCCAGGCCAGGTAGCGTTGCCGGCCGTTCAGGGTAACCTGCATGGTCTGTGGGAGGGAGGGTAGGTGAATGGTGGGGCTTCAGGCTAGATTTCCTTTCTGTCTCCAGTCAGAAGATATCAGAGCTATCAAGGGCCCTTGGAAGTCTTTACAGGAGGCCTGGAGAATGTACTCAAACTCTCACTCCAGTTTAACATCAAGACCAGTGTCGCACATCTGTCTCCCAGGCTTTTTCCAGAAGTTTGCTCCGTGGCATTGCAATAAGAAGGCATCTCCTCCCAGGGAACCTCATGTTTAGGGGATGTGAATGATGGTAATAAACCAAAAAAGTGCCAACCCACCAACCAACAAAGCCCAGGGCTTCAACGCTAATTATGTGTTCACTCATGAGTCACAGGCAGTTCTTGCTGAAGAGACTCACAAAGTGCCTGGGCCAAGTGCTTCTACTCCTGGGGAGGGACCGCGTCGGGGTGTCAGGGTGAGCTGCCTGTCCGTCTGCTTGGCTTACTGAATTCCTGGGCCGGTGACAGACCCCGGGCTGTCCCTCCTTCTAGGACAGGGGCTGGGCTGAGTCGCTGCAGTGACTGAGGACGCCTTTGGCCGCCTGGAGGAGGAGGGTATAATTAGGGTAGCTTTGTGGGTCTTTAACTGGCATTTGTCACGGCTGCCAAGCGGCACCGGGCAGCGTGTGCTATTAGGCTGCTGTGTGCCGGGCTCCTGAGCACGCCCGCAGCACTCGCTGGCTGGCCAGCCCCGCGCCTGTGGCCCCTCCGTCCCCTGAGGGCTCTGTAGCTGGGTTGGAGGTGGGCCCTCTGGAGGTCCTTTGGAGCAGTCGGTGCCTTGTGGCGGGAACAAGTGCTGGAAAACAGGAAGCCGCTGCGTGTGGCGCTGGGGCGGACTCCGCAGACATAGGGATTTCTAAGAAGGAAAATCTGCAAATTCTTGCAATGTTTGTCAAGCTGAGTGCGGTCCATTTTAAACAACAGTGGCTCTGTTCCCATAAGGGAATTATCTTTTCTCTCTTCTTCTCAAGCCGTGAGGCACCCTCCCCTGGCCCTGGGCCCTCCCTGAGACTGGCATGACGCCCTCCCCACCTCCCCCCGCCCCAGCTGGGGAAGGCAGACTCAGGGAAGGTCTGAGATGGCTTCCTCAGAGGGCATCTCATCCCGCACCCTCACTTACAGATGGGGAAATCTGACAGGGACTGCCTTGGACTTGCCAGGTTGTGGGCACTTAAGTTAGTCCCCGACATCGGGACCACGGCACCATTTTGAAGCATGGTGAGCATAGAAGTAGAAATTAAAAATAAATGAAGCACATCGCATTACCAGGAGCATTTAGAGCTTCTCCTTTTTTTTGTTTTTTAATTTTTTAATGTTTGTTTATTTTTGAGAGAGAGACAGAGGCAGAGCATGAGGGGGGGAGGGGCAGAAAGAGAAGGAGGCACAGAATCCGTAGCAGGCTCCAGGCCCTGCGCTGTTGGCACAGAGCCCGACGTGGGGCTCGAGCCCACAGACTGTGAGTACCTGACCTGAGCTGAAGTCGGACGCTTAACCAACTGAGCCACCCAGGCGCCCCATTTTGTTGTCAGTCCAGGGGGTAAGTCTTTCACACACACATGTACCAAGGAGATGGGCAAACACCCACACCTGTCCACACAGACCCTTGGGAGCACAGGCACAATTAGCTGGGTATATGGATCTCACATCCTTGCTCTGGACTCAGCCTTAGAATCCCAAAATCTTGGGGGATAGACAGGACATCAGCTGTCATCCAGTTCAATGCCCTCCCAGCTGTAGGAATCTCCTCTCCAGCATCCTTTCCAGAGAGTTGGTCTGCCTCTGCTTGAACACTTCCAGTGATGGGGAGCTTACTAACGCCATGGGTCGTCCATTCTGATTCAGACAGTGGTGAGCTGAAATGTGCTCCCCTACAGTTTCTGCACACCACTTTTGACCTCTGGAGCCACAGTAAGGCTGCCTTCTGTATCCCGGGGCAGTCCTTCATGTATTCTTGGCAAGTGCTTATAGCCTCCTCCTATCTTCTTCCAGTTTCCTTCAATGGGTGCTCGGAGGTTCTCATTTCTAGGTCCCCTCACCGTCCTCTTACCCCTCTCTACAGGGCCTTCAAGGGACCAGTTTGTTATTGGCCTTCTTGAAGCTGGGGCACAGAAGCACAGGTGTGGCCTGATGAGGGCCATGTAGAAGAAGACCATCACTTTCTTTGTTCCGCACTTAATACTTCTGTTAACGCAGGCTAAGATCGACATTGGTTTTCCTGGCCAGTCTTCTTTCTCTGCTACTATCAATAAAAAGTCTTAAGTCTTTCCCCTGGGGTGGATGTTGAGTCACTTTTTCTGGGCCCCCTGTTTAGGCTGTTCATTTTCTACTCTTAAGTTCTGGACCTTCTTTTGTCTATACAAATTTGTGCTTCTGGATGTGTCTATAGCTTCATCGGACCCCATTCCTCTGCGTCTAGACTCTGGTGGCCAAGTTTTTCTTTCTTTCTTTTCTCCAACACGTTACATAGTTACTCAAGTCCTTAATGCAAAAATACAACAGGTCGGGGGCTTGGATGGGCTGTGAATAAATGAAAAATCAAGGTCTGGGTGGGGAGAGATAAACTTGGGTTCTGTCCTCAGAGTAGGCTTGTTGAGAGGGCAGGAAAAGGGTGCACTGAGTTAAGGCCAGGTTGGGAAGCCTGGATTATTCTGAGTTATGGGCCAGACTTTGGACTCCATGAGTTCAGGAAGAGAGGCTAGAGAAATACCTTCCCCACCCAGCCAGTTTATGCCTCACATGCCATCATTTCAGATTCCTTGCTCTGACCTGTATTGCATTGCAATAACACTCAGAGCACTCACCCAAGAATCTGGAGGTCCCGGATTTAAGCTCTGAGCCTCAGTTTCCCTGCTTCCTTCATCCCCAGAAAATAGTGGGGATGTATGATCAGCCGTTCTTCACCCTTTGGAAGTTAGAGACCCCTTTGAACCTCAGTTGGAAGTTACAGATACTGCTTTACACATACTCAGGAATCTCTAATTCCCTTGAGTAAGATTTCCAAGATTAAAAACACTTTGAGGCCTTCCTGCCTCCATGAGTCTATAGAGTCCAAGTCGTGGATGACCTTGAACAACCGCACACATTTGCACAACACTGTGCAGGACACCCCCACATCCATTCTTCTGTTTGCTCCTCCCAGCGGCCTCAAGAAGGGGCAGAGGCTATCCTCCCAATTTAACACACGAGAAAGCTGAGCTTGAAGGTTTCAAGTTTCCTTTCAGGTCAAACAGCTAGTTAGTGGTTCTTAACTCTACGTAGGGCTCAGTGCCCACAGCTCATGGCTCCACCACATTGTATACGTTATATATTTAATTATATATATATATATATATATATATATATATGTACACATATCTGTATATGTATCACTTCTGACCTCTGATCTTAAATATCACCTCTGACCTCAAATATCGAACCTTTCATGAGTTTGGGCTCCATTCCCAGATCAGCACCATGCCCTGTGGGAGCGTATGGCCCTACCACCTTTCAGCTCAAAGTACATCCCAAGTTTTCTGGGACTTACTCAAGGCCACTCAATGTTTCTTTGTGGAAACTGGAACTACCCAGAAGGTAGACCCCAGGCATTGGCTCCTTCCAGAGAGACAGGAAGTGGCATAGATCATTTCCTTTCACTGGGAAGGGTTTGAATTAAAGCCGGGAAGGGGTACCGAAGGGCCAGGTCGTCAGTGGTGGTGATGGGGCAGGGCAGTGCCGGGAAGTGCCAGGCAGAGGAAAAGCTGAACTTGCCCTCTCGTCCTTTCTGCCAGATCAGCAGCGCATCCCACCTTTGTTGGCTGCTGCTGCTTTCCCAGAAGAGGTCCATGTTTGTGGTCTTAGCATCTTCTGCCAGGTCTCATTTCCTATCTATCTGCTCCTCCCCAGGAGGTCATGTTCAACCAGCAAGTTAGTTGCGCTGTGAGGGATACAAGGATGCGTCTGATCCAGGGGGCTGGATCCAGGGTACAACCCAGACAAGATACTGTTCCTGCCTGAAGGAATCTCTGGGGATGAATGATGAACATCCCTGCCCTTGAAAAACTTATTGACTAGAGAAGGACAGAGACGGGGACGCAACGAATTCCGAACGAGGCCAGCTGTGGCATGGCCATAGTGGACACTGGGAAGGCCACCTGCGTGGGAGGGTAACTAATGCTGACTCACAGAATCTGGGGAAAGCTTCCTAGAGGCGACTGCATTTGAGCTAGACTTGGAAGTATAGGGAAGATTTAGATGAGGACAAAGAGCACTCCGGGTGGGGGAATTGCTTGGCATGTGGGAAAGGTGAAGGGGCTTGCTGACCGGACCGTAAGTAGCATATGGCAGGGCGTGTGGTTGTGGGGTTCAAAGGCAAGCCGGTGTTTGGCACCAAAGGTTGACGTGGGCTTAAAAATAACAGCAGTGTTGGTGAGATGACCCTGACTCACGTGTGCTCTCTCCCCTTGCAGAGGCCATGTCGCTGAAACATTACCTTCTTTTGCTGGTGGGCTGCCAAGCCTGGAGTGCGGGGCTGGCCTACTATGGCTGCCCAACTGAGTGTACCTGCTCCAGGGCCTCCCAGGTGGAGTGCACTGGGGCACGCATCGTGGCAGTGCCCACTCCCCTGCCCTGGAACGCCATGAGCCTGCAGATCCTCAACACGCACATCACTGAACTCAACGAGTCCCCATTCCTCAACATCTCAGCCCTCATTGCCCTGAGGATTGAGAAGAACGAGCTGTCCCACATCGTGCCCGGTGCCTTCCGTAGCCTGGGCTCGCTGCGTTACCTCAGCCTTGCCAACAACAAGCTTCAGGTGCTGCCTATTGGCCTCTTCCAGGGCCTGGACAACCTCGAGTCACTCCTTCTGTCCAGCAACCAGCTGGTGCAGATCCAGCCGGCACACTTCTCCCAGTTCAGCAACCTCAAGGAGCTGCAGTTGCACGGCAACCACCTGGAATATATCCCTGATGGTGTCTTCGACCACCTGGTGGGCCTCACCAAGCTCAATCTCGGCAAGAATAGCCTCACCCATCTCTCGCCCAGGGTCTTCCAGCGCCTGGGCAACCTCCAGGTCCTCCGGCTGTATGAGAACAGGCTCTCAGAAATCCCCATGGGCACTTTTGATGGGTGTGGAAACCTCCAGGAGCTGGCCCTGCAGCAGAACCAGATTGGTATGCTCTCCCCTGGCCTCTTCCACAACAACCGTAACCTCCAGAAGCTCTATCTGTCCAACAACCACATCTCCCAGTTGCCCCCTGGCATCTTCATGCAGCTGCCCCAGCTCAACCGTCTCACGCTTTTTGGGAATTCCCTGAAGGAGCTCTCTCCGGGGATCTTTGGGCCCATGCACAACCTGCGTGAGCTTTGGCTCTACGACAACCACATCACTTCTCTGCCTGACAACGTCTTCAGCAACCTCCGCCAGCTGCAGGTCCTGATTCTCAGCCGTAACCAGATCAACTACATCTCCCCAGACGCCTTCAATGGGCTGGTGGAGCTGCGGGAGCTGTCCCTCCACACCAATGCGCTTCAAGAGCTGGACGGGAATGTCTTCCGCACGTTGGTCAATCTACAGAACATCTCCTTGCAGAACAACCGCCTCAGACAGCTCCCAGGGAATATCTTTGCCAATGTCAATGGCCTCATGACCATCCAGCTGCAGAACAACCAGCTGGAGAACCTGCCCATGGGCATCTTCGATCACCTGGGGCACCTGTGTGAGCTGAGGCTCTATGACAACCCCTGGAGATGCGACTCAGACATCCTACCACTCCGCAGTTGGCTTCTGCTCAACAAGCCCAGGTTGGGGACAGATACTCTCCCGGTATGTTTCAGCCCACCCAGTGTCCGAGGCCAGTCCCTCATCATCGTCAGCGTCAGTGCCGCTGTCCCCAGTGTCCAGGTCCCAGTGATCCCCGAGGTGCCCAGCTACCCGGAAACACCACAGTACCCGGACACACCCAGCTACCCCGACACCACCCCCATCTCCTCCACTACTGAGTTCACCAGCTCCGTGGAGGACTACACCGACCTGACCACCGTTGAGGTCACCGATGACCGTGGCACGTGGGGCATGACCCAGGCCCAGAGCGGGCTGGCCATTGCCGCCATTGTCATTGGCATCATTGCCCTGGCCTGTTCCCTGGCTGCCTGCATCTGCTGTTGCTGCTGCAGGAAGAGGAGCCATGCGGTCCTGATGCAGATGAAGGCACCCAACGAGTGTTGAAGAGGCGGGCTGGAGGCGGAGCTGGGGGACAGTGGGACCACTGGAAGATCTGGGAATTTCATTGTTCCACCTCCACCCCTGGGTCCACAGAGCCATCCCCTGCTTCCTCTCTGCTCCCCAATAGAAAGGCTCCCCCCCCCCCACTTTTTCCTGACCTGCCTGGTTCTCCTTTAGAGAACTACAGGAGAATCAGCTCTTTCAGGGCCTTCGTAACCACCAGGGAGATCGAACTGGCCATGGCAAAACCCCCCTGGGGTTTCTAATTCATGTCTAATTCACTCGAGAAGGCCCCTCTCCACAGCCTCACCAGCTCTCCTCCAAGAACAAGCTTCCCTGTGTCCACGGCCCTGCTGGCCTCTGTAGACTCCGTTCCCATGTCTGCTCACTTTGTGGGAATAGTTCTCCCGGGGGGGGGGCAACTCCCCTCCCAAGTATGATGTAAGTTGATTCCCCTTCCTTTGCTTCCCCCCCGCCTGTGGCATGGCTGTCCCCTGTCCCCTGAAATGAAAGGTCTCCCTCAATGTTCTGCTCCTGAAGGCAGGGTGAGTTCTGTCCTCAAAGAAGGCTTCCACCCACTCAACCGGCTTCCTGAGAGTGGCCAAGCACCCTGGCTTTCGGATGCTGTGAAAGAGACAAGGAGGGACCATGTCGCTCAGTTCCTGTGGAGAGGGCCGCTGTCAACATCTCTCACGGGATCGTTATCTGGAAAAGGAAGAAGGGCACCAGTGCAATGAGTCAGCCTCGTGGAGAATATTTCTGAACTGCAGACTTTGCTTTGAAAATTTTGGTCCCTTGGGGAATAAGATCATGTAGAATGTCTGCCCCCTAAAAACATTTAAAATCAGCTTATTGGTACTGGATGGAGAAAGCACCCAGGTACCAGGGGGCCCTTATGTTCACCCCTAGGGTTTTTCTCTTTTAACTTTTTATTGAAGTGTAGCATACGTACAGAAACGTGGGAGTGTGATCATGTAGAGTTGGATGGATCTTCACAAGCAGTTCATACCCGTGTAATCAACATCCACATCAAGAAACAGAGTATCACTAGTATCTTCAATCCTGGGCTTTAACTGGAGAATACAGGCTTTTGGAGATGGGTCCCCATGAGCCAACCCAGCCCCTCACTGTCCCTGCCAGCCAGCCCTTGCAAAGGCCCAGCTGCCAGGGGTGGCGGAGAGGATGTGGGTACATTCCGGCCTAGACAGCAGATGTTATTAGATCCCCACGCCCCAAGGCACCCAGGATGGCCAGGTTAGAGGCACCTCGACTGCAGAAGACCTTTCTCTGCCCGCAAGCTGTCTGCTGCTGATCGGAGGCCCTTCTGCCTGGTCCTTTTATGGGCATGCTATGCCTTATATCTGTTTTTAATTTTCACTCCCCATTTGAGGGAAGTGAAATAGTTCAGAGATGAGATCCTTTAATTGAAAAGCCAAGTGTAATGGAACCCGGTAATCCTGTTAGTGTGGTAAAATCCCCCATCAGTCAGCTAGACACGGATGTTCATCACATACAGCAGGCAACATCAGGGCATACAGAGAGGTCACGCTGGGTTAGGGGGGCTCTCTGGGACTCCTTGTGCCTGTGGCCTGGTTATGAGAGTGGAGTTGTTTGGTCCGGGGTTATAATAGTCACATAAATGCCTGCCTTTGTCACCCTTCCTGCTCCACACACATTCACACTGGTAAAGAAATTTTGGTCAGGGCAACTCACATCTTCGTCTGGACAACTGGTCTATCAGTTGAGAGGTAAAAACAGTGAAATGGAGAATTTCGGGTGCCTGTGTCTGCCCAGGAAAGAGCTGCAGCCAATGCTATCACGATTGGGAAACCCTGACTGGCTCTTACTAGTTTCCTCTGTAGCACAAGACGAATGGGAAATCCTGCGAGGCCTTAGCAGCACGGTGCGACCAGGTTCCCAACAAAAAGGGTCCATGAAGGGATGTGCTAACTAGTACACTTAGTAGTGTTATACTCTCTGTCCCAGAGAATCTGGGAGAGACAGGGCTTGTCAAAGGCAAAAGACATCTTCTCTCCAAGGTAAATCTGGGCCTCCAAAATGTTTTCAAAATATTTATAGCAACTAGTGGACAGGTACTGACACTTGCCAGAGCCTGAAAGGAAGTGAGCCCAGAGCTTGGGGCATGGGCATCATTCCACTGATGGTGCTGCCCTATTCGATCCTGGGGCCATCAGGGGAAGCGGCCTGCTTTCCTCCAGACAGGAAGCATGGTGTGGCACCGCCTCCGGTGTCTCGTTGTACAAGGGTGCAAGTGGGCCAGAGATGGCAGGGAGGTGAGGAAGGAGTCATCTTCATCCAGTGTGTCCCCTTTACCTGACCCTCTGGCTTGCCTGTCCCTTTCTTTCATCAGAGTGGCTTGGATGGAGCCACTGGGCCTCCAATTCTTCGGCAGGCGTCTTGGCCTCTCTGCACCATGTTGTCTGGTCAGGAAGCTACCAGAAAAGCTGGGTGGAGTTTCCTTTCCCACAAGACATTGCATTTGCTCACTTCTCAGCGCTGGAGCGAGCTGCTTTGTCCCCCAAGGCTGAGGTAGGGCACAGAGTTCACTTTAATTTTTCACCTTGCCGGTACTAGCAGCTTCCATTAATGTTAATGTTGCAGGAAAGATAATAAAAGCCAGTTAGAACCACTGTTTAGCGACGATGCTTACTTAAGTGCGTAGATACCCTTTAAAGCACTTAACGAGCATTTTCTTTTTAAACTTCACAACACCCTTGTGCATAGGTACTACCGTTATCCCTTTTGAAATGGGTCTAAAATCACTTTCTTCCGCAACGTTATTCAGTGGGCTGTGGGTTTCCTTTCTGTCTTCAAACTTTGTACGAGACCTTGTGGCCTGTCCTGCGCTTTCATCAGTCGAGAAAATGGGAGTCACTTCCCTGTTGCTTCTTACAGTCCCAGGCATGGGAACCTCATGTGGTAGTGTGTGGACCAGAAGCCTGGTCAATACAGGAAAACATGGAGTTCACCCGTCCCTTACAGAAAAAAGGCCCCTCTCATGGAAACTGTTGGGGCTGTGTGTGTGCTCTCTTCCTCTTTAGGAGTTAAGGGCGCAGCTCAGCTCTCAGGACTCTTCATGGGCAACAACACAAGTTCACGACCCTTCAGATGTCAGTGCAGAGCAGTTTCAGGAATCTGTTTCCAAACTCAGGAAGCTTCCGGAGAGCAGACAGCTAGAGATAACTAGGTAACTAGAGCCGGTAACCAGACGTTGGCTGTATCCCAGCCTTTAGCTACAAACCACTCCGAGCTCAGCCCACAGATCCTACAGTCAGAACCGAATCCAGGGTGCTGGGGAGGTGGTGGAGGGCTCGAGGAAGAAGCCATCACTGGGGTTCGGAGAGGGGGGCCGGGCGGGTGCTTCTCCAGGCCAGACTCCTCCCAGCCTGGATCTCTCCTTCACCTACGGAGAGCTCCTTCTCACCAACCTGTTGCATTCAAAAGTAGATCATATTCGCCTCGCTTAGAGAATCACTGCAAATAATCCCAGGTGCTTGGTGATGCGTTTAGAGATTTCTAGGCCCCCAGGGTTTTATAGAGTGTGAGCCCTGGTGGGCAGGGTTGGGGGTCCAACTTCGCTGGACGCTGCCCGTAACAACCGTGGTGTACAAAATCAACAATAAATGGTATACACAGGACGCCTGTGCTCTCTATGGACGTCTTGGCTAAGGAATCTCACACCTGTTGATTCTACTCCTGTCACATGCGTGCAAGGCTGACCCAGACAGCCCCTGACAGAGAGTAGATTCCGAGCGGGGAAAAGGCCTTTCGAAAGTGAGGGGGAGCAAAAATGGAGTAACAAATGCTATCTATAGGCCAGTGTGGCTGGAAGGAGTCTTAAGAATAGGTTCAACCTGAAGAAAGTGAGATCCAAGGGGGAAATGAGTTTCCCATAGTCACCTAGTGAACTGAGCTGAGCTTGGACCGCAGCGGGTCCCCAGACCCCCAGACTGGAGGTTCTTCTATGTCACCAGAAAGGCCACGAAGTCCACTCAGCCTTCATTGACCGTGCACGTGCACACACACACGCACACGCACACACGCAGACTCAGGCGGACAGGGCTCTCCTGCGCACCTCAGGACTCCTATCAGTGCTGAGCGCCAGGCTCGGTGACAGCCTGTGGGCTGTCAGAAGACACTAGCTCCCTCCAACGTGTCCAGGTGTCCCCAGGACTCGTTCAGGTCTCCAGATTGTAGGGGCTGCCATAGTGGCTGGCATAGTGCTTCAGAGAGGAATGACTCTGCTGTTCCTTTATCCCGCTGCTATGCCCAATAAGGGAGCTTCAAACTGTATTTTCCCGGGCCCTTTTTAGCTCTTAGATCCCTTCTGCCAGGTGTAAGCTTGTCCCAGGAAGCTGGACCTGAATGGGGGTCAATAGTGTGCTCGTTGTGCTTCAATGACTTGGGGCAACGCTTGTTGTCCTTCCTTCACCACTGGACCTGGCCTCTTAGACAAGTTTCTGGAGTTCTGGGTAATGGAAAAAGGGGTTAGAGTCTTTATCCCATTTCCCAGAAGGTCCCTAGAGTTCCTAATGCAAATCTCCCCTTCACACACACACACCAGCCCTCTACCACACCCATTCCACAGATGGGAATGCAAAGACTTGTAGCGATAAAATAACTTGTGTGAAGTCTGGTTAATTAGGTGAAGAGCCAGGATTCCAACCCGGACCACTGATACCCAATTTCTCTTGTTCACCATGATATTGACAAACAGACAAACTCTCTTTCTGCAGATGAGTGTCAACGTGATAAGAACCTATTCAGAGCACAGGGCAGATTGGACTGTTCCCCTAGCCTGGCTGTGAGTCTTCTCCAGAGGTGTGCCCCCTTCATTCACCCCTTGGCCTCTGGCCATTCTTCCAATGTGCCATCTTGCCTCCGTCAGCCTGGGTGCTATGAAGGTGGGTGCTATGAAGGGCGGGTGCTTTGGAGGGTGGGAGCTATGGAGAGCGGGTGCTTTGGAGGGCAGGTGCTATGAAGGGTGGGAGCTATGGAGGTCCACAGGTTTTCTCCCCTCTGACATGCTCCCATTTTCCTCCGCCAAAGTGTGGATCTGTAATATGTCTCTATTGAAAAATGTTTTCTTGCTACATTTTATCAGACCTTTGTGGTTTGGCTGATGAAATATTAGTTAATATTTGAAAAGGAGTGAGATAAATATTAATACCATGCAACGAATTTTAAAGTCAACAGTCTGCTTTGAATGGGAGACTGGACATTGAAAATCATCTGAGATTGCTTATCTGGGTCATGCCTTCACCCTGCATCCCTTAAAACATATACATGCTTGGGGCGCCTGGATGGCTCAGTGGGTTAAGCGTCCGACTTCGGCTCAGGTCGTGATCTCACAGTTCATGAGTTCGAGCCCCGCATCGGGCTCTGTGCTGACAGCTCAGAGCCTGGAGTCTGTTTCGGATTCTGTGTCTCCCTCTCTCTCTGCCCCTCCCCTGCTCATGTTCCATCTCTCTCCTTTAAAAATAAATACACATTAAAAAAATAAAAAAACATATATGCTCATAGACACCCCCCACCCCCCTCCTCCCCTCCCCCCCTCCCCCCCTCCCCTCCTCCCCCTCCTCCCACACACAGTTTGCCTCATTCTGTAGCCGCTGGATGAACCTTTCCAAACAGGAAATTTGCCTCCCAAGGCAATGTCTTTCAACCTTGGCTAGCCCTGTGGTGAAAGCATGCCTCTCCATATTGGGCCCAAATCCACCGCCTTCTATCTTCTCCCTTTTTAACCCAGAAAGGCTTTAGAAAGTTGGTTTATGAAACAAACAGACAAACCAAGGAACCAGCCCACAGCCCTCTTAGAATGTCTCCTGTCATTGATAGCCCAGCAGATGTCTGTGGCTGGCTGTTTGGCCGAGGTCAGGCTCCCAGCACTGGCCTGGCCCTTCACCAGGAGAAGATGTAGGTGTGGACCCCCGGTCCTAGTCCTCACCTCGGGATAGGCCTATTGGAAACTTTCTAGGGCCTAGTGGATGCCCTGGGGTCCTCCTGCAGGTGCCAGGCCTGGGATCTTAGCCAGATTTTGGCCTCCGTGTGGATCTGTCCATGGAAACAGTTCAGGGTTATTTTGTAATCTTTAGAGGCCTTGTGCCAGATTCTATTCTCCTGTCCTGTGACCCTGGTGACATTCCGGGAACACTTAGGCCACGTGAGGGGAGGAACCACTGCCTGGAACTTTGATCCGCGCTGGCACTGCTGGGTTCATACTGATCACAGACCACACCAGACCCTTCCGCTCCACCGGAAGAGCCAGGGCGGCCGGTGTGCACCTGCTCAGCCCCTCACGGTAGGTCTCCTGGGGTCTGTGGGGACGTGGGAGGAATCTGGCCTCAGTCCCGGCTGTGGGGCACGAGAGGGGAAGGCCACTCTCCCAGGTTTCAGAGCCTGTCCCCAACTCCAGGCAGGCTGCCCTATCCGTGTCCTCTGCCATGGGAGGAGAAGCCCCTGAAGTGCTCAGCCGGGTGCTCAGGTGCTGGCCTGAGGCAAGGCTTTCCTGAGATCAAGGTGACCCGGTCCCTGTGCTCTGGGGGCACATAGTGAACCGTGGGGATAAGCAGACAAGCACATGCCCAGGTTTGTCTGGTTCCAGCCTCACTTATGCCTTGTTAATGTCACCCTGGCATAATTATCCATAGCTCCTGTTTTAGTCCTGGCTTAGTTGATAAAGTCTATAGTCCCTCTAGGAATAAAATACGTATGTAGCTACCTTTTACTGAACATTTACTGTTGCCCAGGTACTGTGTTAAATCCTTTATATTTACTACCTAACTCACGCATTGAATACTAATTTTAACCCCGAGGGACGGGGTTATAATCATGCAGGGGAAAACGGAGGCTGGATGACCTGGCCAAGCCCACACAGCTTGTAGGTAGCAGTGTCAGAATTTGAACCCAGGTCACAGCCCCAGCAGAGCTCAGGTGCCCCCCGGCTCCACTAAGCAGAAGGAACATAAGGCGTGATGTACAGGGTGCCACGAGCCACAGACACTTGTGGTTCAATTCAGCACACAGCACCTCGCCCGGGCTCAGCTCAGTGCTGGGGGCGCTCCGTCAGGCTGGACCCGCTGCAGAGGACAGAAGCCCAGCCCCCTGAGGCTCACAGTCAGATGGCTGCAAGTGATCAGAATTTAGAGCAGAGGAACCCAAGCGTTCCACTGAGGACGGGAATGGCCTGTGGGATCCCCAGGAGATGCAGTCAAGGAGGGCTTCCTGGAGGAGGTGTGACTTGCACGGGCTGGGGGTGCAGGCAGGATGGGGAGTCTTGGGGGCACTCTAAAATGGAAAGGGCTGTAGAAGCAGGAGTTAGAGGTGTCACCCTGTGGAAAGCGTTCGAGGAAACACCGTGCTCAGTTCACAACTTGTCTGATTTCACGAGGCTGGCTATCTTTAAGAACACCATGGCAGCTGGGAGACGGGCTCTTCCAGGCTTTTGCAGTGTAATTGCAAGGAGGGAGAGAAATCAAGGGAGCCCATTATGTGTTTGGAACTGTGCTGTGTGTTTTACAGGATGACCTGAATTTTTATAACTTTTGACCTTATTACAAAAGCCACTGGTTTGTTATATTTTTAGAATGTAAAACATATATGATAAAAGCAAAAGGAAAAAAGTTCTATTTTTCAAAGATTACCCCAGCAAATACTTGGTGTGCAATCTGAACTTTATCTAGGGACCCACGGAGAGTCACTTCATTGACATAAAGATGTGGGTTGAAAGGCGCTGATTCTGAATAACAAAAGAAGCCCCCTATTATCTCTCAGGAAGCTTCAAGGGTTTTTGGAGCTGTGTCAAGAACCAGGATAAGGAGAGCAAATGTATATTTCTTTTTTGTTTTTTAATTTTTATTTATTTTTGAGAGAGAGAGAGAGAGAGACAGAGTGAGAGTAGGGCAGGGGCAGAGAGAGAGAGAGAGGGAGACACGGAATCCGAAGTAGGCTCCCGGCTCTGAGTTGTTAGCACAGAGCCTGACACAGGGCTTGAACTCACAAACCCATGAGATCATGACCTGAGCTGAAGTCAGATGCTCAACTGACTGAGCCACCCAGGTGCCCCCAATTTTTTTAAGTGTATTTTTTTTTTTTTGAGAGAGAGAGAGAGAGAGAGAAACACAAGTGGGGAAGGGGCAGAGAGAGACAGAGACACGGCATCTGAAGCAGGCTCCAGGTTCAGAGCTGTCAGCACAGAGGCCGACCCAGGGCTCGAACCACAAATGTGTATTTCTTATGTCACCATGTCACTTACCTTACGTCATTACCAGTTCTCTTACGTGATTACCGCACTAACTGTAACAAAGCCTTAATTTAGGGAGTAGTGTTATTATCGTGACTGTTCTCAATTTACGAGTGCAGAAACTGTCCCCGAGGGGCCACTCCCCTGCCTGGGACACAGTGGGCAGCAGGGTGGGGAGGGCTGGCTGGCTGGGGTGGAGGCAGGAGCCCAGGAAAGGAGGCTGGGATCCAGGCAGTGGCAGGCGTTCCCCGGGGACCGGGATGAAGCAGTCGGTGGCTCCAACCTCTGAAGCCCCTCTTGCTGCTCTCGGATGCCCTGGGGCCCAAGAGGCAGAAGGCAGCAGACGCCAGTGTCGACATCTCTGAGTATAGCAGCAGTCCGCTGGGGGTTTGGGGCTGGGGCTCTGGGCTCCCGTCGCCCTCTGGAAGGAGTGAGGGTTGGCTTTGTGGTGGATGAGAGACTGGCTTGTGGCACACACAGAAATGTATCAACCCAAAAGCAACTTGAGAAGAGGAAAAAGTTCATCTGCAAGCAGTGAACCGCCCTCCCTGCCCCCGCCAAAGCCAGACTTCCTTGGCTTGCTAAAGGCATGGAACAGTTTTTGCGGGCATTGGCTGGTGTCTGCATCAATGCAGAGGTGGTTTCTCGGATGAGAAGCAGGAATCTTCTGGCTGCCGTCCCACAGTCCCTTCTGGTACCAGGCTCCATGGTGCCTAGGCAGGGGCACTTCCCATCTCCAGAGCCCCCAGTGACCTGCTCTTAAGGGCGGTTGAGGAAGGGGCCCAAGTCCAGGGCATCCTAGGCAGAGCCATCAAAATCTGTGCTCTTCTAAACCAAGGACAAAGCAATTACACGTTTCCCTTGGCTGGGAGGAAAGAGCCAGAAAAAGTGCTACAGAGAGGCATCTCGCTGGTCCATAAATGGGGTGGTTGGACGATCTCATCAGGTTTTCCATAGCTAACTTCTGTGATGACTTCAGAACAAAGCTGGGACTGGCCTGAACTCAGAATAATCAGGGTCATTAATGCTCTGCTGCTGAACGCTCACTGTGGGCAGGGCTCTGGGTTTGTAGCTTTCAACACATTTTCTCATTCAATCCTCAGAACAACTCCATGAGGAAGGTAGTATTGAAGCTTGCTGTTTTGAAGATTAGGACCTTGAAGCACAGAGAGGTTAAGTAATTCAGCCAAGGCCACACAGCTAATGAGGGATGGAGACAGGATTTGAACCCATGCTGTCTGACTCCAGAGCACAAACCCTTAGCCATTCTAGAGTGGTGACAATGAGTCTCGGGCTGAGAGTGGATCGTTTGGAAGTGGTCAGTGTTCCACACCGTCACTGAGTGCTGTCCCCTGCTTCCTCCAACCCCCCCACACCGGGGCTCTTTCTTTCCTGAACTTCAGAGGCCCTGTTCTGGCCCTCTTCCCACCACAACACCTCCAAGGGGTGAGAAGTTTGCAAAACCATAGGGACATAGCCATCCGGAGGCTATGCCCCTATTTTATTTTATTTTATTTTATTTTATTTTATTTTATTTTATATTTTATTATTATTTTCTATTTTTTAGAAAGGGAGGGGAGAGAGTGTGCGTGAAAGCAGATGAAGGGCAGAGGGAGAGAGAATCTCAGACAGGCTCCATGCCCAGCATAGAGCCTGATGCTGGGCTCGATCTCATGACCACGAGATCATGACCTGAGCCGAAATCAACAGTTGGATACGTAACCGACTGAGCCCCCCAGGCCCCCCCAGGGCCCACATTTGAAATCATGCTTCAGGTACCCAGGGGCCAGGGCTCATGTGGGCTGCCTTCCCAGGTCCATTTTCACTACGCTGATTATGTCACGGAAGTGCATGCCCTTAGGGATCTGGGGACAGACAGCACGTGAGGTCCCTTGTATATATTCACTCCAGGGCCTTCATGTCCATACTAGTGGAAGTCTTTCTGGAAACTGCCTTTGAGAACCAAAGACTAAAGGGGTTTGCAAGGAAGGATACTGGCACAGTATGCGTTTTTATGCATTATGGCACGTTTAACATAAAAATTGTTCTCCTCTCTTACTCTCTGGAGGAGAAGCATTCGAGTCTGCTCTCACGGCCTGGCTGATGGTCATTCACTTGGGCTCGAACCATGCTAGGGAAGGGCAAATCTACCTCCCACGCTGCTCATACCAGCGATGAAGCGTTTGGGGCCACAAACCCTAACCAAGTCCACGGTAAGTCAGCACCGTGCTGGACGCTGAGCACAGAGATGAGCAGCCTCATCTCACAAAAAAGGACAGCCATGAAAGGCCACCGTTCTGGAGGGCCCAGCTACCTGTCAAGATGGAGAAGCAACCACCAGGCACCTCATTTCTGGGCTCAAGGAAGTCTTCTGTCAGGATCCCTAGGGGCAGCCTGGGTGGGGGTGGGGCAGTGGCTGCCTCATCCTTCTCCAGAACCTCTGCTTCTTTTTTTTTTTTTTAATTTTTTTTTCAACGTTTATTTTTATTTTTGGGACAGAGAGAGACAGAGCATGAACGGGGGAGGGGCAGAGAGAGAGGGAGACACAGAATCGGAAACAGGCTCCAGGCTCTGAGCCATCAGCCCAGAGCCTGACGCGGGGCTCGAACTCACGGACCGCGAGATCGTGACCTGGCTGAAGTCGGACGCTTAACCGACTGCGCCACCCAGGCGCCCCCAGAACCTCTGCTTCTTATCTGTATCCTATACGTACGACCTCAAGAGAATAAAGTCTTGTGCTCAAGCTGAACTCTGTAACCGCTGGTCTAAGCCTTGTAGCACCAGGGGGCACACGCTTGTCTGATGCTTGTTACTTTCCCGCCTGTGCCTGAGTGGCAGGCAGGCGCAGTTACTCTGTGTCCTTCCCGGCCACCTCCTGTGGCTGACTCAGTGTCTCTCTCTGCAAGCATCAGGGGAGCCTCAAGGGAGGTATGCACTTTCTGTGGGACAAACGGTCCCTTCTCTATTGATTCGGCAGAAAAGTTCCTGGAAAAACTGAGTTATTGAGTGTCTGAATGGGGGGAGGGTATAGGGGGCTTTTGTAAGCACTGTGTTTGCAAACGGAGCCCTTTGGCCAGAAGTGGAATCTTGGGATGGAAGAGGCAGCCAGCAGAGGGCAGCAGAGAAGCAGCCAGCAAAGAGGCCTGTGGGGTCCAGATTCTCCAAAACCAAGCCAATTGTGAGTGCTTACTGGGGACACGTTGTTTCTTTCTGTATTTCTTCCTTCTCCCTTGTCTCTTTTCTTCCTTCCTCTCTCCCTTCCTAACTTCCTTTCTGTCTTTTTTGGTAAAGTCAAATGTATTCTGTCTAAAGGACATTCTGCTCTTCCCACTCTTTCGGTGTTTAAAAGAGTAACGATGTAATGATGAGTAATGATGCAAGGTGGCTTGCAACCTTGAACCATGATTGACACACTTGATTAATTTCTCATTCCATGTTAGACACTGGCCTAAAACTTTTGCTTATTTGTTGTCACTGAGTCCTCGCAATTCCCCTGACATGGTAGGCACTACAGATGAAGTAAGACGCCCACGGTCCCACAGCTAGAATGTGATGGAGCTTGTATTCAAACTCACAGAGCTTGGGCCACTACAAGCCATGGAAACGATGGGTGGGGGGGAGGGGGGCGGGTTGCACACCCCCTAATGGGGCAACAAAACCCCAGTCGGTCTTGTCATGTGGGAATGTGAGCCCACAGCCCCTAAATCATCCTGAAATCTGGACTTTAAAAAAAAAATCTTTTTAAATGTTTATTTATTTATTTTTGAAGGAGAGAAAGAGCGTGAGCAGGGGAGGGGCCGAGAAAGAGAGGGAGACACAGAACCTGAAGCAGGCTCCAGGCTCTGAGCTGTCAGCACAGAGCCTGATGCGGGGCCCGAACCCACGAACTGCGAGATCACGACCCGGGCTGAAGTCAGACGCTTAACCGACCTAGCCAGCCAGGGGCCCCCTGAAATCTGGACTTTTAATGTGAGATTCCTCCATGTTTACATGTTGGCTGATAGTTCACATACAAAACAGACTGAACCCTAAAACACACTTATGACCCGCAGTGCCAATCCAATCCTGTGGTTGGATGCTGGCATTTAACATTTTTTTTTTAGTTAGCTAAAAACTCAGTCCTCTTCCCTTGAGAACAGAAACCTACTGGTCTGTGGAATCCCTGCAGCGGGGACCCTCTTTGTCCACACAATGTTGGAGAGTTCCAGGGGCTCCGAGGTGGGGGGCACAGGCAGGGGGGCAGGAGAGCACTGGGCAGCCGTAGTGAGGAGCAGGGATCATTCGAGGTAAGAACCTGTCTTGTCCCTTCTGCTGCTCTCACCCTCAGCGGATGCACAGGAGCAGACGCTGAAATCTCCTCATAATTAGGGTCCGAAATGTGCTGAGGTCTGAAAGCTCAGGAAGAGTTACGGTTTAAAGATTTCCAACTCACTGATAATCTGCCCATATTTGACCCATGACCTTAAAAAATTCCGTGGGCAAAAATACCCATGCTCTCCTTACACCCTGTCTTTCATGCCTTTTTATCCCATGTCCGCCCTTTCTCTCATCTGGAAAGAGCATGGGAAATCCCAGAGGCCTGGGTCGCCGTCCTGCCACTAACCTGCAGGGTGACTGGGCACAGGCCACATGACACCCACAGTGTCAGGAGGTCAGAATGCTGGTCCTGCTGACCTCACGAGGCTGCCGGAGGCAGTATGGGAACAACCACTGAAAACACAAACGGCTGCCCCAACGGGTGGCCTCCCTGACAGCTGATCCCCGTCCCTGTCCCTCCCACCCCCCGGGTCTTCTGGCTGACCCAGAGGTGCGCTGGCCACCGTGCTGCACTACCCTTAAGGCGTCACTTCTGTTTTCTCTTCCCACTGGGGTCAGGAGATGCTGCCCAGAGCCTGGCTACCCTGGGCCTGCCTCCTGCTCCTGGCCAGGCACGCCCAGCCCTGCCCAGAGGGGTGTGACTGCTTCATCGGGGAGGTGTTCTGCTCCGATGAGGGGCTGGCTGCCATCCCGCCAGACCTCCCACCACACGCCACAGACGTCATCTTCGTAGAGACCTCGTTCGCCACGGTGGGAGCTGGGGCCTTCAGCGGCAGCCCCAACCTGACCAAGGTGGTCTTCCTCAACACGCAGCTCCGCCACTTGGGGCCGGACGCCTTCGGGGGGCTGCCCAGGCTCCAGGACCTGGAGATCACTGGCAGCGCCTTCTCCAACCTCAGCACCGACACCTTCTCCAACCTGACCTCGCTGGGCAAGTTCACCCTCAACTTCAACATGCTGGAGGCCCTGCCCGATGGCCTCTTCCACCAAATGGGCGCCCTGGAGTCTCTCCAGCTGCAAGGCAACCGGCTCCAGAGCCTGCCCGGGAGGCTCTTCCGGCCCCTGGCCCGTCTGAAGACCCTCAACCTTGCTCAGAACCTGCTGGCCCAGCTGCCCGAGGAGCTGTTCGACCCCCTCGGCAGCCTGCAGACCCTGAGGCTCAGCAGCAACGCGCTCTCCAGCCTGCCCCAGGGCGTGTTTGACAAACTGGGCTGCCTCCGGGAGCTCTTCCTGGACGGCAACTCCATCTCCGAGCTGCCGCCCACGGTGCTTTCGGGGCTCTTCCGTCTGGAGAAGCTGTGGCTGCAGCACAACACCATCAGGCACCTGCCGGGCTCCGTCTTCTCCTCCCTGGGCCGCCTGACCTTCCTGAACTTGCAGGGGAACGCGCTGCGGACGCTGCCCGCCGGCCTCTTCGCTCACACCCCCGCCCTGGTCAGCCTGTCTCTGTCCTACAACCAGCTGGAGGCTGTCGGCGAGGGCACCTTTGCCAACCTGTCCAGCCTCAGTTCCCTCACGCTCTCGCACAACGCCATCGCCTGTCTCCCCGCCGGCGTCTTCAGAGACCTGGAGGGGCTGGTCAAGCTCTACCTGGGCAGCAACAACCTGACAGCCTTGCACCCAGCCGTCTTCCAGAACCTGTCCAAGCTTGAGCTGCTCAGTCTCTCCAGGAACCTGCTGACCACGCTCCCCGAGGGCATCTTTGACACCAACTACAACCTGTTCAACCTGGCCCTGCACGGCAACCCCTGGCAGTGTGACTGCCACCTGGCTTACCTCTTCAGCTGGCTGAACCAGTACAGCGACCGGCTCTTCAACATCCAGACCTACTGTGCGGGCCCCGCCTACCTGAAGGGCCAGGTGTTGCCCGCCCTAAAGGAGGAACAGCTGGTGTGTCCCGTCACCCGGGACCGCTTGGGCATCCAGGCCCCGAGGATGGAGGACAGGGAGCCCGGGGAAAGCTGGGATCTGGTAGCAGAGGAGAGGGCAGCCGGGAGCCGGTGCACCTACAGCAACCCCGAGGGCACCGTGGTGCTCGCTTGCGACGAGACCCGGTGTCGCTGGCTGAACATCCAGCTGTCCCCGAGGCAGGGGTCGGGCTTCCCGGGACTGACCCACAATGCCAGTCAGGAGTGGGACCTGAGGTCGAGCTGTGGCTCCGTGAGGCTCACTGTGTCTATCGAGGCTCGGCCCGGGGGAGACTAAGTATAGGGTCACCGAGCCGGGAGCCTGCATGGATGACCCCCGGGGCCTGACCAGGCGGGAGGTGGGGGCGGAGGGGGAGCTGGTGCTTTGCTTTTTCAGAGGGACGGAGCTACATCTCCAAGGGAGAGGAGGCCACGCGGCCAGCTCCACCAGCCAGGGTCCCTTCGTCGTCGTCCTCCTCTTCCATGATTACCACCCCAGCTCAGAGGCTGAGCGACCTGGCCGAGACCTGCCTCGGCCTTCCTCAAGCTTTGCAAAGCAGCCGTTAAAGCTGCACCACGGTCTGGAGAATAAAAGAACATTCTCCCTGGTGTTTCTTGATCCTCTAATACCCATCTCACTCTCATCCTGCCCTGAGGTTCCGGAACCTCCAGTCCCCGTCCACAGCACGGGAGCTACCCTCTTTGGACATCCAGATGTCCAAAGGCCAGATGTCCCTTTCCATCTCTCTCCCTGGAAATTTGTTTTTCATTGACACTGAGGAAAACAAAGGAGGTGATAGAAGCGGGAGTGACCGGAAGGTTTAGGGGCAGAGGTGTGACTGCTGTGCGGGGCACTTGTGTCATTAGGGGCCACGTCTGCCAGCATGGCCGGGAGAAACCAGGATGAATCGTGCCTCAGGAGAGCAGACACGAGCTGTCTGGCTCTCCCCACACCAAGCCCGCTGCCCCTCACGTCCAGCAGACGACGGGGCTGCTCCTTGAGGAGGAAGGGAGGAGGGGGCATGAACTGGGTGGCCTGGCACGGAGGTGCTTCGGTTCTTAGCTTTCTGATGGCATCTGACGCCGTGGGCCACTCGCTCACTGCAGTGCTTCTCTGGTTTGCTTATAGCCCTGGCCACTCTTCAGCCTCCCGGCCACCTCTTCCATGCTGCTGCCCTGACGGTCAGCCTCCCTGAGGAATCTCATGCATGTCCCTGGGGTCCGATGCATGATGACCCAAATCTTCATCCCGGTCTCCCGTCCTTCTGGCCCCCTGACGAGATATCATACTTCCCATGTACAATCATGCAGCCACAAACACGTGTAGACCAAACCCCTGTCCCCAGTTCCTCCCGGATTCCCATGGAGCAGATTGCCAAGGCCAGGGGCCGAGCGTGTTCTCCAGTCTCTGCTCGGCCTTGATCCCCACGGCCTACCAGTTGGTGGATGCCCATGAGTACCCCTCTCGCCTCCCCCATTCCCAGCCCAGGGAACCACAGTGCAGCGTCTTACCTGGTTCTCTGTGTGTAGTGCGGATGGGTCTGAGAGAACCGCTCGGTGGGGGAGGGAGAAATGAATCTGACGTATGGCAGGCCCTCCAGGAACCCACTTGAGGTCTGGTGGGAGAGATCAGACGAGGGGGCATGTGAGTGGAGTGACTCCCAGCTTTCTCTCCTGGGTGGCGGGGAGGACAGTGAAACCATTAACCAAGGACAGGAACAGATTTGGGGGACGGGAGGAGCAAGAGGTCAGTTGCAGACAAGGAAGTGGAATTCCTCCTTCATGTCCAGGGATGCCCTTTTAAAAAACGTGCTTCCGGGGTGCCTGGGTGGCTCAGTTGGTTGAGGGTCCGACTTCAGCTCAGGTCACGATCTCACGGTCCGTGAGTTCGAGCCCCGCGTCAGGCTCTGGGCTGATGGCTCAGAGCCTGGAGCCTGCTTCCGATTCTGTGTCTCCCTCTCTCTCTGCCCCTCCCCCGTTCATGCTCTGTCTCTCTCTGTCTCAAAAATAAATAAATGTTAAAAAAAAATTAAAAAAAAAAAACGTGCTTCCTGGGGCACCTGGGTGTCTCAGTCGGTTAAGCATCCAACTCTGGATTTCGGCTCTGGTCATGATCTCGCAGTTTGTGGGATCAAGTCCTGCATCGGGCTCTGTGCTGACAGTGCAGAGCTTGCTTGGGATTCTTTCTCTCTCCCTCTCTCTCTGCCCCTTATCAGGGGCTTCTCATGCCTTCTCTCAACACAAATAAATAAACTTAAAAAAAATTAAATAAAAAAACCCCCACACTTCCTGAGGCTCAGATCAAAATCACAATAGATTCTAAGGTGATGGAAGATAGAGTTCAGCAGATTTGCCAGAGAAACAGACTCTCTCCCAAATTTACCGGGTTCAGTTCCCAGAAACATTTGGTTTCATAATCTCAATCGGTCCTCCAAGGCTGGGGAACCCTGCCATCCCAGAAAGGCTGAAGCCCTGGGTGTCTGAGAGCCGGGTAACACCAGCCCCAGGCTGCTGGCACAGCCCAGGCTGGAGGCCTGGCTGCCTTAGGCTGCTGGCGGCCATCAGGGGGTGACACTATTTGGGTAAAGCATCGTCACACCTAGCCTATCTGGTGCTTCACGAATCTCCATCCAATGAATGAGCTACAGCCCAGGGTCCAAACTGTCATGCGTCGACGGCCAGGGATAAAGGAACAAAATAATCAAGCGGACATTTCTCTTAATTATATTTTCCCCCAAACTAGAACTCTTTATTCAATTAAAGTATAATCACTTCTGTCTGTGCTGAATGATGCTGGGGAAAGAGCACTGGCTGGCGGCCAGGGGCTGTGCGGTCTGGGCAATCTGCTTGCTCCCCCTCCTGGCTGTGTGACTGACCCCAGATGCACTGTGTTCTTTCGGATAGGACTGCTGGATTCTGCAAATAAACACATAAACCTAAACATGTTGCGTGGGACCTACTTATACTACAGAACAACTGGTAGTTTATCTGGAATCCAAATTTAACTGGGTATCCAGTGTTTTATCTGGCGACCCAACCACATGATGAATGTCGGGAAAACAGTGGGGCAGAGGTGGTGGGGAGCGGATGGTTCTCCTCAGGGCCAGAGGGAGGCCGGGGCTGAGTCTGCAGTGGTAGGAGTCCTGACCACTGACCACAGGACCTTGCCGGGAAGCAGGAGGTGGGAGCTTCCCTCCAGCTCAGACGGGGGGAAGCAGAGAAGAGGCTGCTGCATGTAAAAATATTTCATAGGGTTTCTTTTTTCTCGTTGGTGTTTTTTTTATTTCACCATCCTCCTGCCCCCCGTAGATTTTGAACAAACAAGCTGGATGCATGCTGCCTTGTTTTCCTGAAGTACAGGAATGGCTAAGTCGTCCCAAAGCACCTCCTTCCAACAGGCGGGGCCCCTCGCCCTGCTGTCTTGAACCTTCCACAGTTCGGTGGTTCCCTGCCATTTGCTCGCAGTGTACTCTTGGGCAAGTTACCATAGCTCTCTGTGCCTCAGTTTCCTCATCCATCCTGTTTATCACCGGCACAGTGCTATTATTGGTGAAGAGAAAATAAATGCATTCATGTAAGGTGGCCAGAGCAACGACACGTGGGCTCCCAGAATGCTATCTGTTATTTCTAGAGAAGTGTGGTGGGTGTGGCAGGAGGCAAGAACTGGCCAACCTGTTTCCACTGGTGTTTCTGGGAGGCCATTAAAATTGCTGTCTGCATGTGGAAATTGTATTGTTTGGGAGGACCGGAGAAGCCGTTGACAAACTGTGCATACTTGCCGGGGACTCTGGAAAGCTGGACAGCAATGCCAAAGATCAGACAGTTTAGCACAGTGTAAGCCCAAGTTCTTTCCCACCCTGTGTTTTCAACCTGCCTCCACGTCCCCATCTGCAGACTTTTCCACCTTCCACGAACGGCACACGGGCCGATTCGGCGTCCCAGGGCGCCCCCTTGTGGCACACTGGAGGAACGGCTCTCCTCGCGGGGCCTAACGAAGCGGCGCGGGCGCTGCGCTGTCCGCTGCGAGAGACAGAGGGGCACATTGACTCGGTGGCGCGGGGGCCGTTCCCGGGCAGGCGGACGGAGCTGCCGAGGCGTCTGTCTCCTGCAACTCTGGGCAAGGGCCAGGCCGCTCGGTGCCCGCGCCCGAGGGGCGTCCGGACACGCTGGGGCGTTCTCGTTTGCCCCAGGGAGGCTGCGTGTCCCTCACCGTGGGACAGCCCCGCGCGACAGGGAGTGGTCACGCGTCGCCCACGACTTGCCAGCGGGCTGCCAGGCACTGCTGTGGGTGAAATCCTGTAGGGGTCTCCGCCCGTCATTGACCCTGTCACAGGTGAACACAAAGTCGTCCTCCCTGATGGGACACTTCTGGTTTCCCGGGACGGCACCTTGGCATACACGTGCTGGGAAGACGGCTTTTTCTTTGCAGTTTTACCAGAGGTGTTCAGCAGTTTGGAAAATCTTACCCCCTTGGCGAGGCTTACCCCGTATTTTCAAGAAGACAACTACAAACAGAAAGCAAGTTCTCTTAAATTGATCCTTTGCTCAGTATCTAGTAGGCAAAAGCTGCTGACTGCTTCATCAGATCTCGAGTGAGGTCTTACTGAGGCATTTGCATATGGAAATGAATATTCTGTTATCCTAAACTACCTTTTACTTCTAATTGGTTGCTGTTAGGACACTTAATTTTTAAATTCTCTACCCGATCTGATTATAATTGTCCCTTCCTTCCTCCACCCTTTTGTTCTATTCCGGCCCCTCTTCTGGAAACACCCTCACAAGACACACCCAGAAGGAATGTTTTACCAGCTCTCTGGACGTTCTCAAGCCCAGTCAAGGTGACCCATGAAATGAACCGTCACAGTCTTTACTGATTTGGATTATTTCCCGGCGCTTTTCCCCTTATGAGGTGGAGGTCCCGGGTCCCTGCCTGCGGCTCCCCCTTCCCTCCCTATGGGAGAGCACCGCTCATTTCCACGTTACCAGAGAGGCTTTGTAAATGGGAATAGAGATTGAGTCGGGTGTGGAGGGAGAGAAAAGATTAGGGACAGTAACCAGGGGCTTTGTGCACACATGTTCTCTTCAGATGGGTGTGTGGAGGGTCCAACCTTCTGCCCCTGCCCTCCCGGGTCTGCCCACCTGGCCTGGAGGGTGGTGGGTCCCCCGGGAACAGGGCCCGGGCCAGAGTCGAAACTCTCAGCCTTGGGGCGGGGGGGCAGCTAGACTCCTGGGCCACAGCTGATGTGCACGTCTCTTTTCCCACCCACGAGAGCAGGCATGTGACTTCTCGGGAGAGGAGAAGGGGCCTCTGGCTTAGAGTCGGAGGCCAGACGGGGAGATCTGTATTCAATCCCTGGACTGAATTCATTTTTGTTCTCAAATCTGTGTGTCAGCCACTATTCTTTGTGTACGATATTGTTTTGACATCTGTGAAGCTGGCGAACTGGCGAAGTCTCCCAGAGTTTTGAAAATTGGATCTATGAGATGAGCATATCCTAATAAATGGCAAGCCAAAAGCCGTAGGGCCTTTGTGATAAGTATTATTAGACCCACTGCGTTTGCCCACAAACACATCCCGTATTTAGATTGAAATAGGAGAAGTCATTCATGCAAAATTTCACTACCCAACTACTACACTCTCCAAGTTAGAGCTCCAAACCAGGAAAAAAATGAAAACATCTCCCAAGCAGCGAAAAGAAGTTTCCAATGCCTTAGATGAAAGCTTGTGAGTTGCTCAAAGGAACATTCCTCCACTCAGAGTCCGTTCACTTTTATGTCAGACACAAATCTATCAAGTTTGGTCATATGGCTTCCAGACTGTGGTAGATTAAAGGCAAAAATCACAAACAGGGAGGAGGGTGGAGGTCCTGCTGGAGACTTGCAACAAAGAAAGAGGTGGAAACATGGCAAAAATCAGACACAAACTCCCAAAGAGCACCAGCCCGGGCTGTTTAGCGGAGGGCACCTCCCGAGCTCCCGAGGCAACACATCACTCCAGCACAGAGCTGGGGGTAAATAATGAACTGAGGCGGGTGGCCATGACCCTGAGCTGCCCGGGAAAAGTGGACATTAGGAAGAATATGGTTTTGGTTTGCGTGCTCATGAAAGCAGAACTTGGGGCAAGAACTTGGATGTAGTTTGATGGGGAGGGAATCCCAGGAAGCAGCACCATTACAGAAGGACAAACCACACAAGGATGTTCTGTGGACGCTGCTGTTGCCCACGGGGCTCAAGTCCCTAAGGACCTGCCTGAGAAGCACCCAGAAGGTCCTGGAGCTGCCCTTACTCGCCCCTCACCTACCCCCAGCTTCCCTTCATCCCCACTTCTGGAAGTGGCCCTGGGGAAGGCCAAGGGGCAGAGAGACAGCGACGGCCAGTTTTGAGGCGGGCAGCTCCCACGCGCCCAAGCTGTCGCTGAGAATGGGCGGGCCGGAGGCACCTGCCGCAAGCACCCTCTGTCTACAGCAGCAGCTGTGAACTCCAAGCGGTGTAAACGTTGGATGCGATATCCATCAACAGCGCGGGTACTCAGTTATCCAGATGAGCCAACCCAGAGTGGCAATGCAAGCGGGCTGTGGGCTCACGGGGCGTCCCTGGGAGTGTTGAAGAACCCGTGCTCGTGGGTATGGTCACGGGGGTGCTGTGGGTGCAGTACCTACGTGAGCAGCTGTAAGTGCAGGCACCTGGGCACTTGTCATTAATCCTGGCTTCAGCCCTCCGCACACCGTCTTTGGGCCAGGGCTGCTTCCCTAGTGTGACAAATTCCCCTAGTCACACATTATGTTTCATTTGCCCCTCTCCTGGGCTGGTATTAGGGTCCATCCCTTCATTCATTCCACAAATGTTTCCCGACGTCTTAGGTCAGGCTCCCCGGAAATAGACGTTGAGATGAGGGTCCAGATGTAGGTGGTTTCTTTTTTTTTTTTTAAGTTTATTTTACTTATTTTAAGAGAGAGAGTGTGTGAGCAAGAGTGCGAGCTGGGGAGGGGCAGAGAGAGAGGGAGAGAGAAAGAATCTGAAGCAGGCTCTACCCTGAGCCTGACATGGGGTTCGATCCCACAAACTGTGAGACCGTGGCCTGAGCCATGATCAAGAGTTGGATGCTTTTTTTTAAAACATTTTTTTAATGTTTATTTATTTTTGAGAGAGAGACGGAGACAGAGCATGAGAGGGGGAGGGGCAGAGAGAGAGGGAGACACAGAATCCGAAGCAGGCTCCAGGCTCCGAGCTATTAGCACAGAGCCCAACGTGGGGCTCGAATTCACGAACCGCGAGATCGTGACCTGAGCCGAAGTTGGATGCTTATCCGACTGAGCCACCCAGGCGCCCCAAGAGTTGGATGCTTAACCAACTGAGCCCCTCAGGTGCCCCAGTGATTTCTTGAAAGGAAATGATCCCAGTGAGAGAAGCAGGACAAGGACAGGAAGCCATGCAGCATGTGCTTTCAGGTGGAGAGTCAGCCCCTGTCCAATCCAGCAGGAAAGCTCTGGAGTGCAAATTGTTTCTCAGTTTGCCCCAACCCAAGGCAAGGAGCTGGGCTTTCTACCCCTCATCAGTCAGCCACTGCCAAGGACAAGTCCCCCGCATCCCAGCTGCTCCCCAGGATGCGAAGCAGCCCCAGCAGCCTGGGGACAGCTCTCCAAAGAGGCACAGGAGCTCAGGTGAGGAGTGAAAATACCCAGAGGCCGAGGAAGAGCACACAGGACAAGGAAAAGGGGCCCCGGGGATCTGGAGGAGCTTTGCCCATGCCCAATACAGTTAGGCTTTACTCTGAGCCCGGTGCAGGGTGGGGCTTTACCAAGAACTGTGGGAAGAACTGATTTTGGCTATTCCTGTCCCCAAGTGCACTAGACCCTAGGAGACGCGAGTCCTCTATCCAACCCTGTAACTTTAAGAGCTTTGGTTTCCCGTATATAAGTGAGGGGGTTAGACTCTGTAAGACCTCTCCCCTTCTACACTGACAAGTGGCGTGGTTGGTCACTGAGGCCTAACGTTATGGCACATATGCACTGACGAACGGTACACATTTTAGCAATCGCGTCATCTTGTTTTTTTCTAGAAGCATACGATTAAAATTCTGCTATAAGGCTGCTGATGAGACAGATTGTTTTCTTCGGTGGTAGGGTAGAATCACACGAGCATTTTACTTATGTAAATTCCATCACAAGAGTTCCGCAGAGGGAGAGAGAGAGAGAGAGAGAGAGAAAGAGAGAGAGAGAGGCAGAGAGGAAGTAGGGCGAGGTATGTGATTTTAGGTGGATATCTCCAGGGTGTTGAGATAGTCGAGACAAACCAGGTTTAAGAACAAAAGGTACGAATGAAAGAATAAAAGGTAATTGCCACTTGAGACCAGGGCCAAAGGAGAGTAAACAGTGGAGCGCCGCTGTCATCTGGCTTTTGCCCACCCACGTAGCGGAGAACACAAAGGCCAGATTTCTGCCTGGAGTAGTAGCTGTTATACGGAGCGGGGTGGCTGTGGTTGCCGTGTGGGGTCATCTGTGGTGTAGGATTCACCGTGACCAGATCCACCTTGTGGATGCGGCTGTGGGTCTGCTTTCTGGAGCCCATCCAGGAAGGGGTGGCGTTTTGAGCAATGAGGGTTTTCCTGCCTGTCTCCGGCATCCATAAAGTATACTGGCAGGGCACGGGGACGGCTCAAAGCAGTGTTCTCCTGGCTGACCCAGTCTGTGCCTGGGAAGGGCCGCTGCACCCCCAAAGAATGCCTGGGGCCGGGGTCGGGTCGAGGCGGAAGCCTGAATGCCAAGCAGTCATTAGGGGAGATTGATGGACGGCCGTGCTTTGCAGGGGAGGCCCCGGCAGCCCGCTGCAGTTCCACTGTGGTTATTTATGGCCCTGCTAAGGTGTCAGAAGCCAGGTTGACAGCTCCCCGTAACCTGACCCGGCTGGTGCACGGCCTGCGGCCTTCTGCCTGCTCATCCCTCAACGTGAGGAATGAGGAATGTCGGCCTCAAAGACAGTGACCAGACCCGGTAGGTGTGGGAGGAAAGATTCCAGAACGCATCCTAACCCAGAGACCTCTTTATCCAGAGGGAGGTGTGTGTGCGTGTGCATGTGGGACACACGCCGGGACCCCCTAAATATTTATAGAAGCAGACATTGGTGAAATAGAGCACAGCTAAATGGACTGGTACTCTTGGTCCCAGCAAAGGGAGCTCCAACAGCCCCGAATAGTAAGTCACCCAAAACCAGTTCTTTGTCATTGGCTTGGGGAACGTACGCTGAAGGTTTTTGTGTGTTTGTCTTCTCGATTTGTTTGGTTTTGCTCTGCGCGCGCGTGTATCTTTTGGTAGCCATGGTGCCGGTTCTCATCCTATTTGATTTACCCGAGCTTTTTTTTTTTTCCTGTGCTTAACTGACGCTGCAAGTCAAGAGGCCTAGAAATGTTCCGGGTGCTGAGGGCTGAGCCAAGCCGGTCAGGTGTGTGTGGCTGATTCAGCCACCCAGGCCCATGCAGCCGGGCTCAGCACGGTGGTTTAGCAGCAGCCCGGCTGACGGTGGCCAGCATGGGGCGAGGTGTGCAGGCACAAGTCTGGGCTCGAGAGCCAGTGGGACCCGTTCCCTTTACAACACGGGCCTTGTCATTCCTGCGGATCTGCCCCCATGGCCGTGTGGCAATCAGGTGGAATGAGGCAGGAGAAAAGCCTCCCCACGCTGAGGTCCGTGTCCTCGTGAGACGGCTCTGAGTGGGGGGCCTTTCCGGGAAGGAAGTGCGGGTCCAGCCGTGGAGAATGGTTTGGTCTGTGACTGCAGAGCGGTGTTCTGTGTTCGGGGTGGCTCCCTGTGGGGTACAGCCTCGGGGAGTGGGGGGTTCTCTCTGGGGGTCTCATAGAGTCCCCGGGGCAGCGGCGGGGAGGGAGAAAGTGAGGCTCCATGAGAAGAAGGACACTGTGGAATCCAGTGAGCTGTAAATACAACTTGGTGGTTCCCTGAGGTCATTTAGGCTGGAGGGACATGACGGCCATCGGTCCCTCTATGTCCTTCATCTGTTTACTCCACAGATGAATGTCTGCAAGCCGTAGGAGACCAAGGCTAGTGTGACCAGTTCGTGAGGCGTTCAAGGTTTAAATGAATATATTCTCTCTGATACTTAATTCATCTAAAAAACACATATCTCCCGGGGCACCTGGATGGCTCAGTCGGTTTAGCGTCCGACTCTTGATCTCAGCTCGGGTCATAATCTCATGGTTTACGAATTTGAGCCCCGCGTCGGGCTCTGCACGGTCAGTGGGATTCTGGGATTCTGTCTCCCCCTCTTTCTCTGCCCCTTCCCTGCTCCCTGTCTCTCTCAAAGTAAATAAGTAAAAACTTTTTAAAAAGTGAATAAAAATCACGCATCTGCCATCTTTAGAGGAGTAACTCAGCTAGGAGTTCATTTTATTTTTTTCATTTTTTTTTCATTTTTTTTTTTTAACGTTTATTTATTTTTGAGACAGAGAGAGACAGAGCATGAACGGGGGAGGGTCAGAGAGAGAGGGAGACACAGAATCTGAAACAGGCTCCAGGCTCTGAGCAGTCAGCCCAGAGCCTGACGCGGGGCTCGAACTCACGGACCACAAGATCATGACCTGAGCCGAAGTTGGACGCTTAACCGACTGAGCCACCCAGGCGCCCCTAGGAGTTCATTTTTGATACAACGAATCATCTTCCTGCTAGTTCCTGGGTTTCGTTGGGTAGAGGTTTGCTGAGTGCCCTTGGGGCCCCAGAAGGGAGGCTGGCCCAGGATGTGGGGATGGCAGGTGGTCTGGGCCCTGGGTCCTCAGGGTCTAGCGAGGAGCCAGAGCTGTCTGCCAACAGTTACGGCTCATGGATAAAATATGCTGGCAGAGAGAAGCCCAGGCGTCCTGGGCCTCCAGAGAAGTACTTTTATCAATTGCTGCACAGCAAATTACCCTAAAACAGAGTGGTTTCAAGCAACAGCAATTATTTATTACCTCTCTGGGTTTCCGCGGGTCAGCACGCAGACAGGCATGGTGGGAACACTTTGTCTTGGCGCCATCATGGGATAACCTGAAGGCACACCTGTTGTGACCTGTTGGCCCGGGGGCCTCCTGAGCATGGTGGCTGGGGTCCAAGAGCAGGTGTTGAGAGAGAGAGAGAGACAGACAGAGAATGAACACAAATATGAATAAGAACGAAGTGGAAATGCTGACCTCTTCTGACCTAGCCTTGGAAGTCACAAGGCCTCACTTCCCCTCCACTCGACGGGTCAGAGCTCTCACCAGACAGACCCAGACCCAAGGGGAGGGCCTGAGACCCACCTCTCCACAGGACCAATGTCAGTCACACTGCCAGGAGGTCCCGTGGGATGGGACAAGTGCATGGGAGTGGCCATCTTCAGAAAATACCAGAAAAATATCAGAAAATGCTGTATGGGAGAGGGGGGAGGGGCAGACGCTCGCACCGAGTCTTAACGACTGGTAAAGCTAAGATGTGTGGCGAGGGGGGGCGGAGAGGGGCTCCAGGTAGCGAGGCAGCACCACTAGGCACCAGGATGTTGACGAAGCATGGAGACTTTGGTAACTGCAAGCAGTTCCGTGGTGCTGAAGCCACTTGTGTGAGGCGGGGACGGCAGGGGACGAGGCTGTGGAGTGGGGGGGGGGGGCTCAACCTGGAGGTCATGACCCCCCCGGGGTCTGCCAACTCTTCTCAGAACCTGACAGAAGCTATGGCCCCTCTCTCAGGAAATGGTGCACAGGATATTGTACACCATTTCAGGGACCGGGGCAAGGCCTCCAACCCAAGAGGACCTCAAAGACCCCTTCCCGCCCTGCATTCTCTGGAGCCAGAGTGGGCCCCACACTTGCCAGTGGCTATGAGCAGGGTGCTAAGGGCAGGGGGTGAGGAATTCACCCCCCACTGTATCAGGAAAGGAAGAGTTTGAACTTTATGTGGGGGACGTGTCCGTGGGTCAATGCCTGCTGCTGAAAGGCCGTGTCCTCTGCTCTGCCCCCAATCCCCAGCCATCCCAGGTGGGTGGCGTGGCCGTGGGGACACGACGCGTCGTGCTGCGCTGGGATAACGTGAGTGCTTGGGCAGAGCTCTCGAGGCCGGGCCTTCGGGAAGGACCAGGCCTCCCTGTGAGCAGGGCTCAGTCATCCCCATCTGTGTGAGGGGTGTGAAGGTGAGTGCACATTACATTTTTTAGGTCAGCGTTTCAACACTTCGATTCGTTGTCTAGCAAAACAAAACAAAACAAAACAAAACAAAACAAAACAAAACAAGTGTAGGTTTACCTTGTCGAGTGAGAACACTGACTGTTGCCGTCTCTCTGCCCTTGTGATAGAGCCAGCCATGGTGCAGACACACAGATGCGCCCGTATGCCGCGCTGTTCCTGTGCCCCGTCTCTCACGCCCTTCCCTGGCCCTCCGGTGGCCCGGCTCCTGCCTGCACGCCCACCGGCATCCGTGGTGTCAAGGGTACTTACTCTTAGCTTGCTTGCCTCCCTGCTACCAGAGATGGGGTCACAGGCCTCATAGGGACCAGACAGTCTGTCTCTCCTTGGGGCCTCACCTGCCACTCTGCCTTCTCAGTCATTTATTTTTATTTATTTATTTTTAATTTTTTTAAATGTTTTTATTTATTTTTGAGACAGAGAGAGACAGAGCATGAATGGGGAAGGGGCAGAGAGAGAGAGGGAGACACAGAATCGGAAGCAGGCTCCAGGCTCTGAGCCATCAGCCCAGAGCCCGATGCGGGGCTCGAACTCACGGACCGTGAGATCGTGACCTGAGCCGAAGTCGGACGCTTAACCGACTGAGCCACCCAGGCGCCCCTTTCTCAGTCATTTAGAATAGGGTGGCTCGTCATAACAGAAAGGCCAGAGGCGTGGCCGGGCGGTTAAAACACACCAGAAACTAGCCTTCGAGTCCAGCAGTTGGCAGCAGGCGGATGGCACCAGCCTCTCTGCGGGTGTAGGTAATCCCAGGAGGCCCCAGGAGTGCATCAGATTCAACCCAGCCCTCGTCCCCAGCGCCTCGGTGGCATCACTGAGCCCTGGCCAGGTCTGGCATCTGCTTGGCACCCCGGGTCTTCCAGCAGTAGCTAGAGCCTCACTGTTCACAGAGTGCCTCTGTATGGTTTCCAGTCTCCCATTGGGGGGAGAGGCGGGAGGGTACGCTCTTTACAGATGGGAAACCGAGGCCCAGAAGGCACTGTTCACTTGCCCAAAGTTACACGGCTAGTTGCTGTCAGGACTGGCCGCTGCTGTGAGCCTAGCAGCCTCTCCAGGACAGCCCCGTCTCCACAGCACCGTCTGGTGTCCCTGATATCACTGAGTCACCAGACAGCACCTTGTCCGGCCCCACCCATGAGGCTCGGCTCTGGGACAGTGTGGCCTAGCTGTGAGTCAGCTGTTGCCTCAGCCAGGGAAACCTCCAACAGAGCCATGCTGACCCGTCCACATCTGCCAGCCCTCCCAGTCCACGTCTTCAGTGTGGACTAGCTGTCCTTTCGGGGAGGCGCCTCACGCTCCCCGTGAGGCTGCTACGCACCAGCCTGCCGCTTTCACGCAGAGTCCCGGCCTTCTCTGCTTGCTTTCTGTGCTGGGGACACATTTCCCAGGCGTCCTGATCTCTGGGGTTTCAAGTAGGCTTGGCCAATAGCAGGCGCGAGGTGGGAGGGTGGGCGAGGAGAGAAGCCAGGCCATTCTGTCCCTTGTCCCTGCGCTAGGCTTCCTCCACGCGGCCTCAGCCCGCACCGCACTGCACAGGCCTGTTTGGTTTGTGCGGGGCCCCGTGGTTCCCGGCTCCTGGCTCCCGGTGCAAGCCTCCCTCTTTTGTCCTTCTTGCCCTAGATGATGTTGGTGGCTTCTCACCATGGCTAACCTCTGTGCTGCCTCCACACCCTGTTCGGCTTCTTAGCTTTTACATTGCTGTGTGACTGGTCCTCTGTATTAGATTCCCTCTGTCTGAAGGGCTAGTGTGCTTTCCGCCCCCCTGCACCCTGCAGATGGGGCCTGCCCCCAGGTCCCTTTCCTGTTGGGACGACAGCCACCAGAGAGTCAGGTGTTCTTCTCCTAACCCCAGGGCTTACCATTCCCTGACATTCTCAATGATCCTGGTTAATGTTTAATTTCAGTCTCTTTGTTTTCTGTGAAGCTGAGAACAACGTGCTGTAGCCGGGAATGTAAAAGACCACCAGAGGACAACAAGTACCCGCCAGTTTTACTTAACAATTACAATTGATTGCACTCCCCCCCGATTCTGGGGAATGAAATTTTATAATCTCGTAAAGCCCCCTAAAGCTGGAGCTGTAGGCATCAGCAATATGCCGGGCTCTGAAGAGCCTCAGCCTTCCCGGAACTTTTTACCAAGGTCGCTTTCCTGCATCACAGGCCAGATTCCAGTGGGATCCTGGATAAAGCTCAAACTCATCAACTTTATATCCAAGCCCCACCTCCCGCTCCTCCCTCTCTGTTCGGCCTGGACCTTTTCCAGCCAGACATCGCGTGTACGGGTTCCAGACAGGCCACGAGGTGGGTCTCGTCTCTGCACCTTTGGAGGACAGAGTAGAGGAGCGATTAGAAGTGCGAGGTCCAAATTTGGACAGGCTAGGGGTCACGTCCAAGCTCCATCACGCCCCAATTGTGAGGGCCACACAGCCTCCAGGAAGCCCTCTCTGATTTCTCTGACCCACGTTGTGCATACTCCCAGTGTCCACCTGTTCCAAATGCGATCCTTCCCAGCACTCCCATGGACATCAAAACCTCCAGTCTTGTGATGTCTATTTCATTGTCATTTATTTGTGTGTTTGTCTAGTCTCCACCCAGGCTCTGTGTGCCCCTCAGACTGCCTGCATGAATTATATCTAAAGATGGAAACCCACTGTGCACTTTGGCCAGAGCTGGACGTTCAGCCCGCTCTGGGGACAGGCTGCTCAGCGTGTGCACATTTGTCTACAAGATAGGTACGTGTAAGATCGGCCTCTGATGTCTCTTCCTTGACAATTCAGAAGGAGAATCGTGAACAAAAAATCGGGCTGACACTCAAATCTCTACCCTGTCCTCTCCTGGGTCACCTTGTACAGGCCACCTCCCACTGTGCTCTGCTGCAGTTTTCCTGTGTCTCCACTCGCTGCCTCAGTGCACCCCAAGCCGACAGGACAAGAAGGCCGTGGACCTCCACAGGCCTCCTCAAGTTCATGAGGTGCCTGACTTGTGGATAAAGATCAGAACTCACAAGTGCGACCTCTTGGGGAGAAGGAGGAGATGTTTATGCATGTATGAAATTTGGGGTGCCCAGGATGATTGACCCTGGACGAGTTCTTTCCCTTCTTTGGGTCTCAGTTTTCCCCCATCCGTCATGCAAGAGAATTGGATCAGATAATCTGGAACATTCCATCCAGCTCTCTGATCCAGAGATTTTGGGGAGGATTTTGCCAGCAGGCTCCACATTAACAGTGCCGGGACGAGGGCTTGACCTGATGAAACGGGAGAGCCTGACCTGAGCTGAGATCAAGTGCAGGACGCTTAACTGACTGAGCCACCCAGGGACCCCTTAAATTTTTTTATGTAGTTATTTTTGTCCATATAGATTTATAGAGTTCCTGTGTCAAAAACTGAGAGTGGTTGCCTTTAGCCTCTGACCCACCCCCTTAGAGTTTTTACAAATACTGGCGCCTAGGTCCCGCTTCCAGGGGTTCTAATTTAATTGGGATGTGGTGCCTTTTGGGCACTAAGATTTTTGAAAGCTTTCCAAGCGACTCTAATGCGAGGCCGATGAACGTTAGAAGGTATGAGAGGTGTCAGGCCCACGCCTAGGCCTGCGGGGCTCCTAGACACGCTCCCTGAGCCGTGGCCACTAGAGTGCGCTGTCGCACCGCCTGGGAGGCGGCGGGAGGCTCAGACTCCTCCCCGCCCGCTGCAGGGGCAGAACCAGGGCTGGGGGGTTGGCGCCCACGGGAGCGGCTCCTCGCGGAGGCCGTCCTCTCTCGGGCATCTGTACCTCGTTAGCGCAGGCCGTGGCCCCGCTGCGCTTGGCGTCAGTGAAGTGCTCCGTGCAGCGGAGATGCGGCCTTTGCGGCCCCACGAGACAAGTTGCTTGACGCAGCCACACGTACTGCGCGCCTCCTCCAAGCAGGATGCCGGGCTCACTCTGGGTACTGAGCCTTTGTTCACGCCCCTCCGACGATGACTCGGACTGAGACCCAGTGCCCTTCCCCATCTTCCCCAGCAGCTCTGTGCCTTGTCAGGGATCCGAAGGTCCCAGGAAATCCCCCAGGCCCAAGTCCTTGGATTTTCCGGGTCAGCGACAGGAACCAACTCAAACCTTTCTTAGGAGTTTTTCTTTTCCTTGACTCTCCTCTGCTCAGTTCCTTCCTTGCTGCCTGCCCTTCCCTTTTCTGTCTTATCTGAGCTGTGTGGATCAGATATTCCAAGCTACTGTGTTTTCGTACGCAGGAGTGGCATAGATGGGGCCAGATTGCCACGGTTTCGTATGACAGATAAGGCAGTGCCATTTGTAAGCAACATCGGCTCTCTTGGTGGGTGGGAACTGGGTGAGTTCTGGATGTTGATGTAATTAAAAAGAAAAAAAAAATAGTACCCCTTCAAGCAGAGGTGGGAATTTATTCTGGAGATGAGAGTCCAGGCAGGTACAGTGATGCTGTCCTAACTTCCCTCACTGGCTGAAGACTCTTCCTTTCCTTGGAGTTGCTTTTCCCAGCGTCCATGCCAGTGTTGCTTTTTATCATAAACGTTCCATTTCATCCCTGCTTCTGCACGTCCCCCCCTCCTCCCCCCCCCCAAATCTGTTTGGTATCTGGGCTCACTGGTGTGAGATTTCATCTGGAGAAAGACTGTGTGGGTAAAAACAGCTTGACTACCTCTGGTTTGGATGATGCCTCATGACCGGTATGGCTTCGACAGCTCCTTCCCAGAGGGGAAGAGGTAATTCTGGGAAGCAGGAAGCAGGCTTCATTTCTCCCTCTGGCCTTGCCTTCAAGTACCTGTTCCTAGTTTCTCTCATTTGAGTCCCACGGCATCCACCCCCGGCCATGACCAGCCAGTGAGGTGGGTGTCCCTGCAGCCCCACAGGAGGGTGGCTGCTTGGACGTTGGTGAGGGACGTTGGCGGAGGGTGTCAACACTGGGCCGATGGCGGAGAGCCAGCCAGCTCAGAGGGGAACAGAGGCCCAGAGAGGGGAAGGGAGTTGCTCAAGGTCACACAACTGGTTCTTGGCAGATCCCTTTTCAAGCTAATTCCTCAGAAGCCCCTGCCAAGGCCCTTCCGAGCTCCTAGTAGGTCCCGGGTATGACATTTTAAGGCAGTGTTGAGGGAGTGGTGGCTGGGATCCAAAGGGAACCAATTGGGTTTAATTTGAAGAAATCTAGTTTCTCCTTGAATCCAGATGCGTGACCTCTTGTCAAAGCAGATGTCATTCCCGGACTTAGCCTGAACTTAGGGCAACACTGAGTCACCGATCCAGCAGGGGTGTGGGTGGAAACAGCCTCCCCAGGACTCGGGGAATTTAGCCTGCCCCGCAATGGCCTTCAAGAGGGACGGAAGGCCAGGGGAGTACACATCCTGCTCCTTCCGGGGTAGCCTCTGATAGCGAGGGCCTGAGCCTTGAATTGGATCTCAGATGGGTCTGGAGTGGGGGTGGGGGGCAAGGATATCGAGACACTGGTGCATTTGGACTTGTGTCCCTGCTGCCCCAGCAGCCCATCCGGCATCAGGGACTCCTGTGCCATCAGCATGGAAAGGATCACGGAGGTCCGTGTTCATGGCATATGGGTGAGAAATTTGGGTGTGGCAGGAAGGGGCTGGCCCAGGTCCCTGAGCAGTTAGAGCCAGCGCTTAGACACAGGCTCTGGACTCTGAGTCGTGTGTCCCACCACTGTCCTGTTTCCCATGTGGAAAGAGGCCTTGACCCCACCCTATGCGGGCTGCCTCTTTTCCTCCCTTTGGGGTGTGTCATGAATGTGTCTGTGTGCATGTGCATGTGCACAGACATTTCCTGTTTCCTTTATGCCTGCCTCCAAATCCTCTCTCTGCTTCACGAAAACCCAGAGAAAAGAGATTCTATAAACCTTAGCCACCGATTCCAGGATCACTATCAGGAAACCCTTGTCCCCACCTCTCCCGAATCTGCCATGCTCTAGTTTAAGTCCTTCCAGGTGGGGCTGGCAGAGTCTGGGACATGTTCCAAGGGCCCCCAGGAAAATGGGCCGGGCTGTTTCCCGAGGAATGCCTGCTCAGGGTGTCCACACTGCTGTCTCCAGCACATGCTCTCTCTGCCTGGGATCTTGAATGGTGCTGCTTTTGGGGGCGCTGATCCCAGCTAGTGATTTATTGTCCGCTTCCCCAGATGCTGCTTGTTCACTTCTGCCGGTGGGAAGGGATGGGGGACGGAGGGCGGTGAACACGTGTCCTCTGAGCTGCAGAGGAAGCCAGCAGGGATGACTTCTCACCTCCCTCCGACAGCGACCTCTACGAACTCTTCCTCCCTGCCTCTCTCCACCTGATGCGAAGCAGAATGCACTTCCCTCCCACCTGGGAGGCTTCAAGCACCTTTTCTGCTCAGAGGACATTGAATGCAAAATTCCACCCAGAAGAGGAGGATGAAGGAAGGAAGGAATGCACGGAGCACTGCTCTGAGCCCCGTTATCTCACTGGATCCTTGTGTCGTGACCCTAAGATTTGGGTATTGTCTCCGTTTACAGATGAGAGAACTCAGGCTCCGGGGGCTTACACTGCCTGAAGTGATACGGAGGCGGATACAGTTGGCATCCGAAGTCTTGTCTGGCCAATACCAAAACATGCTCTTCCTTGACCAGGATTTCTCAGGAGTGTGTCGCGGGCCCCCTGCGTTGGAATCCCTTCTTCATTCAGTCAGTTCCGTGAAACCGATAGGACCGACCCAGGCACTGATCCAGGCTCGTGAGATTCAACAGGAAACAAGACCGGTCCTCCCTTTGTGGAACTTGCGTTACTGGGGAGACCAAAATAATTATAAGAAACAAATCCGTTATACAGTTGTCTTAGCTTGGGCTGCTGTAACAAAATACTGTACGCTGGGTCGCTTAACGAACCCTTATTTCTCACTGTTTTGGAGGCTGAGAGGTCTAAGGTCAAGGTGCAAGCAGATTTGGGGTTCTGGTAAGGATTGTCTTCCTAGTTTGCAGATGTCTGCCTTCTTGCTGTGTCCTCACAGGGCGGGGAGAGAGCTCTGGTCTCCCTCCTTCTTATAAGGGCACTAATCCCATCATGGAGGCTCCACCCTCATAACCTCGCCTCAACTTAATCACCTCCCAGAGGCCCTCCCTCCAAATACCGTCGCATTTGGAGTTAGGACTTCAACATACAAATTTGTGGGGAGGATGCAAACATGCAGTCTCCAGCAATGGCGTGACAGAGAGTGTAGTGTTGTGAGGAGAAGGAGCAGGGGAGGGGATGGGGACCAGGGAGGTGGTGTATGGGTTGTGGTTTTAAATGTAACGGTCAGGATAGGCTTTACTGAGAAGGTGGCATTGAACCAAGACTTGAGAGGCCAGTGTTTTACTATTGACCCAGTGTGTCCTGTACCTACTTAGACCTACCGGCTCACTCAGAGCCTCCAGGAGTGGGGTCTGGGAATATGTATTTTTTGACAAGTCACTTAGGCACACCAAAACTGGGAAATTCCTGCTTGGCACCCTGGTGCTTTTTCTCCATGCAAAAGACTCTGACCTAACAGTTCAGGAAATATTGGCCCAAATCTATGCGTGACTTTAGGAGTTTAAGAGTGCAGCTGGAGAGGTGCCTGGGTGGCTCAGTCAGCTGAGCGTCTGACTTCAGCCCAGGTCATGATCCCGCGCTTCGTGGGTTCGAGCCCCGCGTCGGGCTCTGTGCTGACAGCTCAGAGCCTGGAGCCTGCTTCGGATTCTGTGTCTCCCTCTCTCTCTGCCCCTCCCCCACTCTGTCTCTCTGTCTCCAAAAATAAATAAACATTAAAAACAAAAAAGAGTGCCGCTAAACTCCAGGATCCTGACTTGATAATTGGCTAATATTTAGTAACTCAAGCAGTCAAAACACACCCCTGACCATAAGTGGGTCTGGAGAGCCCGTAGTGCAGGGCAAGATGTTGATTTTGTCAAGTCGAGGGGCAACCCAACTTCTTGAATCTACAGGCCGGTGTCATGAGAAGGGTGTGACTTGGAAGACTTGGGCTTGACTGTGGTGAGCTTGGGCAGGTCATTCACTTTAAGGAGTTTCAACTTCCAGGTTTATGAAATGGAGCTGCTGAAGGTTCCCCTACTTATGTCACTATGCTGCTTCAACTTTGCCACCAGCCAGTCTGTGTATCCATCAGTCCATCCATCCATCTGTCCATCCACCCATCCATCGATCCATCTATCCATCCACCAACCCATCAGTCCATCCATCCACCCATCCATCCATCCATCCATCCACCCACCCATCAGTCCATCCATCCATCCATCTACCCATCCATCAGTACAACCATCCATCCATCCATCCATCCACCCATCCATCCATCCATCCATCCACCCACCCATCAGTCCATCCATCCGCCCATCCATCCATCCATCCATCCACCCACCCCATCCATCCATCCATCCGCCCATCCATTCCCTCACCAGTCATCTCCACTGCCATCAATTTCCTTATTGTATTATTATCTGCATTTCTAATGTGGCCCATTCCATGCCTAGAACTTATTATAAAAGAATTTGGCCTGAGAAAATAATGTAGAAAAATTGTATGGAGAGTAATTAACTGGGGTACTGAAATCTTTAATCTTGGAAGATCTGCTCCATGAGGTCCAAAGGTGGGGTTCGTGCTCTCGTCTGGGGGAAGCAGACAAGTGCCTTGTAACTTCAGTTGCAGCGAAAGCGGCGGTAAAGGCAACCTCAGATCTCCCCTGATGGCCGGGAGCCCGGCCTCAGTGCCCAGCCCCATTAACTGTTGGCTTCCCAGGTGCTGAATGCAGCCAAAAACCTCCTTCGCTGTTTGAAGTGCTTATTGGAAAAGCAGATTTCATCTTGGCTGGAGCTCTGAGCGGCTCCTTCTGTGGGGTACTCCCCAGGGCTGTAATTGAACACAAGAAAGCATCGGCCTCCTTTGGCATTCTTGCTTTCATCTCAAAGTCACATTTTAAAATTTATATTTAAAAAAAAAAAGTCAGGGAAAGGGGCCAGCCAGCACAGCTCACATGGCCACTGGTGCCAGAACCCCCAACACGGCAGCTCCAGGAAGGAAGGCTGGGGAGGATTAGACGAGAGAATCAGGACTGTACGTACGGTATGGTGATGCTTCGCGCCAGCCTTCTGGGAGTTGGCAGCATGCTTTTGAGGCCAGGCCATGGTGTGACCTGGGCCGTGGAGAGCAGGAGTCCTGAGGGACCAGACCAGTCCAATCACATGACAATTTTCTAAAAGCCTGGGCAAACAGGAGAATCTAAAGCCTTCGGACACCCAACCAGGAGCTGACCAGCCCTCTCAGTAGAAAATGCTGCCGGCAAACCTGCTTCCAGAAGTGTTTATCAACACTGGTGACCGCAAGTGGGAGAAAACCTGTACTGTTTTCTTTGTCCTCCTGATGCTCCCTTTTCTAGAACTTGGGCAGGATTCTGACAACAGTAGGTGTCTAATGGATGTTAAGCCAGCTCTCGTATGCAGAAAGATTGCAGTTAAGCGTGATACAATCTTTTCCTACGAGTCTTAGTAAAACCATTATCTTCTTCTGAGGCCAGTGTGAGACTAAAACTCAAGCTTCATGGAAAATTGCAAGAAAATAGTGGTCTGGAGAAGGAATAGCCCCCTTGCACAAGATTATTGTTGTAGCATCGGCTTGTGCCCCACTCTGACCCCTTCATCGTTTTCAGGGATTTTTGTTTATGGAAAATCGTCATTTATGCAGCTGGTTTCTTCTCTGAGAGTAGGATCTTGCATTTATCTCTGCCTTACACTAAGATGACCGATACCTTGAATTTAGCCAAAAATAAAACATGAAAAAAATTGGGTGCTTTAGAACAAAGAACACACACTCAATAAGGTTATTAAAATTGTCCTATTTTCAGGACCACAGGAAGGAGGAGGGGAGTAAAAATACAAAACTTAAAACTATTATGAAAGTGAACTCCGAGGCTCCTAGTAGCCAATTTAAAAAAAAAAAAAAAAAAAAAAGGAAGTAGATTGATTCCTTAGGGGAGATAAAGTTTATCTTGTCTTTGAGTTCTAATTTTTTGAGGGGCTCCTGGAGGGTGATACAGTGGACCAATGTGTCAGCAACAGTTTTATGCTAAACGCATGCGTATTTTCTATCATGATCTTGGCCAGCATTTAGGACACCACTAAGACTAGTCTGGGAAGTGGAAGGATCTTGGGGTACAATGGAATGTGGGAAATTGTTTTTTTTTTTCATTTTTTTTAACGTTTATTTCTTTTTAAGAGAGAGAGAGAGAGAGAGACAGAGTGTGAAGGGGGGCGCACAGAGAGAGGGGGAGACACAGAATCCAAACCAGGCTCCAGGCTCTGAGCTGTCAATGCAGAGCCTGACGCAGGGCTTGAACTCACGGAACGTGAGATCGTGACCTGAGCCGCAGTCGGACGCATAACCAACTGAGCCGCCCAGGCGCCCCTGGAATGTGGGAAATTCTAAGAGCACTGGTAAAATCATCTGGCACGTATATCATGCCGTCCTTACTGAAGGGCACTTCAAGTTAGATGCAAAAAAAAGACGAAAGGCAAGCTACTAAAGGCTTATCTCCAGGGAGTCACTAACTCCACATGTGGCCAACTTTCCTTCCTGTGCCCCGTTCCCCCGCCGCACTGAGCAGAAAATGAATCATCTGGCTGAACGGCTAATAACTAAGTTTTGTTGGCTGTTGGTGTCCGTGGCCATGCATGTATGGGAGTGGATGTGGATACAAGCCCTTCTTCCCCTGCCTACTTCTCCCCCTCGCCCCCAACATACACACGGCCACGGAGAAGACTCCATTTCCTGGAATCAGTTCCTCTGTCGGTAATTTTGATAACCAGCCAAAGTAGAGGGTCTTTTCAAGGTCTGAATGTCATTAACTCTTTGGAAGAATAACAGGACAGTTTCTGAATGCTCAGGGTGACCGTCTGTGGGTGATAGCCTCAATTACTCCAATCACTGAATGTTTACAATGGAGTCGGGAGAGCCAACAGAATCGGGAGAAAGAATCTTTGCCCCATGACTGTGGGGTTCCTTGTTAGACTGAGCTGAGTCCCCCTGAGCTGAACACAGCTCACAGGCCCCCACAGCTCTGCCCTGTGATGGTATTTTTGCCCCCTTTGGGGAGGCATTGGCTTGTAAACCAAATTTAAAGGATTTATTCGTTTATCTTTCACTGAGGACCCAGCGTATTCGAGGCGCTGTGCTAGGCCCCGGAGGCTCTGACATGTGGTTCCCAGCCCTGGAGGAAGTGGAGAAATCCATTCCCCCTCCATATTGTGATGAGGCAATACAACCTCTTATGTGATGAGCCCATAAGAGGAGATGAAAGCAAGTTCTAAAAAATTCTTCTCCCAGATTGTGGTTTTCCTTCCATGGGACCCCAGGCCATCTTCCTTTCTCTATCATCGTGACTGCTACCCTTGGGGTCAAGGGTATGACTTAGGCTTAAAAGCTGTAAGTTTGGTGGCCACGAAGTCCCCTCTGAATTCTGAGAATGTGGCGTTCGTCTCCAAGGGGAAAGTTATTGCAGGGACCAGGGTAGCTCTGCAGGGGACTGGCTGTCTGCGAGGGGTGTCCACCTTGCTTTCCCCTACGGCCTGAGGACTGACCCCTAAGAGGCCCCCGACCATGGCCACAGGACAGGCCAAGCTTCCTGGCCTCCTTCCGCCCTATTCTCACATCCAGGCTCCGGCTAAAAAAGCAGGTGGATACCCAGCCTTGTTTCAGCCCCTGACCAGCGGGAACTTTCCAGCCTGACCGTGGTCTGCAACCAAGAGAGCCACTGGCTCTGACGGGGCTAGTGTCTTGGTCATATGCTCATCTCAAAGCCATTGCCCCCCAATATTTTTTGTGTGTGCGGATCTCTCAGCAGCAAGAGAAGTAAGTGATAGGGAAGTTTGATCTTGTTCCTTTGCGATAAACAGAAGCAGACGGTTTCTTTTTGAAACCGATGGTTCTTCACCATTTTCTACCTCGAAACACCTGGAGGAATTTTAGCATGGTCCTGGACGGGGGATCTGTACCATCGGCATCCCCCCGGGGACTTGTTAGAAATGGCACATTCTTGGGGGCGCCTGGGTGGCTCAGTCGGTTAAGAGTCAGACTTCGGCTCAGGTCGTGATCTCACAGTTCGTGAGTCCGAGCCCCATGTCGGGCTCACTGCTGTCAGCCTGTCAGCGCACAGCCCACTTCGGATCCTCTGTCCCCCTCTCTCTGCCCCTCCCCCACTTGCGCTCTCTCAAAACTAAACATGAAAGAAAGAAAGAAAGAAAGAAAGAAAGAAAGAAAGAAAGAAAAAAGAAATGCGCATTCTTGACCCCAATCTCAGAATTACTAAATCAGAAACTCTGGGGGTGGGCGGAGCGGTTTGTGTTTTACCAAACCCTCTGTGACTCCAATGCCACTCACGTTTGAGAGCCACTGAGGCATGTGCCAGAATCTCCGGAACTGGGCGTGTGGGTGGCCTGTGTGGTTTGAAAAACCCCCTAAAAAGATGATGATGTCTTTCCCCTACCTTACCCTACCCTATTTGAAAATCCTTCATCTAGAACTAATTATGCATTGGAAGGGCTCGGCTCATGCCACACTCTTTGTATTTTGATGATTTTTTTTTTTTTTAAGCTTTGGAAATTTTATTCCGTCGCAGAGTGACCTGTGCCCGGCCTGGAGATGCCTCTGCAGAGTTGTGTCTAAGGACTGAATGTATACTCGCGGAGTCTGAAAGAAGGAGAAGAAGTTTCGTCAGAGTGGTTGGGGAAAACCCGTCTGAGTAGCTGGCACATGAGAGGCTGGGGAGGTGACAGCCCCCCCAGGACACCCCCCTTCCCCCCCGGAAACTGCCCCTCCTCGCCAGCTTGGGAGGTTGCAGCACCAGGAACCGCGGGCAGTGGGCAGGTGCCCTGCTGATCCGGGAGCCAGCATGCGGGCCTGCGTTATGTTTTTGACAGGCTCCTGAGAGGAAACAGATGTCAGGAGCCTCTTCTGATTGCCCTTGACGCGGAGAAGACGTACCCTAAGTTGTCTGGTGTTTGCCGACAGTGGTAGACCTGAGTTTGTTTTCTTTTTCTCTAAAAGTGTTGTATTCGGGAAGCGGCCTTGGATTTGAGGACACGGCGGGTGTTTGAAAAGCAAGGAGAGTTACCTTGAATCCACCCATCGCCCTGCGATCTGCAGGTGTTCGAGCTGCGTCGACTTGCCAGGGAAACAGCTAGGAGAGAGGCAGCTTCTCAGCAAGTGGGTTTTCCTGTTGCAGGGTTGGTACTGGCAGTGGTGGCTTATCTGGGTGCCGGGCTCTACCTCCCCAGAAGGCGGTATTTCCCTTGTGGCTACTGAGGCAGGAAGCAGGTGGCAGGGAGCTGACCCCACAGATCCCCCAGAGCAGGCCGGGGTTTGCCACCAACCGTGGCCCGTGCTGATCTCACTGATTGCCAGAGACAGGGAGCCTCTCTGAGGAGATGGAATTGGCTGATGTCCCCTGCAGATCCGGTGCTACAGGCCGGGGGTGGGAGGCATCTGGGCCTCTGTCAGGGAACAGGAGGTCTGCCGGGGTCCAGCGCTGCCGCTCGCTCGCTCTGAGTGCATGCGAGACGAACCCGGGCCCAGTCGGTTTTGTACTGATGCTCTCTGCCTGAGCCCTGGCCTCATTCGCTAGCACGCAAGTTCCCCAGACGTGGAATTTTACTGGTTCTATTCCCCACAGTGCCTGGCACACGGTAGGTTCTTAATAAATATTTGTTGACTGAATAATTGAATTCCTGTCCCCCACCCCAAGCCTCCTCTCAAACCCGATGGGAAAGGAATGTAAGACCTTGTCCCTGGCTGTCAGCCGCTCTTCTGGTGCCCTGGCGGCAAAGACTGTCACCTTTCTGCAGGGGTTTCCAAGAGACGGCTAGGGAGAGGAAGTGCGTCCCCAGTATGCAAACACCAGGCCAGGGTGTCACATGTTTGTAAGATGATGGCTCAATTCTCTCCCTCCTCCACCCTCTCCTAAGGACTGTGGACTGAAATCCAGCATGCCAAGTGAGGACATCAAGGGACTGAAACACACAGCCATGAGGGGCAACTGCTTCTCCAGCAGATTCCTTTTATTTAAAAAAAAAAAATTGGGGGGCGCCTGGGTGGCACAGTCGGTTAAGCATCCGACTTCAGCCAGGTCACGATCTCGCGGTCCGTGGGTTCGAGCCCCGCGTCGGGCTCTGGGCTGATGGCTCAGAGCCTGGAGCCTGTTTCCGATTCTGTGTCTCCCTCTCTCTCTGCCCTTCCCCCGTTCATGCTCTGTCTCTCTCTGTCCCAAAAATAAATAAAAAACGTTGGGAAAAAAAATAAAAAAATAAAAAATAAAAAATAAAATTTTTTTTTAATGTTTATTTATTTTTGAGAGAGACAGAGACAGAATGCGAGTGGGTTAGGGGCAGAGAGAGAGGGAGACACAGAATCCGAAGCAGGCTCCAGGCTCTGAGCCGTCAGCACAGAGCCCGAAGCTGGGCTCGAACTCACGGGCCGTGAGATTAGGACCTGAGCCAAAGTCGGATGCTCAACCGACTGAGCCACCCAGGCGCCCCCAGCAGATTGTTTTTTTTTTTTTTTTTTAATTTTTTTTTCAACGTTTATTTATTTTTGGGACAGAGAGAGACAGAGCATGAACGTGGGAGGGGCAGAGAGAGAGGGAGACACAGAATTGGAAACAGGCTCCAGGCTCTGAGCCATCAGCCCAGAGCCTGACGCGGGGCTCGAACTCACGGACCGCGAGATCGTGACCTGGCTGAAGTCGGACGCTTAACCGACTGCGCCACCCAGGCGCCCCCAGCAGATTGTTTTTAAACCCATAGTTCACCCAGAAGGTGGAGACCAGCTGACCACCTGACCACATAAGCAGTTCTGCATTGGAGGGGGTTGGGCAGAGTCCTGGGCACTCCCTTGAGTGATCCCAGTGGCTTGCAGTGGGGCAGGGAGCTTCCCACTGGTGGGCTCCAGGCCGTGTGGTACCTGGCTGAGGACCCACGCCCACGCTTGAAGGGCCCTGTAGGATGGCCAGGCAGGACTCTCTCCTCCATGGACTCAGAAAGTCCAAACGGTTCCAACTATTAGTAATATGAATAGAATATTAGTAATATTAATAGAAAAACATTCCCCGGGGCTTGACGAAGCCACTGAGTTGTAATGCGCCTATAAAAGCAAATGGGTCACGTGTTGTGGTTTTCGAACTTTCCCTTGTGCAATCAGGTGGTAACACGGGTCCCGTGGTGGCCTCCTTGATGGGCTTGGCAATAAACGTGGCAGCATGAGAGTGATCAGGAAAGAGAAAAAGAGTGAGGCGTGGAGACAAGCATGATATGCCGCATTAATCTTAAATGAGATAAGACTGGTTGTTTTCCCAGGCGGCCTAGGCCAACCCCTTCCAGCCTCAGCAGCGAGACAGGGAGGAGCAGGGACTCCCCTGTGGTCCCTCGGTGGCCCAGACAGCCCTGGGGTTTGATGGCTATGAATGCAAGTGCACTGGCAGGGCACTGGGCATCTGGCTGGAGACCACTTAGGAAAAGAGTTCCAGGTCCTGTGATAATCGGCCTGTTAAACATTCATTTAAGTAGTCAATCATTCATCTTCCAGGAAGTGCCTTTGGAACACGTGCTGCACCAGTACCAGAGAAACTCCGGTGACAAGAGACACCACACCCCTGCCCCACGCCTGCCTCGGTGCCCTTGTCCCCACCTCTGCCCTGTTCCTATGGATGAAGGATGAACATTCCATGCTGGCCAAGGTCGGCCCCCCACCTGCACGAGCCCTCCCGTGCCCTCCTGGCTGCTCAGGGATGCTGCTCCATTAGTCTCTCCCTCTTTACTGGGTCTCTCCTGACAGTGGGGGACTGCGCTGTCATTTCTTCCACCCAAATATCCCCTCTCTGGACCCCGCTTCCTCGCTGAGAAAAGTGGCCTCAGTGCTCTTCTCCTTAAAGCTAAACTCTGACCACAGCAGCCTGTACCTGTGGCTCCAAACCCTCTCCTGCATTCTGCTTTGAGTCCACCCCTGTCATACTGTCACTCACAAAACCATCTTGTCAATGTCATCAGTGTCCTCATTTTGCTAAATCCAGCGGACATTTCTTGGGCCTCATCGGGCCTGACCCGTCAGCAGCATTAGACGCAGTCGGCCCGTCCCTTCCTGCTGCTCAAACAGCTTCTAGCGCACCACGCTCCTGGGGTTTCTTTTCTACTTCTGGCTCCACCATCTATCTCCTCCCCTTGCTTCTCCACAGCTTCCTGAAAAAGGAGGTACAAAGAAGGACATCAAGCCTCAGTCCTCAGAACTCTCCTCTATCTATCCTCACTCACTGAGTGACTTTAAATGACACTTTCACGCTGACTCCCAGGGCTGTGTCTCCTTGGAGCTCGCTGTGTATGAGGCATCTCTGCTGGGCAGCTGAATGCTGGTCTCTTCCAGAACCCAGCTCCTGCTCACACCTACCCCTCCCCCACGCAAACCCTCTCTTGCCTGCAGTTTTCCCCGTCTCAGCTAATGGCAAGTCCAAAAAGACCTCTGTATCCTCTTTGAGGCTTCTTCTAGGCTCAGTCTGAGTGAATCATCAAATCTGAAGCTCTACCTCCAAGGTCTGATCGTCACCTTTGCTGCTGTCACCTTGGGCTCACCCATTAATATGTCTTGGCTTGAGCATTACAAGACATAACTGGTTCTGCCTGCTTCCACCCTTCCCCACAACCCCCTCCCTGCCTTCAGTCTATTCTGCACACAGCTTCCAGAATAACCCTTTCAAAAGTAAGTTAGATCATGTCTCTTCCTTCCCGTCTCACTCCGAGTGTCAACCACATTCATCCCAAGGCCTGTAGATGCCTATATGATGTATCCTCCTACTACCTCTCTGACTGCCTCCCTCTGCTTTCTCCTTTGCTCACTCTTTCCTGCCTCAGGACCCTTGCACTTACAGTTTCTTTTGCTTAGAACTCTTTTCCTCCCAGATCTTTCCTCAAACATTGCTTTAGTCCTTCCTGATCTCCTTATTTAAAATTGCTACCTATCCCACTCTCATTCCCCATCCCCCATCCCTATTCTATTTTCTACATTGTACTTATTATTCTCTGATATTTTGCCATAGCAATTCAGTGGTGGGGTAGGGGTGGGGAAACTTCCCTGTGTTCAGGGCATAAGGAGATGCATCATCTGTAGAAGCTTTAGGAATAATCATGAAATGTACTAAAGGTCAGTCGGTTTTAGCCCCATGTACTGGCCATTCTAAATAATGCCCATCAGGGTGGGCAGCTCCCACTAACTCTCCCGGGTTTAATGCACTGCATTTCCCTTATTTATTTGCTTATTGTTCTTTTCCCTCCACTAGAATGTAGGATGTTTTGTCTGTCTTGTTCATTGTTGTTTCTCTAATGTTTGCTGTGTGGTAAATGCTCAGTGAGCTTCCGTAGAATGAATGAAGGAAGGAGAGGGTTCCATGAGTACCCAACAGCTGAGGGTTATCAGGACGGTTTCCTGGATAAATCCATGGCTAAGTGGTCTAGTTACAAAAACCTAGAGCAGCTTCACTTTCAGGGTCACCAAGCCAAGCATAGGAGTCCGAATTCCTGAGTGTCATTATTAAAAGTGTTTCCTTCGTAATGTTAATGTTGAGTGAATAAATGTGTTCCTTTATTTGTAGATGGCCGAGGGTCCATGGGGATGTCTTGCAGAGACGGCTGGCTGTCACTGTTATTTTTTTATTTTTTTAATGTCTATTTATTTTTGAGAGACAGAGAGAGACAGAGCATGAGCTGGGGAGGGGCAGAGAGAGGGAGACAGAGAATCTGAAGCAGGCTCCAGGCTCCATGCTGCCAGCACAGAGACCTATGTGGGGCTCAAACTGTGAGATCATGACCTGACCAGAAGCCGGATGCTTAACTGACTGAGCCACCCAGGTGCCCGTGGCTGTTGCTTTTAATCAGAATGGCTATTTTCCACTCCTGCTGAAGAACTGGAGGCTTGGGGCCTTGTACACAAGGTCAGAACTCAAGTCCCTTGAGTTAAAGTGTGGACTCTGGGAAACCACTCAGGAGGAACAGTCCCAAAAAGTGACGATGAGAGCCGGGAGACATTCTCAATGCCACCTCCTGCGGGAAGAGTGTATACCTTTCTCCTCGTGGCCTCACGTTTACTTCTTGAACATTTATAATGTGTTACTGTCTTTATTTGCTCCCATGTTTGTATCTTCTACTGAAAACTGACCCCAGAACAGAAATGATGCCCATTCATTTCAATTCCTGGTCCCTAGCGTAGCAGCTGGCACACTGGAGGAAATCCATCAATGTTTGCTGAGCGCACAAATGACAGAGTAGATATTGAATAAAGGGCTGTACCACTATCAAATGAATATAATGTTTATCGTGATGATGCTTTTGAATGACAATCCTGATAACGAGAGTGACGAGTAGTCCACAGTGATCAATTAAAATCTAGAATACAGATATAATATACCTTCTTTCCTGGAAAGGTCATAGGTCACTTAACTCTGTTTTTTAAAGTTCCAGAGGCCCAGTATCATCCACAATCGTTCAAACATTACTGACGCAGAGTGCCTATTAAGCATCAAATATGTTATGGCTTCCAAAAAAGAGTGCCTTGGGCCGAAGACCAATGTTTTTTTTCTTTTTTTAATTAAGTGGAGTTAACCTGAAATGCTGGTTTTATGTGTGTAACTAGTCTGAGGCGTGGAGATCAGCTCATATGCCAGTGCACTGATCCAGCCACAATTGACAGGTGGGCCCTACCCCACTACAGAGAAATCTTACAGGCTTCAGAAACCAGTCTAATGAAATGCGATTTTTCACTAGTTCAAAATCAGAGTTCAAAACCAGTTCAGTGAACATGTAAGTATCCAGTTAAGACAGGAGGTTGAACAAAATTAATTTGGAAACTTTCATAGGCTTTAAAAAAAAAAAAACAACCCCAAAACTTGAGACTTTAAAATCGACTGTTTCATTATAGGCAATGCATTTGAGTATTAAATATATGTTAAATTTCATTTAGCCGATCCCTCCCCAGACTTTTAAAACCACCACCAATAAATATTTACATATTTCCCCCCCTCCCCAAAGCGTTTCCCCAGGCACACGCAAATACCACTCATTCTGAGGTCCTGTTGCTCCAGATTAAACAGATTCTCCTTCCAAAAGAGCAGCGCGTAGCATTCTGCTCCAGCCAGAGCAAGGTTTCTGGCTCTCGGATAATTTCACCGCCTCTGGTTGACTGAGCGGGGCTGGGAATCGCATTATGAAAGCCTTCCACCTCTCTCCCAAGCCAGCCTGGGAGAGGCGGCCAGGGTTACATCATCCATCGCGGGCCGCAGCCCGCCTTGTTGGAGGCCAGCTCACCACAAGTGCTTTTGGAGCATCCCAACAGTGGGACCATCATTCGCTCCACCATCCCAGATGGGGGCAAAACTTGCGTGGCACGTTTCCCACTCCAGGAAGACTGCAGTGAGCTTCCTTGCACTTCTGGGACGGTATCCCTTCATACTGGACAGACTGCATGGTAGTTAGCAGGCTGGGAGGCTTTGGGAGGTTTGCCTTCAGCAGTGAGAGGGCACCAATGGAGACACTCTATAGACCTGGGGTCTAGGGCTGGGAGCCCGACCCTTCCTCGTCCATGCCCCCCCCCCCCCCCGTGCTGGGACACGAGTACCCGAACACCTCAACATCTTGGGGTAGTTTTAAAGTCTGTTTTAGTCTCAGCTAGGAGTCTCAGTCACTGGAATATCTATGTTCTCAGACTACCCAGGGGGTTCTTATTTCTTTTTTAAAAATTAAAAAAAAAAAAAATTCACAGTTAATCCGTGGTCATTGTAGAAAAATAGGGAGGAAGTGTAAATAAAAGGAAAATATTAAAAATTAATACCAGGAGGTTAAAATATATACACATCAAAGAAAGCGATGGACCTCCAGACCAGTTAGTAGGTAGATCTCTCTGAAATCAATCCGGCAAGAAAAGGATGGTGCGCTTTGGACCCTCTACACTGTTGCTCCTTCCCTATTCTCCTTTGGGGACCACAGCACAACAGCTGGTGTGCCACAAATGGCGGGCATCACTGACGCCGGGTATGAACGGCATTGAGGAGCAAGCATGCGCTGACCCCTCTGAAGGGCCGCCATGCTACATTCTCCCTCGAGACTCCCAGGGGGTAGTCCTGACTGGGCTGGGATCTGGGATCTGGGATCTGGGATCCGGGCTTAGGCTTCCGATCTCCAGCCTGAACCACCGTCTGCTCCACTCTGCAACAAATTGCGTTCTTCAAGGCGCACTGCAAGTGTGAAGGAGCAAACAGTCTGCTGTTGGGACAGTGGCAGGAGGTCTAGGTGTCCCTGGCTGCTTGCGGGTTTGTGCTTCCCACTTGTGTCCTTCTCAAGCCCATCGGCCGGTGTTATCACCAGTCCTCTGTGTGGGCACCCAAGAGGCAGCCTTCTAACTCAACAGAGGACAGCACTCAGAAGCTGGAGTGAAGGGCTCTTTGGTCCTTTGGGAAGTTCCCCCGGGGGAGGCTGTGCTCTTATTCTGATGGTGAATGTTCTCTCACCCAGGTTCTGTGTGGGCCCTGGCCAAATCCTCTGGGAGAAATGAGCAAGGCATATGGTCAATGAATATTCCCTCCCAGCCATCCAGGAAGTCTGCCTCCTCCTCTTACCCCCAGGCTTCCTGGAAACGGCCCATCTGACCTGTCTGCAGGCCTTTGGGATTTTCTGGAAGGGAAGCGCCTGTTCACAGGGCCTGTCTCAGGCTTAGCAGGTGCCTCAGAAGAGGAGTTGGTGTGGCCGTGGGGGGAAGGGTGGGAATCTGGGGCAAGCTTTCTCTCAGGAAAAGGGCATCCAGTGGGCCTGCCCTCTGCCTCCCCCCCCAGACCTCATCACTTTGGAGGCACCTTCCCAAGTGACTGCTGTTGGACGCAGTCCATTCCCTGCTCTAATGACGTTGTAATTAGGATTTCTGCAGCACCTACCAGAAAGAGAGGCGGCACATACTTCATTGCCCACCCTCAAAACTCTCCATTCTGCCCAACGAGAGGCTCAGAGAGGATGTCTGGGGTCAGCCATATGTCTATACTTTAGGTCAGAATCCTGGCCCTCGGAAGCCCCACTCGTGGCTATGGTCAGCCAAGTCCGCTCGGCCATGGTGTCAGAGGAGGGTCAGATAGTGGTCAGGCCGAGCCCGTGTTCACTGGGCCAGGATCGTAGAAACGTGTCCCCTCCGGCAGCTATGCCTCTCTCACCCCAGGTCCTAGAGCTTCTCCACCAGGGCAAGGAAGCAGGTGCAGAGCGCCGGGGCGAGGTTTCTCCAGGAGCCTGGCCTTTATCAGGCAGCTAGGAGCCTCCCGGGGTGGGGGGCGGAGGCTCCACGAGGTTGGGAGGCCAGAGTGGGGAGGAGAAGGCGGGGAGAGGGGGGAGGGGAAGGAAAGGGAGGACAGAAGGGGGAGGGCGAGGGGAGGAGGGCCCAGGAGGGGAACGGGAGGGGGAGGAGAGGACCAGGAGGGCAGGGCCGGTCGGGAAAGTGGGCGGCGGCCGCGAGCCTGGGGCGGCCGTGCGGACGAGGGGCGGGCCCGCTGGTGTGGCCGATGAGCCCGTAATGAAGCCGGGAGTCTGGGCCCCCTTTGTTCCCGGGAAACCTTTTTAAAAACCCCTTCCTCAGCCCCCTTGCGGGGCGATTGGGGACAAAGGCCGGCGGCACAGTGGGCCGAGCGGAACGCCCCCTTTAGAGAGGCCTTTCCAGCCGCGGGGCCCCGGCTTGGAGGCTCCGGGCGCGGCGAGGCCGGGGCTCTGCCCGCGGGCGCGCCCTGCGCATAGAGGCCACGAGGCCACCGCTAAAACAACAGCGTGGGTTTAAAAAATGGTGCAGTCGCGGAAGGCTTGGGCCCCGTGGGTCCTTGGCAGATGGCCAGAGCGGCTCCGCAGGCGCCCACCTGGCACCCGGGGAATGAGGCGCGCACGCAACCGTGGGACGCATGGTTGCGTTTCCCTGAATGCCACTGTGGCACATTCCTGGCCTTTGCAATTATTGGGAAACGCGAGGATCTTTTTTTTTGTTTTCCTTACCGTTCTTGCCCCTTCCCCCTCCCTTCGTTTTTCTTCCAGGCATGGAATTATCTCCTTTAGCAGTTCAAAAGACATTCCATTCCCATGACCGAAACAGAAACGGTGAGGCTGGCTTACCGTGGCCCTCTCTCTTACAGGGAAATTCAGGCAATAAGTCATAATGAATCACAATTTAAAATAACATTTCTTCAGCTTTTAAGGGTGCGCTTTCCTTATTTTCAGAGAGCTGCTGGCAGTTCTGTGTCTTGATTTCCCTCAGAAAGAACCCATTTCCAAGTTTTATTCCTTTACAATATTCCTCAAAGAAAACAGAAAGAAAAAGGATTGAGGAGACTCCTTTTGAACCCCCTCTGAACTCTAAAGTTCTTTAAGTCTATCAGTGCACAGAGGCTGGTGGATTTTAACACAGAGTGGGGGGGGAAAACCTATCACCATGATAAATGATCGATCTAATCTGTCAGCTATCCACCCCGATTCTGGTTGGTGCTCTGCTTCCCCAGACCCACACCTCACATCTGTTCCAGAAAACAATGACGTACACAAACTGGCTCACCAAAGGCAGATGTACCTCTGTGTCTGCCAGAGTATCTGGAAAAGTCTGATCAAAAACACTCTCAATATTGTGTAGTCCAACAGGAGACACTGAACTGGAAAAGAATGGAAGGTGAGGGGGTGTATTTCCACCAGAGAATAAAATTATTGTACAAGTTTGAACTCATCTTTAAACAAAGCCATCTCAGGCTTTCATCCCTAATGTGTTGCCATTTACACCCAGGCTGGAGGGTGTAAGGGTATCTTAACAAGTAATTGTTTCCAGTAAGGGTCACTTTTGGCCTCTCAAATTATGGCTCTGGTATGTCACACTGGACAGGTATTTTTCATAGTTCACTGGGTCTGATGGGTCTGAGAGTATTGAAGGCTGCCCTAGAGAGGAGCCCAGGGACATGGTGATTAGGGGGCTTCTGTAGGAAGTGCAGTGGAAGGGACAATGGGCCAATTACCAGCAAAGCCAGCGGTCTCCCTTGGAGAGGTTAAGGAGGAGAGCACATGGCCTTTGAGCTACCATGTCATCTGTCCTGGGGCTTAATCAAGTTATCATATCACCCCGGTGTCTCCAGGCCTCCATCCATCGATTTGAATGAAGACAAAAATTTGCAGACAAATTTCTAGCAGCAGGAAGTTGGTGCTCTCCTGCGAGGCTGGATGAAAAGCACCTGTAACCTTGTCGGCCTCGTCCAGCTCCTGCTGGGAGCTGCTTCTGGCTGCAGCCTGCTGGCTTCAGAGCCTGCCTGTCAGCAGGGGATGCTATTATGTGTTTCAAGAGAATGCCCTGGAGCAGGCTCGGCTGTGGCCAGGACAACACAATGTGGCCAGCTACCCATAAATGGGTAGGTAGACACGGTCTCCTTCCTTTTGATATTGGCTTGGACTCATATTTAAATTACGACAGGGCTAGCAAGCCACAACACTCATGGTGGCACGATGGGGGTATTTATGTTTCTCCCTCTCTGTGGGGAGTGTGAGAAGTAGGGCGTTCTACAGGATGCCATCAAGGCCAGACCTCTGCGTTTCTTTGACCTGCATGTCCCTGTTTGTGAACTTCACAGGTGTAATTTATATGCAGGCTGCAGGGTGGAAGGGAGAGGAGTTGAGTGTAGTAGATGGAATGTTGGGTGGGGTCGTGAGACGTGTGCTCCAGGCCTAGCTCTGTGACCCGGGGAAGTGGCTTGGCCTCTTTTTGTCCTGGTTATTTCACTTATAAATAAGAGGGGGATGACGATCCACGCAGTTACCCACTTCGCAGGTTATGAGTCAATGTGACGGTAAATGCTGAAGAATCTGTCTATCCAGTAATGAAAAAACTTTAAAACCACATAATCAATGCCTCTAAAGTCCTTCCAGCATCAGTGCCCTATGATTTGATGTTCCAAAGAGGAGCAGGAGAAGAAGAGCATTATTAATTAGCATTAATATGAGAGCATGTCATCCAGAGAATAAGTTGATCACTGAATGCGAATTTCACGGCCATGAGTAGGAAACGCTGGAGGATATGACTTTTAACACTCCACGGGACCTGTTGATCTGATCAGAAGCAACTTTTCCGAAGCCCACAGAAAACTGGACTTTTGGACGTTTTGTTGGAGGACTAATAGCCTTAAAAAGTAGGAGGAGACCTGACCAACAAATCACTCCTTCCCCTGCCTGCCCTTCAGACTGTGTTTATATTCCGTGGCCACTTCGTGACAGGGGATATCAACCTTGAACCCAGTGGCAGCTCCAGACTGTTTCCTCATCTATAAGATGGGGCATACTTCTCGGCGTCTCTAACTCACGGGAGCATTGGTGGAATCGACTGGTTAACAGGTGAGAAAATGCTTTGTAACTAACGTGGAAGGTGCTAGATGGGTTTATGCTGTGCATACCCACACGCACACGCACACACACTCATAAAAGACTATTATTGACCCTTTACCTGGAGCCTGAAAGAACACGGGGAATTTCACGGCCTTGTGGACCTGACTATATGGATCCAATGTCACCGGTGGTCTGGCTCGAAAGAGGATTCTTCATTTGGAGTTAACATCTGGCGGCTCTCTGGGAACCAACAGATATAGGGTGCTTCGCTGACTTCCATCTCCTGAGGGGTGGCCCTGTGGGCACAGGCAGGGCTGGGGCCCTGGGGCCCAAACACAGAGATAATCAGACAGCAAAAAGCTAGAATAGGGACTGAGTGCCCTTCATTCATTACTTTCCAGTTTGTCTGCCCTAAGCCCCTCCCCACAAAATATCCACCACTCTCCCAAGCATCACATGAGGTCCTGCTCCATCATTTTTGCTTCTGCCGTTTTCCTCTCTATCATCTATCCACTTTCTCTGCCTATTAAATCTGTTTCATCCTTCAGGGTCCTATGCAGTGTCACTGTTGTGAAGCCACAGTCTTCAAACTCTTAGCCCAGTCGGAACTGACTGTCCCCACTGTGAAACATTTTCCTGTTCTTTGCCCCATCGGTCCGTTTTGTATTAGTATGCACCTCTCTCCCTGCTTACTCTGAGCTTCTCAGCTGCAGAAACACTGTCTAATTCCTCTTGGGGTTCCCTGGTCCCTAGTACAGCTGCTGGTGCACAGTAATTTATGCACTAAATCTTAAATTGCATTCTTTTTTTAAGTTTTATTTTTATTTATTTTGAGAGGGAGAGCGAGAGCAAGCAGGAGAGGGGCAGAGAGAAGGAGAGAGAGCATCCCAAGCAGGCTCTGCACCGTCAGCACAGAGCCCGATGTGGGGCTTGAACTCATGAGCTGTGATGTCATGATCTGAGCAGAAATCAAGAGTCAGACACTTAACCGACTGAGCCTCCCAGGCGCCCCTTGAATTGCATTGTCCCCACTCGGTGTGTCAGAGAGGGACATGAGGGACTGTGGAAGGGGAGGAAAAGATGAAATCTTGTCTTTTCACGTTTATTTAAACCACATCCATCTTTGGTTTTTGCCTTGAATCCCAGCCGATTTGAAAAATCTGAAAAATTGCTTCAGTGTAGTTGGCAATGTCAGTTTGATTATGCCTCCTTTCCAAGTGGGTTAGTCCTGCCCAATAAGGCATTCCTTTGCTGCCTCCTAAGTGACGTTAGGAAATTTCTGCAGAAATGGTTCCTGGCCAAGTGGACGGCAAGGCAGCTCTTGCTCAGGCTCCGGCTCACAAAATGCCCCTTGTGCACGAGTCCATGGTACGGTATGAACCTCACACTCCGGCCGGGACCCAGGGGCACAAGTCCTGTTTCTCAATTCCGTGTTTACACATTCAGAGAATGCTGCGAGCAGGAGAGCATCTCTTCCTGTAGTTTCTAGTGTGGGGTCCCCGGACCACCAAGGATTCATAAAAGTAGTGAACCAGGCTCTTTGACCCGTTCCAATATTTCGAAAAGCCAGAGATAAGGGTGCAGGGCCTGCTGTCATGTAAAGTGTCTCTGTCTTTTGTTCTCTTTCGGTTTGGGCTCCGTTCAATATGGTAGCAGAGCATAGCTGATGATAATAAAAAGTTACCAAAAACTATATTCAATTTTTTAGGTCAAAGTCTTTTTTTTTTTATTGCAGTATCGTTTACACAATATTTACATACTTTATGGGTGCAGTTTGGTGAGTTTTTGGCAGTCATGCACAGTCATCTAGCTACTACCACCATCAAGATACGGAGAATATCCATCATCCCCCAAAGTTCCCTCATGCCCTGTCATCGTCAGAACCCTCCCTAGAGCCCCTGCTCCAAGCACCTGCTGATCTTATTGTAGTTTGGCCTTTTCTAGAGTTTGATGTAACTAGAATGGTACGTTGTCTTCTCTTTCGTATTTGACTCCTTTCACTTACCGTGAGGTTTGGGAGATTCATCTATATTGAATCAATGTTTTGTTTCTTTTTATTGCTGAGAAGTATTTCATAGGATAACTACAACTTGTCCATTCACCAATGGATGGACGTTTGGCTTATTTCCAGATTTGGACTCTTGCATCTGTGGCCATGAATAATGTTGCTTATGAACCTTCACGTACAAGTCTTTGTGGGGACATATGTCTTCATTTCTCTTGGGTAAACAGCGGGAGTAAAATTGCTGGCTTGTATGACGGATATATGTTGAACTCTACAAGACACTGGTAAACACTTTTCAAAGTGGCTGCACCTCTGTCATTCCCACCAGCAGTGTATGAAACTCCAGTTTCTCTCCATCTAACACCGGGTGTTGATGGTCATTCCATTTTACCCAGCCTAGTGGGTACGTGATAATGTTTCACTGTGGTTTTATCTTTTATTTCCCCAATGATTGGTCATGTCCATATTAGGCAGTCACATATCTTTGTTGAGGAGGTATCTGTTCAAGTCTTTTGCCCATTTTTTAATTGCACTATTTGCTTTCTTGTTATTGTGGAGACAAGCCCTTTATCAGATATGTATTTTGAAAATATTTTCTTCCAGTCCGTGGCTTGTCTTTTTATTTTCTTACATGTGTCCTTAGACGAACAAAAGTTTTTAATTTTATCATATATATATACATGATATATCACATATATATCACATATCACATATATATACATATGTGTATATATATATCTCACATATGTATATCTATATCTCACATATGTATCTATATATACCTATATCTCTGTATATAGATATATATTGTGACTCACGCTGTTTGGGTCATGTTTAGGTAATCTTTGCCAACACAATATCACAAGGGTTTTCTCCTGTTTTCTTCCAGAAATTTTATTTTAGTTCTTAGATTCAGGCCTATGATCCATTTTGATCATTTTGTATATGGTGTGAGGCAAAATCTAAGATTTAGTTTTTCCCTCACGCAGATATCCAGGATCACTTTTTTTGGGGAGGTGGGGTGGGGGAGAGTGTAAGTTGGGGAGAGGATCAGAGGGAGAGAGAGAGAGGGAGGGAGAATTCTAAAATTCCAAGTGGTCCCCACACCCAGTGCAGGGCTCAGTCTCCATGACCCTGGGATTATGACCTGAGCAGAAATCAAGAGTCAGTCATTCAACTGACTGAGCCACCCAGGCATCCCCAATATCACTTCTTAAGAAGATTACTCATTCCTGGGTGCCTGGCTGGCTCAGTTCTAGAGCACGTGATTCTTGATCTCAGGGTCATGAGTTCAAGCCCCACCTTGGGCGTGGAGCCGACTTCAAAACAAACAAAAGACTACTCATTCCTCATTAAAGAACTATGGCACTTTTGTAAAAAAAAAAAATCAATTGACTATGTAAGCGCAAGTCGATTCTTGGACTCTGTTCTGTTCTCTAGGTCTATAATAATATAATATAATATAATATAATATAATATATATATTTTGTAATTGTAATTATGCCAATGCTACTATGCTGGATTACTTGAAGCCAGGTAATGTAAGTTATACATATATATATATGTATATATATATGTATATACATATATATATATATGTTTTTTTTTTCTTTCTTTCTTTCTTTTTTAGAGAGAGAGCACGATGGAGCAGGGGAGGGGACAGAGGGAGAAAGAGAGTATCTTAAGTAGCCTTCATGCTCAGCAAGGAGCCTAATGTGGGGCTCGATCCCATGACCTGGGGCCATGACCTGAGCCAAAATCAAGAGTCAGACACTCAACCGGCTGAGTCACCCTGGCACCCAAAACTTGTTTGTGTTTTAAAGATTATTTTTACTATTTTTGATTCTTCGCTTTTCCATGTAATTTTAGAATCACCTCATCACTTTCTCCAACACAGCTTGCTAGGATTTGATTAGGATTGCATTAAATCTGTAGATTGGTTTGTATTGGAGAAAATGAACATTTTAACAATATTGAATCTTGAAATCTTTGAATGTGGTATACGTCTCCATTTATTTAGGTTTCTTTAATTTCCTTTAATAGTATTTTATAGTTTTTGGAGTGCAAGTCTGACACATCTTTCTTTAAACTTATTCCTAGATATTTTTTACATTATTTGTAAATGGAGTGTTTAAAAGCTTTTAATTCCCTGTTGTTCATTACTTGTATATAGAAATACAGTGGATGCTTTATTAAACTTTTTATTTTGAAATAATTATCGAGTCACAGAAAGTTACAAGGGGAGAAGACCCAAATTACTGTTCACCCAGTTTCCTCCGATGGTTACAGTACAACACAGTACAAACCAGAAATTTGACATGGGTACAATGTGTATGTATATCATTATTGTATGTATGTATTCACATAACCACCACTATAAGCAAGATACAGAATCATTCCATCACCCCAAAGATCTCTGTTGTGTTACCTCTTCATAATCACACTGATCTCCCTCATCCTTGACCTCTGGACACAACCAACCAATTTTCTATCACTATAACCTTACATTTTAAGAATGTTATATAAAAGGAGTTGACTTTGAGCTTGACTTTTTTCACTAAGCATATGCCCTTAAGATCAATCCAAATGGTTGCATGTATCAATAGTTACAATTTTTTTTTTATTGCTAAGCAATATTCTATAGTATGAATATACCACTGTTTGCTTCACCTTTCACTTACCGAGAGACATTTTGTTTGTTTTCAATTTTTATTTTTTAATTTTTTTAATTTTTTTTTCAACGTTTATTTATTTTTGGGACAGAGAGAGACAGAGCATGAACGGGGGAGTGGCAGAGAGAGAGGGAGACACAGAATCAGAAACAGGCTCCAGGCTCTGAGCCATCAGCCCAGAGCCTGACCCGGGGCTCAAACTCATGGACCGCGAGATCGTGACCTGGCTGAAGTCGGACGCTCAACCGACTGTGCCACCCAGGCGCCCCTGTTTTCAATTTTTAGATGTTACAAATAAAGAGGCTAAGAACAGTCATATATAGTTTTTTGTGTTGACATACATTTTTATTTCTCTGGGATAAATGCCCCAAAATGCAAATGCTGTGAGATATGGTTAAGTGTGTGTTTAGTTTTTTAAAATTTTTATTAAAAACTTTGTTGTTGTTTGTGTGCTTAGTTTTAAAAGAAACTGCCAAGCTGTTTTTTCAGAGTGACTGTATACTGTTTTACATTCCCACCAGCGGTGAAGGAGAGATCTGGTTTCTCTGCATCCTTGTAGGTTTTTGGTATTGTGACTATTTTTAAAATTTTAGTTGTTCTAATAGAGGTGTAGTGATATCTCATTATGGTTTTAATTTGCTTTTCTCTAATAGCCGGTGATGTTTACCCTCTTTTCATATGTTTATTTACCATCTGTATACCCTCTGTGGTGAAATGTCTTCAAGCCTTTTTTCCCATTTCCTAACTGAATTGTTGGTGTTTTGTTTTTTTTTTTAACTCTTGAGTTTCCAGAGTTCTTTATATCCTAAATATGAGTTCTTTGTAAAATATGTGGTTTGCAAATATCTTCCCCATTCTGTAACTTGTCTTTTCAACCTCTTAAGAGTGTGTTTTGCAGAGCAAATTTTTTAATGTTCATGAAAGTCCAGTTTATCAGTTTTTTAAATTTATGGATGATGCTTTTTTGTCTAAGAACTCTTCACCGAGCTCTGGATCCTGAGGATTTTCTCCTATGTTATCTCCTAAAAGTTTTACAATTTTATGTTTTACATTTAAATCCATGATTTGTTTTGAATTAATTTTTTTGTAAAAAATACGAAGTTTAGGTTCTTTTTTTTTCTTTTGTTTTTGAATATCCATTTGCTCCAGCACCATTTATTAAAAAGACTAGCCTTCCTTCTTTGAATTGCTTCTGTACCTTAATTAAAAAATCAGTTGACCCTACTTGTGTGGGTCTATTTCTGGGCTCTGCATTCTGTTCCATTCATCTACATATCTACCTCTCTTGATTACTGTAGTTATGTTGTCTTAAAAATCAGGTACAATGATTTCTCCCAGTTTATTCGTTTTCAAAGATGTTTGCCTTTCCATGAAAATGTTAGAATAAGCTTGTCCATATCTGTAAAAAATTTACTGGGTTTTGGTAGAAATTTTGTGACACCTGTACATCAACTTCAGGAGAATTAACACATTTTATGTTGCATCTTCCCATCCGTGAGTATCCTTGTCTCTCCATGTACTTAGATTTGCTTTGACCTTTTCTCATCAGCATTTTGAAGTTTTTAGCATATAAGTGTTGTACATGTTTCGTTAGATTTACCCCCAAGTATTTATTTCTTTTGGGTGGTAAGTGGTCATATTTTTAATTTCAGTGGCCTTGTCTTTATTGTTAGTATGTAGAAATACAGTTGATTTTTGTATGTTTATCTTGTATCCTACAATCTTGCTGAACTCACCTATTACTTCTAAACAATGCGTTTTGTAGTGTTTTTTGGGTTTTCTAATAGCCATGTGATTTGCAAAAGGGAGACTTTTTTTTTAATCTGTGTATCCTCTTTGATGAAGTGTCTGTGCAGATACTTTGCCAATTTTTAAAAAATGTTTATATTTGAGAGAGAGAGAGAGAGAGAGTGAGCAGGGGAGGGTCAGAGAGAGACCGGGACAGAGGATCTGAAGCAAGCTCTGTGCTGATAGCAGAGAGCCTAATACGGGGCTGGAACTCACGAACCGGTGAGATCATGACCTGAGCCGAAGTAAAATGCTTAACGGACGGAGCCACCCAGGTGCCCCAACAAGAGGGAGACTTTTATTTCTTTTTCAGCCTGTATGTCTTTTATTTCCTTTTCTTACCTTATTACCCTGACGTGACCTTCTAGTATTATGTTGAATAGCACTAATGAGACTTCTAAGATAATTCTTGCATTGTTTCTGATCTTAGGGGGGAAAGTGTTCAGTCTCTCACCATTAAGTATGATGTTAGCTGCAGGTTTAAAAAAATATGTTTTCTAGGGTTGCGTGGGTGGCTTAGTCAAGTGTTTGATTCTTGGTTTTGGCTGAGGTCATGATCTCACAGTTCGTGAGTTTGAGCCCCATGTTGGGCTCTGTGCTGACAGTGTGGAGCCTGCTTGGGATTCTCTCTCATCTCCTCTCTCTCTCTCTCTGCCCCTCCCTTGCTCCCTCACTCTCTCTCTCTCTCTCTCTCAAAAATAAATAAACTTAAAAATATTTTTTTTAATGAAGGTGAGGAACTTCACTTTTTGGAGAGTTTTTAAAATCATGAATTGATGCTGAATTTTGCACAATGCTTTTTCTGTATTTATTGACACATTCAAATGTTTTTCTCATTTATGCTATTAATATGGTAAATTACATTGATTAACTTTTGAATTTATTTTTAAAATTTTCTTAGATGTTTATTTGTTTATTTTTGAGAGAGAGAGAGATACAGCAAACACAAGTGGGGGACGGGCAGAGAGAGAGGGAGACACAGAATCTGAAGCAGGCTCCAGGCTCTGAGCTGTCGGTACAGAGCCCGACATGGGGCTCGAACTCATGAACTGTGAGATCATCACCTGAGCCCAAGTCAGATGCTTAACCGACTGAGCCACCCAGGTGCCTGACTTTTGAATTTAAACCAATCTTGAATTCCTGTGTTAAATCTACCAGCATGATATGTTATCTTTTTTCATAAATTGTTAGATTTTATTATTTAAAATTTTGATTTGGGGGCCTGCTTAGGTTCATGAGGGATATTGGTCTGTAGTTTTCTTTTCTTTTGATCTCTTTGTCTGTTTTTGGTGTCAGGGTAATATTGGCCTTCTAAAATAGGCTGAGATGTGGTCCCTCCTCCTTCACTTTTTGAAAAGTTTACATAGGATTGGCATTATTTTTTCTTTAAATACTCGGTAGCATACACCAGTGAAACCTTTGGGTCTGAAATTTTCTAATAAGCAAGTTTTTAATTTCAAGTTCAATTTCTTTAGTTGATACGAGGTTATTGGGTTTTTTTTACTTCTTGGATCAGTTCTGGCAATTTGTGTCTTACAATGGATTTATCCACTTTATCTAAGTTGTCAAGTACATCGATGTAATATTATTAATAGTGAAAATTATTAGCCTTTTGATGTCTAATGTTATCTTTTACTTTCAATATTGACAACTTGTATCTTCTGTTTCTTGATCAGCTTAGCTAGAAATTAATTTTATTGATGTCTTTAGAAAACCAGTTTTTGTTTCATTGATTTTGTATTTCATTGTGTTTCATTGTGATTTTTTGTGTTTCATTGTATATGTATATGTATGTATATATATGTATATATGTGTATATATATAAATATATGTATATATATAAATATATATATCAAGTCTTTTGTTGAATTGATCCTTTTTTCATTATAAACTGTTTTTATTTGTTTAATTAAAATTTTTTTTAAATCTTTATTTATTTTTGAGAGAAAGAGAGAGACAGAGTGAGAGTGGGGAGGAGCAGAGAGAAAGGGAGACACAGAATCTGAAGCAGGCTCCGGGCTCTGAACTCAGAGCCCGGTGCGGGGCTCGAATTCACAAACTGCGAGATCATGACCTGAGCCAAGGTCAGACACTTAACTGCCTGAGCCACCCAGGTGCCCCTATTTCTTTAATTTTTTTGTCTTGAAATCTATTTTATCTATATTAATATAACTTCTCATACTTTCGCTTTTATTCTAAAGACTTTATTTTTCAGTAATCTCCACACCCAGTGTGGGGCTTGAACTCACAACCTCAATATTGAGAGGTGCATACTTTACTGACTGAGCCAGCCAGGTGCCCCTCAAACTTTCTAATGGTTATTGTTTGCAGGGCAAATATTTTTTTTTACCATCCATTTACCTTAAGCCTATCTTTGTCTTTATATTTAAACTGTGTGTGTGTGTGTGTATGTATGTGTGTGTGTGTGTGTGTGTATATATATATATATATATATATAAACATATGCTGGGTTGGTTGTTTTTTCCTTTGATTCCTCGTTGCCTGCCTTTTGTTGGATTATTTGGATAGCTTTTAGAATTCCATTTTAACTTACATATTAACTTTTAGAAAACATTTAAAAATTTTTTCAGGGTTTCTCTAAGGACTGCATTTGATGTATCCTTAACTTTTCAGTCTACCTTATGGCTAATATTTCACACAAAATGGAGAAAATTTGCAACCTTATAATTTCATACCCTCCATTCCTTATGCCCAAGTTATTATATATGTTGCAATTATATATGTTATAAACCACTCAAGGCAGTAATATAGTTTTTGTTTTAAACAGTTGTATATATTATAAAGAAATTAAAAGGAGATACAGTTTTTGTCTTGTTTTGTATTATACAGAAATTAAGAGGAAAAAATAGAGTTTTGTATTTATACAGATATATATATATATTTTTTAATGTTTATTTATTTTTGAGAAACAGAGAGAGAGAGAAAGAGAGGGAGAGAGAGAGAAATGAGCAGGGGAGGGGCAGAGAGAGAGGGAGACAGAATCTGAAGCAGACTCCAGGCTCTGAGCTGTCAGTAAGGAGTCCAAGGCAGGGCTGGAACTCACGAACCACAAGATCATGACCTGAGCCGAAGTCAGATGCTCAACCAACTAAGCCACCCAGGCACCCCCAGATATTTTTTATTTTTAATTGTTCTTTTCTTTCTGAGGATCTGAGTTCCCATTTGGTATCATTTCCTTTCAGTTTGGAAAACCTTTTTTGCATTCTCTGCAGTGCAAGTCTATTGGTGACAGATTTGTTTAGTTTTTCTTTATTTGATAATTTATTTCTCTTTTATTCTTGAATATTTTCACTGAATCTAGTGTTCTGGGTTGACAAGATTTTTTTTTTTTTAATTTTGGAACTTAAAATGTTGTTCTACTCTCTTCTGGCTTTCATAATACCTGATGAGATATCAGCTCTTAATTGGATTATTATTCTCCTGCATATAATGTGTCGTTTCCTCTTTCTTCTTGCAAGATTTTCTCTTTATCGTTGGCTTTCAACATTTGACTATGGTGTTAATGAGATTTTCTTTATGTTTACACTGCTTGCTGTTCACTGAGCATCTTGAATCTGTAAATTTATATCTTCGTATTTGAGAAAAATTAAAAACAAATTTTAAAGTTTATTTATTTTTGAGAGGGGGGAGGGGAGCATAAGCAGGGGAGGGGCAGAGAGAGAGGGAGAATCCAAAGCAGGCTCCAGTCTCCAAGCTGTCAGCACAGAGCCCAAGGCAGGGCTCGAACTCAGGAATCCTGAGATCATGACCTGAGCTGAAGTTGGACACTTAACCGATTGAGCCACCCAGGCACCCTGAGAAAATTTTGCTTTGACTTTCTTCAGGTTTTTTTCCTGCTTCTTTTTCCTCTCCTCTTCTTTAGAGACTACATGGAGGTCTACTTTATACCTTTACTCTTTTTTCTTTAAATTCAATAATTTCTATTGTTGCATGTTCAAGTTCACTTCCTCTTTTCTTCTTTAATTTTTCATCTAGTGATTTAGAGTAAAAATTTGATGTTATGGCTTTCAATTCTAGAATTTCCTTGTTCTTTTTATTTCTGCGACTTCCTTTTCCTGAGATTTCATTGTGAGCACATTTTCATTTGTTTCAGTGAAGATAGTTCTAATGCATACTAGAAATTCCTTGTTTGCTAATTGAAACATCTGGGTCATCTGTGATTGTCTCAGGTGGTCCTCTTTTATCCTGGGAATGTGTCTTTTATTCCCAGTTCTATGTATTTCAAATAATTTTGGATTATTTTCTGGACATTATGTTAAATTGTATGGATTCCGGATTTTAGTATTTTTTCCTTGACTGGATATTATTTCTTTTGTTTTATCAGGCAGTTATCTTGCTTGGCTTCCAACTGTGGACTCTGTTTCTTAGGCAACAATGACATTATCGGTTCTCTTTCTTCAATAGTTTAGCTGTCTTCTCTTTGTATGTGTGGTTCAGGGTTCAGACAGAGATGTAGACAGAAAGAATTCTGGGAGCTTCTTTCTTCCTTTTTCCCATTAAGGATCTACCCTCTTTTTCTTCACTATCGTAGTTTCTCTGGTTGCCAGACTAGAAAAGATTATTATTAAAAATGAAAAAATATGTTTGTTTTATTTTTGAGAGAGAGAGAGAGACAGAGTGTAAGTGGGGGGAGGGGCAGAGAGAGGGAGACATAGAATCTGAAGCAGACTCCAGGCTCTGAGCTGTCAGCACAGAGCCCAACATGGGCTCCGAACTCACGAACTCTGAGATCAAGACCTGAGCTGAACTCGGACACCGAACCGACTGAGCTGCCCGGGTGCCCCCAGAAAAGATTATTTTTACCGCCAGTGCCCACCCAGCTCCTCATCGCATATTGTACCAATTGATCTGGTGTCACCTAAAAGCTGCAAGTGTGGAAATTTGCGCTTTCCATCGTATTCTACCTGCTTTTTGTTCACTGAGTGTGATATTACCCAACCGTTACCAGCAGCGGAAGTGGACTGCATTTAACTTAGAAAATGAACGATCTATTTCTTAATAAGTGCAAAGAATGGAGGAATTTCAGGACTTTCAGAATTACAAAGAGCTTGCTGGGTGTGACAGCCCTAAATTCATGCTCAGGGATAAAGCTTCTTCCCGAATCCCACTCTGCTGGATTGCTCTCGGTGACAGAGGGCTCACTCCCCCACGAAGCAGCTCACACCATTTTAGGCAATCTGACTATTTGAGGCATTTTCTTTCCATGTACTCAAAACGTTCTCACTTCAGCGTTTTCTCTTCAGTTCCAGTCCCAATCCTTAGGGCCACATAGAGGGAGCCCAATCCCCTTTTCCCACACAATCACTGTGCCCTCAAGTGCGGGATGCAGCTTTAGCTCCGACAGCCAGTATTTGTGGTGTGGGTTTCTAGACCTTTCCAGATTCGAATCTCCTTCTCCCGAGCTTAGGTTACCCACCGATGTACTTCCAGCCATGTTGCAACTGGTCCTATGAAGCTGGGGGTAGGTAAGCACCCCTGGGTCCTTCTACTGCCGTCTAAGGAGGGCAAAATCAAGCTTCACAGGATTTGCCATTGTCAAACCCCGTCTTGCCCTGAGACTTCCCCTCACCCTCTGAGCACCAGGCCTGGCCAGAGCTTGGAATTGAATGCCTCAGGGCCCTTGAATCTGTTTGCGTTTCTGCTCTGTAGTTTTCAGAACGATCCGTCTGCTCTGCAGCCTGTGATGGTTTACATTCAGGTCAGCGTCCGCACAGTCACCACCGGACAAGATACTGTATGGAAACTTATAGTTTGTGAAACAGTTTCTATATCACCTCTTTGGATGCGTGGAATAAGCAGAATGACTGAATGATGTGTGCAGACGTGGGTGTAATATTCCCATTGGACAGATGAAGAAACTGAGGCTGCAAGTAGGCTCCAGGCTGCTGGGAATAGGGAGAAAGGACATCAAAACCGATGGAATGCTCTCTCTATTTATCACAAAACCCTTTTCTCAATGTCTCAGAGGCTTCAGGCTTCCATTCAGATGCATCTCTGGGCCATCCTCCGCCTAGAAATTATTTTCTTAAGGGCACTTTTGGATTCAGAGGATCTAAACGAGTCCCCCGTCCCCGCACTCCCAGCCCCAAGGGCTGTGGTACAGTTGTGCAAAGTCACAAGAGAGAAGGGAGGCTCTAGGCCGCTTTCCAAGGAATTGCTTCTAGAATCATTTGCCTCCAGCCCCAAACAAAAGCTCAGGTATGGAAGCATGGCGTGCCCCTGACCTTTCACATCCCCAGAGCCAAGCTGTGTGGAGGAGGGAGCTGCAGCACAAAAGGGTCTGAGGAGTGACCCGGCCTGCCTCAGCTACCTGCTGTTCCCCACAATGGGGCCCGAGGCCCCGGTTGCCTCTGGAGGCAAGAGAAAAGGGCCCAGATAATGACAGGCTCAGCTACCGCTGCTCTCTTCAGAGAGAGGAGAAGAGGGAGGCGGCCAAACCTCCCGGATAATAAAGAAGTAACAAATGAGGAATAAAAGCTTATGGAAGACATCTTAACCCAGGGATGAAAAAAATGTCAACATCTGTGAGGCTTTCTGCACCAGCAGACCCAGGGCCTAATGAAAACCCTGGAAAAGCCATTCATTCACGGGCGCAGAGGCAAAAAGGCTACATTTTTCTTTGGGGGCGTCGAGGGTTCCATGAGGCCGCCTTTCCCACTGCGCTGCTGCTGAAGCGGGCCCTAATGTTCATCTCCAGCTTTGTTAAGGAACCAGGGGCAGGAGGAGAACGGAGTCCCCGGGCCCTCTTTATTGCGCGGGCTGTGGCTGTGGCGAGGGGGGTGGATTTGGGCATGGGGCGAGGTGTCTGCCCGTGAGGCAAGGGAGAAGGCCCGGGGGGAATTAGAAAAAACGCTGTTTAACAAGAGTCCCTTTTGACTGGGGCCTTTAGGAAGGATGCGGCCCCAGGAAAAGTAATCCTCTTAGCACTACTTATGTGTGTGTACAAAACAGGGAAATCGAATCTGAATGCCCTCATTGCATTTGCTAAAATACCTAATGAAAACACAAAGATTTCTCATTCTGATCTTCACCTTTCATTCAGAAGATGGAGAGCGGCAGATGTTTGCTTATAAGACTGATGTAAAAAATTCAAACTGGGAATTTGGGGTGGGGGAGGAGCTGACCCTCCTCTCTCCTTTCAAGGGGTGTGGGTTACAGAACCGGGAGCCTTTGTATCTTCCCCCGGGGAGTTTTCCACACCCTCCTGCCTGGTGCCTTCCAGGTGCTGGTGTGATTTTATTTTGGGGGTGGGGGGGGGAGGTTGTGCTCTATGTTCACCATTGGAATGGCTCTCCAGAGGCCTCAACGGGAGCGATCTCAAATTCTGGCCAACGGATGCAGCGCCGGTTGGCGCGAAAAGAAACGTGCTCCCAGATTTGCGATTGTTTTGCCCTTGCACCCTGGCAGGAGTGCTCTGAGATGGTCCTCACCGCACTCACACGCATACCCACCCCCCCCCCCGCCCCTCGCCCCTCGCCCCTCGCCCTGCGCGCAGGAACGCATTCCCCTCCGCACACACATACACACGCCTACGCTCATAACGACTCATTCCACGTTCTCCCGCGTAGGGGCATCCTTGCAGTTATAAATACACACACAACATCACCGCCCCCGAGCCCCCACAGTCACCCACCCTGTCCCAGTCTGGACTGTTTTAGTTTAGCCTATGGGCAAACGTCTTCCTTACCCATCTCCTTAGCACACAGTTGTTTTTTTTTTTTAACCAAATGTTTCAGTTACGATTTGGCTCTAGAATGAAACAAGATGCAAGTGAGGATAAGTAAAATGTTTTGGAGACCGCCAAGGAGACTTTAAGCTAAAGGAGGAGAGTGCACTTTTATTTCTCCCTTGGTAGGTAAGGGGGCTTTTCGAAGTTCAAAACCATCGCTTGCTGTTGGGTTACCGAAAGAATGGAAGTGAAGGGGGCAGATGCAGGAAGGCCGATTATGGCTCCAGGTCTGGTTCAAACTGTCCATCCGTGGGTCGGTACTGTGGTCTTGGGCTGCCAGGGCAGATAGTGAGCTCCCAGGCTCTCAAAGTGTTCAACAAGCAATGGGCTCTGAACCCTCTGTCATGTATCATCGTTAATTGGTTGGGAGTCCCATGCTAGATGTGCAGTAGCACTGGGTGAACTCGACATCTTTTGTCATCATGATATTAATAATAATATCATTATTTATGAGTACTAACTATGTACTAGGCACTCTTCTAAGGGCCTTAATGGATTACTTCATTTAATTTTCACGGCTGCATTCCATAGAACTCTCTTACGCCTATTTTGTGGCTCAGGAAACAAGACCAGAGAAGCTGGGATCGACAGAGCCAGTATTCAAACCCAGACCCCTCTAACACCAAGCTTTGGCACCTGACCTCGAGTTTCAAGACCTCTTGAGAGAACTTGACTCTGAAACATTTTCTGTTCTTTTCTTTTCTTGGTCAGTAGGAAGGGATTGACCTTGTCCTACCTGGTTGATCCCGTATTGGGGCAGTGTCTCTTCTCGTCATTCTTTTGGAGGAATGAGGGATACCTGGGGGAGCTGGAGGCTGCTGTGGGCTGGGGAGGGTTCCACACCAGCTGCCAGGCCCCAGACATGGAGGTGGTTGGACATTGTTCCTCCCCCGAACCAGGAGGGCACCCAAGTCAGGTGTTTCGTCCACTGGCCAACAGAACTCTATCCAGCAGTCGCTTACTCTAAGGCACTGGCCTCACTGATTGGCACACACCTTCTGAGAAGCATACTTTCTCATTCTTCAGGTCCCCTCTAGTGAGTGGAGAATGCCGCCCACTTAGAAAAAGTCAGCAGACACCTGTGATTCTTTTACATCCACCACACCTGACGTTCCAAGGGGTCAGGGAGCCATAGTCACAGACCTGGAACCTGTAGGGATCATTGGATCTAACTCCCTGTGGTGTTTCTAATTTTTTTTTTTTTACATGTATTTATTTTAGAGAGACAGAGAGAGAGCACAAGTGGGGGAGGGGCAGAGAGAGAAGGAGACACAGAATCTGAAGCCGGCTCCAGGTTCTGAGCTGTCCGCACAGAGCCTGACGTGGGGCTCGAACTCACAAACCGTGACGTCATGACCTGAGGTCAAGTCGGACCCTTAACCCACCGAGCCACCCAGGTGCCCCACCCCATAGTGCTTCTAAAGATGTGTCCATAAATTCTTTGACACTGCTCCCCTCAAGAGGCAGATCTCAGTTACCCTCTTCCTGAGTGTGGACTGGACTTAGTGACTAGCCCACTAGGGAACAGAGCAGACCTGATGGGATATCACTTCCAAGATTGGGTTATAAAAAGACAGTAGTTTCTGTCTTGGGTTCTCTCTGTCTCTCTCTCTCTCTCCCTCTTTCTCTCTCATCACTTGCTCTGGAGAAAGCCAGCTGCCATGCTGTGAAGCAGCCTATGGAGAAACCTGCCAGCCACTGCATGAACAAGCGTGGAAATGGTCTTCTGAGCCTGCCGACAACCACGCGAGCGACCTGGAAGCACATCCCAGCTTCCCCGTGGCCCTGGTGGATTTACTTACTGCAACGTCGGGAGACCCCTTGAACTGAAAAGCAGTCAGGCTGTGGCCAGGTTCCAGGCCCTCGGAAACCTTGAGACCGTAAGGGCTGTTGCCGGAACTGCTACATTTGGGAGGAAGTTGTTTCCAAGCGCTTCCTCATTGATTGCTTGGGAGAATGGAGGCACCGTGGGGGTGGGGAAGTGACTTACCCATTTTCACAAATGACAAGTCAGTTCTTGAAATGAATTCAGATATTTTGACGTCTCGTCGCATGCTCTTTGCACCATATCAGACCCCCTTTCTCCCCCACTTGCCGCTAAGGGAGGAGAAGGATTTAATCCCACAAGCTTCTGCCTGCCTGTGAGCTCAGGTGTTTGGATACGGCAGGGGATGCAGCCGTGACACAGGGTCTTGGGGGGAGACAGGGGATCACGCATGGGGCTGAGAGGGTGACGGCGCCCACATCGCCACCCCCCCCTTCCCAGGGCTCATGTTTTGGCCCAAGTAGGAAGTTCAACCCACACATATGAATTCTGAATTTAATACAGAACTTACCACCCAGAAATGACCGTGTGAAGTAAGTGTAATTTGCCTGTGTTTATTTTTTTATGATGAACTTAAGCAAAGTTTATGGAAAAAAAAGGAACCCGATGATCATGAAACAGAGCTATTTACATCTCTCCAAATTCTCCCTGGGAGTGCTCTTTGCACAGCTGTAATGGCCTGTGTAGACTGTAAGAATTTCGCCTTCCTCACTGGGCAAGTGTCTGTTGTCCCCCAGGTCCCGCGCGGTTGGGAACTCAGAGCCCGCTGTGTCTGGCACTCTCCCAGACCACCCTCCCGTTGGCCCAGCTCACCCACTTTCCGCTCATTGTGGGGTGGCCCCAGCTCCCTGACCCGAGGCCTCTCTGCCTGGTTCAGTCGTTGGAACGCACTGTGTGGCATGGCCCGGGGTCTTGGCACTCTCTCTGCCTCCGCTGAGGGCTGGTCTCCTGGCTCCTCATACGGCGGAAGTGGGGACACAGTGCGCACAGCCTGCCTGCCGCTGAGGGGCCTGGCTTGTCGCTGCTAAGGACACCCGCATTTCCCCAGCTCACCAGGCCCGCGTTCTCAGCGTGTAATACCCCTCCACCCGTATCCGAATCACTGGGCAGGGAGCTGGTTGGTGTGGGTTGCTGGGCCCTCACCCACCAGTTTTGGTGTCTGGGGAAGGGGCCTAGGAATCTGCATTTTTGCAGGACGCCTACACTCAGCACAATTTGAGACTATGGTTTTGCTCCCTCTTTTTATTTATAATACAGAGCTTTTTAAAAGAAAAAAGTTTATTCATTTTTGAAAGAGAAAGAGAGAGAGAGAGCAAGTGGGGGAGGGGGAAGGAGGGGGGGGGCGGACAGAGGATCCGAAGCAGGCTCCTGAACTCATGACCCGTGAGACCATGACCCGAGCCGAGCCAGAAGCTTAACCCACTGAGCCACCTAGGTGGCCCTATAACACAGAGCTTTTAAAACTGCTGGTTGGCCTGACCAACTTTGGAGAGATAGTCAAAAGCAACCCTCGATTCTCTGACCTGAGCCCTTGGCTGCACTGGGTCTTCCTTCCACCTCAGTTTTCTCTTGCCGTCTATCTTTATCTCTTGCCATGACCCGTTCTCACCTAAGGCGACAGGAGGTCAGAAGAAGCCAGGATGTCATTCTCATTGGTCTGCTGGTTTCCTGTTGGAAGCCTGGGGAATGGCATCCAAGGAAAGAACTGGCAATTATCGGCACCCCCCAAAAATAAGGGCTAATGCTTCACTCTTGGTCTCTGCGAGTTGGCTTTGTATGCACACTACGTTGGGGGTGGGTCTATAGTGGGAGCCAGCAAGCAGCAGGGACCACGGAGGACTTTGAGGCTGTGCTAGAGGACTGAGCTCCTACCGAACCCTCTCATTGCCCCTCCCACAGTCTCCGCGGGGCCAGTTCCCCAGCACTTCTGTTCACTGCTTCTCCCAAGCTGAGGAAGCTTGGCCTTCACGCAATGTCCCACATTCCTCTGCGAGGGTGACAGCTCCCTGCCCTGGGCTTCAGTGGCCCCAGCTGTGATCTGAGAGGTTCTGAGTAGACGGTCCGGGAGGCCCTTTCTAGTTCAAGTTCGGTGGTTATCTGCTGTGGACAGGGGTCACTCAGTACCTCCTAGATCCTGCCCCAGACGTGCCTGACCTCTTCCCCTCCCTGAGGCGGCCTGCACCCATGGTGTTCACAGCTTGGTCCATTATTCTGTTGGTGGAGGAAAAAAAGCAAGGGTCCAGACCCCAAATCCTGTGAAATCCAAGCCGACTAACATGTCGGTCCATCTGAGCGAGGTGCAGGCTCAAGGGGTTAGAAGGTGCTGAGGCCTGCAAACACGCCCGCGACCCTTGACTTCCAGCTGCCCTCCGACTGTGGAGGGGGCCAGGGCTCAGTGAGCGGCTGCTGGCTTTGGAGCTCTGCTTGGAGGCCTGGGATGTCTGAATTCCCCCCCAAGACATTTCTCCAAACTGCCTGCCCTCCTGAGGAAGAGCCCCACCAGTGACGGAAGCCGGGCGGATGCACAGTGGGAGATGCGATTGGAATCTAAACAAAGGCAGCAGAGAGGACCGGAAGTGTGACACAGGCACAGGCACGAACTCACAGCCCCAACAGCTGTTCTCCCCTGTGTGTGGACAGACTGGTCTGCAGCCTGGGAACACCAGCCAGGGGGTCGTGTGTATCGCCTGCCACCCTCCTCTCCACCCTTGCTTCCCCGCACCCTCAGGCTTCCACCGCTGACATCTCAGGTCTTGCGAGATGTCACTCAGGCCAGCAATTATTAACTCCCCGAGGTGATCTGTCCTTGGTGTCCCCCATCACGTGTCCATTCCCTACCTTGCCTGTTGCCAAGACTCCTTGGCTGCCCTCGGCAAGCTGTTGTCCGTCCAGTCCTCCCCACAGGCCCTAGGAAGGAAGCCGCTTGGGAATAGGAGCTGCCCACCTTCTGCCCTGGGCCCACACCGAGGACAGATAGGAGGGGCAGGACCTGTTCCGTTAACTGGATACTGAGTTCCACAGCCGGGGGCTGTCTTGTAAATCCTGACTCAGACACACCGTAGTAGTCAACACGGGAACAGGGTGGTCGCAAGAGGCTGCTGTGAATGGGAGAGAAACACGAGGGCCGGATCTGACCCTGAGGACCAGGGTGGGGGATGGGCTGGGCAAGGTTAACCCTCTCCCCCTCAAAAAAACAAGACGATCCTAAGCAAACATGTGATCAAGGCTGTGATTAATAAGGAGCTTCTAGTCCTGCCTGGGCGACATTGGGGAAGTCACACAACATTGCTGGGACTCCATTTCCCTATTTGTAAAACATCAGGATACACCGACTGACAGCTAAGAGCCGCCCCAGCATTCGTGTGCTTCGTTTCGTTTCTGTTGTGTAAGTGTGCAGTTCCCAGAAGAATGTGTTTGGGCCAAGGTGTGGCTGAGGAGACAGGAAGAGGGGTCTTGATGGTGGGTGTGCACAGGCAGGCGTTTCCAGGGGCAGAAGACAGTTTCTTCCATTCCGTAGGTGAGGAGGAGATAGCCTCAGAGAAGCTGGGCCAGTCCACCAGCTGGAGTGTGGCTGGGCCACAGCTCGGGCCACGTTTTGCTTTGTTCTTTCTAGAAAACCATCCCTGGCCTTTTCCTTCCAACTCCCCTTGTCAAAACCCCAGCTGCCAGGGCAGAGTGGAGCCTTCCCTGAGGTGAGCAGAGCCTATGGCTCCTCCCACCAGAACCCCTGTAACACTTTGTCTACCCTTCTCTTGCCCCCTTCACTTCTCCTTAGACCAGAGACAGTCTTCTTGCCCCAGGGGACTGGGAGCCCCTGGAAGGCTGGGGTTTCCTCCTGTTGTCTTTCTCTCCCAGCCCATTATAGTGGAGTGCACGGAAGGCTCCATCGAGTGTGTGAAGTTACTCAGAGGGTCCCCTGCCTCCATATGAGGGTTCCCCAATTCTGCCACATACCCCCCAGCCTCCGCCAGGGCTCAGAGGTGAGACTGTAGAACCCCCATTCCAGCACGTGGGGTACACGTTCCTGTATGGCGAAGCACCTGCTGCAGAGGACAGGGGCTGAGAAGGATTCCGTGCTGTTAGCACTGCCTCAGAGGGGTCTTGCCTGCAGGCTCCCCCAGATCAGGCAGGGGAGTAGGGTGTGGGATCCCCTCTACTTGCCTGTGGAAAGAAGCTTGCTGAGCACACAGAGGACGCCAGCCCTCTGAGTTGTCGAGACTGTATGCAACCCCTCCCTCTTTTCACATCTTGCTTCCACCTTCAACACCGGGGAGCCAGAGGACGCCAGTGGGTCATTCTCACCGTCCACGGTCCATTCACTCGCTGTTAGAAGCCCAGTGAGGACAAGGACTGAGTACGGTTTAAGCCTGTCCTGGCACCTCGCTCTGTGTGAGGGCACATGGAAGGGACTCAGTGAAGGATGTTTGGAGTCGATGGAATCTATTCTTCCAGTTTGTCTCAGGACTGTTGACTTCAAGGACTTCAGTGCTATGATGGGTCCAGCCCCATTTCGGGCTGCCTGACCATCCACGAAGAGATTTGCTCAAAACCACCTGCCCACATTCTTTCGTTAGACTCTGGCTTCTCCCTGCATGGGGTGGGGGGGTGGTGGGTAGCTCCACAGGGGCATGAAGGAGGTGGGGCACAGGGGCGGTAAGAGAGCATGGGCTTTGGAGTCAACAAGGCCTGGGTTCAGGGGCGCCTGGGTGGCTCAGTTGGTTAAGCGTCTGACTTTAGCTCAGGTCATGATCTCACAGTCCATGGGTTTGAGCCCTGTGTCCAGGTCTGTGCTGACAGCTCAGAGCCTGGAGCCTGCTTCGGATTCTGTGTTTACCTCCCTCTCCTTCTGCCCCTCCCCTGCTCACTCTCTCTTTCTCTCAAAAATAAACGATGGGGCACCTGGGTGGCTCGGTCGGTTGAGCGTCTGACTTCAGCTCAGGTCATGATCTCACGGCTTGTGAGTTCAAGCCCTGCGTCGGGCTCTGTGCTGACAGCTCAGAGCCTGGAGCCTGCTTCAGATTCTGTGTTTCCCTCTCTCGCTGCCCTTCCCCTGCTTGCACTCTGTCTCTCTCGTTTTCAAAAATAATAAGTAAACATTAAAAAATAAAATAAATGTTAAAATTAAAAAAAAAAAAAGACCCGAGTTCGAATTCTAACTCCACCTCTCCCTGTGTGTTGCCCTGGAAAGAACTTCACATTTCTGGGCTTTGCTTTTCTTATGGGAGGGCGATAATACCCACCTCACAAGGTTGCTGTCGTGTTTCAAACGAGATAGTGTTGGCAGACGCTGGGCACACAGTAGGTGCTCAAGAAACGTAGCGCCAGTCGCTACCCTTCCCTCTCGGGTGGAGGAAGGAGGTAAGATTTGTCCCTGTGGGGACTGGCGAGCCACTTCCTCAGATCTGATTACATCTGTATGCCACCCGGTTGTCTGGTTGGAGGTTGTCCTGGGCAAAAAGTTCGAGGGAAATGCATCTTGTGGGGAGCTGGGCTTCCTTCCACATTCGTGCTGCGGTGGCCTAGAGAGTCACCAAGGAAACTTGCCCCGGGGTCTTCTCTGGCAGAATCCAGGTACCCTGTGTCCTTACCTGACCAGCCGTGGGACCCGGGGCAACGCCTTCTGCCCTGGGCGTGGGTAGGATAGCAGCTGCCTCGACTGTAGCTCAGGGCCGTCCAAGAGTCCTGTAAGTAGCTTATACCCTGTGAAGTAATGCGCAAACACCGGGGTCATCACGTTTGCACTGTGAGCACCATCGGTTTCTTAAAGAAAGTTTAAGAAGCAAAAGACTTGGCACTAGGTCTCGGTTCAAAATTTTTTGTAAGCAGCAAAAAAAAGGAGGGAGCGAGGTTAAAAAGAAAAAAAAAAAAAAGGATTCAAGCCAACAGCTCCGACTGCGTTTTCAGCCAAATAGAGGAAAGAAGTGAGTAGCAAAGATTTGTTTCCAAGGGAGTCTGTCTGAGCCAAGCAGACCGCTGCCAGCTCAGCCGGGGGCTGGGGCCCGTCCCTCCTCAGGGGGGTCCATGCCCTGCCTGCTCTCCCAGGCCCCATTTCTCCCGCTGCGTGTTAGACGGGGCTCTTTGGTGCTGGGGCGGGATGCCAGGAGCCCTGGGGCCTGGCTCTCTGGGCTGGGTCTGTTTCTACTCTCCTGGGAAGCTTGAGGGAGGGTAGGAGGAAGACAAACCCAACCCTCGTGCTGGGTGTATGACTCTAAAGCTTAACCAAACACTGTCTGGTGACCGCCCAGCTCTCCTTCGGACTGTGGCGGGGGGGGGGGGGGGGGGGGGGGGAGGGGGAAGGAGGGGGGGGTGGAGGAGGGGGGTTGCTGGGGGAGGGGCTGCTGGGAGGTTGTGGAAGATGGTGGGAATGGGTCTGGGGGAGAATAGGGACGATGGGGGTGGAGGCAGGAGGGGATCCTTCTCTTGCTTTCCCTGCCTGCCACCGAGCTGGCTCAGTCTCCTTCACTTTAACCTTCTTTTTATCTCTGACCAGGTGACTTGTCTCTCTGCCACTCTCTCCTGCTTTTCTCAGCTGTCTTGCAGCCCAGGTCCCACAGCTGTCCCTGGAAACACAGGCAAAGCCCTCGAGGCCGCCTCTGGCCGCGCCTTTCCATCTCTAGTGGCTAGGGCTGTGGTCCCCAAGCTGCCCGTGGGCGGCAGGCGCTGGCCTCCCCGGCATAGGTCTTTGGCATTTTACTCAGGGGCAGGTTGGGTGGGGGCCTTGGCGTGACAGGTTGGGAAGTCCTGAGAGCTGTCAGAGGCCCAGTTAGAAAGGGATGAGGGAGTGGAATAGACCAGATCCGTCTGGAAGAGGAATAGGCCAGATCCGTCTGGGAGAGAGAGGTTGCTTCTAGCAGTCAGTGAAACCCTGCCTGGGCCCAGCCGGGCAAATCAAGGTGCCTTAATACACCGATGGACCGAGGGGTTGTAAGTCAGCTGATCAGAGCTGAGGGTGCGCTTTCTCACAGAAAAAAAAGTGTTTCATGATCAACTGTGTCTCCCAGCACCTAAGGGCCTCCCTTCCCAGGTATAAGTCAGGCCATGCTTTCTCAATGAGGATTTTGCTCTTCTGGCTCACTTCTAGGTGCTGGAAATGCAGGTAAGTTGAACGTCAGTGCACGTGCCTGGACAAAGGAGGAGTGGGCATCTTTCGGGTGGGAGAGGCCCTTCGTGGGTGTCTGTTTTCAGGATAGGCTGTGTCGCTTCTGGGCCCCATGTCAGCTACCCATGTCAGAATGTGCATAATCTCTAGGAGTGCTTCTTTTTCAATGCCCGATGCCATCTCCAGTGGGGAGCAGGGAGGCAGGGGAGGGATGGAGCGAGCAAGGGCCTTGGGATGGAGTCTGAGAAGGCACTGACATGGGGACTTCATGCGGTGGTGGGGGTGGAAAGACCACATTATTATTACTATAGCTGCCGGTGCCCACACTCCCTGATGCTTTGCCACACCCTTGTCATCTGTTTCTCTCCCTGGCCACAGCCTCCAGACTGATCTCCCGGCTGCCGTCTCCCCACTTCCACCTTGAGCAATCCTTTCCTGAGCTCCCCATGGCTTCCCCAATAAAGCCTAAACTCCTTCACTGCCCCCTTATGCATTTTCTATCTTTTTGTTGCAATAGACCACTTGCCATTCTGCAAATCTTCTCCCAGGCTCTGTCCTCCATGATTTCCCTGTCTACTTCTGCAACCCCGGCCTCATGCTGTCGGCTGCCTCTGTCCCTTCCTCCGTCCTCCAGCCACAGGAGCCTCCTTTCAGCCCTTGGACCCTGCAACCACATGCCCACCTCTGCACCTGTTGTCCCTCTGCCTGAAGCCTTTCTGTCTAACTACTCCCCACAGCGCCCCCCTTGTCAGGTGAACCCTGACCTCTCCTTTAGAGCTTAACTCCCCTGCCTGTTCCCTTAGCACCTGCCACCCTCTCCTCTCCCGTCCTCTGCACTTCGTCCTCCACAGAACCTAGAGCAGAGTATTGAAATCATCAGGAATTTCTCCTTCTCCAATGTGCTGATGCAGGGCAGGCCTATCCTTCCTTCTCTGGAGGCTGTCCAGTGGTTAGCATTTAGTAAGCTCTTAGGAAAACATTTATTGAGTCAAAATAATCTCTTTCTTACTGGCCTGACAGCCCCTCAAAGGCAGGACCCGCCTCCACATCACCAGGATGTCCAGCGGGGTACTGGCCTCACAGATTGCCCACAAATGCTTAGTAAATTGAATTTCAGTGACGCTGCTATTGGGAGAGTAATCAATAGTGTTTTCTATCTCTAAACACCCCCTGCTTGCAAAAAACTTCCAGGCTGTTCTTGGTTAACAACCATTCTGGGTTTTCAAAGGTGAAAAGCAATTTGCCACAAGCAGAGAATGACAAATAGTCAGGATGGGAGAGGAAGAAGGGAGGGAAGCAATTATGGGGGGGAGGGGAGGGGAGAAGGGGCTCTCAACCCCATCTCCTGAGCCCTCGTTTTGCAAGTGAGAAGGAAAACTAAGAAGGCTTATTCTCAGAAAATCCCTTTTGCTCCTTAAGAGACCAGGAAAGTGCCTTGTCCTTCTGTCCTGTTTAGGTATCAGAGTCTGTGAGCCTGAAGGACCCTGATCACATTGGAGGTGCTGGCCAAGGGTGCAAGGACCTTGGGAGTCACCCGAGGGACACACACGTTATGCAACACATGAGGTTTAACAACGTCTCCACAAATGTTTAACATCTCCACCGACACGGGGCTATCGGCAGTTAAAAATGAAATTCTCTCTTTTGGTCATTCAACCGTATTTGCTCAGCGCCCACCTGGTCCCTACTCTCCTGATATTTCCATTTTATTGGAAGAAGAGAGATTAAACACAGATACACATACATACGTGTCAGTAAACAAGAACACGTCAGAGGGTTGTACGCTGAGCAGTGACGTATACAGCTCACTGCTGGAGGAGACAACTGTCGAGGGGAGCCCCGGCGCGGAAGCCGGGGAAGGACACTCCAGGCTGAGGGTGCTACCAGTGTTGGCTTGCTGGATCCAAGGTCTGGAGGGGGAAGGAGGGAGGGAGAGGACCGCGGAGGCAGCGGGTGTCAGATGATCTTTCCTCCTTCACCCGGCAAATTACCAAATCACGTGGAGCAGGAGTTGGTGGAAAGAGAACGGTAACTCGGGAGACGGGGCTGTACTCGCTCCGTCTCTGACCTAACAGGCCTTGGGCGGGATGCTTTTCCGTCTCTTGGACTGCAGCTGTGTTATTCTGCCTCCCTCCTTCTGGGTGATGTCTGGCCACCCCAGCCCCAGAAGGCCATTCCCGTACACGTCCTCTGGGGTGCAGATGAAAACAGGATAAGATGTCCTCTGCTCTGTTGGTTAATTGGCCCGGCAAGCTTCCATTAAGAGTTGTACTTTCCGGAGGGTCTGTGCTTAAAAGGGCCTCCTTTTAAGATGATGACTGCTCCCCAACCACGTGACTCTCGGTCGCTGGTGTTGTGCACACCAACAGCTGCTCGACAGCTGGCCGGGCTTCTGGACTCATGGGGTGGCTGGCTGACGGGGAGCTCCATGACGGCCACAGGAGTTCCAGCTCAAGAATCACCAATAGTCTCCCTAGAAATGGGCCACCGCCCAGCACCTGCCTCCCGCCTGACTCAGGGTGACTGCAGTGTGGATTTTGGCCGGTGGATACCAAGCACCAAATTCATGTGTGGCGGCCAGGGGACCACCCAGCCCTGAACCGCTGGCCTGCTACGCTACAGGGTGGGTTATTTTCGTGCGCGGACTTGTTTTTCCTGGCAGGGGGACGGCCACATACTTCATGGCAGCAAGTCGTGGAGCCTCTGTGGGCTCTATTTACACAGCGGGGGGGAGAGAGATGCACTTTTTTGTGTGTGTAAACAGAACGGTTTATAACCCATTAAACTGCCTGTCCTGATAGATGCGGGCCCCTCCTGCATTCGGATAATATGTACAATATGTGTAGTGCTTCGGAAGGTACCAGCAACACCTCTGGCCAAGCACTGCTGTTCTGAATAGCCCTCCTCGGCAGTGCGGGCTAATGAATGCCAGGGAGAAGCCCACAGCGGTGGTGACCAGGGAATCCTGGGATCCTCAGGAAGTGGGGAAGATCCCTGATGCCCTTCGCTCATGATCTACCTTATACAATGGTCTCCCACCACCACGTCTGTCCAATCTGAGCGCAGAATACCTCCAGCCGTCAGACGCTCACCGCCCAGGACCTCGGCTATTCCTTGGGGGTTGGCTCAGCTTTTAGAAAGTTCTTTCTTAGTGCAGTCAAAATCTACCCTCTAAGTGTTCACCTTGGGGCTCTTTGGGGTCAGACAAGGTCCAATCCCCCCTTTCCTGGAACTGCTCTGCGCTTCGGGAGGTAGATCTCTTGATAGGGGTTGAACTGCTTCGGCCTCTTCAGCTGGCTCTCCTACAACCTGGTTTTGACCCCTTTCACCGGCTCTCCAAGCCCCATTCCCTTTTCTAGAAGTGTGGCTCCCAGGTGTGAACTGAGTAGCTGGAGAGAGGGGGCTGACAGTCCCTCGCATCCTCTGAGAGGCAGGAGGGCCCTTCTATCAAATGAGAAGTGGGGTTCCCATCTCCTGGCCTCAGGCTGGCGAGCACCCCACTCTGTTAGCCACAAGGTCCCTGGAATGGGTGCTCCTGGGGCTCTGAGTAGATGGCTCCGTTGCTGGCTAAGAGCTTACGTTCTCCCTGTTCTGCATTTCCCCTCGTGCGGAAAACGGAAATACTAAACCAGGTTAATAACATTTTACTAACAACAAGAAGCCCTCGTTATGAGTGTAGTGCCTTGGGCGCTTTTACAGGCATCTTACACTCTCCAGAGTAGAGCAACCGAGGAACTGGGTTCCTGCCCCATGGTACAGCTGAGGAAACTGAGGCTCAGGGGATTGAGATGACGTGACCACGGCCCTGGGTAGATGGCAACACTACCCAGGAATAGAACCGGGGGTTTTTGAGGCCAAATCAAATGTTTTTCCCATGTCCTCAAACAGCTCTCTTGCGTGCAGGGGCGATAAGACTTTCTCCTAATGAAACAACCAAAGATTTGAATCCTGTGTTTGTTCTCTGGCACACCGGGGACAAATGTGAGGCCTCGGGTCATGCCCTTCGTCCCCTTCATGCAGCACTGTTGAGTCCATGAAGCAGAGGCCAAGGGAAAGGGCTGAGTCTAGTGGTCCCCTCTTTGCTGCAATGTCCTGGCCCGGAGACCAGAGCCAGACATGCCCGCCCAGCTGGGGCCTGGTTTGAGCCTCCCCAGGATGGTGGCAGGTGTCCGCTCTGTCACTCTCCTCAGTGCCTGGAAGTCCAAGGCCATGAGGACTGGCTGCCTTCCCAGAAAACACAGGTCACTGTCTGGTCGGCCTGTCCTTGAGCCCAGGCCTAGCTCTGTCCCATGGCAGGATATGGACGGGGAGCGGCAAACTGTCCTCCTCCTCTCTCCCGGGTAGGACAGCAGGTTCCCAGACCTGGGAAAACCTCCAGGTGAGAACCTCTGTTCTGTAGGAGAGGCGTCAGCACTAAGCCAGGCCTCCGGGGTCGTCACAGGGACTGGGGATCCCAAGGGCCGTGTGTCCAGTGACGTTCCCGGTGGGAGGCCAGCCTCTGGAGAGCTCAAAGGAAGGACTGTGTTTTTGGGGAAGAAGACAGGGCAAGAGTCACCTCCCTCTCCTTGATGAGCGAGTGGCTCCAAAATGGCCTCTCTCCAATCTGTCTTTGCCAGGGCAGGACACACAGGGTCAACAGGGCTGACGTCAGTCCCTGTCACCCCCACTCCCCACCATCTGAGCTGCCTGGTCTCAGCACAGCTTGTGTGTGGTTGAGATAGCACGGGGAGGAGACTTCCCGAATCCTAGATTTGACCACAGTGAGAAAGCCTTTTTTTCTCCTGGAGAACGGTGGGGTCAGCCTGCCGGTGGACGGGAAGGCTGACCCTGAGATGTGTGGGGTTTGAAGAAGCAGGATGATCTCGCAGGAGGGGGTTGGGTTTAATCAGGCTCCCACTGGGCACTGAGGCCCTTGTGACAAAGAAAAGAGCCAGTCTTGTTCTCGAGATGGGGTCATGTTTGTGCGAGGCCCGGAGACGGAGGGGGTGGGCGGTGGGCAAGAAGGTGGCCGTTTCCCCCTCTTTGCTGGTGTCGAATGTGGTGCACTGAAAAGAAAACCTGTGGGAGGTAGGCTGAAAAGACCTGGTGTCGAGTCCCAGCTCTGCCACAGACTGACCGGCAGAGGTGGACTCCGTGTTCTTATCTGTGAAAGGGGTTGTTGAAAAATGTGCCCCCTGAAAGGTTACCAAGCTGTGAGCCCTGGATGTGAGAGGGCGTATTCAGTTGTGATGCGCTAGCGGCCAGGACCGATGTCACCAACAGGCTTGGTGGTGGTGGCTCACCCCTGGGAGGGGGGGGGGGGAGGGGGAGGAGGGGCAGCCCAGTGGGATTTTGCATCATTCCTTCCCCACTAGGAGGAGCACTTGGCACTTGCAGAGGCTGGATTTTCTGCGTGGCAGGATGAGAGGTTGGAGTGGAACCCGCTGCCCTGCTCCCACCTCCCCCTCCCCCTCACCTCCGCCCGCCCCTCTCCCTCCTCTCCCCCCTCTCCCAGGCTTCCCTCAGGGCAAACATCCCAGCAGGACCTTCCATCTCCCTCTGACCGCCCTCCCTCGGCCTTGGCAGCCTTTCAGAGACAGAGGAGGAGGCCAGGCTGCCAGGAAGGGTGGGGCTGCCTGGCAAGGCCCAGCCGCAGTGTGACCCCGCCAGTCCCGGAAACGCTCCAAACCTTGGACCTCAGCGGACATCCGGCGACTCAGCGGCAGGGCCTGTCAGGGGGACAGAGCGCGTGTGGGATTCCTCTGAGGTCAGGTTTGCTGGAGACTTCTAAGAGGAGAAAGGAAGAGCCGTATTTTAGCCAATTCTGGAGTCAGAGGGCTCTGGGATGTGTTCACAGTGTGAACAGAAGTCCTGGGATGGCCTCCAAAAAGTCTTCTCACAGGGTTGTGCATGTATCCTAGATTTCTTTTTTTTTTTATTAATTTTTTTTTTAATGTTTAGTTATTTATTTTGAGAGACAGAGACAGAGCATGAGCAGGGAAGGAGCAGAGAGAGAGACACAGAATCTGAAACAGGCTCCAGGCTCCGAGCTATCAGCACAGAGCCCGACGCGGGGCTCGAACTCACAAGCCGTGAGATCATGACCTGAGCCGACGCCGGACGCTCAACCGACTGAGCCACCCAGGCACCCCCTAGATTTCTTAATTAAAAAAAAAAACCATAAGTCAATAGTGCTTTCTGAAGAGTGCTCGCCACGTACTAGGCGCTTGCTAAACCTGTTACCCACATGAATCCTTCAACAACTCGATGAGACGAGAGTATTGTTATGCCCAATTTATAAATGAAGACACCAAGGGTCAGGGGCAAGTGTCATCTGCTCAACGTCACAGAAATACTAATTGCTGGAGTCTGGATTGAAACCCAGGCGGGGCTGGCTGATTTCAGACCCCAGGTTCTTCACTTTCTCAGAAGGCAGAAACCACAGTCTCCTTGTCTCTATAGAATGCCTGGTACCTGGAAGACATCCAGTAAAGATAGGCTGATCAGGGCCTGATGTATTTTGGGGGGTCTGATTCTCTCCCGTTATAGACTGATGAAATAACGTAAAATATGGGAAAGTACTTAGCTCAGAGGCAGGTGTGCGTGTAGTAGGTCCACATAAATCCGAAGGTGAGGCCCGGCTTTCCTCCTTTCTACGTGATGTATCTGTGCTTGGGAATAGTATTTTCAGAGAACACAGCACCGCCTGGGGTCCCTGCCCCGGCAAGGCTGTGAAATGACCCTGTTATATCCCCTTGGCCAGAGGGAGTAAAGGGCCATGCTGGTGGGGTGGGGGAGGGAAGGATGAGTCTGTGACTCTCTTCTGCGTCCCACATGCCACAGGCTTGGGAGAAAAGACACCCGCTCTGTTTGCTGACGTCTCTAAGAGAGCCCTCCTCTTCCAGCTCCACAGAGACGGTGTGGACCCGGAAGCCTGGACCACTCAGAGCCCCGAGAGGCTGAGTCACACCCACATGTGTGAGAAACACCGACAGTGTCACAGCATCGAAGGATGTTGGAGTGGGTGTGGTCTTGTTGGAAGGAAAAGGGTCTGCGGTGGGACGGCTGGGCCAACCCCGGGGTCCCCTGGTTCCCATGCACACCCACGGGGCACTTGGCCTGCCTCCTTATTTCCAGGCAACTGCACACCTGCTTCTTTCTCTGGGAGCCTCCCGGCCCGCCTGCCTTCTTGGCTTTCGTTAAGGTGGTTGAGATAGAACTGTCCCATAATTCTGTGTGTTTAACCCTCTCTGGGCTGGGTCTCAACAGACCCGCACTGACATGAAATTGGTCACAGTCCAGGCAGAAAATGTAACCCATTTCAGAAATCTCCGCGGTTATGGTTATGAAGGCACTGGAGGAGATGGGAGGGCAGACAAGGGTGAAAGGCAGTCTTGAGAGTAGCAACCACTGGAAAATGCTACCATTCTTGGGTGGAAAGTCACAGAGAGGAGATGATGTTTCCAGAACCGGAGAGACTGGAATCCTGGTGGAGGTTTCCTGGCAGGAACTGGGACCGCAGAGGTGACCTGCCAGGGTAGAACGACTCTGGTTTCTACCCTCCTGGCTGTGGCTGTTGGGACCTTGGCAAATGTGGCCTGCAGGGATCAGCCTCCTATGGGAGGGAGCAGGGTGCAGGAGGGGAGGACCCGGATCTGAGGGCAAACAAGCAAACGACCTGCCTAATCTCCAGCTAGTCAGACCTTTGAAAGAGACTGCATCCCTCCAAGGGGCGATCGAGAGGGTTGGCCCTAAACTTGCCTCTGGAAATTGTCCCAGATCCTCTACTGGTTATTGCAATTAGTGGTAATGCCTAAGCATTAGCCCTGCTGGGACTGAGGCAGAGAAAGAACCATTTTTTCAAGCAGATCTGCTTCTTGGGTATTTTTCGAAGGCTATGGGAACCTCTGGTTCTTGACCAAGCACCAGGTTTGACGATAAAATCAGTCTCGAGGGACGGAAAGATCTATGGCAGACACTTGGGCAGACTTACATGCGTGTTAGGAGGGACACTGGACTCAGGGTCAGGAGACCTGAGGATATGTCTTGGCTCAGACAAGTTGCTTACCATCTTTGAGCCTCAGGCTGCACATCTTTCAAATGGGGACTGTGTTTGCCAGGGTTCTGTAGAAGTGAGCAACAGAATGCACGCAAGGGGGGTTGTAGACCATAGGACGTTCAGACAAAGTCTTGCGCCTGAGAATGCACACGATCACAGATGTTGCTCAGCTCTGTTTCGGGGTCGATGTATCCCTTTGGAGTGGACACCTATAACCCTTGTCTTGTAACCACAGAATCGAAAACAGCTGGATTCCAGGCAGCTTGTCCAAACCTTCTCCTGAAGGAGGAACCCGTTCTCCAAAGTTCTCAAAGATGATCCTTCCCACCCTCCCTTCCACAAATATTTGGAGCACGCACGCTTTGTCAGGCACTGCGCTGGTCCTGGGGCAGTAACGGAGACAGATATGGGCCTCGTCCTCACCGAGCTGACAGTCTAGCACTTGAAAGTCTCTGCAAACAATTTCTGTTGAATACCTCCCGTAACAGGATGCTCGCCACCTTACAGGACGGCCTCTTTTTTTTTTTTTTTTTTTTTTTTTTTCCGGTCAGTTTTTCCTTATTTAAACTGTGATGCTTGTTCTGACCTCTGGGGCTATACAAAACAAGTCTAACCCCATTTCCTATGTCAGTGCCCTTAGAACGTGGAAAAATAAACATGGTACGCTCAGAAAACATTCTCACTCTCCAGTTTCCACTCGTGAAAGGGAAGCTGATTCTCTGTGACGTTAAATTCCCCCAGGCCGTGAGGTCAGAGCCAGGGTGGTCTGTCTATACTCTGGGTGCTCAGGCCCTGTCCCCAGGCCACCGGGGGCGGAGGGAAACTGTGTGGCGGAGACCCGTGAAGGGATGCAGGGCAGAGGTTTGCAGGTGGCCGGGGAGGCGGGCCCGAGTGAAGCGCGGGGGTCTGTCACTCTGGTGTGGGGGGGGGGGGTGTATGGGAGGCACTCTCTGGCCGTCTGCCCAGGACAAGCCACAAGCCTGAGCTCCCGGGTTTCTGCTCTGATTCACAGCTTCCTCTCTTCCCAGAGGAATCCCCTTTATAGCTCTCGAGGCCTGACCCCAGCGTCCCCGCGAATGTCGTCTGACTGCTGCATGGAGTGCAGCCGCAGCTCCTGTGCCGGGTGCCAGCTGGACGTGCTTGGCGGCTGGGGCCCTGGGAGCCACCTCTCGGGATGTCAGAGGGGAGCTGCAGCCGCCCTTCCGTCAGCAGGAAGCCCAGCCACAAACACTTGGACAGGAAGCGCAGGCGCTGGCCAGCTGAGCGAGCTCTGGTTTCTCCCGTGTCTGAGGGCCTGGCCCAGTGTAGAGGAAGACCAGCCAGGTGCTGCGGCCTGCACTGACAGGGCTGGGATGTGGGCTCTGGGCGTGAGCGGAAAAGCACCGCTGAGGCTGGACCAGAGGAGGAGCTTCCTGGAGGAGGGTGAGGGAGCAGGGAACACGGCGTCTAGCAGACCTCGGCCAGCTGGCTGGGGACACGCAAAGACCCCTTTGTGATGGTTCCAGACAAAATGTGTTCGCTTGGGCCCAGACCTCCGGCATAAGCCCAGGCCGGCTCCAACCTCCAGGCGGCCTCCGCCTCTGTGAAAACACACTGTAGTCCCCTGGGGTGGGATGTCCACACGTTCCCAGCTTGAAGAATGACTCCTCTCAGGGGAAGCCTCTTTCGTAACCTACCGGGTTGTATTGTGAGTGAATTAATACAAAATAGAGCGTGCTGAGCTGGGGACAAAGGCAATTTTGCATTCCGGTCGACGTTGTTGCTTCTAAGTGCTACGTGTGATTATCCTCAGGGCAGTCTGTGTGTGCAGACCATGTGTGTGCCCCAAGGACCCCCAGGATTTACAGAGCGCTTCAAATTTTCACAAGTCGCTCGGGTATTTTTCCCCCCACTTTTGCTTCTCACGACCTGATACGTCAGTAAGAGATGCCCGGTATCTGGGGACCAGGAGGTAGGCAGATTGGCTCAAGGTCACACGGCTCAGTCATGGCAGATCCAGGGCCACCGCCATGACTTGTCTTGCTCTAAAAAGATAACTTAGATGATTATTACTTTCCAAGGGCCCGAACCTCTCCTACCTTACCCTGGACTGCGTGCTTTCAAGCTCCCGCCCTCGGAGTCTGTAGCTAATAGCCCGTTGTTTGAAGCACATTTTGAAAACCTTCTGGGTGAATCCTGCCTGTGGCTTTATTCCCTCCCCCTGCCATGCCCACAGGTTTTTATTAGTGGCATTTCAATAATCTAGATTTTATCATAGCCTATGACCTCTATGGTTCTGACTCTAGACCAAGGGTTAGCAACTTTTTCTGTAAAGGGATAGACGGTAAATATTTTAAGTTACGGGCCACTTGGTCTCTGTAGCAATTGCCCAACTCTGCCATTGTGGTGCAAAAGTAGCCATAGACAGTGTGTAAACAAATGGCGTGGCTGTGTTCCAATAAAGCTTTATTCACAAAAACCGGCAGTGAGCTAGGTTTTGCACCCAGGCTGTAGTTCAAGGATCTCTGCTTTTGAACTCCCTGAAGACAGAGACTCTTGTTCTTACACAACTACAAGCACTCTCCCTACTCCAGGCACCAGTGTTGGGTTGACTGTGTTTATACCTTGTGCTTAACGGAGTTCATTGTTAGTTAATTCAATGAGTGGAATGTCCGAAGGAGTTTGCAAATGAAGCCATTATAGAACTGGTTAGGTTTTGATTCTGATCCTCAGCTGGAAGCTATACAATATGGTTGAGTATAATCTCATTGAGGAGAATTGGTAGGCCTGATTTGAACACCAATTCTGCTACTTCTTAGCCCTGAAAGCTTGGGCACGTAACTTGTGCTGAAGAAATGGTGGCCATTGCTACCTGGAGGGATATGGTGTTCCTGCTGAACGCTCTCTGTGCTCGGGGTCAGGTTCCAGATGGGGCCTCAGTATTGTCTACTGTCTGACACACAGAGAGGATATAGTGAGAATAAATGGAAAGATATCCTTTAGCCAGGAAAAGGTAGGGTTATGTAAACCCAGGCAGTTTTGCAGAGGTGTCCCTTATGTGGCATCCCAAAGTCACTGTCTACAACAGAACTCGTCTCCACCATCCACCTCCCAAGCTGCGCTTTCCTCTCCGTCTCCACAGATGCCAAGGTGGACACCTGAAGGTCATCTGCATCTGGCTGGCTCCCTCCTACCCCAAGACCAGTGTGCACCAAAGCCGTCACCTTCCCCTCTTCTGCATGCCCTTGCCTGTTCAGGGTCTATCGCCTGTGTTATAGCTGCTTCCGGTGGCTCCCTACCTCATCTGCGTAACCACTTTGCTGTTAGATTTACGTTTCAAAATACAAATCTGGCTTCTGAAATCTTCAATGGTCCCCCACTGCTGGTAAGGCCAAAGTCCACTGATCTCCTTTGGTCTTTCCCGCCTCATCTCCCAGCATTCTTTGCCACGTGTCTAGCCTCTTGGGTGGACCTCACTATGGGCAGTCTCATCTGTTGCATTTTTTTTTTTTATGTTGTTACCTGCTCCATTCTGCTCACACCCCAGCACTCCGAATTCTGTCCAGGATATCACAAATCAATCACTAAATAGTATCCTGTGGCCTCAGAGTTTTTAAACACATTTTTTAAAGGCTTGTCACTCAGTTCTAGTTTGGAACTTAGCTCTGGGAAAATCTGTACCATTGGCATATTTAATTTTTTTTTTCAGCTGAAATCAGGGAACTTACATATCAGACAATTTCTGTCTAGAAATATCCAGACATTGTGTTTATGGGTCAACTCGGTAACAGCAAACATGAGGCTTCCAGTCCTGGAGAATACTGTTGTGAGCAGTAAGGATGCCATTTGATTAAATTCTCCTTCCAGAATTCCTCTAGTGTTACAGAACAGAGGGCTCCTTCCAGCAGCTGGAACCTCCAGCAAAACCTGTCCCCGAGTGACCACTCATGAATCCGACATGACCGGCAGCTGATACATGGCCTCCTTACAACTTCAAAGCCTGGTGAGTCTGGAATGAAGAATGAGGCTTCCAGGCCAGGGAATTGGAAGGGAGAAAAAAAATCACATGGGTGTTGTCCTTGCCATCCTGCTGATGGGTAATTGTAACTCATCCTTGTCCTTGGGAAGGGTCCAAGTGCAAACACCAGGGCCAGTCTGTATTGGTTTTCTTCCCACTCTACTCGCCCCTCTCCTCTCCACCTTAGTCTAACCTGCTACCCACTCAGGGCTTATTGAAATCCTTTCTTCTGAGCATAGGGAACTAGGACATGGGGCCCCATACAGTGTTGACGGAACCTTCGTCCTCACCGGTTTGCATACCAGAATTAAGTACTCTGCTGTCTTGTCCAAAGCTACAGAGACTGTTTTGTTTTGTTTTCTTTTCTTTTGCAGAGCATTGTATAAAGGCTCAGTTCTTCTCAGACATCGGTAGGGCTGAAAACTTGGGCAAATGCAAAGAAATGATTTTTTTCAAAAATAAGAAAGACATTTGTTTTTGCTTAAAATCTGCTATTACTAACCTCTGATGTAAAACTCCTGTTGGGTTTAGAAACAGTGAAGTGTAAGGGACAGAGAACGAGATGGAAGATTGTCCCTTAATCTGGAAAGGAAATTAGCTCCTTGTTACCTTACAAAATGCTTCTTTTTGATGCTAACTCACCTGTACTCTAGGGCCGTTAGGAAAAACTATTGCTGTGTTGGATTTCTACAATGCTTTGAATTGTAAGTAAGAAAGCACTGTGAGAGGCATAGCTTAATTTTAGAAACTTGAAATATTGAAACCTCAACTTATTACACAAACAAAAGAATGCATTTTGGCAGTGTAGACTAATCTGCAACACTGAAAAGATGAACATCACGCAGCATTGAGAATGTGATTCGATTTACTGAGGTTTAGCCTAACATTTCACGTAAACCTTCCATGGCATAAATCAGTTAAGGATTTTTTCATATTGTATTGATTAGGATTAGGTTTGGGTTTAAACAAGGTATAAGTTTGGTTCTCTCGTGTAAAAGTCCAGGTGGGTGGTATGGGGCTGAATCAACTCCCTAGTATATCGGACACCCAGACTTGTCCCTTCATTCATTTATTTAATCAGTCAGTCAGCAAATATTTATCCAGCATCAATTAGGCACCGGCATTACAGCAGCGGGGGAAATATGGGGAGACACAAAAATCTCTGCCATCATGAGGTTTGCATTTTGATCCACTGTGCATGGCCTTGAACTCAGGGCCCGAGATGGCAATATCTCTGCATTCTGGGCAGCAGGACGGAAGAAGGAATAAAGGAGAAGGAGGAAAGAATACACCTATGTAATTTCTTTTTAAGTTTATTTATTTTGAGAGAGGGAGCACAAGTGGGGAAGGAGCAGACAGAGAGGGAGAGAGAGAATCCCAAGCAGGCTCCACCAGCGCTGAGCCCAATGTGGGGCTTGAACTCACAAACCACGAGATCCTGACCTAAGCCAAAGTTAGACGCTAAACAGATTGAGCCACCCAAGCACCCTGCACCTATGTAATTTCTTAAGAAAGCTCTTGGAAGCCAGATGATTCTTTCCCATTCATTCTATGTGGTGATTGGTCATGTGGCCCCACCTAGCTGCAAGGGAAACTGGGGAATGTAGTTTTCTTCTTCCTCTCCTCCTCTTCCTCCTCCCCCCCCTCCTCCTCCTTCTTCTTCCTCTTCTTCTTCCTCTCCTTCTTCTTCAGGTGGGAATGTAGTCTTTGTTTCCAGTGACCCCCAGGAGCCAGCTGAAAATCTATTATTAAGGAAGAAGAGAAAATGAATAATGGTGGGGGGCAGGGGACTACTGGTATCATCCACAAGTAAAACTTGTAATTAAAAAATAATAATACATTTTATTTAATATAGAAAATCCAAAACATTATTTCAACAAACAACCAATAGAACAATTCTTTCACATTCTTTCGTTACTCAGTCTATAAAATCCAGTGTCTATTTCCACTTACATCACTTCCATTCTCTCGCTCGTTCACGCACACCGTATCTGAGTTCCGATCAGCCATAAGGCAAGTGACCCACAGTCACACCAGACTGTGTGACCTCGGAGCCTGGCAACTGGAAGTGTGTCTCACAGGCCAGCAGCATGGGCAGCACTGGGGAGCTGGTTAGAAATGGTGACTCTGGGCCCCACCCCAGACCTACTAAATTAGAATTTGTATTTTATTTTATTAAAAAAAATTTTTTTAATGTTTATTTTTAAGAGAGAGAGAGATAGAGCACGGGCTGGGGAGGGGCAGAGAGAGGGAGACACAGAATCCGAAGCAGGCTCCAGGCTCCGAGCTGTCAGCACAGAGCCCAACGCAGGGCTCAAACTCACAAACTGTGAGATCATGACCTGAGCCGAAGTCTGATGCTTAACCGACTGAGCCACCCAGGCACCCCTAGAATTTGTATTTTAATAAGATCCCTAGGTGATTGGTGTGCACATTCAAGTATGGTGGGCACTTTTCTGTATTTCTTTAAAAAAAAAACATTTTTTTTAATGTTTTTATTTATTTTTGAGACAGAGAGAACATGAGCAGGGGAGGGCAGAGAGAGAGGGAGACACAGAATCCAAAGCAGACTCCAGGTTCTGGGCTGTCAGCACAGAGCCCTATGTGGGGCTCGAACCCACAGACCGTGAGGTCATGACCTGAGTTGAAGTCGGACGCCCAACCAACTGAGCCACCCGGGTGCCCCTGTATTTCTTCTTCAGATGAGGATGTGTCAGAGTCTAATAAAAAGTCCAGAGACAAGAGAAGCTACTCCCAGCAAACTCTCTGCACTCAAGTGCAGGAATTTGTCAGACCCCATCCTTCCTTTTTCGGATCCTTTTAGCCTGCTAATTTGACCTTTCGAGAAGGGGCAGCTTTAAAGACGTTACATTCGAACAGATCTATTAATTTTGGCTAATTGACCAAAGGAGAAACCGGAAAAACCAAACAACATAGAATTGTTGGATTCTAAATATATTTCATTTTAAATTCAAGATACTGTGTAAGTTCACAGTGTGGTGCAACCATCACCCTTGTCCGTTTTAGAACATTTTCATCACCCTAAGAAGAAATCCTGTGTCTCTTGTCAGTGAGCACCCCTTCGCTGCTAGCTCTAGGCAACCACTAGTCTCCTTCAGGTCCCTGTAAATGTGCCTATTCTGAAAAGCATACCTTATGTGGTTTTTGGTGACTGGCTCCTTTCTTTTAGCCTAATGTTTTCAAGGTTCGTCTTTACTGGAGCCTGTATCAGTACTTTATTCTTTTTTACGGCCGAATAATACTCCATGGTATGGATATATCGTATTTTGTTTATCCCTTCAGAAACTTGTAAAGTTTTAGTATCGAAGACAGAAAGAAGCGGAAAAAACAGTAAGGCGTTCAGGGTCACAGAGGATCAGAATTGAGAGGAACCTCAAAAATCACTCTCTGCCTTGTTTTCCATGTGGAAAACCTGAGACCCAGCAAAGGGGAGCCATTGGCCCGGGGTCCCTCAACATCAGGGGTCTCGAGCTGTGGTGAGGACCCAGGTTGTCCTGACTCCAAGACCTGTGCTGTTCTCTGCCGCCATACATCCAGGGCCTCGGGGCTCTCCTCCAAGGTGGCCATGGGAGCAGTCATCCCTGGTGATAGCAGAGAAAGGCACGAGAATTCTCATCTCAAACTTGGCTTCGATTTGGAAAACGGTTTGGAGTTCAGAGCCCCAAGTGGATTTGGAGTGGGGAAATACAGGGAGACACAAAAAGCCCTGCCATGGTGAGGTTTGCATTTTCATCCAGTGTGCATGGCCTTGGACTCAGGCCATGAACTCAGTTACTTCTGGAGAACTGTTTCGAAGAACTGGGAGCGAGGCCTCCGTCTGATATTCTGGACCTCTCTCCATTTCACTTTCGGCCACATCTCTCAACCATCAGGAAGAATGTGCGAAACACTCAGGAATGAAGGGCGCGGCTCAGATGGACCCACTCAAACAGAGGCCGAGGAGGGAAGACGATTTGCCCGAGGTGCAGCCCGTGTTCACAGGGCACCGTCTGTCTGTGGTTCTTTTGCCAGTCGGGGCCTTGTTTGCAGGCAACAGAAGTAGGTTCTTTCCCCTGATGCCACCACCTCAGGAGACTTGCTGCCTCTTCTTGGGACTCTTGACTGCCACCACCATCATAAATAAATCTCGGAAACCTCTGTTTTCAGGCTTCGCTGTCGGATTCAAAAGCTCAGGCATGAACCCGTGATAGACTGGGTGCCTTGAAGTGTGGAGGGTGAACGTCTGTTCCCCTTCGGCCTCTGCCACAGCGGGTGGGGCTGTGCCTCTCCCCTATTTTGGGATTCTTCTAAATTAGGCAGATTGGATAGTGGGTAGTCAAAAAACAACAGGTGCCCATGGCAGATATAAATATAGTGTTCTCCAGTGAGGAAAAACCAGAAGCTGTGTCCCACCAAACAATACCGAAGTTGGGCAGTGACTCAGGGAGGCAGGAGCCGGGAAAGAGGGATCTGGGTACTTGAAAGAGGCTGAGGAACTTTCTGGGGGAATGTGACCCATTCTGTCTTTCAGAGCGACAGACGTGAGTTCAGTGGCAGACTGGGGTCTAATAGAGGATGAGCCCGTGAGGAGCCAAGAAACGAAGTCGTGTGAGGAAGAACTAAAGTAACAGGGGCCATTTAACCCTGATAAGAGCCAGACGCTGGGGAACAAGGAAGGTGCGTCCACTGTCTTTAAACGCCAGAAGAGCCACCATGGGGGAAAGGTAGTCCAGAAGGCGTGGCTTGTACTGAGATGGGGAATTGTAGGGAGGCAGATTTCAGCATGATATGAAGAGGTTTCTGGCACCCAGAGGCACCCACCAAGTAACTGGAGTGATTCAGAAGGTGGGGACCTCTCCGCCCCCGGAAATGTTCAAGCCGGAGTCCGGGAGGTGGGTGGGTCAGCCTCTAAGGTTGCACTGGCCAGGACAGTGGCCAGTAGCCACATGTGACGCTTGAGCACATGTTGAAATGATACTTTTTGGATATACTGGCCCAGCCAACCCGGGTCTGAGAGGCCGAAGAGTAGGATCCGGCAGGCGTGGGCTCTCCCTGACTTACCGGTCAGGCACATCACCCTCCCGTGGGGAGACGGAAGGTCAGGAGTAACTGTTTCTCCCAGTGCTGCCAGTGGAAGGGGGTATGAGGCAGAAAGACCCTTACGTGTGCCTCGCCTGAACCTCTAGAAAGAGTCCAGTGTCCAGTGTGGTGGGATGGACAGAGACTGGGGTTGGGGGTTGAACACCCCAGGGGCTGCTTGGGGGGGCTACTGTGCCTTGGGTGTGTTCTGTCTTCTCGCGGGTGCTAGTAATGCCCACATGGGCCGAGTACATGCTAAGTGTTCAGCACAGAAAGCCATTGTTGGAGTCCTTGACCACGACACTTGGCGTATTACCCATGACATCGAGCGACCTGGGAGTCGGGGCTGAGCTTTTTCCGATGACATACTACTGATTTTGTATCTGAGTTATAGAACTGTGGCATTTCAGAGCCGTTAGAGGTCCCAGATACCATCTCCGTGTGGTGCAGATTAGGTAACTGGTCTGTAGGAGGGGAAGCGCGAGGAGGAAGGCCGGGAGGGGGTTTTAGGTGACACGTGTGACTTCTCCCCCGTCTCCCCCCACCCCTGTCAACACCGCTTCCTAGACCTAGTAATTCAGGAAGGCAGCCTGTCCGACCAAAAGGCAGGAAGTCCACCGGTCCCACTCCCATCCCGGTGGCGGCCACCGGCTGGTGGCGGCTGCTTCTATTCTCGGCCAGGCAGGGACCACACACCCTTCGGGCATGCAGCACAGGCCCGACTGCTCACTTCATTCTAGGAGGGGCCACATTCGGTCGATTTCTTAGTTGTTTATATTTTTCTCATATTTTATATCTCTGTGACAACTTCATCATCTCAGGTTCCAGGGGAGATATTCCTGGCCCGGCATCTGGGAAGAGAGATTTTTTGTGATTCGTTTTTTCCCATGCTTTTACTGTTCAGGAACTGAAAAAAATATTAAGTTTCCTATTTTAATACGAATCTATTGCAAACCCCAAGTATTTGATAAGAGAATCTATTTTTCCTCATTTTGAAAAACAAATACTCTGTGTGATGTATTCATTAGAGTATATTTTACAGGATCAGGTTTTATCTTAGAATAAATTTGAGCCAAAGTTTCACTATCTGGGAACCAGAAGTATGGTATATTTATTTGATTGAACCCCTGCCTCTGTATATTGGCATTTCTCTAATACCTTTTTTGTTTACACAGCATACATATAATTTACTCTAGAGAAGTCTGCTCCTCAGAGAGTGACAGGCGTGACAAGAAACAAGATATTTTTCTATTTGAAGAGAAATACAGATGGGGCGCCTGGGTGGCTCAGTCGCTTAAGCGTCCGACTTCGGCTCAGGTCATGATGTCACAGTTCGTGGGTTCGGGCCCCGCGTCGGGCTCTGTGCTGATGGTTCGGATTCTGTGTCTCCCACTCTGCCCCGCTCCCCAACTCGCGTGCACTCTCTGTCTCAAAAACAAATAAACATTGAAACAATTAAAAATAAATAAAATGTTCCAAAAGAGAAATTAGGCAGATGGGGTGGAGTTCGCTCACAGTTCGCATCCACAGCACAGATGAGGGACAACTTCAGAGGTGGAGTCGGACTCAGCTTTGCCCACGGAGCTGGAGATCTTGGCTCCGAGGCCCTCCCTCTCAGCTGCCTCTTCTGCAGCCCTAGGGGTCCACTGAGCCACGTCACTAAGGGTGGCGCTGGGATTAAAGGAAACGCACTGGCCCTGTGCCCGGGACACTAGTGAATTGCAGGAGCAGCTAGCTGGAAGCTTCGGAGAGGTCACCGCCATGGAGGAGGGGATGCTTTTGAACAGGGCCCTGCTGGCACTGATGATCCGTACCTCTGTCTGGCAATTGCAGTTGGGTGAGGTGCCTCCCAAACCGTGAACGCCCAGCTGCTTTTTAGCTTTTTAGTAGGAAAAAAAAAAAAATGAGGATCCTGTCACTCCAGGTTTCCACGTTGTCCTTTCTGCTGATTAAACAGTCATCCTTCGGTGCAAACGTTTGAAACTGACCTACTCAAACGAGGCCTGGTCCAAGGGAGGTGAGCTTTCGCACTGAAATGCTCTTCTGATGTCTTGGGTTGGCTGTTTCTTCTCCTTTATTCCAGGTCCTAAATCTCAGTTTGATTTGTGATGTCTGGGTATTTATTTTAAGCAAGCCAGCCTGGACTTCATCAAAGTGGCAGTATTTTAGGGAATCCGATTGCAGGGCTAACGTCTGAGGTTTCAAAGGGTGTCAGCTTCAAGTCTCTGACCTCCGCTCCAGAAGGGTAGAGGTAGGCACTAAAAGCTGCCATCTTTATGGAGGATGATAAGCAAATGGGGCTTTCTCCTAATGTGACCAAAAGACCCCGCAGGGAGGGGCCCAGTTGAGGTCAGTGCTGCATTCGTCACTGTGAGACTCCTGCTTTCTGCTACCTGTCTACTTGCTCCTAGCAGAGTATTTATTGAGCACTTACTATCCGACCAGCTCTGTGCTGAGTGCTGTGGAGAACAGACCTAACACATGAAAGACTGTACCGTGTGGGTGCCGGCTCCTTCCCCAGCTTCCTAAGCCATGCTGACTGCATCCAGAGAGTTCCTCGACCGGAGGGGGCTGGGGCTTGTTTTGGTAGCACAATCCCAATAGCTGAAGACCAGGAATGAACTGACATTTTGCCTTTAGCACTCTAGTTCAACTCTGGGACTAGAACACCATCTGAAACCCTACCCTTCTGAGCTGGGCCCCAGACAACTGACTAATCTCTTGCCACCTTCTCCGATGCTCCCTGTATGTTCAGCTGGGGCTTTACTCCCGTCTGGGTGGCGACCAGCCCGAGTTAGGTGCTGAGTATTGCCACTGTCTCATTGGCCCTGCAAACGGGCAAGACCAGTGCAGACGCATCATTTCCCCAGTTCCTCAGCTGCTTCCCTGTGTGTGTCCCCTTCCCCCTGCACAGAAGGGCACCTCCCACTCAGCACCGAGCTAGGAACCTGAGAATCACCTTAAATCATTCCTCCTCCCTCTCTGCCGCCATCCACGTAAAGTTGATGGTCAATTTCTCAAAGCTATGGATTCCTCTCCGACCACACTGCTACAACCTCAGCTCAGCCTTCCTGTGCCAGTCTAGCTCCCTATCACAGTCTCAGCACCCAGCATCGGGCCTGACATGTGGCTGCTGATAATACTTGTTGAATCAGTGAATGAGAGAGTGAGTGAGCAGCTTAGACCTTCCACGATGATCTTTCTAGTCTCATTCTGTGCTCGCTCCAGCTCCCTCTTCACCTAGCACCCATCCGAACTCCTTCTGGCCCCCTGTGTGCCCACCCCTCTGGGAGCCTTCTCTCGTCCTCCTGTCTGAATGAGATGGCTCCTCTGTGCCCCAGAGCCCCACACGCCCAGCCCGTTCCTCTAGAGCACATATCCCCCTGCACTGGCATTGCTTGTTTGTGCACTAAGTGTTCTCTTTCTGGACACTGAGCCCCTCGAATCAGGGTCTGCGTTTTACTTATCATTGCGTCCCCAGCACTTCACACGTAGGAGGCGCTCCTTAAATATTTATTGACTAAATGAAGGTCTAGAAAAGCCTGCTGCTGTGCCTAACACCTTGCCACCCTTATGTCTCTAGTCCCTCCCCTATCACCACCGCCCAATCCGTCTGGATTTTGGCACTGGGGAAATCTGATGTGCAGTGGGACTATGAGTCTTGGGACCAGCTCCATATGGAAGTTTGTTTTCAGGAACTGGTGTCACCCATTCTGATTCTTGCCCTACGTTGGGTCACTTGGTATAGAGTGTCCTGGCCCGCACAGTAGGGTGTGCTTTGGTGGTTTTTGATTTCCCAGGGTCTATCTAGTGCAGTGCCCTCTTCTGACATTTGCTGACTGGGTCTCTATTGGTGTTCCGTGCTGGGCTATGAACCCTGTGGGGCAGGGGTGACATCTAATTCATGTCTTACCACCCCCTCCCAGCCCCGCAGCACCCCGAACGAAGACCTGTTGGCACATAGTAGGTTTCTAGGAAAAGGCAGGTGAGGTTGATCAGAACCTGGAGGGACTCAGGTGGGTGGGGCTCTGGGAATGAGGGTGGCTGGAGAGGAGAACCTCAAGGGTAAGGAAGGAGAGGAGAGAAGGGAAGATCTTCCTCACCAAGGGTGTGGATGCAGGACGAGCTGATGTGAAGGATCTTGGTGGGAACAGCAGGCACATGGAGGGAGGGAGATGGGAGAGAGAGAATCCTGATGCACGAGCCCATGGCCAGGCCTCCCGGGCAGCGGAGAGCCACAGAGAAGTGCATGCCGGGCGCGGGGCATGGTGCATCCTGCCCTCCTCCGGCCGCAGGGGCTCTTGGTCTTTCTCTGCCCCATTCCCCACATGATGCAAAGCTCTTCTCACTCTTTTATAACAATGTAAGCATCAAGTCAGTGAGCTCTTTATGCTCCCTCTAGAGAGGATGTGGACCAAGGGCTTGTTCTTTTCATCACTGTCACCACCACCCCTGTCCTCACCATGTTTCACACCTGAATGCCACTGCATGGTTTACCTGGGTGTTCACCTTTATGATCTCACCCCAACGGTCACGGCTGCCTTCTTTCACTTTATAGTCGAAGATACAGAAGCTCAGAGAGGTTGAAGGGCTAAGCCAACGTCACACAGACATTCTGGGGAGGGGCAAGGGGGCGTGGATTGATAAACCTGCTCTGGGATTCCTCTTAGGAGGTGTCGGCAGGGGCACAGCCCAAGTCTGTGCGCACACACGTCAGTGTGTGTGTCTGTCCTGATTCTCTTCGAGTGCACCTGCATCTGTCTGTCGTGTCGGGAGTGCGTGGACAACTCAGCACGCACCTTTGTAGGTGTGCGCGTGTGGGACTGTGCTGGGAGTGTCCTCGGGGCCGTGCGTGTGTGTGTGAGTGTGGCCTGGGCGCGTACACACGTGTGCATACAGGCACTCCGCCTCCTTCTCAGATGTCTTGGCTGTGGATTTGACAACTGAAACCCAGCTGCGCTCTGGCCGGGACACATCCGCTGTGGAAACCTAGGAGGAGCTGACAGTCCCTAAAGAGGGGTTACACATGCTGCCAGCAAGCACTCCTGGCCCACTGCCTAATTCCCTGCAAATGCTCTTTAAATCTGTTTCTAATTTGGACTCTGCCTGTCCCTGCCCCCTCCCAACCCTCCCCACTCCCCCAACTTGCCTCTAACCAGTCAAATTATGCTGAATAATGGCTGCGGAGGGGGGAGTGTGCTAAAGGTCACCAGTGGGCTGTTGGAGGGTGTAATAATGTCACATTTTAATTTACACAGGGAACCAGGCGGGCATCAAAGCCAATAAATTTGGACTGTACTCACGACGGCGGCCAATGGCAACTCCTAGAGGTCATGCCACTTGCAAGGAAGAAATCACTGTCACACCCCACGGTCCACTGGGCTTGAGCAAACCCATGTTCTTGCGAACAGATGCAAAATCCAGCATTTTCTGCCTGCAAGAGAACTTGCACTTGGAGACTTGCAGCATCAGCAAGAATCTCTCCAGTTGTCTGAGCATCATCACCCAGATGTTCTGGGTATTAAGAGTCTCAAGCAAAATACGTCGTCCATATTTTTTTGCAGCCCTGTGAGATACTCAACACCACGATGACCCAGATCCATGGGAAAGTGTATACAAAGCAGAGCGGGAAGAGCCGAAAGCAGAGTTGTGTGTATATACCGATGGCAGCTTGAGAAGCTTATTTACATTCGAGAAAGGTGGGGAGGGGCTGTGGGGGACATCTGTTGGAACCGCGTTCATGTTGAGGGGTTGGGGACGTGATGTGAGGTACAGCTTAATAATCAATGCGGACTTAAAATGAAAAGGTGCATTCTTTGAGGCACCTTGAGGACCAATGGAGTCCGGAGGGCGGGAGGTCTGGAGATGGTCACTTCTCATCTGTGCTGTGTGGCCAGGTAGCGGGGGAAGCCGGGAGCGGGACGAAGCACGGGCTGTGGGTGTCTGGAGTCCTTTGCAAGTGAGGCCGTGGCTGCGGTGATCTGGTGAGAGCCCGTTCCCTCCCTCCAGCATCCTGAGAGTCTGCAACTGGCGTGTGCTCCAGGGGCTGCCGCGGGGGCCTGGCGTGCTGCCCACCCCTCAGCTGGCTCCGCAAAGACAGGAAGGTGGGGTTTGCAGTCCTGGGGGCCACCGCCAGGAAGCCTTGAGGCTGTCAAGACTCTGGAGCACACGCTTCTCCATCTGGTGGGAAAGGAAATGGGGGGGGGAGGGGGGAGTTGCTCGGGGCTGAATGACACCCCGAGGGCCTCTGCTCCCCTTTCCCTGCCACACACCGGCCAGCAGCCCCTGCGATGCCTTGGGAAGAGCAGTGAGGAGGGTCCCACACTTCTGTCGCGCCCCAGGGCCGGTCTCTTATTCCATCTCTCAAGGGGCTTCCTCTTCGTCTCCTTTTCATTTTTAAACTGTTGCCATTTGTTTAGTTGTGTGTGATACTAAGGACTTTGCATATGTCAAAAGCGGCACGTAATCCTCAGAATGCACCTGCGAGGTAAGGGTGGCAGAGATGGCTCATCTTCAGCCAGAAGTTCCTCCAGCCGTTTCTTCAGGGCTGAGGTCCTGCTGGGAAATAACCCGCTCCTCCAGGAACCCCGTTCTCCACCCCCCTCTACAGTTAGTGGCGGTCACAGCAGTGGGTTCTGACCAGTGGCACACGAACAGAAGTGAGCTGCTCCATACAGAGCCTGGCCCGTGAAAAGCTCCCCAGAAGCACTCTCCAAGCCTTCTACCTTGCCCCCTGGGGTGGGGGGGGGGAGGGACGGGGACCACCCCCAGATGCCCTTGGAAGCCACAGATGTAAAATGGCTCCAGAATGCCTGTGTGGAGAAAGACTACCCGGCCAGCGTGTTCCTTGCTCAGTCCCGAGCAAGAAAGAAACATATCCTATTGTTTCCAAGCCATTATACTTTTTGGGGTCTGTTTGTGATACTGGTCAACCTACCATAAGTAACCAATTAGGAATTTTCATTCCCATTTTACCGATGAGCACACTGAAGGCCAGACAGGAAAATAAATTGCCCAAGGTCACACACATTCAAGAAATTACAGGGTGACAATGCGAGACTAGGCCTCAGTGGTCTTAGGGTCATGTGAGGTGTGTGAATTTCCCTAAGGATCACCGCAGGGGAATCTACATGCAGGGTGTGGCTTTTCCTCATTTGTGAGACCACAGGAACCTTTTCGCTATAGAGCTTCTCGTGCGACTAGCATGCTCCGGAGACACTTTAGGAGGGGTAACCTCCAGTGTGGTGCCTGTTGCGGGCTGAATTGTGTCCCCTCAGCCCCAACAAAAGAGATACATTGAAGTCTTAACCCTCAGTACCTGGGAATGTGACCTGATTTGGAAATAGGGTCTTTGCAGATTTAACCAAGTTAAGGTGAAGACTATAGGCAGGCCCTCATTCAACCCAACTGGTATCCTTATAAGAAGGGAAATGGGGACACACAGACAGATGGGCACAGAGGGAAGATGCTGTGGAGACACAGAGGCACACAAGGAGAACGCCATGTGAAGACAGAGGATGGGAAGGACGCATCTATAAGCCAAAGAACGCCGAGGATTCTGGGCACACGCGAGAAGCTAGCAGAAGCAAGGAAAGATTCTCTCCTAGAGCCATTGGAGGGAGCGTGCCTCAGCCAACACCTTGGTTTCAGACTTCCAGGCTCCAGAATCATGAAGGAATATATTTCTGTTGTTTTAAGCCACCCAGTTTTGGGCACTTCAGTACGGCAGCCATGGGAAATGAATACACCTGCCTCTAGCTTCTTTCAAGACCGAAATTTCCTGGCAGTGTTATTTTACCGATAATCATCCAAATGACTGACTGGGGTGGCTTCAGTTTACCAGAACACAGATAGAGGAGCTGGGAGGGACACGTAGCGGCTAAGAGCGTCAGCTCTGGTGCCCGGCTCTGTATCCCACTTTGGCCGCTTGACCTCTCTGTGCACAGCTTGCTTTTCTTTCTATGGGGTGTGGGGTGGCGATAACAAGGCCACAGTCACTTCGTAGGTTACAGGGAGGGTTCAATGAGTTAGTACATCTAAAATACCTAGACTGGTACCTGGCGTGTAGCTAGTACTTGCTCCTTTAAAGTTATCCATCCAGGCAGGATTGCACGGTCGCTTTAGAGATGGACAGACATGACTTTGAATCCAAATTCTGCTGTTTACCAACAGTGTTACCTTGAGCTTTGGCTTATTTTGCTAAACGTCAATTTCCCCATCTCTACAATAAAAGTAATGCCTGCTGTGGAAAGAGGATTTCCAAGGGATGTAAAATTACAGCTCTCAAACAGATAACAAATGAACACCCGTGAAAGATTTTCGCTTACCATTGAATGAACTAGAGAGATGTTGCAGTTGGGTCAAAGGAGAACCCAAAAAACGGACACGTGTAGGTGAGAAAACTTGAAATGCATTTTCCAATGGACACAATGAACTGGCCTTGCTTGACAGAGGAAGGTTGCCTGGCTCATTTGTGTGTCCACAGTCAAGAACCGCTGTGTGCCCTCTGTCCCCTACCACTTACAGAGCTGCAGAATGAACTCAGAGGTTCAAAGGGTGTGCTCTGAACAATACGTACTTTTCTCTTAGAGACATCCAGTAACCTTTCTTGCTTATTCCAGGTTTCCTTCTGGTCTCTCACATGTTTATATGCACAGGGTTGGAAACAAGATAGATGAATATATGAAAAAAGTTGCTGAATAAGGTATGATCCTATTTTCATAAAAACAATGAACTGTGGGGTTTTATGTATATATATATATATATATATATATGCCAAATGCATGAGTAGGTGTGCACGTATATGGTGAATTAAATATAGGGCACCTGGGTGGCTTAGTCGATTAAGTGTCCCACTTCGACTCAGGTCACGATCTCACGGTCCGTGGGTTCGAGCCCCGTGTCGGGCTCTGTGCTGACAGCTCGGAGCCTGGAGCCTGCTTCGGATTCTGTGTCTCCCTCTCTCTCTCTGCCCCTCCCCCACGCTCTCTCTCTCTCTCTCTCTCTCTCAAAAATAAATAAAGATTAAAAAAAATTTAAACTTCTGCCTTGTTTGAATAAAAACAAATAACCTGCTCCACAGTGTATTGTAAATGAGGAATGTCTGAATGAGAAATATGTCTGTGGTGCTTGGCACGATGCCAGCGTTCAATAAATGGTAGGCTTCATTATTATTATTAATGTGTATTCAAAGAGCCCAGAGCCTCCAGGCCTGTTCTTGGAAGAAATCACTAACAGGATCAACCATACGGCTGCCCGAAGATTTCTCCCTTTGAGAGAAGCTAGTTTTGAAACCTTGGACTAGTGTTTTGGGACCCACTTGCCTGCCCCTTACCCCCTCGAGATCAGAGGAAGTCTCCTTCCTGAGTTACGGCCTCGGGGTGGCTCCTGTCTGCTATATTTCCTTAGCCCTGTTGGCAGACCCATGCTTAGACCCAGCCGGTGACAAGCTCCTTGACCACAGGACGGAGGCCTGGCTGGCCAAACTCTACCTGGAGGGGCTGCCTAAGGTCCGTGGCCTCCCTCAGCCCAGGCTGGGGCTATGAGTCATCCGTCCGCTCCAAATGAGTGTGATCAGCCTTCCCCAGCCAGGGAAAGGGGACAACAACATGCAGAGACATGCAGAGACCAATGTCTCGCAACATGCGGAGACAACATCGAGCTTTTGATTACGTAAAACTGAGCATCTAATCTTATCCTCTGACTCATCCCCAAGGGGCAGCCTTGTTACATTGGAGAGGCCGTGGGATGGAGTCAGCACACCTGACCCTGGTGCAGGTTTGGCCGTTACCTGGCTTTCATCACCATGAACCAAGCCTTGGTTTTCCCATCTGCCCAATGGGAATGAGACCAGTGTTTCTCTCCAGGGGCAGTTGTGAAGCTCAAAAAAGGTGGTGTCTGTGAAGGCACTTGGTGAGGTGTGGAGTTCTGTGGAGACTTAGTTCTGGTTGATGTGGTGAAGCACTGCAGGCTGGTTAATATGCTGTAATAATAGCAAACGTCCTACGGTACTTACCTTGTTACTCAGGCCACGTCGTATACGCTTTACTTATATCTTAGTTATTCAATATTCATAGCAGCCCCATGAGGCACGTGTTATTATCCAATCCCCACTTTACAGATAACAAAACAGAAGAGGTGAGTAACTCCCCAAACCTTTCCGTGGCAATAGTCTTACCCCGGGGAAGAATCTTTCCTCAGGGGACCACCACTTCACCAAACCCACAGACTCAACTGGGTTTCCTTTTCCTATTTATGGTAGAATATTTCGCCACATAGAAGAGTACCAAGAATACTGTAATAAAAACACATAAATAGCGGGAGCCCCGCTTTATTACTTACCAAACTCCTGGCCAATTTGCTTTATCTCGATCCCCTCCTCTCCCTGGATTCTTCTGAAGCAAATCCCAGACATCACGAGTATATGTATTTCATTTTGTATTTCCATAAGACAGAGATTCTTCCAAAAACATTAACCATGAAACCGTTAATCTTTTAACCACGAAACCTAACACTTTTCGACACTAATTCAATAATCCTTACTTAGTATAATCTACTATTTGGTCAGTGTTTATATTTCCCTGATTATCTTCTACATGAAAAAAATTTATTTGAATTGGGATACAAATAAATTTCATATATTGTAAATGGCTGATAGGTCTCTTATGATTGTTTTAATCTATAGGTATCTTCCTCTATTTTTTTTTTCTAGCATTTTGTTTGTTATTGCTGCTTGAAGAAGCAAAGTTACTTGCCCTATAGAGTTTGCCACAGTATGGATCTTACTGAATGCAGTCCTATAGTTTATATGGTTGTGGTAGCTCTGTCCCCTAGATTTTCTGTATATGGGCTGCCCAGAGTCCGTGTTTTGGATTTTTTTAGCAAGAACACTTCATAGGTGGTGTCCTGTTTCTCCCTCCAGTATTCCAGTTACTAGCCTCTTGGCTTCCCAGGATCCAGGACGCCATCTTGAAAGAACATGTGTGAATATAAGGACACTGGGATCCAGTGGGGCAAAGCCGGAAAGGAAATGGCTCAAGAAAACTTGAGGTCTTGAACTGTGCCCACTGTTTTAGTTGGGAGGGCTCCTCCTCCTCCTAATAACGAGCATCACTTCTTGAGTGCTACAATGTGCCAAGTAGTGTTCTCCCCGCTTTTACTGTAAAAACCAGTTTATTCCTTCTTAACCCTAGGCAGTCAGTGCTAATAGGTATTACAGTTTAGAAAAGGGGAACCAGGGGGATTAAATCACTTGCTCCAAATCTCACCACAGTGTTTGTCAGAGGACACAGTCCTGTCTCTGACAGTCCTTGACTCAGGGACTTTCCAGGCCTATATCATCAGCACACTTTGAAATGCTGCCTTCTCACTCTGACCGACCCTTCGTGATCTCAAAATAGTGTGGCAGCTACAAATTCCTCTTTTATCTTTTAGGGAGTTTGCCTCTGGGACAGCCACTCACTTCCAGATTCCTCGTCTCAAGGTCCCCTTGTAGACATAAGAATTATGCTTTCTTGTCAGGCAGTACGTTGCAAGCTAGATTCACAAATATGGCTGGCCCATAGGCCTGGAACCCTCAGCCTTCTGGAAAATGCCGCTTGCCTGTCTCTTGATGCTAGAGGACCACGATAATGCTTTGCTCTACAGACCAAAGCTCTTGCTGGAACTTTTTGATGCACCCAAAGCACTTTTATAAATGGTGTGACGTTTATAAAATGAGACCAGCTAGGCTGGGTTGTATAGCATGCTACTTTTAATATTGGCTCAACTAACTCTGAACTGTGGGATATCCCAGATAGAATTAGAGTCAGAATAAACAGTGAGTATCCCGGGGGAAAATCTTAGGGAATCTAAAGACCATACCGTGGTAGTAATTGCCCAGTACAGTGATTTCTGCCTCAGAATGAAGGGGCAGGGGCAAGTAGTGTGTGCAAAAAGCACTATTTATGACTTCTATATTCAAATCCTAGAAAGAGCGGCCCCACAAAAGCTTCCTGGTCTATTCAAGATGGAGAGGAGGTAGGGTAAGGAAGCATTGCCCATGGTTGGTTTCGAGGAGGCTGAGACACAGTACCTGTGATTCTTTGTGGAAAACAGCAATATGAGGACAGACATTTGGTAGATGTTTATCAAAATAAAAGAAGTCTGGAAATGTGGAATGGCGGCCACAGATGAGATTTCTCTGAGGAGAACCCATGGCAGAATGGAACGTTCCCCTCTTTAGAGGAGAAGTTGACCCCTATAGAGACAGGTCATACCCAGAAGTTGGAGCAGGAATGCTTGGAGTTGGCATACCAGGTGGTTTTTCACCAGCTATCTCTACAGGATCTCAGAGACTTCCATCAGGAAGCCCAGGGATACGAATCCACATTGCCCAACCCAGGGCATCTAGTTCACAAACCATTCGCATCTAGACTACTGGGAGATGTGCTCCGGGAAGTCTTCCACGTGCATTACCGTGAGGCCAGTATCCCCAGAGGTGTATGATGTCCTCAGCATTTTTCTCCTCTGAGGTTGCTGGAGCATTCTATAAAACAGCGGCTGTCCCACCAGTGGTCTGGGGGTCCTCCGTGGGAATGGCATGGACTTCTCTGCTATGGTGAGGCCTAGGCTGACGAGGGACATTCCGTGTCCTTTTTTCTCCTTCCCCATGCAGCATCCCAATGAGTTCCCTTTAGGGGATGAAATCAGCTTGGAGCAAAACCACTCCAACTCCAGAAAGCAAGACTTGGTCCTCCTGAAAAGTTACTTAATGCAGCTCTAATGCTCATTTAATCTTGAAGTCTGGCCCTCCTTTTTCCTGGCCCGATGGTAATTCACTATGGTTGTAAATAAAAAGTAGAGGACAGCCGTGATTGAGGGCACAGGATTTGTAGCCAGACTGCCCGAGTTCAAATCCCACCTCTGCCAGGACTAGTTGTGTGAAACTCAGCAAGCTACCCAACCTCTCTGTGCCTCAATTTCCTCATCTGTAAAATGGGGATAATATTATGGATTGTTCAGAGAGTTATGAGTTAATATAAGAGAAGTTCTGCTGTGTAATACGTGTCATTATTATTATTTAAATTTTTTTAAAAATTTTTTTCAACGTTTATTTATTTTTGGGACAGAGAGAGACAGAGCATGAACGGGGGAGGGGCAGAGAGAGAGGGAGACACAGAATCGGAAACAGGCTCCAGGCTCTGAGCCATCAGCCCAGAGCCCGACGCGGGGCTCGAACCCCCGGACCGCGAGATCGTGACCTGGCTGAAGTCGGACGCTTAACCGACTGCGCCACCCAGGCGCCCCTTATTTAAATTTTTTTAAACGTTTATTTATTATTGAGAGACAGAGAGACACAGAGCGTGAGCAGGGGAGGGGTAGAGAGAGGGGGAGACACAGAATCTGAAGTAGGCTCCAGGCTCTGAGCTGTCAGCACAGAGCCCGACACGGGGCTCGAACTCACAAACTGCAAGATCATGACCTGAGCCGAAGTCGGTCGCTTAACCAACTGAGCCACCCAGGCGCCCCTATAAGTGCTGTTATTATTAAGTGAGAGCAAGGATCCATGAAATAATTAGGCATATTTATTATGAAATAAAAAAGATGAGCTCACTAGTTTCTCAATAGCCCTGGTACCTAACCTGGGGTAATTTTTTGGTTTGTGACTAAAATGTTGAGTATTAACTACCTAAAAGCAGATTCCCAGTCGACCCTAAAGTCATTATCCCTCGTTTCCAGATGAGCAGATTCTTTCTTGCTTTGAAAGAAAAATGAAAAGGAAAGAACTGATTTCTTTTGTGGAGTTGGATACTTTCCAGAACCTTACGGCCAAGCTTTAAATTGATGAATGACTGAACTGCCGGTGGAGACCCTGACTGGCGGGGACCACTGGGATGCTAAAATAAAACGATAGAAAATGAAGACAATTCAGCTTGAGTTTCCACAGGGGCATTCGATCCAACCAGACTTCTTTCCAGAGCAAATGAGACCGGAGGGAGCCAACACCTTTAACAACATCGCTGGTGTCGCCTCCTGAAGGGCCGCCACCCCCAGATGGAAAAGGACATAAATAGGGGAGAGCCAACAAAGGAAAGGTGCCGGCCTGCGGAGCGAATTGCTTCGTGCCCCTTTTGAAATGACAACGGGTGAGAAGAAAATGAAGCACGATGTAAAACAGGAGAAGAAAAGGTTCTCTGCGTGTAAAGAGGATGCCTCGGCCCTGGGTCAGTGAGGCCTGGACTCATCCAGGTTGGAGCCGCGTGTGGCCCCTCAGGTCCTTGGTCTCGTCTCCCTCGACACTGGCTGTGCTCCACTCTCTGCACAGAAGCGAAAACGCTGACACTTTTTTTTTTAATTTTTTTTCAACGTTTATTTATTTTTGGGACAGAGAGAGACAGAGCATGAACGGGGGAGGGGCAGAGAGAGAGGGAGACACAGAATGGGAAACAGGCTCCAGGCTCTGAGCCATCAGCCCAGAGCCCGACGCGGGGCTCGAACTCGCGGACTGTGAGATCATGACCTGAGCTGAAGTCAGACACTTAACTGACTGAGCCAGCCAGGCGCCCCAGTTTGTGTGTGTGTGTGTGTGTGTGTGTGTGTGTGTGTGTGTGTTTAAATGGAAACTCCAATGTTTATATATTTTTGAGAGCGAGAGAGAGACAGAGTGTGAGCCGGGAACAGGCAGAGAGAGAGGGAGACACAGAGTCTGAAGCAGGCTCCAAGCTCTGAGCTGTCAGCACAGAGCCCGATGTGGGGCTCAAACCCACAGACCATGAGATCATGACCTGAGCCGAAGTCAGACGCTTAACTGGCTGAGTCACCCAGGCACCCCAATGTGTGTTTTTTTTAATAGCCATCCTACTAAGTGTGAAGCATCTTTTCGTCTGCTTTTCGGTCATCTGTATTGTTTATCTTTTTTGAAGAAATACCTTTTCAAACTCATTCCCTATTTTAAAGTGGCGTTCTTTTTCTTTCTGTCGTTTGGTTGTAAGAATTCTTTTAGATTATGGATAAAAATTCCTTACCAGATACGTGCAGAAAAATTCAAATGTTTTCTCTCATTCTGTGAGTTGCCTTTTCACCTTCTCCATAGTGTCCTTTGATGCACAACAGTTTTCAGTTTTGATGAAATCCAATGTAGTTATTTTTACGTGTCCGTTTGGTAGCATATCAAAGACTCCACTGCCTAGACCGCGGTTGCAAAGATCCACACCTTTGTTTTCGTCTGAGAGCGTCATAGTTTAGGTCTCAGAGTTTGTGGTTCACGGAAATGCCCAGGGTTGTTTTGTAGAGGAGAGTTTGCAGAGTTAAATGGTATGAAAATTTCGATGTGTCTGGATGCGGATTGCCAAATGGCTTTCCCAAGCAGCTGTACCGATGCACTTGCCCATTAACAAATAGGAGACAGCCCAGTGCACTGCACCCTGTGAAGCTTTCTTTTTTTATTTTTAAAATTTTTTTTTTATAAAAATTTTTTTTAACACTTATTTATTTTTGAGACAGAGAGAGACAGAGCATGAGCAGGGGAGGGTCAGAGAGAGAGGGAGACACAGAATCCGAAACAGGCTCCAGGCTCTGAGCTGTCAGCCCAGAGCCTGATGCGGGGCTTGAGCTCACACTCACAGACCGCGAGATCATGACCTGAGCCGAAGTCGGACGCCCAACCGACTGAGCCACCCAGAAGCTCCTGTGAAGCTTTCTTAAGGTTCCTACTGATCTTATTCAAGGAGATGTAACCGCACTCCAGCTGTGCTTCCCCCATTGACCCTTTCCTGACCAATGTTTTTTAGGTATCGAGGTACTCCGCAACAAGCAGAGTTTGTAATGTGGTTGTCGTTAATGTCATTGACTAAACACTGAGATTGCCATGGAATGATTTAGCTAACTGTTGAAAATACACACCACTGAGCATCTGCTCTATGCAAAGTGCTGTGGAGGGTGGGGGGGGGGTGGTAAAAGAAGGGGAAGGGAGTACAAAGATGACCAATACATAACGCCATCATGGTCAAGGCTCATATCCCAGTATGAAGAAAACTTCCTACATTTGTAATGAGCACTCTGACAACCATCTACCTAGGGCCCCTCCAAACAGCTCTGGGGGTTGGCAAACAAAATGTCATCCCTACTTCAATGATGCAGAAATCAGCTCACAGGCAAAATGACTTGCCCAAGGTCATGGGGCTAGTGAGGCAAAAAGCAAGTCAACTGATATGTATTGAGTGTTCACTGTGTGCCAGGCACTGGTCTGGAGATACACATCACTGATGAACGGGGAGCTTGCATTCTGGTTGAGGGGAGACAGATACGAAGAGGTCTACAAATAAATTTTAAAATCTTCATGGGGGTGGGGTGGAGGCATACAGCCTTACCTAGTGTGTGAGTCAGGGTTCTCCCAAGAAACAGAATCACAACTATATATATATATACACATATGTATATATCTATATATATATATACACACACAATATAATATATAAAATAATGTATTTGTTATAGGCAATTGGCTCACAAGAATATGGAGGCTGAAAAGTCCCCAAGATCTGCAGCTGGCAAGCTGGAGACCCCCAGTTATGATGGATGGCATAGTTCCAGTCTGAGTCCCAAGGCCTGAGAACAAGGAGAGTCGTCTGTGTATGTTCCCGCCTGAAAGCTGGCAGGCTCAAAATCCAAACAGAGCCAATGTTTCCATTTGAGTCCAAAGGAGGGTCAAGTCTGATACATCAGCTCAAGTAGACAGGCAGGAGGAAATTCCGCCTTACCTGAGGAAGGGTCAGCCTTTTTGTTCTACTCAGGCCTTCAACTGATTGGATGAGGCCCACCCACATGAGGGAAGGCACTCTGCTTTACCCAGTCAACCACTCCCAAGTGTTTATCTCATCCAAAGCACCTTCACAAACACCCAGAATAGTGTTTGCCCAAATATCTGGGCATCCTGTAGCCTAGGCCAAGGTGACACATACAATAAACTGTATCACACATAGCACTGGTGAAAGCCTCACTGAGGTGGTGACATTTGCACTAAGAGTAACCAAGTAACCTTGGGGAGGAGCTTTCAACGTAGAGGGACTAACAAGTTCTAGGGTGGAACAATCCTGAATATTCCAGGAAGAGCAAAAAGATCAGTGTGGCTGGAAGGAGAGGATTAGTAGGAGAGGACCCTGGAAAGCGGGGGGGGGGGCGGGACTGGATTGTGTGAGGTTTGTAGACTGTCATGAGAAGTTTGGATTTTATTCTAAGTGGGAAGGCATTGGGGTGATAGAAAGACCATGGTGATAAAATGAAACGATAGGTTGTGTGTGTGTGTGTGTGTGTCTGTGTCTGTGTGTGTGTGCGTGTCTGTGTGTGTGTGTGTCTATGTGTGTGTGTGTCTGTGTGTGTGTGTGTCTGTGTGTGTGTCTGTGTGTATGTGTGTGTGTGTGTGTCTGTGTGTGTGTCTGTGTGTGTGTGTCTGTGTGTGTGTCTGTGTGTGTGTGTGTCTGTGTGTGTGTGTCTGTGTGTGTGTGTGTGTCTGTGTGTGTGTGTGTGTGTGTGTGTGTTGGGCAGGGAGACCGGTTGCAAGGGCAAGATGATAGCAGTTTGAACTAGGACGGTGGCTGTAAAGGTGATGGTTAGAGGTTGGGTACATTTTGGAAACAGAGCTTGTAGAATTTATTGGTGGATTGAATGCAAGACCCAAAGATAATGGATGAATCAAATATTACTCCCAGATTTTGGTCCGAGCAACTGAGTGGATGGTGGGACCAAGATGCAGAATGTTTGCTGGGGCTTTGGGGTAACGGGTGGAGTTTTGGAGAAAACAAGTTCTCTTTTGGCCTCATTAAGTTTTTTTTTTTTTTTTTTGAGAAAAAGAGACAGAGCGAGAGGGGGAGGGGCAGAGAGAGAGGGAGAGAGAGAATCCCAAGCAGGCTCCGCGCTGTCAGCACGGAGCCTGATGTGGGGCTTGAACTCACGAAGCGTGAGATCGTGACCTGAGCCGAAACCACTCAGACGCTTAACCGACCCTGGCCTCATTCAGTTTGAATGTGTTACCTCTAGAACTCAGGCCCTCTAACCAGACAGGTGTTTTCCCTACAGTGTCATAACCGTTCATCCATTCAAAATGTATTTATTGAGTACCTGCCAAGCTCTGTTCTAGATGCTGAGGAAACAGCACTAAACAAGCCCGACTCAGCAGGGATATTATTGCTAGCAGCGCCAGACCTTGGAACTAGCGACTCTCCATTGAGACTCTGCCCTGTGCTGGGCATTGTGTAGAATACAGAATGAATCAGACACATTCCCATCTCACCAAATGCTTTCAACTTAATTGGATAACTTGCGCGGGAGACAAATAAACAACAACTGATGGCCATAAATCAGTTCAAAATATATTTATGGAGTGCCCGCTCTTTTCCAGGCACTATGCTCATCATCCTACATGCTGGGAGTATAAAGATGAATGAAAATGCAGTCCTGTTCCCCCCAGAAGCTCACCTTCAAGTGGAGGGGACAGACACTTTCAAGCGGGGGAAAGGCTAAATGGTTTGAGTCCGCTGTGGTCAGTGCACGGCAATACAAAAGCACGACTATGCCTAGCGGAAGTTCTTGTCTTGCAATGGGGGGCTACCTGGAAGAGGTAATAACTCAGCTGAGTCTTGAGGATAAGTCAAACCAAGGAAGAAGGAAAGCATTCCCTAAGGGGAGAGCACAAGAACACAACAGGGAGCCGCCATACTTTTCAGCAGAGAAGTGAGTGGCTGAGCTTACATTTTGTAGCTTCACATACGTAGATAACTGGGGGTTTGAAATGGAGGTGATGGAGGGGGAAGGGGGGGGGGACTGGAGACAGCCATGCCTGCAGGAGGATGTGGCAAGGATGAGGTCTAAGAGAGAGAAGGCGGGAGCCTGATACGAGTGACAGGAGGGGTCTGCGATCCTACAGACCTGGGTAGTCAGGGCAGTGTTCCCCAGGGAAGGGGCACTGAGAAGGGCTGAAGGGGGGACTTGGGGGGACTTGGACATAGAGCAGATCAGGAGGCTGGCAGGGAGCGTTCAGGGAGGGTGTGGTCTGTGACAACAACCAACAGGCACTTCCCTCCACCGTTTAGCGTTTCAAGACGAGTAATCTCCAGGGCATGTTAGGGGTTAGGCACACACCCCTTTCCAAAGACAAGGAGATGACAGGTCAAGGAGACTGAGTGATGTGCCTACGGTCAGACACTTGCACGGTGGTGTGGGTCTTCGTTCTGTCCCGTATCTCCCCTGGTGTCATGGATTAGAACTGAGACAGCAGCCGTCGGGGGAGGGACCCTGGCTCCCTACCTGCCAAGGAACAAGACTGGGGTGGGGGGGAGCAGGGCAGGGCCCCACTCCGCCTCTTCCCGCAGCAGCCCCTCCCCGACGCGGGGGTGCCCCCCACTCCCCTGAGCCTCGCCTCCTGCCTCCCCTGACCCCGCAGGCCTGACAGCCGTCAAGCTCATCACCTCTGAGATCAGAGAGACTGGGAAGTAGACACTAGCGCTGGTGAGCGGAGGAAACACACAGAAGAGCAATTAAAGCGGCGCGGGGCGGCGGGCTTGCCTTTAATGGCTTGCAGCTGCACGAAGCGGGGGCCCCCCTCCTCCTTCGGGCCCTGCCCTGCTGCTGGGGCTGCCTGTCTGTATTTCGCATCCCCACCAATTAGATCCCCATGTGTGCTGCAGGCGTGAAAAAATAGAAAGTGAATAATCCTTCATTCTCTGTATGGCGAGCAGCTTTGATCCTCTCGGTGCGGTGGCCCCGTTCGGTCCGAAAGTGCATCCCTTCTCAGTGTTCCTTTTTTTTTTTTTTTTTTAACCCAGTTTCCTTGTCTCAAAATGACATTAACCTCCTCCCAGAGACCTGTGAAATGACCACAATTCATCTTCAGACCCTTCTGATCAAAGCTGGGTTGGGTTTTTTCTTCGTCTCTCTTTCAAACTTTTGCTACACACAAGGCCCTCTTCTCTCACACTGGTTTGCTGCCAGTGTTTCCAGGCTGAAATCAAAAGGCAGAGTCTATTAATATCAGGCTTCTGCAACAAGGCCACCATTGTCTGCTTCGTTTCAGAGTACCTAAGGTCTTCTGGTGAGAGAGAGAGATGGTAGGTAAGCGCTTTGAAACATGACCAGGAAGAGAAGGAGTTAATCCCGGTTTATTTCAAAGCCATGATAAGTCTCAGCGACCCCGGCTATAGGTTCAAAATACTGATCACTTGTCTTGTTTTGAAAGCATTAGGGTCTTGAGTCATCTTTGGCGGGGATACCTATTTTCAGGCTATAAAAAAGGTGGCCGCGAAGCTGCCGGTGGTGGCGGTGGCGTAGGGGAAGGGGCAACGAAGGAGGTGGCGGTGGTGGAGGAGGAAGGGGCGTTGGGGGCAGAGGTGCAGAGGAGACAGAGGTAGAGTGGGTGGAGGGTGGGGGTAGTGATGGCAGTGATGGAGGAAGCAGAAGAGGAAGTAAAGGAGGGGATGGGGAGAGATGGTGGCAGCGGGGTCAACGAAGTGTGAACAGAGTTCCTGAAAACAAGAGCAAGCTACTGTCCGCGCTTCCTTTACCATGTCCCGGTGGATCCCACAAGCTGGGGAGAATGCAAAGTTTATCCCAGGAATCTCTGGTTTCCCGAGGGTGGGGTGGGGGGGGGAATATGTGAATCCTTTTCTCCTGGGTCACTGGGCAGGTTTAGGGTGGCGACTGCTCACAGCTGAAGTCTGCTTGGGGGAGGGGGCTTGCTGGAAACAGCTGTCCCTGGATGAGCATCTCATAGACATAGATCCGTGCCACCCAAGCCCATGACAAACATCCACTGCAGTACAACCTTTCTGGGAGGGTGAGTGGGGTGTGGGAAGTGGTAGGGTAGAGATCACCTGGATCTTCCAAAAAGAACATGCTTAGGGCTCTGGAGTGAACCGTATCGTTCGGTAAGAAAAGTGAACCAGGGTTCTGGGGCCTGGGTTCTAGCCCTGCCTTTGCTAGCTGTGTGGCCGTGGATAAGCCACTTTCTGTTCGCCAGTCCGTCATTGTGTGAAATGAGGTTATCGGATCCGAAGATCTCTGTCAACTCTGATGCTTTGTTTCTATTTTGGAGAAATTGATGCGAACATCGGAGCTTTGCTTGAGTTCCATCCTGACTTTGTTGAGGATGGAATACTATTTTCCATTTCTTTTGGCTGGCCCTTTGTTTTTGAAGAGCAGAGTGGTTCTTAATTTACCTTTGTCAGCCTTGGGTAAATGGGTGGGCCACATCACCCAGTGCCCGTAACCCTTGAGCCATGGCCGGAACCAGACTCCGACCAGAGTCAGGCTGATTTTTCCCATACCTGCCTTCGAAAAAAGTCACAGATTCTGGGGCTCTGGGTGGCTCAGTTGGTTAAACGTCCGACTTCGGCTCAGGTCATGATCTCGCGGGTTGTGAGTTCGAGCCCCGCGTTGGGCTCTGTGCTGACAGCTCAGAACCTGGAGCCTGCTTCAAAGTCTCTGTCTCCCCCTCTCTCTGCCCCTCCCATGCTCATGCTCTCTGTCTCTCAATAATAAATAAATATTAACAAAAAATTTGTTTTTAAAAAGAAAAGAAAAAAGTCACAGGTTTTGGTGAAAGCGTTCCAAAGCAACCTGCTACCACCTGTGAATGCACCTTGACAGCAGTGAGAAATGCTAGGCAAGCCCCAGAATAGGGTCAGACTATCCTGAGGCCAGAGTAAGCAACTGACATCGGTCTAGAACAGCTAGCAGAACAAGGAGCAAGGAAGGGCATGGAGTAGGAAGGGCAATTCAGGAGTGAATTCCCTGCTGCTGATGAGTCAGGACAGTTGCTGGTGGTGAACTTTTCCGGTGAAGGACGAAATTGCCCTTGTCAGGATGCGGTGGTGTGGCAGGAGCACTGGATTTCCAATCAACTTACTTCTGAGGCTTTAAATACATGACTTCCCATCTCTAGACCTCAATTTCCCCAATCCTGTTGTAATGAGATGGTCATAATGCCGGCTCCGTGTTGCTCCGAGCCTAGGAGCTCTTTGCAAATAGCTCAATAGTCTATATGTGTTAAAGGGTTTTTATTCCCATAGTCTCCCTTGGCTTTTGACTTGGCTTTGATGAGGCAGGCAGGAGGGAAGGTGAGCTGGGTGGGAGCTCTCCTGCCACACCTGAGCAGCCTGCAGCCATTGCTGATTTAAATTACGGATTCCAAACGAGAGAGTACCACTTAGGGCACCTGTAATTGAAATATTCTCTGAGGCGCACCAGCTATAACCACATTTGAGCGCCTCAGAAGATATAATTAGGCAATTGAGAGCCAGGCCTTGAAAGGAGAGGACCCAATATTTCCTGAGTATTTAAAAAAAAAATGTTTATTTGTTTACTTTTGAGAGAGAGAGAGAGGGAGCAAGGGACAGGCAGAGAGAGAGAAGGAGAGAGAGAATTCCAAGCAGGCTCTGCACTGAAAGTGCAGAGCCTGATGTGGGGTTCCATCTCACAAACCGCGAGATCATGACCTGAGCCAAAATTAAGAGTCAGAAGAAGCTTAACCGACTGATCCACCCAGGCGCCCTTTCCTGAGTATTTTTTTAAAAGTTTTAATGTATTTATTTTGAGAGAGAGAGAGAAAAAAATGCACGTGCATGAGAACGGGGGAGGAAAAGAGGCAGGGGAGAGAGAGAATCCCAAGCAGGCTCCAGCTGACAGCGTAGAGCCCCATGCGGGGCTCGATCTCACGAACAAAACCGTGAGACTGTGAGATCATGACCTGGGCCGAAATCAGGAGTCGGTGTTTTACTGACCGAGCCACCCAGGCGCCACGTCCTGAGTATTGACTACATGTCAGGTGGGTGCTTGAAACGGACGATCACAGTTAATTCTTGTAAGGTAGAAATTACTATCCATATTTTACAGGTGAGGAAACGGAGGCTTGGAGAGATTAGGTAACACCCCCAAGGTCACAGAACTGAATCTAAATTCCAGTACAGGTCTGTCTGTCTGTGTGGGTTCCCATTATTGCATGTTGACATCTCACCGAAACAAATTGAAATCTTTCTCCTGATTTTTAAAAAAAATTTTTTTTCAACGTTTATTTTTGGGACAGAGAGAGACAGAGCATGAACGGGGGAGGGGCAGAGAGAGAGGGAGACGCAGAATCAGAAACAGGCTCCAGGCTCCGAGCCATCAGCCCAGAGCCTGACGCAGGGCTCGAACTCACGGACCGCGAGATCGTGACCTGGCTGAAGTCAGACGCTTAACCAACTGCGCCACCCAGGCGCCCCTCTCCTGATTTTTAAACGTGGCGAAATGGCCTGCCTGACTCTGGATCCTTGGGGTTGACACCCCTTTTGCAAAGCCAGCTCTCTTGGCCAGAATCAACCATCAGGGAGGATAGTAGAAACTGTGTGAGGGAACCCTTGAGTACCATTAACCAGCATTAATTCTCGTTCCCCCAAAAAAGGGAATCTAAAGGTGCCTCAAAGAAAAAGAAAAAAAAAAACATTCCGTTAGAGACTCACAGGGGAAGGAATTTTATTATTCTTGGTTTTGTTTGTTTGAAGGCAGGGACAGGATTGCTCAAAAGCTTTGCCAATGACACACAAGTGGGGGAAAAAAAAGTTACAGGGAGGGAGGGAGGAAAACCATAAGAGACTCTTAAAAACAGAATAAACTGAGGGTTGATGGGGGGTGGGAGGGGAAAGTGGGTGATGGGCATTGAGGAGGGCACCTGTTGAGATGAGCACTGGGTGTTGTATGGAAACCAATTTGACGAAGAATTATATTTAATATCAAAAAATGACATGCAAGTGATAGCATCTGAGGGGTTGGTGCTGGTGTAGACACTCCGGATTTAGCAACCTCGGGATGCTTAGTGAAGGGGCAAAAACACACCTCTATCTCTTAGATGATTCAGATTCAGAGTGACAACACTATGTATTGAAAAAGGTATGTGATGTTCAAGAGCTTCTGCTTAGAGATGGGGCTGGAAGAACACGTCAGTTTGGTTATTCCGGCTTGTTGAAATACTCCTCTGCCCTCTCTTCCCCATTTGGATCCTTCTCATCTTCCAGGTCTTAGTTTACATACTTGTTGTTACTTATTTTTTAAAGTAAGCTCTACACCCAACATGGGGCTCAAACTCACGACCCAGAGATCAAGAGCCGCACGCTCTCCCCAGTGACCTGCCCAGTTCCCCCATCATCTTTTAGGTCTCAGTTTAAACATCACCTCCTCAGCGACACCTCCTCAGAGGATGAGATCCGGAGGCTGTGTCTCATAGCGCACCGACCTTCCCCTTCCTAGGTGTGCAATTGGGAATGATCCGTTTCATCATTTACCTGTGTGCCGTCTGTGTCCCCACCGGACTGTCAGATCCACGGGGACGGGCACCACCAGGCCGAGTGGTTTCTTCACCACGTTTTGCTGAGTGCCTCACACGTGGCGGAACAAATGGCTATGTGACAGCGGTTAGAAACAAGCAGTTGGAGGGGGTGAGCTCCGTGGCGCATCTAAGTGTACAGAGGGAAGAGAAAGACCCCATTCGAAGCAGCTTTAAATGTAGGGACATTGATCATAGCACCTAAGGAGCCTCACAGCTGGCACTTCCAGGACTGGCACAATGGCTCCCTAGTGTCACCAGCGAGCTTCACTCCCATGCGGGAAAGTGGGGGTGGGGTGAGGACAAGCACGGGCATGGGCAACAGCTGTGTCCACTGCGCTCCCTACATGTAGGCCCCGGGGGCCCCACCGTTGGAGGCTGGCCTCGTAGACAGCAGGATTAAGAAAGAACGTCTATCTTTTTATGAATTACAGAAAAACTCTAACTGCAATTGTTCCCTGATTCGTTGACCTAGCGGTAGACCTTCACCGTTTAGAAATTCAAGGTGATTCATTAGCTGCCCGCTGTGAAATTAGCTCCACCTCCCTGCAGCTGAGAGATTAGACCAGGCCCTTTGCTTGGAAGGTTGAGTGAAAAGGCTCCGGTGCCGGTGCCGAAGGCATGAGGGAGTGTCACCTGTCCGGTGGTTGGGTGATGAGACTCGCCAAGCCCTAGGAGTCCTCTCCTTTCCCATCCCTGCTTCCAACCTTGGCCCAAGGCTGCCTGTTAGACTTCAGAAATGTCTTGACTACTGTATATTCCTTGGGTTGTATATCTGGTTGCTTCCTTGGCATCTCCACTGGGCTAATAGACCTCCTGGATTTAACGCATCCCAAACCAACTCTTGGTTACCCTCGCCCTACGGGTTTGCTTCTTTCCCAATCTTGTGCATGTCGGTGCCGCCATCCCGTGGTGCTCGAGCCAGACTCCAGGAGTCACATTTGATGCGTCACTTTCCCTCCCAACCCACATCCAGTCTATCAGCAGCTCGTGCCCAAAACACACCACGGTCCAGCCACTTCTCGTGGTTCCGGCCTCTGCAGCCTAATCCGGGAACGCCCCTCTCTTGGCCGGGCCTCTGGTTTGTCTCTGCTGCTGCTCTGCTTGGCAGCCAAACCTTCCTGGTCGTTTTTAAATGCGACGGATCCTATCACTCCCAGCTTAAAAACCTCCAGTGGTTTCCTGGTGCCTATGGAATAAAATTCAGTCTTCCTCCATGGCCTACAAGACTCCGGGATCTGTCCTTTACGCACCTCCCTGACTTTTTGAAGTTTCCATCATTACATTCCAGCCACCGGCCAGGTCTTCAGGGCTCTCGCAGTAGTAACGTCTGCCTGAAATACCAGAACTCTGTGGGCTGGGTTTTTGTCAGAATTCAGGCTTAACTTAAATATGTTCTTCTCAGGGAAATCTCCTCGAACTCCAGCCTCCAACCCCTTACCGTGTTTTATTTTCTTCACTGCACTTGCCACTATCTGCTTTTTTAAAAACTTTACTTTTTGAGAGAGAGAGAAGAGAGAGAGTGAGTGGGGGAAGGGCAGAGAGAGAGAGAGAGAGAGAGAGAGCAGAGGAGGGGCAGAAAGAGAGAGAGAGAGAATCCCAAGCAGGCCCTGCACTGTCAGCACAAAGCCAGATGCGGTGCTCGAACTCACAAACTGTGAGATCGTGACCTGAGCGCAAGTCAAGAGTCAGGCTCTTGGGGTGCCTGGGTGGCGCAGTCGGTTAAGCGTCCGACTTCAGCCAGGTCACGATCTCGCGGTCCGGGAGTTCGAGCCCCGCGTCGGGCTCTGGGCTGATGGCTCAGAGCCTGGAGCCTGTTTCCGATTCTGTGTCTCCCTCTCTCTCTGCCCCTCCCCCGTTCATGCTCTGTCTCTCTCTGTCCCAAAAATAAATAAACGTTGGAAAAAAAAAAAAAAAAAGAAGAGTCAGGCTCTTAACCACTGTGCCACTCAGGCATCCCACCACTATCTAATTTTTATTCATTGGTTTGCGTTTATTATCTGTCTTCCTCAGCAGAATATAAGCTCCATGAGGACTTATACTGCTTATGGCTCCAGCCCTTAGTACTAGAACAGTGTCCGTATTTCTAGGTTCTCCGTGAACATCTGTTGAAAAAGGACACACTTCAAAGCCTTTGACTCTCATATTAAAATATAAAACTCTCCATATGAAGGAGAGCAAGGACTCTTTTGGGAAGACTGAGACACCTCAGGAGACAGGGAGCACCACAGATATAGGTAGGAGAGGCCTCAGACAGTATCGTGGGGAGTGAGCTTAACGGTGTAAAGGGAGCGCAAGCATGCATGCAGGGACAGGTGGTCCAGAATTTGAACTTGGTCCATTCCTGGCACGTTTAGAGACTGAAGATGCCAGGGTCGAGGAAGGTCACTCTAGGGTCTGCCTGGAGTCCCGGAACCTTTTTTTTAACCAAGTTTGGAGCCTCGGGCAAGTCATCTAGCCTCTCTAGGCCTTACTCTGTCATGGCATTGGGATGATTGCTAAGTTTTGGGCCGCCTATGACTGCTCCATGTTCCTTCCACGGTGCATTCAGGAAGTACTTTTTTGTTTTTTTCATTAAGCGTGGATCGAGCCCCTACTGTGTTTGCCAACTGTGCTACAGGCTATAGGCACACAGCAGAGGACAAGGCACAGTCCCTCTCCTGACGGAACTAACAGAGAAGTCAGAAATTAAACCAATGGCAAATAAACGCGTCATCACCAGTTGTGTGGGGAAGGGGAGAGAATAGGTGCGACGCGAGAGTTTCCAAAAAAGAATACCTTGTGGGGACGGTAAGGTCAGATAAACCTACTCCAAAAAAAAAAAAAGGTAATAGTTCCTTAATTTAAAAAGTGTTCAAGCTTCGGGGGAAGGTGATGATGAGGTGGCTTTGAGGAGAGTTTCTGGCTGGGTCTCTGACAGTGGGGTGTGCATTTGGACAGATGCTTTCTGCCATCTCAGCGATGGATTCCTCTGTTCCCTATACGTGACAAGTTGGGACTTCCCGGAGCCAGCAGTGTGAGCTCAGGGGGTTATCTCTGGCCGAGGGGCAGGATGGGAAGGAGAAGGCGAGGAACAGTTTTCTTCTGTGTAGCAGATGAAGGTGAAACTTGGCATTTCAGCTTTTCTTGCCAATCCCCTGACCCCATGTGGCCCAACTCCTGCCGATAGGCATCAAAGAGATGTTCGAGACCGAGGCTCTCCCCCACCCCCCTTACTCAGTGTATGATGTTGTGGTGGGTATGAACCTTGGTACATAAACTCGTCTGTTCAAGAAATACAGCTTTCGTTTGTTTAAAATTATCTTAAAACCCTTCTCCACTATGACAGAGGAAATCAATCCCAGGCATGACCGGGGATCTCTCCTCTGCTCTCCCCCACAGGTCCCGGGGAAAGGCAGAATCCGCTGAACACTCCCTGGCTCGGCTCTCCATATGCACCACAGAGCCATCCTGAGGAGGCCCTGGCATCTCCCTGAAGGGGGAAAACCGCACAGGATGCTGGGAACCACTCTCCAGGTCTGAGAGAAATTTCTCACCACTCTCTTCTCCTGGGTCAGCATCTCTTGCTTCTGCAAGAGACAGCAGGAGACTTGATTTTCAGGTGACTTTTTTTTTTTTTTTTTTTTGCTTATTGTTTTATAGAAACCCTTGAGGCAGGAATCTCTACCTGCTTGGAAGGCTTGTGAAAATTCAGGAGAAAGGCGTGCAAATTAACACTTTAAAAATTGTCTTGCCATAGAACGGGGATTTTGCAATCTGGGACAATCTGGGAAGCTCTGCGTTTGTCGGAGTCCTAGATTTACCTGGGCCGATCACCTCTTTAAGCCTCATTTTTGTCACCCGCAAGCTAGTGAAAATCATAGGAGAGACTCCTCCATTGAATTGCCATGAGGTTCAAATCCGGATTGCATGCAAAATTCTTAGTACAGCGTCTCATACAGGGCAAGTACTCAATAAATGTTAGCTATGATTTTAATAACATATGGTGTTAGCTACGGTTATAAAATTTACACTTAACTTTTATCTCCTAGCTTCGGGATCACATGTATAAAGTTTGGTGGAGGGTGGTTTCCCTTGTGCTGCTAAACCCGTCCCACCTTCCCTGGACTGTGAACGGGCCTGGTGAGGCCAGCAGTGTTTTTCATATTCCTTGAAGAGCGGGTGCAAGTCTGGTCACGACTTCCCATCAACCTCCTTGTCAAACCCAGAGAGAGTGATGATCTATCCTCCTCAGAGGTTCCTACTTACTGTGTGGCAGCTTTTGAATTATAACCTCTCTTGTTCAGACAGATTTTTTTTTTCTTCCCTCTCCTCCTCCTTCCCCTCCAAAATACTACAAGTGAATATCATTTATATTGATTTTTTTTTAAAGCCTACCCTCCGGGCAGCTCATTCGCACCCCCAGAAAGTCTGGGAGGCCCGCCTCTGATTATATTTCTCCTAAGGCTAAGTCAAATTTTCGTTTGTTATGGAAATATTCAATCTCAAAAAACAGCCTCCAGTCCTTGGGACAAACATTGACTTGAGCTGTTCGCATGCGCTGATGACAGGAGGGGGGAGGAAGCTGGAAAGACGGCCAGGCTCTTAATGATAAGCACAGGCAGCAGGATGAAGCCTCAGACAGAAAGAAAGAAGGGAAGACAAGAGGGTTTCTGGGCCTGAGGGGGAGGAAGAGAGATGAGGAGAGACAGAGATCCATGGCGTAGGGATCTAGAGAAAAAAAAGAAAACAAGGGCAGGCTGCCTGTGTAGTTTTCTGAGTTTTCAAACTAAGAAAAGATCTGAAATGAGACAAGAAAAAAAATGCATGCAAAGAAAATGGCTTTAAAGGACAAGTTAACAGCATCTTTCTACATTGAAAACCGGCCCCAGAAAATTTCATTCAGGAATTGAACACATAGGTAGGTCTCATAGACTGGGTAAAAGTGCTCATTGCTTTCTGACTGTGAGTCATTCTGTAGCTCTGAATAGGTCATCTCTGCATGCATTTTCGACACTTCCAAGAAACGAGAAAAAAATGTTGACCTTACGTGTTTCGCTGATAATGTGCTTGAGGACTAGCTTTTATTTAGTGCCTGATATGTGTTAAGTATTTAGTGGACGTTTTATAAATGTGTCTAAATCCACCCTGAAAACAATCGCGTGTGGGAGATATTATTTTTCTTGTTAACAGATATAGGAAGCAAGGCTCCATGAGGTTGAATAGCTTGCCTAAAGTCCTGTGACTGGTAAGTACTGAAGCTGGGATTTAAACCTCGGCTGCCTTGGGCTCTGTGGACATCACATGGGGTGCCTTATCAGATGGGGCCTGAGCATTATGTTCCTGGTGTTCTATCACCTTCTCCTGCTTCCAGACTTCCAGGTAACCAAACTCCTCAGGGCTCCTTCCCTGTCCCAGCTGCATCACTCTAGATACTGGCCCGCCACGCCGCCCTCCCCTTCGAGCTTCCTGCACCTCTCCCTCTGAACAGCCCAGCCGGGCCAGCATTCCAGGTACCTTTTGAATATTTCTTTATCTGATAGTCTCCCAGTGATGTTGTTAATCCCTTGACAACACAGTGTCTTATTTTATTTTTATTTTACTTTATTTTATCTTGTTTTTTAAGTTTATTTATTTATTTGAGAGAGGCAGAGACAGCGCAAGGGGTGGGAAGGGGCAGAGAGAGACGGCGAGAGAATCCCAAGCAGGCTCCCTGCTGACAGCACGAAGCCTGATGTGGAGCTCGAACTCACGAAACCATGAGATCATGACCTGAGCTGAAACCAAGAGTCGGATGCTTAACCGACTGAGCCACCCAGGTGCCCCACAGTGTCTTATTTTAAAAGTTACATTGGGGGCGCCTGGGTGGCTTAGTCAGCTGAGCATCTGACTTTGGCTCGGGTCATGATTTCATGGTTCAGCTCATGAGTTCGAGCCCCATGTCAGGCTCCGTGCTGACAGCTCAGAGCCTGGAGCCTGTTTCGGATTCTGTGGCTCCCTCTCTCTCTCTGCCCCTTCCCTGCTTGTGCTCTGTCTCTCAAACATAAATAAACGTTATGAAAAAAAATTTTTAAGTCACATAGGTCAGTGACTTTTAAATTTTAGTTTTTTTTTATTGATCAAAATTAAACATGCATGTAATTTGGAGAGCCAAATAATTCTACAAGGGCTGTCTTGTAGAAACAGAAACATGCTTGTGTTTCTGTTTTGTCAGTTTTCAGCATTCACTCTTGAATTCCCACTATGAAAAGTCAGTTTAGCTCTTTCCTCCCCTGCCTCACCCCGCTTATACACACTCTCCTTTTTCCTTCCACTTCTTCTTAATATTGTTGCAAGTTAATGTAGTTTATTCAAAATTCAGTATTTACATTATGAAAATATAGATTATATTTCTGACAATAAGCCGTGATTAGTTTTCCTTTCCTGGAATTGGCAACTGTCTTATTTTTTCATTTGCTTGGTTTACTTTGTATTAAACAATCATTAAAGTTCAGACTCTTTGCCAAAGATCTAAATGCCCTCCACAGGTCTCCTAGCAAATTAATCTCTGTGCAGAAAACTCTCTGGAGCTCTGTGCTACAGCGGTGGCCAGCGGTGGCCCTCCCTGTGTGGTGTTCAGCTGTCGTGGGGTGGGGTGGGGTGGGGTGGGAGGGGAGGGCCTGCAGCATCCTGGGGCTCCCTTCACTGCCCTTCTGGGGTGGATTTCTTTTTTCCGACATCCTCGATTTATTCTCTTGTGAGGAGCTCATTTTCCAAGAACTAGATGAGAAATGGGGCCTGTAGCCATGTGTTTTATTTTTTTTTATTTTAAGAAAAAAAATTTTTTTAACATTTATTTATTTTTGAGACAGAGAGAGACAGAGCATGAATGGGGGAGGGGCAGAGAGAGAGGGAGACACAGAATCCGAAACAGGCTGCAGGCTCTGAGCCGTCAGCACAGAGCCCGACGCGGGGCTCGAACTCGCAGGGCCGTGAGATCATGACCTGAGCCGAAGTCGGACGCTTAACCGACCGAGCCACCCAGGCGCCCCTGTAGCCATGTGTTTTAAATCTCAGTATTTCCAGCACCCGCATCATAGGTGCTCAATAGATGTGAAGTAATGAAAGGGTAAGAGAAGAAAGGAGGACAAGAAAGCATCCGCAGAAAAACAGTTATCACAGATCTGAGAGATAAAAGGGAAACAATAATCCTGATAATTTGATAAGTGACTGACCTAAACCTTCTTTTTTTTTTTTTTTGGAGAGAGACTGACAGCTTGAGCAGGGGAGGGGCAGAGACAGAGAGAGAGAGAGAGAGAGAGAGAGAGAGATTCCCAAGCAGGCTCCACACTGTCAGGGCAGAGCCTGACACGGGGCTCTATCCCACAACCCTAGGACTACGACCTGAGCAGAAATCAAGAAAAAGTCTGCTGCTCAACTAACTGAACCACACAGGTGCCCCATGACCTAAACTTTTAACTTATGATTTACATAAGTAATAATGAAAGCTCATAAGAACTGCTGAATTTAGGGAACTCTTCTCATCCTTTCAAAGAGCTGTCCCAGGAAAAGTACCTCATGTCATTGCATTAAAATGACATTTAAATTCATTAAATCATTTGTATGCAAAATACCTACCTCAGTGCCTAACCTTTGTAGTACAGTTGACCCTGGAGCAAGGCTGGTTTAAGGTCCCAACCTCCTACCCAGTCAGAAATCCTTGTGTGACTTTTGACTCCCCCCAAATTTAACTTCTAATAGCCTACTGTTGACTGGAAGCCTTATCCATAATATTAACAGTTGGTTAACACTTTTGTATGTGTATTAAATACTATATTCTTAAGGTAAGTTAAGCTAGAGAAAAAAAAAACGTTACTAAGAAAATCATGGGGGGGCCGGGGTGGCTCGCTTGGTTAAGCACCCAAATCTTGATTTCAGGTCAGGTCATGATCTCATGCCCCGCGTCGGGCTCTGTGCTGACAGCTCGGAGCCTGGAGCCTGCTTTGGATTCTGTGTCTCCCTCTCCCTCTGCCCCTCCCCCACTCCTGCTCTGTCTTTCTCTCCTTCTCAAAAATAAATAAACATTTAAAAATTTTAAAAAAAGGGGGTGCCTGGGTGGTTCAGTTGGTTAAGCGTCCGACTTCGGCTCAGATCATGATCTCGCGGTTTGTGAGTTCGAGCCCCGCGTCGGGCTCTGTGCTGACAGCTCGGAGCCTGGAGCCTGCTTCGGATTCTGTGTCTCCCTCTCCCTCTGCCCCTCCCCTGCTCATGCTCTGACTCTCTGTCTTTCAATAATAAATAAACGTTAAAAAAAATGTTTAAAAATAAAATTAAAAATTAAAAAAAAAAGAAAATCATAAGGAAGAGAAAATACATTGCCAGCACTCTACCGTATTTGTGGAACAGATCCGCATATAAGCGCACCTTCACACTTCGAACCCATGTTGTTCCAGGTTCAACTAATGGAACTCGGTAACTGCCAATGACTTCCTTTCCTTCTCCTTTTAAGAACTCCAGGCCCTCTGACTTGACAAATACAAGAGTATCGATCATGCTGAAAATAGTTATAAAAGCTTAGACGTGGGTTCAGATGCAGTGAGGGCGACAAGCAGTGACATACCATTCTAACCAATGAGGAAGGTCCCCCACCCCACCCCAAGTCTGTCATGCTCTAATCTTGTTCTAGGAAATGCCCTTCCCAGAACCAACTCCACCCAGCTGCTGTTAGCACAATTTGCCTGCAAGACAGATGCTATCTCTGAGGCTGGCACCGGCCTCCTCCAGGACTGGAGCCCGTGATAGATGTCCTCTGAGGTTGACTGGGGAGAAGAAGCCGTTACATTCTTCTGCAATGTAATGCAAAACAGATCCGGCTTTGGCTCCGGCCAACACCAGGGAAGTGGACTTCATTGTAAAAGCCACCTTGTCAGCGTCAGCCCCGGGTGATTAATGACTCTTTAATCCCAGAGCAGAATACCTGACAAAATACGCTTGGGCCAAAAAGGCAGAACAAACCTAATTAGCCTGGTCAACCCACTCACAAGGTGTGGGTTGCCAAGGACCCCAACAGCTCGGAAAGGAAGCCTCTCCCGGCCTCTCCCTTTAGGTCTGTGAAAGAATCAAGTGGCCACAATGGGGAAGGGACTCCATTAAAAGCAGGGGCTGGCCAATGAATAAACATGCAGGTTACCGTGTTGATATTTCACTGAATGCCATTCTGAAGTGGGGTGCTTGGGGCCTCGGAGGCCGGCGCCCCCGGTATTGTACTGGGGGAGGGACTGGCCATTTGAAGTCAAGGTGAGGACATACTGGGGGCAGATGGAACCTGCTTTGTTTGTGAAAGAGTTTTTCTGCTATTTATGCTAATGAGTGGGAAACACTTCTCAAGCATTTCAGATGATTCTGTAATGAGGCCCGGCAGAATGTGCCAACATTGTTGGCCCAGGACAATTTTAAACTCCCACTCGCCACATTAGCAGCCCCTTTCTTTACATGAAGGCCCTTGGAGGGTGAAAGAGGACAATGAAGGAAGAGTGAAAACATCACAAAGAGAGGCTTTTGTTTCCCGTTCCTTTGAACCCTCTCAAAAGCCCGGTTTCAAGGGGTGTGTTGGGCCTGCCTTTCAACGTTACTGAACCCAGAATCCCCTGTTGTTTAGCAACATAGAAAGCTGACCTTAATTGACTTCACTTCTGAGCAGGCTTTGTAAATCACTCTGCCCCCGAGTGAAATTTCCTGATGGGGTCTGTATGTGAGATACACCGTTTATACACGGGACACCAACATGGCCGACGCACTGCACGCGCAATTTTCAGCTTACAGCCCACTTTGTGGACATTCTTGAGTTTACTTCTCGCATGCCGCCGATCTCCGAGTTAGGGATCACCCCGTCACATTTCACAGCGAAGACAGCCAAGCTTCAGAGAAGTTAGGTGACCTGACCAGAGTCACACATCAAGAAAGAAAAGGAGGTGTGGCCGGAACGAAGAGCTCCCTGACTTTTCCCACTCCGTCCCTGTTGTTCCAGGGGTTGTACCTGTTGCACGTGTGTGTGTGTGTGTGTGTGTGCATGTGTGCGTGTGTGCCAGAAAGACATGTCCAGAGAGGAGTTTGTTGAAAACATTATGCTTGAGAGAAAGAAGGGCACTGCTAGATTATGGTGACATTTTGGATTTCCTCCTTAATTTCTGGTCATGAGAGCATTTCCTGGATAAGACTTCTCCTTTCACTGGACTCTAGCTGTGCCCAGGTGATTCATCCCCACTCCTTCCTTCCTCAGCCTCAAGTCCTGAAACTACAGGTGCAGGGCCGTAATTCCACCTTCCCTACAGGGGAGGGCTTCCCTGAGCCTTATCACTTCCGGGGCGGGGGGGGGGGGGGTGGTGTTGTGAGGAAGGGAATCATCAACTTCGGCTGCAGTTCAGGCCTGAGAGGAAAGTCTCTACCCCCAGAGCCTCTAGACTAGTAACAACCAGAGTTGACTTTGATTTCTGACCAGGCTGGCGTCTTGGGCACATGATCTGCGCACTTGCAGTAGACTCTGTGCTCCAAAGGGCATGGCTTAATGCCGTGCTCTCACTATCTTGACCTTCTTAATACTTTCATCTTTGAACTTCTGTTTTATAAGCGAAGTCCAATAAAACGGCGGAGCAAGGGAGCTGTGTGCACTTCGCGTGTCCACGGAGTTCCTGGCTGCCCCACCGCATAGAGCGTTCTCCAGGCATCCCATGCGGGAATTCAGCAAAAGTCGTAGCAAGCTCAGTGCCCTGCGCTGCAACTGAGCGGGGCCCACCAGCGGGGCCCTGGAGAGGCTGTGCTTTTCTGTTGGGACCAGAATGGAAGAATGCCAAAAGAAGGCGACGGCGTTCTAAGAGACGCAACTGACCAGAGAGCCCTGTCATATCCTTCTTGCCCATGTGACCGCCCCCTGTGAGCCAGTCATTCACACTGAAGGCCATTAGGGACTTGAGGGGCCTTGGACATAGAGCAGATCAGGAGGCTGGCAGGGAGGGTTCAGGGAGGGCGTGGTCTGTGACAACAACCAACAGGAACTTCCCTCCACTGTTAGCGGTTCAGACTGGTAATCTCCAGCACAGCCTCTGCTGTGAGCCAAAGGTGGAGAGGGATGGCCAATGCGTGTGTACCGCGAAACGGAATAAAAACAGAGTTAGCTTTGAGCAGCACTTCCACGGTTCTGGAAAGAACAAAACACATACACGTGTCCGGGCTCCAAAGTCAAAGTTCTGTATTTTGGTGACTCTAGGTAAGGGTTAAATGCTCTTATGTTTGCATTGAGAACTGGCATTGTACAATTTATAGGGGAAGAGTAAAACTCATGCAAATGACGTCAATGTTTCATTTCTCTTTACTTGGAATGACATTAAGTAGCAACCACCTTCCCCCGCCCCCCACAACAAGTTGAGAGAGAGAGAGACCAAGAAAGAAAGGCAAAAGCTTTATAGGTTGGAACATTTCACAGTACCTTTTTCCTGCTTTGTGGACAAAGGGTCCAATACTTTGGTTTTGCACCGGTCCTGCATTCTGGGGCTAGCCCTGTTCTGAAAGAAGACATATGGAAATGAATAGTATGTACTTAAAAAAAAAAAATCTCCGGGGCACCTGGGTGGCTCAGTTGGTTGGGTGTCCAACTTCAGCCCAGGTCGTGATCTTGTGGTCTGTGGGTTCCAGCCTGGTGTCAGGCTCTGTGCTGTCAGTTCTGAGCCTGGAACCTGCTTTGGATTCTGTGTCTCCCTCTCTCTGCCCCTACCCCACTCACACTCTGTCTCTGTCTCTCAAAAAATGAATAAAGGTTAAAGAAAAAAAATCTTCTGTGATCACAGATCTCATGATTAATTCCAAAAGAACAGCACTGTGAATGGTACTGTCCTTTCTGTCTCATTTGGGTGCTACAGGGGCTGCTGGGTGGTGCTGAATCGCCCTGTGGCCAAAGGGTGGTGTGGGGGAGGCCACATGTCTCTACCGCCTAAGTAAACATGGGCAAGTCACTTATCTCGAGGCCTCTATTTTCTTAATCTGGAAAATGGAGATAACACAAGCCTTGCCTTTTTGTCAGAGGTTCTAGCAAAAAAAAACCAAAAAACAAAAAACCAAAAAAGATATAAAGATGTTTTGAAAAATTTAAGGTGTTGTGCATGTATAAAGTACTTTATAATTTTTAGTGTTATTAAAAAATCACAAAGCAAGAATTGTGAGCATTGCTGCTTCTGTTCCCTCTGATTTGCAAATTAATTGAAAATGAATTCCCACCAAATTTGCATAGATCCAAATTCATGTCTTCTTTTTTCTTTTAAAAAAAAATCTGTTAATAACTGTTTGGAAGATAGTATGGAATTTCAGTATATTCACAACCTTTTTTCCCCCCTTTGTGGGAATGCAATGGCATCAGTGTTTTTATTCATTTATTTTTAAAATTTTTTAAAAATGTTTTTATTTATTTTTGAGACAGAGAGAGACAGAGCATGAGCAGGGGAGGGGCACAGAGAAAAGGAGACACAGAATCCAAAGCAGGCTCCAGGCTCTGAGCTGTCGGCACAGAGCCAGATGTGGGGCTCAAACCCACAGACTGTGAGATCATGACCTGAGCTGAAGTTGGATGCTCAACCGACTGAGCCACCCAGGCTCCCCTGGCATCAGTGTTTTTAAAGGCTGGGGTGAGTCTGGCCAAAGTAAGGAAGTTTTATTTTATGCAAAAAAGCAAAAATACAAAGTAGTGTATACAGTATTCTATAATTACACAGTTGTCAAACCTGTGCCCAGAAAAATGTCATGGAAATAAACCAGAAGCCTAACAATAAAAATAAATAAATAAATAAACCTGGTACAGAAGATAAATGGGCCAGAATCACATAGGACCCTATCATAATGTGGTCTGCTGTTTTTATCAGAGTTTAGATAACTTTCGGATTAAAATGTTTCTCCAACTGTAGCAGCTGTTCACAGGCAAAATCTGATAGATTAGCCTGCAGAGACTATAGAAATGTGCTAATCTTATCCCTTCAATGACAGCATTAAAATAGGTCTGTGTCATATAGTCAGAAGTTTATAATAAACGGCAGACTCATACAGCAGAAGAATGATTGTATTGGAGGGGAAAGCATTTTTACCCTGGGCCATTGGGAAAGTAACTTCTTTTAGCATGGGCCTCAGTTTCCCCATTTCCCCTGGGATAGAGTGGACAGTGAACTCTAAAGGGCCATCCAGGGCCAATATTCTGTGTTTTGGCCTTAGTGCCAAAGTCATTCTCAGGACCACCGGAAGTGAGGCCATGAGTACACATGGCAACATCTGGCATTGACAGGTTCTGTGTCCTGAGACAGCAGATCCGTGTTCTGAAATACCAGTGTCAAGTCCAAATCCAATCTGTCCTTTGGCCTGATGTACTCTTCTCCGGATGGGACGCATCAGCCCAAATTGGGAGGCTCTTTTCCCAGTGCTTAAAGGGGTGGGTTCAGCCTTCTCTCTCAAGGCTGTCTGGCCACCTCCCCAGCATACGTATAGCAGCTGACCCCTAAGTGTTTTTGAACACTGAGTTGTGGTTTCATAATGTATTACTCATTTGGTTTCTCCTTTCAGACTGCAAGCGCTTCGAAGTCAGAGGCTCATCAAATTCAAATTCATCTCTCTCTTCCCCATAACCCCTAGCGCACATATGGGACCAAGCATATAGTTAAGAGCTCCGTCGATGTGAATTCGTAAACTTGAATGATGACTGCCACCCATCTTTGCTGAAATAGCTATTCTTGCTCATGAAGGACCCCGGGCTACCCTAGATTGGCCCCGGTATCTGCCTCTTGCTCACCAATGGGAGGAATGGGGGACACAGCTTGCACTTCTCTGGGAGGGCGTGGACAGCCAGGAACTAAGTCCCCAAACTCTTGCCTGTTTTAACTAAAGACCACACGCCTCATGACCTCAGGCTTTTCTTGCTTTGCAGCCTTGTTTGAAATGGCTTTTGGAATATATACTACCCTGCAATGCACGAGGCTATTCACAGCAGCTGTGTTGCTAGTAACCTCAAACCAGAAGCAAACCCGAATGTCCATCAGCAGGAGAATGGGCAAATAAAATTCATTATATCCTTACTAGAAAATACCACTCAGCCATAAAAAGGAGCAACCTACATGGATGAATCCTAAAAGCACGCTACGTGAAAGAAACCAGACATAAGAGAGTACATACTGAATGCTTTTTTTAAAAATTCAAATGCAGTTCTAAAACAGACCAAATTAATCGAGAGTGATAGAAATAGGAACAGTGCTTGCCTGGGGCAGGGGGGGGGTGTTGAGTGGAGTGCGGCGGTTTGCCTGGAAAGAGGGCACAAGGGAAGTTTCTGGGTTGATGGACATGTTCTATATCTTGACTGGGGTGGTGGAAACACAGGTTGCACTTGTCAAAACTCAGTGAACTGTACATTGAAAAATCTCTCCGTTGCATTGTTGGTTAAATTAACCCTCAATTAAGCACCCCCCCCACCTCCCCACCCCACCCCCCACCCCCCCGCAACATTTGGAGCTGAACCTTGCTGGCCTTTCAGTGGCTGGCTGGCTGTCTCCCGGCTCAGACACAGGGAAAGACTCTGTGATGCCTGCAGCCGCGGCTATGTGCTATGGATCTCCTCACATCCGCTGGGGGCGGCCCCAGCACGTGGCCCATTTCTCATCCAGGCACTTTGCTGGCACTTTGTGAATGCCTGTCTCTCCCTGGGCTCTCTCTTGGGGCCCACGGAAAACTCCCATCCTTCTCCCCCCCAAGCGCCTCTTCAGATCTCAAGTTCTCCCTGTGTTTTCTCTTCTCCAGGCTAATCCCCAGTTTTTCCATCCATGCTTCATTGAACATGGTTTCCAAACCCTTCCTCTTTGTGGGTCCCTCCTCTGGATATGTTCCAGCTGCCCCAGGCCCACTTAAACGATTCTGTGAACACTTTGGCAGACAAACTCGACTTCTCCCTCCAAAGTGATTTCAGCAGGAGGAGGCAGGCTGTGAGCCATTGTCAGAACGAGCCAACAGGTTAAACTGTTTTTTCTTTTCTTTCTTTCTTTTTTTTTTTTAAAGATGGAAGGGCAACAAGAAGGTGGGAATTCCTCAAAGGCCCCTGTGAATGATTGACATACATTTAAGCAGACAACGTATCTGTGCGATGCCAGGGGGCTGATACATTAATAGATATAATTTGTAGGCTCCCAAGGAGAGGTTAAGGAGGAGCGGACAGATTCCTTTGAGCCGACTTGGTGCCCCATGTCATCTGTCCCCCGCCTTAATCAAGTTATCATATCAACCCAGTGTCTCCTGGACCCCAGCTCTCCGTCTGAATGAGGAAAAAATTTGCAGACAAATTTCTAGCAGCAGGAAGTTGGTGCTCTCCTGCGAGGTTGGATAAAAAGTACCTGTAACCTCTCCAGGCCTCCCTTCTGCTCCTGCTGGGAGTTCAGTTCAAGTGGCTCCCTTATTTGATTACGCCTCTCAGGCCTTCTCTGGTGTAGGTATCCGATTCACTGGCGTGCCCACAGGCTCCCTCTGAAGCAGAAAACATTAGAGTTACTCTTTTGTGAAATTACGGGGAAGCCGAGTGGGCCAAGCCCTCACGCAGGGTGTGTGTGTGTGTGTGTGTGTGTGTGTGTGTGTGTGCATGCAAGGAAACACACAGATGTGTGGAAAGAGAGGAATGCTCTTTGCTAGCAAATGTGGCATTGATTTATATTCGCTTCCTTTAGTCACAGAAGAACTGAGGGGCATCTCCAAAGTTCTCACGATAAGAAAAAAAAAGGTAGAGAAAAAAAGGCTCCTGCCTAAGCACTATAGATCATTATTTTTTTTTTAGTGTTTGCAAAACTTTATAACGCATAATTTGCAAGCAGTGGACCGAATTCTATTATCGATTTCTTTGCTTCATGCCTCTGTAATTCAAATTATTGTGCTGTACAATATTTTATAATAAGGATACATATTATGATGCTGTTTGTAACTGTTTTCATCCAAGGGTATTACTGGACGGGTTGATGTGTTGGTAGGTTTGTGGATACCCAGCTCTCCTAAACACGACTTGAGGAGTGGACAAAAGGAGTGTAGGGCATAGGTGTTGTAAGCATGTGCCTACTCTGGATTGCTTTTTTTCTCTTACTGGTTTTCTTTACAAAATTTAAAACAAAAAAGGACATCTATCTTCCCGCAGAATTGCCAAAACACAAAAACCCCGAAAAATTTTGCAAGGCAGTATGTTGGATTCGTTTCCGGAAATAGTAACCTAATCAAGGAAAATAATGGTAACGTCTATACATGGGCAGGTGCCCAGGACACCTGGGAATCTCGCAGTTTAGCCTGCAGCTTTGGGAGGACTCTGGCGGTGGAGCGGTGGTCCTGCTGAAAACTCAGGACGAAATTGGACGTGTCCGGCTTGCAAGGACAGGGCTGGGCTGGTGAGCGATGGAGTTATCATTCATGTATTCATTGCCGAGAGGACAAAAAGGAAACACAGGCTCCGAGCTACAGATGCTCTCTTGATTTATTCCCTTGAACAGGCCAGGGGCTTAGGAGCCCGATGTCTTGGGGCTCGCTAGCGGTCGTTAAGGCGAGGAGAACTTGGCCTGTGAGTTGCCGCGGGGGACAGGGGCGCCCGCCGAGGTGGCGGGGCCGTGGGGCGGGCCCCTAACCGCCTTCACAGCCTCTTGCCCGGACGCCACCGGTTAAGCGGCCTCGCTGCACAGAGGGGCGCCCCGGCTGCAATAGGGAAATAAATTTGATTTTCTGAATTCCTTGGCAGCTGGTGACAAAGGGCCAGGTATGGCGCCTCGGTGGGGGTGAGCTTTGCAGGAGGAGGTCTAGGGCCGCACAAAGGCCGGCCCGCCCCCTACGCGCCACTGCCTGCGCCCCTGGGGTCCCACCGTCCCGCGAAGGCCCGCCCTCCACAGGCCTCCAGCCCCTGGGCTCTGGCGAGCGGCCCGCCGGCCTCCCTCCCTGCTCGACCAGAGGCTCCACAGCGCTCCTGGGCTGGCCGGGGCCGCTGTCCCTGCAGCTTGGCCTTGCCGCGCTGGGGCTGTGTCCAGGATACACCCCTGAAGGAGAAGGGGCGCCTCACTCTGTCTTAGACCTGGGACTCCAAGGGCCTCTGCTGGGGCCACGAGCGGCAGTGGACTTTTAAAGCTTGAATCAGTTCGTCAAGAAATGTCCACAACTCCCTGATCTAATTGGGCCTTTTGCTAGGGTATTGGAGGGGTCACCAGAAATCCCCCCAGGCTCAATGAACTGCTGCCCCCCCAACTAGGCTTCTAAGGGCAGGAATTAATGCTTCATTCATTCATTCAGAAACATTCCCTGAGCACCCCAAACCCTGTGCTGATCTCAGAATGTCTTGGCCTCCTCAGGCCCCTGTCATGTCTTGCCCCCGGGGTCTCCTGCGGTGACAGCACCTGTCAAACTCCCCTGGAACTCAAAGCATCTGGCTCCCTACCGGCACAAAAGGCGCTTGCGGTACAAGCACAGACTTGCCCTCCCCCCCCCCCGCCCCGCCCCCCACTGGATGTGTGTGGGCCATATTTCCTCAGCACCGCCCTGGAACATTCTGAACAGCCACCAACCACCTCAGACGCTAGCCAAACTTCGGTCCTGTTCCTTTCCTGTCCAAAATGAGGCAGTTCGTAGTGTCGATTTTCTTTATAGAGGATGTCAGGATTCCAGAAAAGCAGGCTTGGAAACGTGGCAGATAGCATACAGCTTACTAAGGCTCTTTCACACCCCAAGCAAATCTGTACGTAAAATGAAAGCCCAAAATCTTTAGCTGCTATTAAAACACAAGCGACCGTATTTATTTTTATGGCAGAAATGGGGCTTCCCTGCTCGGCTAGTTCTTCCTCAGGCCGAATTCATTCTGGCAGATTCTTCTACTTGATTCTTTCTCCCAGAACCTCCACCGTGAACGAATGATACCGAAGCCTCTTGCTCCGTATCCCTAGAATCTATCTCAGAGGAGTCCTCGTTTCTGCGGGAGCCATTTTATTTCGGGTTGATCCCTAATTAAATTCAGTGCAATGCAGGACCCATGTGCAAACGTGGACGTGTGTGTGTGAGTATGGTGTTTGCACACAGCAGGAAGAAGCCTGGAAATGAAGCCTGATTAAATGAGAATCTAAGTATAGAACAGGTACCCTAGGAGTCCTAGAAAGAGAAATTATTCTCAACCCTGCACGGTGGCAGCAGCTTACAATGTGTTTGTCTATGTCCTAACGGATCAGTTTTATTTATGTTTTATTTATTTATTTATGTGTAATGCTGATAACATAAGAATGTAATTATCCTGCTCACAGGATGTCAGGTTCCAACTGCTTCATTGTATTAGATATCTATTGCTTTGGAACAAATTGCCACAAATTGGCTCAAACTACACATACTTATTATCTCATGGTTTCTGTGGGGCTGGGGTCCAGGCGCAGCTTAGCTGGGCCCCCTGTTTTAAAGTCTCTCACCAGGCCCTAATCCAGGTATTAGCTGGGGCTGGGGTCTCATTTGAAGCTTGACTGAGGAAGGATCCTCTTCCAAGCTCACTTGGTTGTTGACAGGATTCAGTTCCTTGAGGGTTTGTGGACCGAGGGCTCCTTGCAGGTTGTCACCCACAGGTCATCCTCGGTTCCTTGTCACATGGACCTCTCTATGTGGCGGCTTGTTGTATCAAAGCCAGGAAGGGAGACGGTCAGTAGAGAGTCTGCTAGTAAGGTAAGTGTTACAGTCTTATGTAACATGATCATGGGGGTGACATCCCAACCAATCTGGCCCATCTTGGCCAGATTCTGTTGGTTGGAAACAAGTCACAGGTCCTTCCCGCACCTGGTGGGAGGGGATACCAGGAGGCATGGACCCTAGGGGCCTCCTTAGAATCTGTCTACCACTCATAAGTAAACTGAGGACCTAATATGGGTATACCCTGGTCACAATCTCAGAGAGTTAGTTTAGTGGTTAGATTCTCATCTCAGACTTTTACTCTATGTTCTTTCCCTCCTAGCATACCTCCATAATACAAGCTTAAAATTTGCCCAACTTCTGCTTCTGGAAAGCAGGCCGTGGTCTCCATGCAGAAGTCTTTACTGGCTCCCCCATAACCAGTGTGGTCTCCTACTAAGGAATTCAAGGAACCACAGTTTCCCTGTCCCTCACAAAATATCCCTAAACCCAAATGATAGAAAGAGTCCCCTTTCCAGATCATTTAATTTTTTTTTTAACATTTATTTATTTTTGAGACAGAGAGAGACAGAGCATGAATGGGGGAGGGTCAGAGAGAGAGAGGGAGACACAGAATCCGAAAGAGGGTCCAGGCTCTGAGCTGTCAGCACAGAGCCCGACGCGGGGCTTGAACTCACGAACCACAAGATCATGACCTGAGCCGAAGTCGGAGGTTTAACCGACTGAGCCACCCAGGCGCCCCGCCTTTCCAGATCATTTAAATGAGAACATTTTAAGGATCTCCAGGTATCTTCGTCCTCCCTCCGCCCCTTGCCCCACTCTGCTGTAACTCCACGTAACAAATGAAAAAAGTGAGGTCTAGGAGAGGGAAGTGATTTTCTCAAGCTCACGGTTCTCTGTAACACATTTAAAGCAATCCCAGATAATGTAGTGACGCGAGTAGCCAGTCATAGGAAGGGCTCGGTCTCCACAGCATCCTGAAGCTTGGGTCCTCAGTCCCACCCAGGCCCTGAGACCAAAAGGAAAACAATCAAGTAAACAATAGTTCTAATTCCCACAGGCCATGGTGCCTTTGAGGGAAAGAGCTACTCGTAAATTCTGGACAAAGAAAAGCTGCTTAAACAGTTGATTCCCTAGGGACCGCCCACCACTGACAGACACAGCAGGGTGTAATGGGGCCTTAGCTTTGCCTCTGTAATATCTGTAAGATTACAATCCCACCTCAAGAAATGGGAGTTAAGGGGCGCCTGGGTGGCGCAGTCGGTTAAGCCTCCGACTTCAGCCAGGTCACGATCTCGCGGTCCGTGAGTTCGAGCCCCGCGTCAGGCTCTGGGCTGATGGCTCGGAGCCTGGAGCCTGTTTCCGATTCTGTGTCTCCCTCTCTCTCTGCCCCTCCCCCGTTCATGCTCTGTCTCTCTCTGTCCCAGAAATAAATAAAAAAACGTTGAAAAAAAAATTAAAAAAAAAAAAAAAGAAATGGGAGTTAAGACTAATTTGACATGAAAAGTGTGTGTGTTGGTGGACATTTAGGCTCTTTCTATCATTTGGCTACTGTTGAGAGTGCTGCTATAAACATTGGGGTGCAAGTGCCCCTATGTATCAGCACTCCTGTATCCCTTGGGTAAATTGCTAGCAGTGCTATTGCTGGGTCATAGAATAGATCTATTTTTAATTTTTTGAGGAACCTCCACACTGTTTTCCAGAGCGGCTGCACCAGTTTGCATTCCCACCAACAGTGCAAGAGGGTTCCCGTTTCTCCACATCCTCGCCAACATCGATAGTCTCCTGATTTGTTCATTTTAGCCACTCTGACCAGATGGATGAAGATGTGGTTTCTGTATACAATGGAATACTACTTGACAATGAGAAAGAATGAAATCTGGCCATTTGCAGCAAGGTGGATGGAACTGGAGAGTGTTATGCTAAGTGAGATAAGTCAGGCAGAGAAAGTTATCATGTTTTCACTCATATGTGGATCCTGAGAGACTTAACAGAAGACCGGGGGGGAGGGGAAGGGGAAAAAAAAAAAAAAGACAGGGAGGGAGCCAAACCGTAAGAGACTCTTAAAAACTGAGAACAAACTGAGGGTTGATGGGGGGTGGGAGGGTGGGGAAAGTGGGTGATGGGCATTGAGGAGGGCACTTGTTGGGATGAGCACTGGGTGTTGTATGGAAACCAATTTGACAATAATTATATATATAAAGAAAAGAAAAGGAAAGAAAAGAAAAGTGTGTGTGTGTGTATGTGTGTGTGTGTGTGTGTGTGTGTTTCTGAGGCTGCCCAGTCTTGTCTTACCTCCTCTCTGCACTAGAAAAGAGTATCTTCTGACCTCCAGTCACTGCATTTGGCCAGTTTCCTGGCAAAGTTATGAGCAAAATTTCCTCCTCCACTTGTGTTCTTATGAAGGAGGCCTCTGGCTGCATTCACCTTCCATTGCTTAGGGGATAATTGAAGGAGCAAACGAAACAGGGAATAATGAGTTTTGTGCCTGCTCACCATTGAGTTTAAGAGCCCTGGGGTTATCTCTTTGCTGGCTTTGAAGAGCCCAAATCACTCTGTTTGTTGGAGAGGTCCAGAGAATATGAAGAGGTTGCCTTAAATCATTCCGATCCTGGGCTGCCTTCGTTTTCTCTCCTGGACCCAAATGGACTTTCCGAAGTCACTTGTTTTCCAACAGAAATCAAAAATATACTTTGGAAAAACCACCATCAAATCATTTGGGAAAAAAATAAAGGAAGAACATTTGTCTTAGCAATAAGACTGTCTCTTCTAGGGTACAGAGAGAGAGAGAGAGAGGGAGAGAAAGTGGGGGAGAGGCAGAAAGAGAGGGAGACACAGAATCCGAAGCAGGCTCCAGGCTCTGAGCTGTCTGCACAGAGCCCGAAGCGGGGCTTGAACTCATGAACTGTGAGATAATGATCTGAGCTGAAGTCAGACGTTTAAGCAACTGAGCACCCAGGCGCCTGAAATGTTTCTATTTTAAATAAAGTCTACATCAGTAGTAGAATAGTGGGGCTTGATTTTCAGGGCCTTTAGGCCCACTGACCTTACTGTTTTCTTTCTTTCTTTCTTTTTTAATGTTTATTTATTTTTGAGTTTGGGGGAGGGGGAGTGGCAGAGAGAGAGGGAGACATAGAATCCAAAACATGCCTTAGGCTCTGAGTTGTCAGCATAAAGCCCGTGGCGGGGCTTGAACCCACGAACTGTGAGATCATGACCTGAGCAGAAGTCAGACGCTTAACCCAGGCGCCCTTGACCTTCCTGTTTTCTAAGCGAGGGCGGTCAGGAGTCTGTCCCTTTACACAAGTTGCTCTGTCCCTGGAGTAGCTTCCATCTCCTCTCTGACACTTCTTCCCACCCACCTGTTAGGGGCCACCTCCCCTGTGAAGCCTGTGACTGGTACTGAACTCCCCCACCCCCCCACCCCCCCCACACTGTCCTCTCCGTGCACAGGGGCAGCTCCTTCCTTCTGGTGGTCTGGTGTTCTCACAGCCCTCCCCCATGGCACTCCCTGCACCTTGACTATTTTGCCCCAGGACACCGTGATGAACGGGAGAGCGGGGATTTCACGTCATGAACTTTCATTTTTCTTTGTGTCGGCCTTGCAGTGTTTACCGTACTCATATGGCACATGTCCCATGAGTGGATGAATTGGTAAAGTGCTCTGTGGAACATCTCTGACTTGGTAATTCTCAATCTGTTAACCAATGGCCTACGGGCGTGCTTGTGTCTATGGAGCGAAATACCTAACAGCACCGAGTTGCTGTGTGCAAATACGTGCTTTAAGGGACAGATGGGCGCCCGGGTGGCTCAGTCAGTTAAGCTCACGACTCTTGGTTGGCTCAGGTCATGATCTCACCCTTTGGGGGATACAGCCACCTGTCGGGCTCTGCGTTGACAGTGTGGAGCCTATCTGGGATTCTCTCTCTCTCTCTGTCTCTCTTTATGCCCCTCCCCCCACTCACATGCGCTCTCGCTCACTTTCTCTCTCTTTATTTTTACATAAACATGAAAAAATTAAACAAAAAAATAAAGAAGACCACCAAAGACTTCCAGGTGGAAATGCAGCCCAAATGAATTGGAGTACTCTTGGAAACCAAAGGGGGATCATGCCCCTTACTCTTCCATATTCCTCATCGTTCCCTACATTTACCGAACACTCAACGTGTCCAGACTGTATGCTAAGGATCTTACCTAAATCGTCACCAACTCCCTTTGAGTCGGTCTTGTTATGCTCATTTCACAGATGAGAAAACTGAGGCACAGCAATGAAGTAATTTACCCTAGGACTCCTAGCTCGTGACAGAGGCAAGTGTTAGAGTCTGAGCTGTCTGACTCCAGAGCCCCACTCTCAACCCCTGAAGAATCACGGAAGCTTCGTCCCGGGTATACAGTGGCGCTCACTGAGCATCTATGACACACTAGTTCCTGGTGGTTCAAATACATAGATGGAAGAGACCGGGTCACTGCCCTTGAAGTTCCCTAAGGAGGGGTGCGGTAGGAGCTCAGGCAAGCACACGCATTGTTGTCATAAGAGATGAAATGAAAGTGTCTCAAAGAAACACATGCGACGAGGAAGGAGCATGTGGCATCTGGGAGATGAATCAAGAGAGGCTTCTTGTAGGAGGTGGCTCGGGAGGTGAGTCTGGAAGGATGGGGAGGGGGGGGATATATATCAACAGATCCAGACAGTGGCTCCGGCAGAGAGAACCGGCAGGCCCAGATGGGAACAGAGGGACGGGAGGCTGGGAGGTGAGGTGGGGCCAGCCCACGGAGGCCCCCCGCCAGCTGCGGTGAGGGTGCCTCCAATCTGGTAAGCAGAGCCGGGGGCTATTTTAAACGAGCAGGTCCAGATGGAGGAAGCTCGGCCTGGTGGGTCTGCAGCTCCAACCACGAGTTCAATGTCTCTGTTAAACGAGTTCCAAACGTGTCCCTTCTTTCTGAAGCTTCTGCCTCCACTGTGGGTGTGTAACAGTTCTCTACTCAGGCTCCCACATCCCCGGCCCACCTCCATTCCCTTCTGATTTTGATTGGAGAGATTCTGGGGAACTTTATTACCCTTCACGTATTTGAAGGCGGTCGGTTGCTCGTTTCTCAGTCCTGCCTGCCGGAGCCTCTCTGTTCCCGCTCTGCACTCGTCCGGTCAGCAACCTTTACCTGCACCTCTGCTTCTCCGCCGCCCCCCTCCCCATGGACACCCACGTCTTCAATATCACACAAATGGTCCTTTTGGCCTCTCCCAGCCCGCGTAAACGTTATTGAAATCCCGCTGTCTATAAAGCGAGTAGAAACTCACTCATGAGAATCTACTTAATGGCTTGGAAACGAAACACTCACTGCCCAAGGGTTCAACCCACACGGCGTTCGTGGACGGGACTTGAGGTTGCCATTTCTGGGACAGGTTGTCCTCCAGGTCTGCCTGAACGTGACCAGTTGTGTTGGCCGTCCAGCGAGGAGACCTGGTGCCTTCTCTCCTACCCTGTGCCGCTAGCTGGGGCGCTTCCAAACCTCCCGCCGGAGCTCTGGTCACACCTCAGGAATTCGGTGCACCCACTTCTCCTCTCGGTCCCGTGGCTTCTGTTTGCTCATGCCTTCTCCTCCCTGTGGCTGACGGAGAGTGTATGGCATTCCAACACAGTCTTTGAGGGGGTGTCTGACTTATTCATCTTCGGAACCACTCCGCCTGGTGCCCCGCACACAGGAGTTATGCACGAAGTGTTTATTGACTTGTTTCTTCCCAGTTCACTGGGCTTCATGGATTTGAAATCTGTTTCCCAGCACTCCTCGGGTGGCTTCACCCACGAGAACAGTGCCAGGCATCCTGGCGCCCCTCACCTGGCTTCGTGGGTCTTGTTCCCTGACCCCTGTGATCATGTGTTTAGCTCCATTCTGAACCTCCTCCTCCTTATCATGTCCCCCTAAAGCTATCAAGCCTACAACTCGACTCTCAAAACGGAGACATGGCTTTTAAATACTTTCTACTGTGCAACTGCAGAGGATACAATATAATGGTGAGTTTTCTATGAAGGACCACAGTAGTTAAGAGGAGTGGTGGGAAGGAGGGATAGAGAACGACTCTAAAGTATACGGACATGGCAAATGGCAGGGAGCTGAGTATAGCAATCTTAGGAGAATAATCCTTTTTTTTTTTTTTTTTTTTTTTTTTTTGCTTAAGAAATATTGATGAGATATATCTTGTGTATTTTTGGTTGGAAAACAAAATGGATTTCTTTCCGTGGTATGTTTATGATTTCATTCCAGCTACATCCAAAAACTATTTGACCCACATATAAGAAATCACCAACCAGGAAAAGGGGGAAAAAAATGTATCTATTGGTCCCAGCTTTAAAACTGTGCAATTTGTAAGGTGAAGGGGTTGGAACAGATAATCTGTAAAGTCTCTCCTGACACTGGTAGTCTACGGTTTATTGAAAAAAAACAAACCCTTCTCTTTGATTTCTTGCAGCACTGAGTTCCCTTCCCATGTGTGTTTTCTTGCTACACATCTTGTTATTTGCCATTCTTTGTTTAAGTATGGTTGTCTCCAGGGGCACCTGGGTGGCTCAATCAGTTGAGCGTCTGACTTCAGCTCAGGTCATTATCTCACAGTTCATGGGTTGGAGCCCCATGTCAGGCTCTGTGCTGACAGCTCAGAGCCCGGAGCCTGCTTTGGATTCTGTGTCCCCCTCTCTCTCTGCTCCCATCCTTGCTCACACTCTGTCTCTCTCTCTCTCAAAAATAAACATTAAAAGAAAAATTTAAAAAAATTTTTTAAAAGTATGGTTTTTCCCACTGGACCAGGAGCCCTCCCAGGTCAGGACGGTGTTTTGTTCCCCTTTGTGCCGTCCTAACACAGTGCCTGGCATGTAACAGATGCTCAACAAATATTGCCAAATGATGAGGTTGGAGATGCTGAAGACAGGAGATCAAGAGGTTGGGCTCGCGAATGAAACAGAACACTCCTGTACATGGAAAGGACTATTACTGGGAGAAAAAGATTTCAAACAAGCTGTCTGAAAATGTTGTTCGGGGTCCGTTCTCATGTCACTGGATGTTGGTGAATAAGGTAAGGCTGAAAGGATAGCGTATCTCCACTGTACACGGTATTTTCAGTTTACATAATTTTTTGACTTCTTTTAGATTTAGCTAGTGTCTGCCTGACACATTTTAATATCATAAGAAGCTTCACAGGCTGATGGAGAAAATCCTGCCATGTACCCCTGACCACTTGTTCAGGGGCACCTGGGGTGCTGTGGTTGGTGGTTCATCTTTCCATCCGAACTAAGGTGATGTCAAGACATCATTTATTTTACTTTACTTTATTTTATTTTATTTTATTTGAGAGAGAGAGAGAGAGAAAGAGAACGAGTACATGAGAGTGGGAAAGGGGCAGAGGGAGAAGAAGGGAGAGAATCTTAAGCAGGCTCCATACTCAGCATGGAGCCTGATGCAGGGCTCGATCTCACAAACCATTAGATCATGACCTGAGCCGAAATCAAGAGTTGGACGCTTCAGCCACTGAGCCACCGGGGCACCCTAAGACATCAGTTCTTAAATGAAAATGCACTCATTCAACCAGATATTTGCCTTTGAAGAGTAAACATCCTGATGTTTGGCAACATATAAATACCAAGGGCCCTAGCATGGGGTCCATTAACTTGAAGGGGTCCAAGAACATCCTGAAGGTAGACACAAAAATATTGAGACCCTGCCAAGACTGCTGAGCTAGGGGGCTGACTGAATGATCTCTTCTGCATCAGAATGACTACTGTGGCCTTAGTTTGGTCACTGCTTTTTTTTTTTTTTTTTTTGGCAGCTTACATAACTGTTGGATTTACTTCCCTTTGTGAAAAGTTAATTTCTTCAATAGGATCATTCAAGTGGGGAATGTTGTTGGAGGATGCTACCCATTTGGTAACAGCCAGCATGACATCTCATGCATGCATCAGAGTCCCTGGGTCTCGTCTCCTTCAGGCCTGGAGAGGATCCTAGACAGGTAGGTTCCAAGGTCTATTGGCCACTGGAGGCCTCCTAGCCAAGGAGGTTCCATTCCTGAACAGATTCAGTGGGCAGAACGTACTCTGTATACCCGAGTCAAGAGCCTGGAAAACGGTTGGACAAGGGCTGTGCCTTGCTTGGCTGAGCAGATAGAATGAGAAGAAAAAATAAACAGGAGGACTGAATTAATTCAAAAAGTAAAATTCAGAGGTAGATAAATAGAAAGGGGAAATGTTTTACTGGCCTAAAACTGAGGAAACGTGGAATTGTGTATATAGGGACTTATGTAAATCAGTTCAATCCTCTAGTTCTATAAATAGGGAGGGTGAGGATTCTGAGAGGGGCCAGGACCCCCAAGATCACCCAGCTAGTTAGAGACATATCTGGAATTGGAAGCCGGGTCTCCTGACTCTAGTACTGGTAACGGGACACCATGAAGTAAGCCAAAACTTGTTTCACTAAGATCCTCTACGTTTATTTAATAGAGCCGGAGAGAGAAGAAACAATAATTTAATCACTTGTGATTCACCAATTCTCTTGGCCCTGATTTCCTTCTCTTTCTTTCTCATAAGAGTGTTGATTAAGGTTCAGCTGTCCTCCCAAGCTCTCCCTATGGCTTTGAATCTTGCAAGAAACTCTAATCTCCTGCTTTGTCTCTTGGGAGGAACCTGTAAAAACACCCACCCGAGGGCTCACCAGGGCAGCCCCTCACGGAATGAGGTCTTATCCAAATCTCTTGTTTCTTTTCCAGTCTTTAAACATAGGACAATTCAGACCTTTCTCAGGTGGCATGTGCCTCCTTGTGTGACTGGGTGGCAGATAATATTATTGAAGCCTCATTTCCCCTCCCTCTTCCACCCCCAGCAGACAGACACACACATCCGGGATTTCCCCGGGCCCAGAAGCTCTTCCTCTCCAATCCAAACAGATGGGACATAATCCCATCACTCCGCTGTTTCCAGGCTGGGTATGGCAGCCAGCTGAAAGCAGAGAGCCAAGATATCAACTCCTGCGGGTCACCAGGGACAGGGGATAAAGCTGGAAGCGTAACCAGGGTCAGCTTATGAAGGTTTTAAGTACTAAGTAAAAGACTCCCCCCCCCCCCCCCCCCCCCCGATCCTACAGGCTATGGGATGGCCAGAGGAAGTCTTTAAAGGGGAAACACCAAACTTAGATTTAGTGTTTAGAAAAGACTGGCTGAACTGTGCAGGAGGAACGTAGTAACGCTGAGTTCAGCAGCAGGGACACCAATACCCAGGGGACAGTGCTGATGGCTTGACCTTGGCGGTTCCAACGAGGATAAAAAGGAGATGGGTGCAATGGGACAAGAAAGAAAGGGAGGTTTGGTAGGATCTGGCTGTGGTGATCGAAGAGTGGAGGGAGCCATGGCGCTGGGGGAGGAAGTGAAGGAGGGGAGGTTGAGGAAAATGACATATGGGGCCTGGGAGCTACAACACGTCTAGGGGAGGATGGGGGGCAGAGAGGAGCGACAGAGGTGGGGCAGTGGGGGAGAGGGAATGACTGTTCAGCTTTTGGTGTGTTGAGTTAAAGAGCACGTAGAAATGTCGGTGGGCATGCCCTATAGGGAGTTGAGACGCAGGTCTGGAACCAGGGAGAAACCACAGCTGAGCCTGTGGACTCCCAAGCCACATGGGGACAGAGCCACAGGCATGAGGCTCAGATTAGTTTATACCTAAACGGAGTTCAACCCCCTAAGCACAGTGTCTTCATCCTATACACTCACTGTGCTAATCCTTCTAAAGCACAACTCAGACCTGATTACCCCACCGATGTGCACAGCCTTCACTGCTTTTTTTTTTTTTTTTTTTGAGAGAGAGAGAGCATGAGTGGGAGAGGGGCAGGGAGAGAGGGAGACAGAAGATCCGAAGCAGGCTCTGAGCCGTCAGTGCGGAGCCCAATGTGGGGCTCGAACTCACGAACCGTGAGATTGCTACCTGAGCAGAAGTCTGATGCTTGGTCAACCGAGCCACCCAGACGCCTAGGTCAGTGGCATTTTAAGTGCAAAATGAAAGATTTCTTCCAAGGTCTTTCATGACCTGGCCTCACCCTGCTGTTGTAGAATTATTTCCTCTACGTGCTAACGCCCTTAGATTCCTTAGAAATGAAACTGTCTTTCCTTGAGTGTGTTTTATTTCTCATGCTTATTCTCTTCTGTCTGCTTGGAATGCTTCTTCTGTCCCTTCGTGTTGGAATCTTATTTGTCCGTTCTTCAAAGTATCAAATGAAGTATTTCCTGGTCACCCCCATAAGTGGCATTTTGGATCCTTATACCTCTCAGTTTGAATTGTGATCATACCTTTGGTCTGACACCCCTCCGCCCACTGCCACCACATACCTTGTGACCCTCCCCAGCCCCCAAAGCTTCCCTACTGTATGCTTCAAGGGAGGGACACACATGCAGAATGCGGGGAACAAACAGGTCAGCTCTTGGCTTTTGAGTTTCAAAAAGGGAGAATGCAGAGCTACAAGAACCCGGACCCTTGAGTCTGCACTTTGTATGATAGGTAACAGATCTGGAAGACGGGACGAACCAGCAGGCTCCCTTACCCCCAGATTAGACAAAGATTCTCCAGACTGTGGGGAGAAGGGAGCAAGAAGGAACTTGATGAGGGAGAGAGGTTTATGGGGTTCTGCATGAAAGCCAGGTCTGGAGGGACCACTCGGAAAGGGGAGGACTCATTCAGGGGTCATGGGGGCTCTGCTCTGGGGGGGGGGGGGAATGGCTGGCACTGGTGGCTGGAACAGTGCCGCGGATCACCCAGTCTCCGTCCCAGCAGGTCTCCATCCCACTATCATATGTGTTGAGGAACCACATCAGATGCCTTCCTGTTGGACACCCACCATGGACTCTCCATCATGAACCACTCCTGTTAGTGCCCAGAGACTTTGTATGGCCTGTCTGGCTTGTCCAAGGCGACTACCTTTCCATCAGCTTGGGCCCCTTTTAAGCCCCATGAGAAAGAGCGAGACCCCAGACATCCAGAGGACTGCTGGTGGCGTGAACTTTCCCCCTCCACCGTGTCTGTTACGTCTGTTGACGTTACATGGCGACAGCTCAGAATTTCCCTCTTGCGGAAATGCAGTCCTGTTACATACTTGTCTGTCGGCATCACGCGATACTTTTTCCTGTATTGTAGATATTTACGGCCGCTGGACATCTTCCGTTTGCCTCTGGAGATGCACTCTCTACTCTTCTCCACTCTGCTTTCCTCCACAGAGGCTGGTCGGTGTGAGCTTCCTGTTGGGTTTGGCTGACGGGGAGCCCCAGCATGAGGCTGGAGAGAGTGGGGAGGGAGGTCAGGGCACGTATGTTCTCCAGAGAGCCCTTCTCTCTGAGTTCCTGTAATCACTCCCTCTTCCTGTTCCTTCCCAAGGGAGGCAGTGACAGTCTCTCGGTTACCAGCCCTCTCAGGATACCCCACTTAGCTCTTATTTCCCTGTACCCTGCTTATGTCTTTGTAACTAGTGCCTTTGTTAAGCCTCTGCTGGAACCCTGCTGCAGACTGTATTTTCCAGAGGTGGTTAAAACGATATCTCCCATCCCATATGCTCTTCTTAACGATGTGACTTTGAGGGGCGCCTGGGTGGCTCAGTCGGTTGAGCGTCCGACTTCGGCTCAGGTCAGGACCTCGCGGTCTGTGGGTTCGAGCCCCGGGTCGGGCTCTGTGCTGACAGCTCGGAGCCTGGAGCCTCCTTCAGATTCTGTGTCTCCCTCTCTCTCTGCCCCTCCCCCGCTCACACTGTCTCTCTCTCTCTCTCTCTCTCCTTCAAAAATAAACATTAAAAACAAAAACAAAAACAGTGTGACTTTGACAGTTCTCCCTCAAGAGGAAGCGACACCGTGACTTCTGAATTAGTCCTGAAAGATGATACAGCTTCTGCTTGATCCTCTTGGGACACTCGCCTTTGGAGCCCTGGACTGTCGTGTAAATTGTCCCGGCCAGGCTGTGAGGAAGTCCAAGTTGCAGAAAGACAACAGGGGGATGCCCTGAGAGAGAGATTCCTGGCCAGTCTCCGCTGCTTCTGCTACCCCTGTCTGACTGCGGGAGAGACTGGAACCAGAATTGTCCAGCTGGGCCCCTCCTGATTCCTAGCTCACAGATACTCTGAAAGATACTGAAATAGCAGCAGTAGATAAGCAGGACAGACCCTGACTGATAGGTTTCATACACACCTCTCCCCTGTGAGCCATGAGTTTCCTCTGGCAGCACACCTTATTACATTTCCTGGAGCGGCCATCACACGGCAGTTCATTCATGACTATGAATATTTGTGAATGGGTCCAAGGGATGTGGCTGATTGGAGTTTGGGTCCTCAAGGAAGACTTGAGTGCTCGGCTCACTGGATATAGGAAAATGGAGAACGTTGCAATTTTTTTTTTTTAATGTTTATCTTTGAGAGCAAGAGAGAGAGAGAGAGAGAGCACGAGTTGGGGAGGGGCAGAGAGAAAGGCGGACACAGAATTCGAAGCAGGCCCCAGGCTCCGAGCTGTCAGCAGAGACCTGATTCGGGGCTCGAACTTATGAACCGTGAGATCACGACCTGAGCCGAAGCCGGATGCTTACACAGCTGAGCCCCGAGGCACCTCGAGCATTGCATTGTTGACCACCTGAAGGCAGATGGGTGGATTCTGTTTCTCCTATTTGCAATCCTGGAACCCCAGTGACCGAAAGCAGATGTCCCTCGGATTTAAGATACTCTTTGAAAACAGAATCTGCATGAGGAAGTTGAACGCTAATTGTGCCAAAATGAGATTGTGGACTTTCCCAAAGGCTTATCTAAAGCCCTCACTAAATGCAGCTTCCCTGTTTTCTCCCATTTGTGTGTGTGGATTTTGTCAGTTCGAGGCCAGAATGAGAACTGTCCTAAATGGGGAAAGGGAGTTAGAAGTGGGGAAAGAGGCCACCGCTTGGATAACATTCCTGAGATGATGGGTTTGAAAAGTGGGTGTGCCAGAAATTTCCTGGAAAGTTTATTTTTGCTGAGTTTGAAGCCTGACTTCAGACCATTAGAGCTCTTGGATAATGCCAGTTTGTTGAAACGTGGGGAGGGCCAGCTGTCCCTAGAAAGGAGGTTCTGTCTTGCCAGCTCTGAGTTTTGTGGTCTGGCTCGCCTCTGTGCTTAAACACTTAACTTTTAAAGCAAATTGTAAGGAAAGGTCAGACAGGCTCTGTGTCGTGCAGATGCAGGGCCGATGGGAGTTCCTGTCGACCAGTGCCTCTCCCAGGCGAGCTTGTGAAAGATGCAGGTTCTGACCTGGGCCGTCCGGAGGAGGGCCGAGACTCTAGAGTTGCTCACCGGCTCCCAGGTGTGGCCCATGTGGGTCCACAGACCACACTTTGAGGAGCAGCCTTCTGGAGGTTCCCCAGTCTGACCCACCCACCTCCATCGAGGCGTCCTCCTGTTGGGTTTGAAAGGTTTTTCCATGTCAAGAGTCTTCTGGCAAAATGAAAATGCCCTCGGGTTGGGGTGGGGTGGTGAAAGGGTCTCCACCTGAATTGGTCACCAAATTTGTCATTACTATTTAAAATAAACGTTCATGGGGCGCCTGGGTGGCTCAGTCGGTTGAGCCTTCGACTTCGGCTCGGGTCATGATCTCACGGTCCGGTGGTTCGAGCCCCGCGTCGGGCTCTGTGCTGACAGCTCGGAGCCTGCTTCTGCTTCTGTGTCTCCCTCTCTCTCTGACCCTTCCCCGTTCATGCTCTGTCTCTCTCTGTCTCAAAAATAAATAAACATTAAAAAATTAAAAAAAAATAAAAACAAATAAAATAAACGTTCATTATAATAACGACTAAGCTGACTGAAAGGGACCCTTTGCTGGGCTCCACACTAAGGGCTGTCCTGTTGTACTGACTCGTTTAATCCTTATAATCACCAGGTGAGCTGGGACCTCTGGTGCCCTTGTCACACACGAGAAGGGGGAGGCACAGAAAAGTTAAGTTACCTGCCCAAGGAGCAGCGCTGAGACTGGCTGTCACATCAGAGCCCCTGGTCCCGTGGAGGAGGACACAGGAGGCCCCATATGTAGCCGGACGGTCAGGTCCAGGAGGAGGCAGGGTTAGAATGGAGGTGTCCTTCTAGCCAACCTCTTAGAAATTTCCAGGGACAACGTGGCTGCGGGTCTAAACTACCACTTTATACCTAGAGTGGTGTTGTTTGGTCCACATTAAACCATCCATCCCGTCTTTACTTGTCACTTACAGACCCTGCACTAGGCTCTGGGGTCACACGGCTCCAAGCCCTGTGCCTGCCTTCAAGGCGTTCAGCGTTTCCTGGGGGAGGCCGGACTGCATCAGTGCCTGGATGCCAGAAACAAAGCAGGCAACCACAGGCCGCTAATCTCATTTCCATTTTCCTGGCTTGGGAACGGACCCTTTCCAATGCTGCAGTTACGAAGTGCCTGCCCCCAGGTACTTAACTCTCTCAAGGATTTCACTGGTGCCTTGGTAGCATCTCAGTTGATATCCCTCGCGTGTCTCTGCCTCTCTGCCTTTGCTTACGCTGCGTCTGCCTTCTAAAACGCCTCTCTCCCTTCCCCTCCTGTCTATCTAAATCCTACCTATGGTACAGGCGCTAACTCCATGAAAGCGGTGTAGATGTCCCTGCAACACACACCACGTGGGCCTCCATTCATCTAGGGTGACTCGTTTGCCCGGGACCGAAGAGCTTCTTGGCATATTGAACTTCTGCTGCGTAAGGAATTATCGCCACGTAGAACGACACCCATATTAGCCTACGGTTCTGTAGGTGGAAGTCCAGGCATGACTGGGTAACTCAGAGGCTCAACGGCTGAAAATCGAGTGTCTGCCAGGCCGAGTCCTCATCTGGAGGTTCTGGATAAAAATCCATTTCCAAGCTCACTCAAGTTGTTGGCAGATTTCAGTTGCCTCCAGTGTAGGGCTGGGGTCACCATTCTTTCGCGGCCGTCAGCCGGAGGCCACTCAGCTCCTAGGGGCAGCCACCCATATTCCGTGTCACGTGACCCCCCATCTCCAAAGCCTTATTGAATCCCCTGTACTTCCAATCTCTCTGACTTCCGTCTTTGACCTCCAAACCCAGATTTAAAGGGCTCCTCTGATAAGGTCAGGCCCACCCAGCTCATGTCTGTATCTTAAAGTCAACTTATTTGCACCTGGAAAATCCCTTCGCATAAACACCTACATTTAATGTTTGATTGAATAAGTGGGTGAAGTTGTGTGTACAGCAGGGGCCAGGAATTTGGGGAGCCATCCTAGAATTCTGCTTAGCACATCTGAGATGAAGGCTCTTGGTGCTAAAACTAGGACAGTCCCAGGCAACCTAGGACTGTTGGTTACCCTGTTAGCGTGACTGGTTATTAGCAGAATTGGCTATTCATTTCTCTTCTTGACTTCTGACCCCAGCCCGCAGGTCTGCACTTAACAGGGTTCTTTTTTTCTTTTTTTTAATGTTTATTTATTTATTTATTTATTTTTATTAAAAAAAATTTTTTTTAACGTTTATTTATTTTTGAGACAGAGAGAGACAGAGCATGAACGGGGGAGGGTCAGAGAGAGAGGGACACACAGAATCCAAAACAGGCTCCAGGCTCTGAGCAGTCAGCACAGAGCCCGACGCGGGGCTCGAACTCACATGCTGCGAGATCGTGACCTGAGCTGAAGTCGGACGCTTAACCAACTGAGCCACCCAGGTGGCCCAATGTTTATTTATTTTTGAGCGCGAAGGAGAGAAAGAGAGAGACAGAGACAGAGAGGACGAGCGGGGAAAGGGCAGAGAGAAGGGGAGACACAGAATCTGAAGCAGGCTCCAGGCTCCGAGATGTTAGCACACAGCCTGATGCGGGGCTCAAACCCATGGACCATGAGATCACGCCCTGAGCTGAAGTCGGACCTTTTAACCGACTGAGCCACCCAGGCGCCCCAACAGGTTCTTGATAAGATGCACTATATCTGTGTGACGAGGTGGCTAATGCTTTTCCACATGTTTTGGGGCCACACATTGTCAGGGACAATTAGGGCATAGTGTTTGAGATCGTGAACCCCAAGCCAGACAAAGCTGGATTTGAATTCTAACTTACCAGCTTTGTGACCTTTGACTAGACGTCTACATTCTGGGAGCCTCGTCTATTTTTATTTTCTCCTATAAAATGGGGAGCGTAATCATACCCACCTGATAGCGTTGCTATGGAGATTAAATTAAATCATGTACATTAAGCATTGCACTCAAGGCCTGGTGTATATAGTAGGTACCCAGTGACACCAGTTGTTATTATTATTATTATTATTATCATCATCACACCAGAGCCAGTTGAATGCTACCAAACAGTACCTCCTGGTGGCATCTGTAGGTGAGATGAGGAGTAAGAAGGCTGTCTGTCTGACCGTTCACAGTCCCCCAGCACTTAGAATAATGGAAGGGTTGGGGCGCCTGGGTGGCTCAGTCGGTTAAGCGTCCAACTTCGGCTCAGGTCATGATCTCGTGGTGCATGAGTTCGAGCCCCGCGTCAGGCTCTGGGCTGATGGCTCGGAGCCTGGAGCCTGTTTCCGATTCTGTGTCTCCCTCTCTCTCTGACCCTCCCCCGTTCATGTTCTGTCTCTCTCTGTCTCAAAAAGAAATAAACGTTAAAAAAAATTAAAAAAAAAAAAAAAAGAATAACGGAAGGGTTTTCCTGCCGTGGTGTCCTGGCCAGTAGGTAATTCCTTCGGCAATTTAGTGCAAGAAACACATCCTCCTTCAACGTAAAACTTGTGGGTGGTAAGGTGGTACAGATGTTAAATGTTTTCTGTGGCTAATATTAATATTAGTCACGAATATGACTCCGGAGGGTAGCAGGGGGTGGGCCGGTAATTCTGACTCCTCTGAACATCTTCAGCAGCCTCTCTGGATGAAAGGTGCCCGTCGGATGTGGCATTTTATGAAATTACCAAAATAATAGCAATCTGCTGCTGAGACAGCTGTGGGCTGTCTGCAGTCCAGGGGGATGTCTGGGAGCAGTCAGTGTGCCTCAGGGCACGGGGCCTTTGGGAAGACATCTGGAAGCTTCACATCCAGCTTCATACATGGCAAATCCAGGATGAAGTTGTTTATTGAGGAATCCCTCGGTTCCAGGGCATTTCACGGTGAAAAAAAAAGGCAGCCTTATACCGCACACCTATGCCGTGAGACGCGTGCTAAAGGCGGGGGCGGGGAGGGGGGTTCATCGTTTTCATTGAAATAATTGCAACTTTAAATGATTCTTTGCCAAACAACACACAGGCACAGACAAAAGGCAGACAAGCATCCCCTTCCCTTCCTCCTCCTAAAGGATACAGCTTTAGCCTCAAAGGGGGACTTACTTTGTCCCGGATCCAGCGAACGAGGTGGTCACACCATCGGCACACCAATAACAACGACAGACATTATTTTCTACTTCGCGGCCATAGACAAACACTGAGCAGTGGGGCAGAGAATGCCTGGAACATTAGCAACGGGGGTAGAAAAGGAAGACAGACAGAACTGTGCCCCAAGATTTAGACGTGGCCTCAGGCAGAGCTTAAAAAAAAAAAAAAAAGAAGACTGGGGCTCCTGGGTGGCTCAGTCGGTTGAGCGTCCGGCTTCGGCTCAGGTCATGATCTCGCGGTTTGTGAGTTTGAGCCCCACGTCGGGCTCTGTGCTGACAGCTCGGAGCCTGGAGCCTGCTTCTGATTCTGTGTCTCCCTCTCTCTCTCTGCTCCTCCCCCGCTCGTGCTCTGCCTCTCTCTGTCTCAGAAATAAACATTAAAAAAATTAAAAAAAAAAAAAAAAAAAAGCAGCTTCCTCTCTTCCTCCTTCCTCCTCCTTCCCCCAACACAAATGTTGCAACGCAGGATTCCCTAATACCTAAGCTTAGTGGAGCTTAGCGAACTGTAAGGGGCCCAAACAGGGGCCACTGTGACCTCGGCAACAAATCGCTGTGTAATTGTCGGGGAGAAAGAGACTTCCCTCGCGCCCTGCCCCTCCTACACTCCCTGTAGCTTACATTTAAGGAGCTGAAGTTGAGGGGAGATTTTTTTCTTAAGGGCCGTGTCGGTTCTGTTTATTTATGTGGATTCCGTTTCCCATCACAAGCATTATTTTTTGAAATATTTTTAAATCGGCAGGCCGTCCTGTCCTTCTTTTCCGTGTCATTTGAAAGAAAGTTCCATCCCCAAATAACTTGGATGTAATTTATAGTAAGCTTTTCTCGTGGTTGTCTCTGGCTGTCCGTGGGCCAGAAAGGACGTCCGAGGTCATTTAAGCCCAGCAATTTTACCCAGCACGGCTAGTTATCAGCACCAGCCTGGCGGTTCTGGACAGATGAAGTCAGAGTCTGGGGGTCGGCCCAGAGAGTGTGTGTAGAAAGAAGCCTCTGCCCCTCACTCACGCCCCTACCCCCTTGGCGGGTCTGACGTGGGTCATCCTGGATGCACATCTGGGAACCACGGGAGGGCTAAACCCATCGCCCCCTATTTATAGATGTGAAAACTGAGCTCCAGGAAGACAGCCGTGATCTGTGCATCTGATTTAGTGGTAGGGCTCTCCTGACTCAGTCCGAGGCTGTTGCCATGGCCTGCCAAATCACCCTGGCTCGGCACACACTGGGATTTTTCCTCAACAACTGTGATCCTGACTCCAGGGCTCAGGAATGACCCCATGGTGACAGGGAGTGCCAGCATACTTTGAATTTACAGGAAAGTTGCCTCCTCTGGCAATCACATTCACGTCACCAAAGTCTCTCTTGGAAGGAACCCGGACTTGCTCCCTCTCGTGTCCTCTGGGTCATTTCTCTTGTCTGGTGTGTGCGTCCAAGACTGGGAACAACAACATCACCACGGGTGGCCCCTCTCTCACTCATTCTTGCTCTCCTTTTCTCTTCCTTTGTTTCCTTTCCTTTTCTTTCCTATTCTTATGTTTATTTATTTACTTTTTCTATTGTTTCCTTTTTTTTATGTTTATTTATTTTTGAGAGAGAGAGAGAGAGAGAGAGTGTGAGCAAGGGAGGGGTAGAGAGAGAGAAGGAGACACAGAATCGGAAGCAGGCTCCAGGCTCTGAGCGGTCAGCACAGAGCCCGACGCGGGGCTCGAACTCACGGATCGTGAATTCGTGACCTGAGCTGAAGTCAGATGCTTAACTGACTGAGCCCCCCAGGCCCCCAGATGTTTTTTTATTTTTGGGAGGGGGAGGGGCAGACAGAGAAGGGGACAGAGGATTCAAAGCAGGCTCTGCGCTGACAGCAGTGAGCCCGAAGTGGGGCTCGAACTCAGGAAACTATGAGATCATGACCTGAGCTTAATTCTGATGCTCAACTTACTGAGCCACTCAGGTGCCACTCTCTCTCCTTTTAAAGAGGAGAAAGCAGTTATTCCCTTCAGCCACTAATCCCTAGAATATGTTTATTCCCTGGGTCTTCAGAGCACCCGCAGAAGCAGAACGAAGGGGCCGGGTGCAGACCCACCTCCGTGGGCCAGAGTCAGAGCTGGGCCCCCAGCGACCTTCTCCTCAGGGTGCTCCTGGGGAGGTCAGGCAGGTGCCATGTGCTCTGGATGGAGGCCTCTTTCCCTACTAAAAAAATAGTGTTAATCAGTGTGCCATCTCTCTTTAGTTGGTCACCGCGGCAGCTTTCAACTTTGATGTTTATGTCAAATAGTTTATTCCTAATTTAGAAAACCAATGATCTTACTTAGCACCGTTTCCTCTCTTCTTCACCTTGTCTATACCCCTTCTTTTTTTCCCTTTTTCTCCTTTCTTCCTCTCAGCCCTTTTTGTTTCTTCCCTTCATCCTCTGTTGCTATGGTTCTCCTCTCCCTCCTTCTCCCCACTCATCATCATCAGCCCTTCCCACCCAGAGCTAGCAAACTGAAGGAGGAGGAGGAAGGGGAGGGGGAGGAGGGGGAGGGGAGGCAGGGGGAGGAGGAGAGGGAGGAGGGGGAAGGCAGGAGGGGAAGGGAGGAGGGGAGGGAGGAAGGGGAGGAGGGGAGGAGAGAGAGGAGAGGAGGAAAGGGAGGAGGGGGAGGGGAGAGAAGGGGAGGAGGAGAGGGAGGAGGGGGAGGGAGGAAGGGGAGGAGGGGGAGGGGAGGGAGAAAGCAGAGGAAGGGAGGGGGGAGGAGGAGAAGGAGGAGGGGGAAGGGAGGAGAGGAAGGGAGGAGGGGGAGGGAGGAGGGAGAAGGAGGAGGGGGAGGGAGGAGGAAGGGGGGAAAAGGAGGAGGGGGAGGAGATGAAGGAATTGGTGAATGGGCATAAGTATGATGGTCACAGCTCGGGTTTGGGCACCTGGGTGGAGGTCTGGCACGTCGGTGCGGTCCAGTTTGAACTGCTTAAGCAATGCGCTTTTTCCTGGAACACCCTCCTGGCACTTTCCATTTGATGTGGGGAAGCTAAGTAAAGGTTACAGTCCATTTTGAGAAGAGAGTGAATTTGGTGGTCGCAGCATCGAGCCAAAATTCTCTTCTCTCTCTCTCTCACCCCCCAATCTCAGAGATTGTTTTTTAGTCCTACACCAGATAGACCTCAGCTGCAGCTTGAGGGGGCCGAGCACACCTGTGAAGAGCCAGAGTAACACCCCCCAACTTCTACCCCAGACCAGTTCCTTCTCTCACTGTTTTTTAAGCACCACAAGTCTGTAAGCTGGGGGTCACCCTACATTCAGTGCCTTGCTGAGCCATATTGCACAACGAAGCAGAAGTAAGAAATCAGTAATACATCCTGTCTTTATTTAAAAATTTAATATTTTATATATCATGAATGTTTTACATTACTATTTATTGTTAAAAACATTGCGGGGGCACCTGGGTGGCTCAGTCGGTTAAGCATCCAACTTTTGGTTTCGGCTCAGGTCACGATCTCACGGCTTCGTGGGTTCGAGCCCCGCATTGGGCTCTGTGCTGCCAGTGGGGAGCCTGCTTGGGATTCTCTCCCTCTGCCCCTTCCTGCTCTCTCTCTCTCTCTCAAAATAAATAAATACACTTAAAAAATAAGAAAATAAAAAAATAAAAATATTGCATTAATGGGCGCCTGACTGGCTCGGTCGGAAAAGCATGTGACTCTTAATCTCTTGGTTGAGACCGAGCCCCACGTGGGTGTAGGGATTACTAAAAACAAAAGTAAATAAACTTAAAAACATACTGCATTAAAATATTTATCCTGAGTTTTTTGACACCTGCTTCCGTTTTGCACCCCGGTCTGAGCTTTGCCTGAGCTCCTCTCACATCACCCAGGACAACTTAATTTGTGACCAAGTCCTAAATTCCGCGATTTCCACGTGTAACTTCCTCTGAAGGTCTTTCTCTGTCTGTCTCTTTTTTTTAACTTCCACATCTTTCTATCTCTGTCTCTCTGTCTCTGTCTCTGCCTCCTTATCTCTCTGTGTCTCTGTTTCTCAATTCCACTGCCATCATTTCACTGAGGCCGCCATCATTGCTAGCCTCGACTACGGCGATGGCCCCCTCGCTTGATTCAACTACCCTTGCCCCTACCAATTCTTTTCTCTCTAGTGATTCCAGCGTGACTTTCCAAAATGCAGACTCTATTTGACGTCTTCTGGTGTCTGCCCACTGCCCACCAAATAGCATCCATTAGCTGAACACTAAAGGTCCTCTTGTATTCTGCCTCAGCCTTCCCTCCGTCTTTTCCTTCTGTTGCTTCTTAAACACACGAAACAGCAACTATTTCAACCAACCTCCCCTGTTTCTTGGTTAGGGCGTTGGAACACAGATAGAGAGGAAACATAACAATGGATCTCTTGAGCCCACAGGTATTTGTGAAAAAGCAGATCCATGGTCAAAATAAGTCTGGCTTTTGGGGCGCCTGGGTGGCGCAGTCGGTTAAGCGTCCGACTTCAGCCAGGTCACGATCTCGCGGTCCGTGAGTTCGAGCCCCGCGTCAGGCTCTGGGCTGATGGCTCAGAGCCTGGAGCCTGTTTCCGATTCTGTGTCTCCCTCTCTCTCTGCCCCTCCCCCGTTCATGCTCTGTCTCTCTCTGTCCCAAAAATAAATAAAAAAATAAAAATAAAAATAAGTCTGGCTTTCTATTTTCCCTCCTTGGGGATTCAAAATGATTATCAGCATATGAAAGCCCCGGAGAAGGACTAGCTAAAGGAATTCTTTACCTGTAATACGAATTTCCCTGAAATTCACCCATTGAACCTTTTTTAAAAATTCAGAATTAACCTTTTAAGCGATATGCTTTGCAGAACAGGTGGAGAAAACAAACTGAAATTGAAACGAATTGAAACGCTTTGACAAATGTTGGACGATCCATCTAAAAACGAACGTCCTGGGGTTGTCACTGTTTTTAATTCATTCCATCATCCATCGTTCATGCAATCAACTCTGAGGAAATCCGAATGAATATGATATTCAGTTTTTGTCCCCAGGCTGTTTACTGGGGAAATGACAAACCAATATGATAAGAGAGGTCATAGCGTTAGGGACAAAACAAAGGCACAGATTCTGCTGGCGAGTCAGAATGACCTTTGAAGAACAGAGATATTTGAACTAGGTCTTGAAAGAATAAGAGATTGTGGATGGAGAGGGTAAAGAGATACTTTCCTAAGAAAGGGACCTGAGCATATAAAGGGCACAAAAGGAAATCTCATATCCTGGAAATGGTGAATATGGAACGTGTGATGGCCTGGGGTTGGAGGTGGGGAAGAGAATTCCTGGAGAGGATGAGTTCCACGTTTCACAGTCACGAGGGCACTGTGTGAATGATTCTCCTTTGTGTTGTGCAGTGTACAGCCTATACACCCGAACATGGTGGCCCTGGGGCAAATGTTAGTGAGTTGAGCAAGGTCACATCCTAGAGGGATGCTAGAGTTGAGACTTTAGTCAGAGGACAGCCATGGCCTACCCGGGTAATATTGCTTTCTGGTTAACTTTAAAAAAAAATGTTTATTTATTTTTGAGAGAGAGAGAGAAAGAGAGAGCAAAGGATGTAGGGGCAGTGAGAGGGGGACAGAGGATCCAAAGTTGATCAAGTTGAGGAGGATCAAGTTGACTCTTGAACAACACAGGTTTGAACTGTGTGGGTCTACTTATGCACACATTTTTAAAAGACTTGTTTATTTATTTTGTGAGAGGGAGTGGGGGAGGGGCAGAGAGAGAGGGAGAGAGGATCCAAAGTGGGCTGTGCACTGACAGCAATGAGCCTGATGTGGGGCTCGAACTCACGAACTGTGAGATCGTGACCTGAGCCAACGTAGGATGCTCAACTGACTGAGCCACCCAGGCGCCCCTGTTAACTTCTTGAAATCTACACAATATATGGATTATTTTTTAATTTTAAAAAGGTCAAACAAAACATAAATTTAGAGTTAAAAGCACAAGCTCCACTCTTCTTTTACCCCTCCCCTAGCCACGATCGTACCCTCCGTGACCCGCTCTCAGATGACCCCTCTGTCAATAGTTTGGGTGTATCCTTCCAGAATCGACGTGCATGCACTGGTACACTTGGAATATACCAGCTAGTAGGTTTCGTACTTAAGTGGGATCATCTCCTGCATGTTGTTCTGCAACTTGCTCGTTTCACCTAAGGATGCGTTCTGAAGAGCTTCCGATTTCATTACAAGTAGAAGTTAATCTTGTTCTTTTTCGTGGCTACCGTACTGGGTATCGTGGCCTCTGTTGTGGGGCTTTCGTGAATGGGCACAGCCTTTCACAGCTTTCAGGGGACATCCGTGCTGATTATTTCATGTTTCTGCTGTTCACAGACCTAGTAAGTCGAATCAGACAGCAGTAAAAGGGGTTCTGAGTCCCTACAATAAGTGTCCCGAGGCACTCTGGATGACACCATTCTGTAGAAGATCCCCTATACTCTGCTGTACAGATGACTCTTGAACACCACAGGTTTGAACTGTGTGGGTCCACTTATGTGCATATTTTTTATTTTTTTATTTTTATTTTTTTATTTATTTATTTTTTTAATTTTTTTTTCAACGTTTTTTATTTATTTTTGGGACAGAGAGAGACAGAGCATGAGCGGGGGAGGGGCAGAGAGAGAGGGAGACACAGAATCGGAAACAGGCTCCAGGCTCCGAGCCATCAGCCCAGAGCCTGACGCGGGGCTCGAACTCACGGACCGCGAGATCGTGACCTGGCTGAAGTCGGACGCTTAACCGACTGCGCCACCCAGGCGCCCCGCGTGCATATTTTTTAAAGGTTTGTTTATTTATTTTGAGAGAGAGAGACAGTGGGGGAGGGGCAGAGAGAAGGGGACAGACGACCCAAAGCGGGCTCTGTGCTGACAGCAGAGAGCCCAATGCAGGGCTCGAGCTCACAAACTGCGACATCATGGCCTGGGCCAAAGTGGGATGCTCAACCAACTGAGCCAACCAGGCGCCCCCACAGATTTTTAAAAAATAAATACAGTGCAGTACTGAAAATACTTTCTCTTCCTTATGATTTCCTTAACACGTTCTTTCCTCTAGCTTACTTTATTGTAAGGAGGCGGTATATAATACATGTAACACACCAAATGTGTGTTAGTCAACTATGCTGTCTACAGTTGGCTTTGGGTCAGCCAAAGTACTAAGGCCATTAGTAGTTATGTTTTGGGGGAGTCAGATATGCAGATTTTTGACTGTGCCCCTAACCCCTGAGTTATTCAAGGATCAACTGTATTTTCTTCCTATTCATACCATCACCTGGGATAATATTTATTTTTTTCAATTTGCCATCTGTTCTGCTCTCCCTCTGCCAGAACAGGAGCTCCATGAGGGCAGGGGCTTTGATCTGTTTGTGACTAAGTCCCCACAGCCAAAACAATGCCTGGCACATAGCGCTCGCTCAGGAAATGCTTGCTGGGTAACCAGAGGCACTGAATGACTGGCTTAGTTTGGTTGCTATAACAAAATACCACAGACTGGATGGCTTGTAAACAATAGAAATTTATTCCTTACGGTTCCGGGGGCTGGAAGTCCAAGATGTGGTGTCTGATAAGGGCTTACTTCCTGGTTTATAGCAGGCCACTGTGTCCTCACATGGCAGAAGGGGTGAGGGAGCTCTCGGGAGTCCTTTTTATAAGAGCACGAATCCCATTCGTGAAGGCTGCACCCTTACAACCTCCTCACTCCCAAACGCCCCACCGCCTGATATCCTGACGTTGGGGGTTAGGGCTTCGACATAGGCATTTTGGGGGGACACATTCAGACCATAGCAATGACTGAGGAAGCTCTTTCAGGTTTGTAGTCTGTGTCTCCAGGGAGATGACGAAGTTGACACCAGTCAATGCCCCAACCCCGTTGAAGGTGCAGATCAGGCCGGGGTGTGGACACAAATAGAGATTGAGGACACAGTCTCACGAGTCTTGGCACCAGGGCACAGAGACCTAGACTAACCCTAGGGAATTTACACAATTCTTTTCATCATTCAGTGAATTTCTTTCCAAAACCTTCAAACGCCGAGGAGGAACAAAAGTAGGGGGATTGTTTATGATCTTTGGTCTTTTTTTTTTTTTTTCCCCTAACCTTGAAGTTGAGTGAACAAAAACAATGGAGCTCAGGGCAGAAGAATGTCGAAAGTCGCGTTTGTTTGTTTCACCCAAGTTCATCCAGCTGTTTAAAACCCAAGGAGGAAATTTATCATGGAGCCGTATTAACAAATGCTGGCTTACTGAGAGTTTGGCCCAAGTTCAGAGGGTATTTGACATCATGCATGGCTTGCCACCCTCTTCTCAAGACCAGAACAAAAGAACTGCAAATATCATTTCACTAAGTCTTAGTCTCCTCATCTGTAAAATGGGACAGCGAGACCTACCTTAGTATTTGAGGGTCACATGAACCGGTGGGTCTGCCAGTGCCCTGCAGACGGGCTTGTGTTGTACAAGTGCATCATGGCTCCATTATAAAGGGCTCTGAATTCTGCATGGAAAAGTTGGCATATATCACTGGCAGGAAAATTTACTGAGATATCTGTCTGGAATTTGTTCTTATTGTATCTTTCCCTCTCTCGCTCTAGGTAGAGAGGCCTTTTGGTTTTCCTTGTTTCAGGATTCCTTGGGCATAGGGTTGAAAAAGAGAATTCTCTCTGCTTTTCTGGCCTGACTTCGGAGAAGATGGTGTTAACCTGGGACGGAAGCAGCCTGAGAGGCTGGGGAGCAAGAACAGAAGAAAGAGAATTGGGATTTGGGGTGGGGGGAAGTGGCTGGAGAGGTCCTCTCAACTTAGCAGAGAGGTGGCTTGGGTTCCAGGCCTTTACTCTCTTCCTTCCCCGGGCCCCGGAGTGGAGGCGGAGCCTCAATGAGCCCAGGAACCCACATCTTCTGCAGAGGCCGCGGCCCAGGAGCAGGAGAGATGTCAACCTGTGTAGACTCAGGAGTGCAAGGACATCAACAACCAGAGGCTCTTACGGCTGTTCCATTTGGGCATCTGGGGCCCCTCCATGTCTCCCGGGGAGGGTGGTGCTGTTGCTGCTTCCAGGATGAGCCCCATTCACTCATGACTGACTTGGTGCATTTCTCTACCAACCCTTTGAAATGGCTTCTCCTAATCAGAATTAATTTATTTGTAGAACAATCATGTGGCATTTCTTTCATGCCACGGTCATGGAATAATACCCACTACCTGCTCCCTTTAGAACACGATATCAGAACTGCCCTCGGACAAGAATGTTAGGTACATGGCAGCATCTGGAAGCGACACGTTCTGAAAGAACCAGTAAACATCAGGAAATCATTATCAGGAAATCATTGTCCTGTGTTTACTTCTGGCACTAACAAGCTCTGCGACCTTAAGTAAGTCACTTCCAATCTGTGCCTCCATTTATGTACTCATTAAGTGAAGGGAGCCGGGCTAAATTCCTGGTCTGTGTTCCTGCAAAGTTGGAATGGGTTTGAGAAGCATGAAATAGTCACGAAACCATATTCTTAACTGAGGATATAGTTTAGAAGCTGTTCCAGTACTGTGAATTTCCGCTTCAAAAGCAATTGACTTTTGGGAAAAGCAACTTCTGCAATTTCAGGAGACAACCCAAGTAAGTGTGACATCATATCCGTTACCTGCGTAAGCAACACTTGTTCGCGCATTTGTGGTCTCTCCATCGGGACTCTGGTCTTCCCAGGAATGTGTACTTCTTGGGATTTTCATTTGTAAAAAATTAAAAAAATTAAAAAAATAAAAAAAAAGCGCCTTTGAAAAAAACCCGATCCTTCCATAAGCGGCTCATCTTTCACCGGGGCTGGAGCAGCGTAAACATGACCGCATGAGGCTCCAAGTTTATGTTTTCTCAATGACTTCCAGATCAAATTTGCTGTGTTTACAAGATGGAGACACTTTTTCTAACCGCCAGGACTGCAAATTCAGATGGAGGGGGGTAGGTGGGGGCGATGCCCCAGCTGGGATGTCTCTGCTTCGAGTTATTCTTGTCTCCGACAATGTCTCCACGAATGCCCCAGCAGGGTGAACGCCTAGCCCGGCAGCTGCCTGTGGACACTGGCTTTTCATACTCAAATTGAACCAAGATGCCTCCAGATTATTTATTATTATTTTAAACGATAAGCCCCAGGCTCAGAGGTGGGATCCTGACCACAGAGGTAACCTTCCCCAGCCCGTGCTTGACAATTGCTTGACTTCTTCCTACATCTGTCTCTCTTAGTTCTTGCCTCATCCAGAGCCCATGAATCCCATTTTGAAGTTTCTCGTGATTCCCCTGAATCATAACAGTGTTAACCTAACTCCCGGGAGCCCCTGGGTGACTGTGAAGTTTGTAGGTCATCTGTTGAGGTAGCCATCAGTGTTCTGCTAAACTTCAAACATGAAGCCTTTGAATCTTTTACCTTGATATATATATACGTATGTATATCCCTTTAAAACAACCATTTCACTTAAATCCCCTATGTTAGATGTTTAAAGCTTATAAGAGATGGCACTGTCTGCTACCTCTCGGTGGGGAAGGGGGTTGGGGGCACAACACAGAGAGGAAAGTGCACTTGCCTTCAGGAGCCTGATTCACAGTCAGAAGCTGATCTACCAGCACTGCCTGGCCGCGTGACCTTGGCCCCATCTGACTCTCTGAAGCCCAGTTTCCCGTTCTGCCCTTTGCCTCCCAGGGATAAGATGGGTACCAGGGGGCATGCCAGGCATGAAAAGATACTATGCCTAATAAAATACCATGGAAACAAAAACTCCGCGACCATCAGCCTCAAGGTTCTCAGGGAGGTGGCGAAAGCAATTCAGGGATGACGTCCGTTGCTATGCAACTGGGGTATTTGTAAAAACAAATTTAAAAACAATTTTTTTTTAATCATTAACACGGCTGAAACTCAGACATGAAGCCTCCAGGGTGTCTCCAGCATCCTCTGCCATTCCTGTGACAATTTACTCCCTCTCTGGGGTCCCGGTTGTCCGCGTCAGTGGGAGGGGTGGGCATGGTGGTGGCTAAGGAGTCTTGCGAACCCGGAGTGCTAGCTACAGTGTTGCTCCGTAGGAAGAAGGGACAGGATTAGAGGCAAGAAGGGGAGAATCTGTAGTTATGCCTCTGTTGAAGGATTTTTGGAAATAAATAAACAAATAAAAATTTTATTAGTAGGAAACACAGATCTAAATATCTTACTGGAGGCTTTGATTTCAGTCAAAATACGTGTTCCTCGGTCACCCCTCCCCCTCACACAGAGAACACGTGCATATGAATCATACACACGTTCTTTTTTGTTGTTGTTTATTTATTCATTTATTTTGAGAGAGAGAGAGCAGTACAGGGGCAGAGATAGAGGGAGGAGAGAGAATCCTAACCAGGCTCCTCACCATCATCATGGAGCCTGATGCGGGGCTCAAACTCAAGAACCATGAGATCATGACTTGAGCTGAAATCAAGAGTCGGATACTTAACCCACTGAGCCACCCAGGCGCCCCCACAGGCATTCTTATTTCTGCTTGTCTGCCTGACTTCCTTCCTTCTTTTCTTTTTTCCTCCCTCCTTCCCTCCCTCCCTCTTTCCTTCCTCCCTCCTTCCCTCCTTTCTTTCTTTCTTTTCTTTCTTTTTCTTTCTTTCTCTTTCTTTCTTTCTTTCTTTCTTTCTCTCTTTCTCTCTTTCTCTCTTTCTCTCTTTCATTTTAATCTGTTTTAATAAGCAATTGTCTTATTGCATATTATTTAAAATTTTTTTTGAAATTGAGTAAGTAACAATATTATATTTTTAAAGGCAAAATAAAGGACTTATAAAGGAAGTAGACTGTGCTCCTTTGTATTTTCATTACTGTAATCTTGTTTCTGCAACTCACAGGGCAGAGAGCTCTGAGGGCTTTTAATCAAATGACATGCCTTGACCTGGATCTGGAGGCGTTTTCATAGTTCTGGCTCTGATGGCGATTGCTATGTGACCTTGAGACAGTCACTTCCTCTCTCTGGACCACAGCTGCCTCGTTTGGAAAATGAAGAGGTTGAACCTTACAGCCTCTAAGGTAACTTCTAGACTTAAAGCTCTCCATATAGGTGTCTCACATTATAAAATCCAACATCTGAAACAATAAATAGAATCTATCCTCTCCAAATATCTTTTTACTTATGGAAAAGGCCAATAAAGGTAAAACTGCTTATATTATACAAGTGAATTTTTAAAAATAACTGCTTCATTTTAGAAATAGTTTGATTTACACATAACATTTCAAATTCTCTTGTACCTATAATTGATAAAAATCTTGTCTAGCTGGGCATTTCAGTGATGGTTCTTTATCCCTAGCAGCTGACCCTGTCACATCCATCAGACAGAATCACCAGAAACATCCCTGTAATGTTCGGCTGAAATCTCTAATGGGTGTGATCAAATCAGGCTTAATGTTCGCTTTGGCGAACAGTCACTTTGAAAGCGTGTGTTGCTCTCTCATTATCATTTTATTTCTACCATTAGCCACATTAAAAAATATAAATCACGACTAACGTCTTTTCAGAACGAAGGTTAACCCTCTCACCTCAGAAACTGATCATCGCTGTCAGTGAGAAGGAGGGCCACGGTGGAAGGAAGAAGGGACACAGCATGAGGGGAGCAAGCATGGTGTGACCTTGGGTAAGTCACTTCCCTCTCTGGGCCTCAGTTTCCTCATAAGTAAATGTGGGGCGGGTCTAGGTCCCTCCGAAGGACCCTTTGGCGCTCATGTGCAAGGCTGTTGTATAGTCATCTCAGCACCACTGGGCTGTCGTGTGTAAGAAAATGATCCCTTACCGCATTTCTGATGAGTGCCCCTCCCTCAGTTCATCCCAGGGTGTAGCCAAGAGCCTCCTCCCAACAACCTCAGCTCGCATGCTTTCTGGGTGCATCGACTTGAGACCTGGTTTTCCTATTTAGTCCTGCAGGAATAAGGACAAGTCTGTGGGGAGGTCTCGGGGTCCTGGGGAACAGAGAATACAAATGGGGTCCTGGGGAACTGGAGAAAAGGCTCTACCTCCCTTTAATGATCTAGGGAGGGGCTTTCAAACTTTCAGAGACACAGAAGTCCTTCCACCAGATGAAATGTACCGAAGAACACAGTATATAAAACACAGAAAAGCTGTATCTGGCCGGCATAAATTTATTTTGTATGGTCACATTTATGACATTTATTGAAAACTCAACAAGAGGTTGCCCGTTTTGACTAATGCAAAATTTTGAGATGAGAGAATACGGGTGACAGTTGCTGGCTTACCAGCCTTGGCATCTGCTAAACGTCTCTAATGTATTTTGTTGCATCATTTCCTGGCTGCAAATAGGAGCTTTTCTTCTGAGGGTGGCCCTGCCGTCAGGGGACATTCCTCAAGTACACGGCGATAGCAAACTTTTTGTTCTGAGGTTGACCCTAACTTTCTCTTAGTGGTTGGTGATGTGTTTAAGTAGTGTAATTCCTGCAATGGCATGTATATTATTTCTTGTTTTGGTTACAACAATCTTTTAATGTTTATTTATTTTTGAGAGAGAGAGCGAGAGTGAGAGAGAGAGAGAGAGAGAGAGCATGAATGGGGGAGGGGCAGAGAGAGGGGGAGACACAGAATCGGAAGCAGTCTCCAGGCTCTGAGCTGTCAGCACAGAGCCCACCACCTGCAGCTGAACTTGAACTCGAACTCACCTGCAGCTGAGATCATGACCCAGGCCGAAGTCGGATGCTTAACCGACTGAGCCACCCAGGTGCCCCTGGTTTAGAATTTTTCTAACTATATTATAAAAATACAGATCTAACTTCACTTGTAGGATTTCCAAATCACTTGTGTGGAAGGCCTTTGGGCAGTGGACGTGGAGAATTCTGAAGGCTTCAGGCAGCCTTATCGTGGGACGCGGTGAAATGTATTCTCTGCCGCACAGAGGCAGGGCGAGGGGCCCGCAGTGAACTGCAGGCTGCTGATGTGTGAAGCCGTGTTTTAAAGCCAGGCTCTCAAATCTCACTGGATCTCTCAGTTACCTCCCTCCTGTGATTTCCTATTCCCTTGGCAGAGTCTTTTTTGAAGGCTCTAGCCTCCCTTGGGTAGGCTCCAGGCCTCACCTGGAAAGATGGTTGGGGCCAACGTGTTAGGGGAAGTCCAGCCCTTCCCTGAGACCACCGTGGAAGTAGGAGTAATGGACATAAAACCCTCTAAAGAGAAGGCGAATCCTAAATATGGTAGGAGGGTCCCTGGAGCTGCCTACCCCAGACCCCCATCCTTCCCCTGGCCAGTCTCCTTCCAGTGTCTGCCCTGGAGGTTCTAGACTTTATTTTTAGTAATAAAGCCAATATTTCCATAATACTCCAGTGTGCCAAGTTGTATATTAGGCGCTGCGGGGACACGGGGATGAATAGTTTCCGGCCGGGCTCCCAGCAGCTAACAGTCAACAGAAACATGAGCTCCGAGGCGGCTTCACCTGAAGGAGAAGCCGGGTTCGTACTATTTTCCACATTGATGCGGCTCGTCTGAAAGATCTTTCGATATTAATTCCTATTTTAGGACCCAGTAAGATCTATTTGAAAGTTCACATTCTTCTGCCCCAGCTCCACTCCCACCTCTGAAGTAGGAGGAAGCACACTTCGGGGTGTCTGCGCATGATTGATGGCCCGGGTCTCTCTTTGTATTCCTTGGCCTGTAGGTTTAGATCTCAGATTGTTTCAAAATGTCCAGAAGCAGTCAACATGTGGTATCTCCAACATCTTAGAGACACGAGGTCACAATATCATACGGCTGAAGGACTTATTTAAAAAAAATAAATACGGTGCGCCTGGGTGGCTCAGTCGGTTGAGTGTCCGACTTCAGCTCAGGTCATGATCTCACAGTCCGTGAGTTCGCGCCTCGCGTCGGGCTCTGTGCTGACAGCTCAGAGCCTGGAGCCTGCTTCGGATTCTGTGTCTCCCTCTCTCTCTGCCCCTCCCCTGCTCGTGCTCTGTCTCTCTGTCTCTCAAAAATAAAGATTAAAAAAAAATTTTTTTTAATAAATAGAACCTTTCCACCATTTTTTGGTTAAGGCTGAAGGCTCTGCTTCTTGGGCAGTGAGGGATAGGATGCCAGGAAGCAATTTTGCAAAGGAAAATAATGAGAATATCTTGTTTAAGCCCATGTACTATTTCTCCCTTCCTGGGGTCTCCCTTGGTGGAGGGGGGCTGGGAGCCTTACACGTATACCCATTGCACAGCCCCACTGAAAGTCAGACTGTCTCTTAGATGAGGGATGGGACTTAGCAAGTGATTCCCTATCTCTGAGCTTGCAGGTTTGTAGGGATACTGAAAGGTGTTAACGATGTGGAAGATGAGAGGAAGTCTGTGAACAATTTTCAATATTTCAAAGAGCTTTAATGGGAATTCTGCATTTGCCCAGATCTGGCTTGCAGTCTCATGGAGACACCCACCCCCTCTTTTGTTTTTTAGCTATGTGGTTACACCAGGGACTACCTCATGCAAACCAGAAGCTCTGCTGGACCAAATGGTATTGTGATGAATCACCTGAGCTTTGACAGAAGACAGATCTTGGGTCAAGCCTGTGCTCATCCACTTCCTAGCAGAATGACTTTGCTGGAGCTACCTGATCTCTCTGAACCCCCATGTCCTTGTCTGTAAAATAAGGATAGTAATGATACCCACATCACAGGGTTGTTGCAGTTGGTCCATAGTAAGTCCTCCATTAAAGTTAGCTGTTATCGGGGCTCCTGGGTGGCGCAGTCGGTTAAGCGTCCGACTTCAGCCAGGTCACGATCTCGCGGTCCGTGAGTTCGAGCCCTGCGTCGGGCTCTGGGCTGATGGCTCAGAGCCTGGAGCCTGTTTCCGATTCTGTGTGTCCCTCTCTCTCTGCCCCTCCCCCGTTCATGCTCTGTCTCTCTCTGTCCCAAAAATAAATAAAAATGTTGAAAAAAAAAAAAAGTTAAAAAAAATTTAAAAAAGTTAGTTGTTATTGTTAGTAGCTTTGATTCATGAAAAATGAGAAATTGTGAATTCGTTAATAGAAGTGGCGCAATGGAGCTCCTGGCAGGCTCAGTCAGGGAAGCGTGCGACTCTTGATCCCAGGGCTGTGAGTTCAAGCCCCACGTTGGGCATAGAGATCACTTAAAAATAAAATTAAAAAAAAAAGTAGCACCTTGGTAGGCAAAAATCCTATGAAACTTGTAGCTCAGAGGCGTTGATTGTTTACAACAGGCAACAGGCTTTGGATTTTCTGTGTGACTGTGGAGTGGACTTACGTGCCTGATTAAAATTTGATTGGGACACTTCCATTTCATTCCCTTGGGCTGACTATGCTTATCTACTGGTGTCATAAAACGAGCTCAGGACCATCGTGCAGGCCGCGTGCCCTGTGGTGACCTCTTTCTAGGCCACTTTTGTGTCCTCTAGATGGAAAGCTGTTGATTGAAAGGGAAGAAAAATCCCCTCTGTCATGATGGCTACAGATCACATTCAATCAGGACAACATTCTATTGATTCAAAAGCCACACAAACACACACACACACACACACACACACACACACACTTCCAACTCTGTTGATACCGGTGACTGGGGGAGAATGGGGGAGATATTCTGGGGCAGTGTACCTGAGAAGAAAGTTTCAATCGCATCACCACCCAGTGGTGGGTGGACGTGACGTGGACAGATATAGTCTGTTCTAGGGTTTTTGCTTAATTCTCAATAATCTCATTTCTACTCTTTGTCCTTGGAGGTCTTTCTTGGCAATGAGTTGAGACTTAGGTTTTTTCTCCTTAAAGCAAAAAAAATACTGTGATCCTAAAGCTGCTCAAAAAATAAAGACTGTAGAAAATGTGTGTGTGTGTGTGTGTGTGTGTGTGTGTGTGTGTTGTGCTAACAGCAGCTCCAGAAAAAAAGGTAAAATTTGGTTCCTAACTTTTCTTCGTGTTGATATGTTACGTGACTCGAGGGCCAGAGATTTGTACCTAATATTCTGATTTCCCTGTTTATCGAGGTTGTGTGGAAATGTCCTGCTGAATGCCAACCATCTTCCCCTCCGTCCAGACACACAGCTCTCCCTGGGCTCACTTTGCACTAGATGCCCTCTAGCACCTCTCTCTTAGACTTTCTTTTTCACCACCCAAAGATGTTGCCATGAATAAGAAGGATTTTTTTTTCCCCTACAACTGAACACTTCAGCTTCACGACAAATGGGATCAATTCATTTCCTTCTCTACTATAGACACTGGACGTGTAATAGCTCATAGAAAGGGGTGGGGAAGCTCACTGTTGAAATCCATTTCGTGTTAGTCTTGACTAAAAATGAAAGGAATGGAGATTAACAATTCAAAAAATGGAGCTGGTTCATTAAAATGAACTCCAATTGTGTCCAATTCACTCCTGCTTGATTATAATGATGAAAACCTAGGTTTTACCAGGATAAAATGAAGTCCTTCTTATCAGAGAGGAAAACTGTTTCCCAAGATTGGCGGCAGAAGTGTTTGTTTTTCTGGAAATAATAAAAATAGGGCCTCTCAAGTGACACATTAAAAAGGAAGTTGCTCTCCACACCTAACTACGTATTAGTGAATGTTGGAATCCAGGAAAAATTTTCTCACATACGAATCTAAACTTAAGCCAAATGCATTCAGATTTCTACAATGGGAACTTGCAAAGTTGCAAATACCTGAACAGGTACACAATCTCTAAGTAACTCTGATTTACTGAAGACATACTCAAATGCTCTGTGCCTGTGTCGCATGATTTATTAAATGGGGCAATTAGCATGCTCTAGAATTTCCCCCTCCCCAGAGGAGAGGAATTTATCCTTAACGTGGTTAGTGCTACACAGTCACGTAGATATGACGCTGTCACTAAGCAAGACATCACCTTTTAAGAAGACCTCCCAGAGAAATGAAGTGATTATAAAGGAGGCAGAGGAAGGGGGGCAAATAGAACTATAGGCTTTCATATCTGGAACAATTCCAACTCTGCAATAGAAGAGAGCAAGTCTCTAAGAGCGAACTCCGCTGGTCTCAGTGATTACAAGGGACACACTCCTACAGGGAAGCCATTTGCCCCTGTTGCAAACTGTTTTGCCCACCACCGGCCTTTGGACAACCTGTTAGTAAAGGAAAGAAAGGTTCTTTTATGTTTAAATCTCCCAGCCTCTGAAACTGCCCTTCAGAAACCCTATCTTTTCCCTTCTTTCTTTTCTTGGCAACACTAAAAGTCCTTTGTAAACATCCTCCCGGAAAAGTCTCTGTAGATCTGTCTGATAAACTTCGAATGGGAGAGAGTTTAAACTCCTGTCTGAGCACAGATTAGATGGAGAGCTTAAGAGATTATTGCCTCCAGAGAAGTAGCCAAAATCACCAAGCATGAAAAGGTGTCAAAGAGAAATAGAAATGAGGCAGTCCTGGTCTTTCTACATGGGGCTTTTTTCTGTCTCCAGAACCCAAAGATCTTACAAGCCTTATTGCTGATCAGGAGGAAGGAAGGTCCAGACTCTTGATTCTAAATGCACAAAATGGGGAAGCAAAGGTAATGAAACGTTAAGAGATGGGCTCAAAGTTAGAGCTAACTGTCATAAAAACCACTCCAACCAAAAAGAAATAGCCCATTGAGGGATGCCTGGCTGGCTCAGGTGGTAGAGTGTGCGACTCTTGATCTCAGGGTCGTGAGTTTGAGACCCACATTGGGTGTAGAGATTACTTAAAAATCTTAAAAAAGAAAGAAAGAAACAGTCCATTGAATCAGAAATGAAAATTATTATTATTTTTTTTATTTTTAAGAATTTGTTGATAACTCAACTTTTATTTAACAAATCTACCTATCTCTCCTTCCTATTTGTCTTCCATTGTAAGCCGAAGAAAATGCATTTGTCTACTGGAAACACTGATTTCTTCCTAAATTTAAGATTTCTCTGGGCACCTGCGTGGCTCAGTCAGTTAAGGGTCTCACTTGGGCTCAGGTCACGATCTCGAGGTCTGTGGGTGTGAACCCCACATGGCGCTCTGTGCTGACAGCTCAGAGCCCGGAGCCTGCTTCAGATTCTGTCTCCCTCGCTCTCTGCCCCTCCCCCACTCAGGCTCCATCTCTCTCTCTCTCAAAAAATAAGTAAACATTAAAAAAATGTAAAAAACAACACTGAAAGACGATGTGGTTCATGGCGGGTTTCAGGGATGGCTCTTTCAGTCTCTCTTGTCCTACTCTGGTTCCTTCCCCTTGGAATGTAGCCAGTTGCTTTCTAGGCAGTGAACAGTGGAAGTTTCCCATCCCAGGAGACATTGGCAGAGACTAGATGGTGGTTACTCCGAAGTGGAGGGGATTCCTCTGCTGCAGGGGAGTGGTGGCCAGAAAACCCCAAAGGGGTTTGAAGGGCCTTTCTAGTTTGAAGCCCCCTCGGTCCTATCCTAGAGGTCCCTGTGGCTCAGAAGTAACTGGTGTTAGGTCAAGATTTCAGACTCAGATAGTCACCCTCTTCCCACCCAGAAGATCAAACAGCAGGTGTCAGCACTTAGTAGGGACAGCAATATGTGGGCAGTCTGTTAGGCCAGGTGTTGAGTGACTGTGGATAATGCTGGTCTAGACAATGTTGAAGCGAAATAAACAAATTAAATCCCTGCTCTTGTTTGAATGGCATCTCTTCAGTGAGACCATGATTCCAGGCTCCTAGATGACAATGTCCGGTTTTGAAAATGCAGCTTTATTGAGGCATACGTGCCATAAAACAAACTGCATACATTTAAAATGTATAGTTTGGTGTTTTGCCATATGCATGCACCCATGAAACCATCCCCGCAATCACGAGAGTGAATATATCCATCACCTGCCAAAGTTTCCTCATCTCCCTTTGCGATTCTGCTCAGCCCTTGGCGCCCTATCTACCCCTCGCCCCCGTCTCTAGGCAGCTGATGATTCGCCTTACGTCACTGCAGATTAGTTTGCATCGTGTAGAAGGTCATAGGAGGACAATCATAAAGGACTCACTCTCTGTGTTCTGACTTCTTTCACTCAGCGTCATTATTTTGAAGTGCACCTCTGTTGTTGTATATATCAATAATTTATTCCATTTTATTGCTAAGTAGCAGTCTACTTATGGATATACTGCTTGTATGGATATACTGCAATGTGTTTATCCGTTCACGTATTGATAGACATTTTTATTGTTTGCAGTTGTGCGTGATCCCAAATGAAGCTGCCTTGAATGCTTACTTAAAAGTCTTTGGGTTGGGGTGCCTGGGTGGCATGGTCGGTTAAGCGTCCGACTTCGGCTCAGGTCATGATCTCCCGGTTCACGAGTTCGAGCCCCGCGTCAGGCTCTGTGCTGACAGCTCAGAGCCTGGAGCCTGTTTCCGATTCTGTCTCCCTCTCTCTCTGCCCCTCCCCTGTTCATGCTCTGTCTCTCTCTGTCTCAAAAATAAATAAACGTTAAAAAAAATTAAAAAAAAAAAAAGTCTTTGGGTAAATGCCTGGGAGTGGACTGGCTTGATCCTATGTTAGGCTTATGTTTAACTTTTCCAAAATGGCTTGCTGTCTTACATTCCCACCAGTGATGTGTGACAGTTCTGGTTGGTCCACATCATGGCCAGGTAGGGTTTTTGTTTGTTTGAGACTACGTTTCTTGGGTGCCTCGCGGGTACATCCTATCTCATTGTGATTTTAATTTGCATTTCTCTAAGGACAGACGACACGTATCTTTTTGTGTGTTTTTGCCATCTGTGTTCTTCTTGGATGCAGTGTCCGTTTAAATCTTTTGCCCATTTTGTAATTGGCTCGTTTGTTTTCCTATTATTGAGTTTTAAAAGTTCTTAAATATAATTTGGATACAATTCTCTTATCGGATCTGGGATCTGCAAATATTTTCTCCACATTGCGTTTTCTTTTTTTCTCAAAGGAGTGTCTTTTGAAGATAAGTTCTTAATTTTGGTAAAATATAATTTACTAATTTTTTGTAAAGCTCTGTGCTTTTGGTGTTGTGTCTAAGAAATATTGGCAGAACCTTGGGTCACAGGATTTTCTCCTACGTTTCTTTTTCTTTTTTTTTAAGTTTCATTTATTTTGAGAGAGATAGAGACAGCATGAGTGGGGGAAGGGTAGAGAGAGAGGGAGAGGGAGACAGAGTTTCCCAGGTAGGCTTCGAGCTGCCAGCACAGAGCCCAATGTGGGGCTCAAATCCACAAAGCTGTGAGATCATGGTCTGAGCAGAAACTTAGAGTCAGACGCTTAACTGACTGAGCCACACAGGCACTCCTTTCCTCTGTTTCTTTAAGAAATTTTGTAGTTTTTGGTTCTATATTTAGGCCTAAGATCTATCACGGGTTATGTCTTGAATATGTTGTAAGGTATAGATTGAAGTTCTTTTTTTTTTTTTTTTTTGCATTGTGTATCCAGTTGTTTCTGCCTCTCTGTCAAAAATCGATTGAATGTATGCAGGGTCCACTTCTTGATTCTCTGTACTGTTCCATTGGACAGTTTGCTCACTGATATACCAATATTATGCTGTCTTGATTACTGTGGCTTTTGGATAGATGTTGAAATAAGATGGTGTATACATCTCCAACTTTGTTCTTTTTCAAAAGCGTTTTGGCTATTCAAGCTTCTTTGCGTTTCTAAATTGGCCAGAACTAGCCTAGTAGGGGTACATACAGATGAGGGTCTAAACTTCTTTAAACCACACTCGCCATCATCTCCTTATGAGAGAGGATTCAGAGAGAGATACTCGGTAATTACACCTTTATTTAGAAGTACAGTACAAAGTATCTTCGAAGAGAAGTATTTAAAGAACTTGATGGGGCGCCTGGGTGGCCTCAGTCAGTTAAGCGTCCAGCTTCGGCTCAGGTCATGATCTTGAGGTCCGTGAGTTTGAGCCCCGCGTCGGGCTCTGTGCTGATGGCTCAGAGCCTGGAGACTGTGTCGGATTCTGTGTCTCCTCCTCTCTCTCTGCCCCTCCCCTGTTCATGCTCTGTCTCTCTCTGTCCCAAAAATAAATAAACGTTAAAAAAAATTAAAAAAAAATAAAGAACTTGAAAAACAGGAAGCGAGGGAGGAGGGAGGATAAGCTTCATGGAAGAGATGAAATTTATCGGTAGAAATTTGATAAGTAGGGAGTAGATGGAACCTGAGGTAGCACCTAGAGAGAATAATATGAAGTACATTGAGCAAGAATTCCAACTAGGTTGTGAGAAAGGGCGTGTAAAGAATACAATGGGAGACACAGCTGAAAAATGGGTTGTCTTCAGATTGTAGAGGGCTTTGAAATGGAGGTTGAAGAGTCTGTGCTTAATTTTCTAGGTGATGAGGACCCGTGAAGTTTTTTTGTTTTTCTGTGTGTGTGTGTGTGTGTGTGTGTGTGTGTGTTTTCAGAGAGAGGGTTTTTAAGAGAGATGGGATTGTCACTGGAGTTGAACCAATGGCAGCAACTGAACCACTTCAAGCTCACATCCTGCTACAGATATAATCATATCTTACCTGCCGGGCACTAGAGGCCGGAGGAGGAGGAAGAGGGGAAGGGAGGGTTAGGACTTGTGGGAGAGGCTGCCTGGCAGTAGGACTTTAATTTCAGTGGAATGTTTTCATGGGCATTGCCTTTCCCTTCCTGGATGGGTGAATGAGTGGAGTTTCCTTGGGAGTGTTTTTCTTGGGCACTTTCATTGGGTTTCAACTGAAAACACAGGATATTGGTATGATCTTCACGGTTTAGGTTGAATTGCAGGCCACCCCCAAAACTTCCTTGAGGTTACATTTTATCCAACCCTTCTCACTGTTCAAATGCCTACCGAACACAGATTTATAGAATGCCAAAGCTGGAAAAGGCCTCCAAGACCATCTGAACCATGCCTCTCCTCTTCCTCCCACTGTTCTGTAAAAAGTAAGAGTGGGAGAGTAACTCAATTCCAATAGAATACCTCCGATCACACCGATTACTCTAAAGAACCCTTCAACAGCAGCCCAACATCGTTAGCCGACGCGACCATGCATCCTGGTTGGCCCCAAATAGTTCTAGTTCTTCCTTGTGCCTTTGGTGCAATTATTCATAGTGACCCCATTCACTCTCCAGAGTGAGCCAATCTGGATGAGAAGTAATGTGGACCCCCTAAGTAATGTTTTCCAACATATGGGCCACGGTGTGGAACCAGGCATTGAGGAGGGGGTCTTAGAGTTACCGCAGGGGGTTTGTAAGTCCATCGTGCTTATATAGTTTCTCAATCAGCAGAGAAAAAGTAAGACTACTACCTTTATTGGTCCAAGATGGATGTTTAAGTTGAGTATAGGAATCACTGGAAAATATTGGGACATGATGACCTATGGGATCCAGCCTTCTTTTTCTGGCCTCTCCCCTCCCCTGCTCATCTCCCATCCTCCTGTGGTCTTGCCCTAGGGATAATTCTTGGTGGCCTGACTCTGCCATGCTATTTCAGGGCTCAGTGCTTTTGAACATGTTTCCCTCTGTTGGAAGAGGGAACCTCTGTCTTGTCTGACTGATGAGCGCCCCTCTTTTCCACGCTCAGAACTTCCACTCCCCTGTCCTCCTTCCCCACACAGGGCAGGGCTGAACTCTCTCTCTCCTGAGCCTCACTGTGCCCTGTGTTCTCTTCCCTCTGGTCTCCCATTAACACTCGCTACGGGCTGTGTTTATTTACGTGCCTGTCTCCCTCTTGGACTGTGAGCCCCTCAAGAGCCAAGGCTGTCCCTACACTCTGAGCACATTACCTGGTACAAGGAAGGGATGCAGGGAACATTTGTCAAGTGCATTCATGTAGTCAGTATTTATCGAACATTAACTTTATTCCAAGCACAACGTTGCAGGGGCCCCAGCAGTGCATGCAATGATATCCCTGTCGCGGGGCATTATAGCCCAATCCGTGAACCCATGTAGCCGGAGCGTGTGGACCGATCTGTGCGTCATGCGTGTGCGTACACGTGTATCTGTGCCGGCTGGAACCCTGGGTTCTTCTCAGGAAACCAGAACATTTCAGAACAAATCAGTCTTTTTCCATGCGGCTCCTTTGTGAATTAAGAAGCATAAATCTCTGATCTATTTTAAAGCAGGGAAAGGGAAGTCTGTGGAGGCTAAAATAACTTTCTCAAGGTCACTGAGTTGTGTGGTTGGTCCCCCCTCCCCCCCCAGGGAAGCCTTGCCTCGGACCCAGCTCAGACCTGAGGGGGGGGAGGGATGACTCTGACCCTACCAAGCCCTGCCCATTCACGTGGGAGGTGAGGGGGTCCCCAGGGTTGCCTGTAGGGGACAGGCAGGCTGTGTGGGTACCTGTCACCGGGCAGGAGCCCCTCCCAGGAGCTGGTCCAAAGCCTCAGAGGCGGAGCAGAAGCCCAGCAGAAGCCCGTGTGCTGTTTGTGGTGAGGAGGGCTCTGTTCTCAGTGGTTTATTTATGCAATTCCTGGAGTGAGAGAGAAGGTTTGCAGCTGGGGCTGAAGTAAATACCAGGTCCTGGGGAGCTCAGCAAATGATAATGCAAAGCCCTGAAGCAAAAGAAGAGGGAGGTGGAGAGGGAGAGGGGGGAGAGGGGGAGGGGTAGGGGAGGGGGTGGAGAGAGGAAGGAGGCGGAGGGGAAGGAGAGAAGCTGAGATCTGGTGCCCCTCAGGCTGAGTCCTGATCGAGCTGTGGAGAGGGAGGAAAGATATGGTTTGCCCTGACAATTCTGTAAAGGTGTAAACCCCGCTTTGCCACCCCAATTCATTTCTGCCTTGAAACAGACCTCCCCACCTCAGCTCGGAGCATTCTTTCTTCTTGCATTCGGAGGTGTGACAACTTTGGGCTGCCCTGGGTTCCTTATTCAGGACTCCCCTCCTTCCTGCCCTCACCACCTCCTAAATTCCAGACTTGACCGCTCTTGGGACAGAGAAGAATGAGGGTAAGGTGTGGCCTCCCAAAGGCCAGAAAGGAAAGGCGAAGGCTCTCACCACAGGAGTGTCAGTCTCCAGGGCAGGCCGGGGACAGTGGGAGGGCCTGCACCCCAGCAGAGGCCCAGGTCTGCCTGCCCTGGCCGTGGCCCGGGGAGCTTGCCCAATCTCCCTTGAGGTAGCTACTCCAGCTCTGAGCCTCTGTTAGATTCCGTAACAGGCTCTCCCAGTTCCAAGCAAATAAAGAGCCTCCCTGTGGCTCCAAGAAAGTGACTTGGAGGTGGCCGAGAAATGCCAGCTGCTGTCAGGTAACCTGAACCCTGAAACCCAGATTACTCAGCAAGCCTCAGGCTGTGCCAGGGGCCTCCCTCCGGCAAGCCCTGGGCCTTCTCTCACCCCCAACGCAGTTTCTTTCTGTCACTTCAGTCTTCTGCTGATGGGCCAAGGCCTCCTACTCACTTGCTTGTCGTGACCACACATGCCCTTCCACTTTTGGGGGGTCACTTGCCTCCTCTGTGGGCCCATCAACACACCCAAATAGAGCAGAGTGCAAGGAGGCCAAAGGGATTGAAACAGCTTAAACTGGAGAGAAAGGGGAAGCGAATTCTTGCGCGCTGAGGGGTTGTGATGTGAGGGGAGAGCAGTCTGGAATGCTGGGTCTGAAGTCTGCTGGGACCCCGTGTGCGGTGACTGCCCTCATCCTCCCTTCCAGACATCTGGCGACAATACAGAAAATGGAGGCTGCTTCAGCAGGGCCCGACACAGTGGACAGGGCCCTCCCCAGAACTCGAGAGCCCAACATCAGCTTCTTGGGACCAGCCTGATGGCACAGGAGAGCCCAGTGTTCCGGACGCTCTCCCTGTCTTCCCTCCTTTTCCGCTATAGACAGCTTGGTATAGATTTGGTGCCCCATCTAGTGCCCAGTACACGATAGGTGCTAAACACATTTGCTGAATGAATGAATGAATGATTAAAAGATGAACCGGATAGAGAGGGGCGTAGAAAGAGCTGGAAGAAGCAGAAATCGAGAGTGGGCCGAGCCTGGGAACCAGGGTGGAGGGGTGAGAGTTGAAGGGGGGTTCTGTGTTCTGGGGCAGATAAAGTACACTTGCAACTCACGAATCATACCCATCTAACTGGGACGCTGACATAAATATTCCACAGTTCACAGGGTCTGCCCATACTGACCCCCATGTGGCAGCAGGCGTATTGGGATAGCAATTCAGGGGATTCTGGTCTCAAAGCTGGAGGATCCTTAGGACCATATGGTCCGATGCTCCCAAATTACAGATAAAGAAACAGTTAAAGGAAGGCAAGTGACATTGCCAAGGTCATCATGAGTTGGAGCAGGGACCATCTCCAGGTCAGGTTCTTCTGGCTCCACCTGCCCTCATCCAGGGGATTGGAAGAGGCAGCTTTTCCTGGATGACATTGACTGATGGCTATGACTCATTAGCACATGGAACCAGTCAGACCTGGCCTTTCTCTGCCCTCTCTTTTGAAATTATCTTCAGCCCCGGAGCCTCTTGTAACCTCTTCTCTACTTCACCAGCTGCTCTCACCTCCCAACCTGCCTGGAATCCCCAGCCTTTAAAAAAAAGAAGCACGTGTTTTGCATGAATCACCTCAGGGGGCCCCTTAGAAGAAACTCTTTACTTACACCTAACCTCCCCAGAGACTGAGAGGCCAGTGTCTCATTCATGTGTTTCTCCACGGTGGCAGCACATAGTAGGGGCTCAGTCAGAGTTGAGTGTTGGGGGCAGGCAGAAAAGGATGGAGACCAGAACTCCAGGCAGCCTGGGGAGCCATGAGCTTTCTGACCTTTGGTTGTGGGTTTTCTCGGCCAAGCCCTGAAGCCTGTGGTGTGGCAAGGAGAAGTGACTTTGTGTGCCTGTAAGAGAAGCAAAGGTGTTTGCTATTAGACCTGCATTTATACTCAGATATAGTCAAAGGACTGAAGGAGGCTCCCAAACCCAATTAAAATCAAACCAGATCAAGTTAGTAGGTAAGTCTTAGGCATCGGGGACGACAGCTGGAATAGGCTGGTGAGCCCCTTGCCTTTTAATATGAATTTCCAGACACGCAAGCACAAGCTTCCTCCAATAACAATGCATGACTCAGTTCCGGTCTAATTCTGGAGTTAATATCTCCCATCCACACGCAGTCAAGAGCAGCTGGGTGACAGGCACTGGCATGGAGACATCATGTGGATTTTGTTTTGATGGCTCTTTTGGACTGGGGTCTGCAAAAATACATATTCAGTTACTTAAACGTTTCAATCAAAGGCAGAAAGAAAAACACGAGGAATGGCTTTCAACCACACTTCAAAGATGGCAGCTAAGATGCTCTTATAAGGTCATAACCAAAGTCAAGGAGGAGTTTAGAGATTCCCAGCCTGGACTTGTTATAGCCCATAGTGTTTTTTGTAACTTCAACTGATGTCATAGGTTGCTCAAAATACAATTAAGTATACTTTAGCCTAAAGATTTACGCACACACACACACGCACACGCACACGCATACACACATCATGCGATGCCTGATTAGCCACATTTGCCACATTTGCAGTTTTGCTAAGGGTTCGCTTGTGGGACAAGAACGAACAAGAAATTAAGCAACACACAGGCAACTCATATCCAAATGTGGCAGGTCACTGAAATTACCTTTGAAAGAAAAAAAAAAATAAAGAAACCTTTACAAAATAAAAACCCTCAAATCAGAAAAAAAAAATACAAAATGTCGTACAGAGAGGAAAATTACTATTAAAGGAAAATAACAGATGGAAACAAATCCTGAATACTTTCAACGTTTGACTGTCATTGTTCCACGGTGGTTAGGGATAATTTGGGAAATAAAATAACATAACTTTCCTAAGTTACTGTAGCAAAATGCATTGAAGTGGACCGAGCCGGGTTTTAACTGTGTCATATAAAGGGCGTGGTGGGAAAGCAGGCTAAAACGAGGGGTGGGGTCTTTTTGAGGGGTCTTGTAGGCCCCTCCGAAGGAGTTTGAACTTCATGGGCAGTGAAGGCTATGGAAGATTCCGAAGGGGAGAGGGGAGAAGGTGGGAGTTGGGTTCAGTTGGAAGTAAAGCCCTGTTCAGAGGATGTAGCAATGGCTGATGTGCAAAAGAGGAAAGACTCTCTAGCTGGGGTAAAGATGACGGGATAGCTGTGGCGGGATTTCGATAGAATTATCTGAGCTCTTGGTGGATGGTGATGGCAGGCAGGTGTGACAGGAAGGGAGAAATAAAAGACAGTTCTGAGCCTGGATATCTGGGAGGACTATTAGATCCTCAAGTGCTACTCTGGCCAGAATGGTAGCCACTGGCCCCCCGTGTCTACTGAGCGCTTGAAATGCGGTTAGTCTGAATTGAGATGTGCTCTCAGTATAAAACGTATACCTATTTCAAAGACCAAGTACCAAAAGAGAACATAAAATATCCCATTAATAATTTTGCATGCGGATTACATGTTGGAATAATATTTGGGGTATATTATAGGGTTAAATAAAATATTAAAATTAATTCCACTTAAAAAAAATTTTTTTTTCATTTATTTATTTTTGAGAGACAGAGAGAGCACAAGTGGGGAGGGTCAGAGAGAGAAGGAGACAGAATCCAAAGCAGGCTCCAGGCTCTGAGCTGTCAGCACAGAGCCCGACGCGGGCTTGAACTCACAAACTGTGAGATCATGACCTGAGCTGAAGTCAGATGTTTCACTGACTGAGCCACCCAGGCTCCCCATTTTTTTTTTTAAGTAATGTGGCCACTGGGAGCGCCTGGGTGGCTCAGTCGATTAAGCGTCCCTCTCTTGATTTTGACTCAGATCACGATCTCACTTGAGTTTGAGCCCTGCATCAGACTCCGTGCTGACAGTGGGGAGCCTGCTCGGGATTCTCTCTGTCCCTCTTTCAGCCCCTCCTCCCGCTTGCTCTCACTCTCTCTCTCTGAATACATAATTTAAAAAAACAATGTGGCTACTAGAAAATTTAAAATTGCCCACGTGGCTGGTGTTCAATCTCTTTCGGGCAGTGCCGCTCCAGTGGTTTCCCATTAGACTTCGATTCAGATCCAGATTCCTCACTGTGATCATCAAGGCCCTATGCGATCTGACCTCTGCCAGCCTTTCTGGCCTCAGTGTGGGGCACACTCCCTTTGCTCTGCACGCTTCGGGCACGCCGACCTTTCTGGTCTCCCAACACGCCAGTCTCTTCCCTGCCTCGAGGACCTGGTCCTGACCGTGCCCCTGCCTGTAACGTTCTCTCCAGAGCCCTTGACCTGTTGGATCCTTCCACCCTTCACCGCCATCCAGCTCAGATGCCACCTTCTCAAGAGAGCTTCTTTTGACCGCTGTTTCTGAAACCGCTTTACTTCCTTCCTGAAGCAGCCCTCGATCTCCTTGCCCTTCTATTTTCCTCAGAGCCCTTCATCTGTATGGGAATGACCTTGCTAACTGTTTTGTTGAATGTTTTTCTATCTCTTCCTGACTACTATTTAAGCTCCGAGAAAACAGAGACCCTGTCTTATTCTCCTTTGTATCTCCAGTGTCTAGGGCTGTTCCTCGGACATGACGCGTGTGCCATAAACATTGATGATGAGAAACATTCAGAGGAGGAGGGGTTGGGGAGTTGTCTCGATTGTTATTTGCCGTGTAAAAACCACCCCCAAATTTAGTGGCTTGAGAACTGACACTGGCCAGCCTGGACACTGAGAACATACACCACATCTTATTGTCTGTCTTAACCTGACTTCATGCTATTTCTCTGCCTTCGTTAGCAGAACTTTAGTTTTCCTCTGCTTCATTCGTATGACTGTATTTCTCCAAGAGTCTTGTGCCCAGGGAAACGGTTCATCTCTTCATCAAAGGAACGTCCCATCAACTCTTCAATGGGAGATATCGACAGATGGTCTGTGCCCTGAGATTCTCTGAGTTGCTTGGCTGGAAATCCTTGCTTTGCTGTTTCCACCAATTTTGGATTGTCACGTGGTGATCCTTGCCCAATCCCAATTACACCTCCACACAGAAAGACTGCCTGAAACCAGGCTCCCAGTTTTCAATAAATTCTGACCTTACCTCCCCCCTTGGAGGGACAAAGCTTTGGTAGGTGTTCTCTCTGACTACAAGAAGCAATGAATTCAGCTTTGTCTTATCAATAGATTGGGTTCATTTTACTTGGGGCCAGCTTTATAGGCTTAAGAGAACAACATTCTCTATCTCCCATCATCATGTGAGGTGACTGGGCTCAGCTGGGCAGCTCTTCTGTTCCACATACTGTTGGCCATGTGGCAGGCCTCTTGGGACTCCACCAGCTGCAACATCCAAGATGGCGCCCTCGAACGTGTGGTGCCTTGGTGGTGATGGCTGGAGGCTGGCCTCAGCTAGGATGCTGGGAGGGCAGGACCTCTCTCTCTACGTGTAGTCTTTAAAAAAAATTTTTTTTTTTTTAATGTTTACTTATTTTTGAGAGAGAGAGACAGAGGGTGAGCTGGGGAGGGGCAGAGAGAGGAGGAGACACAGAACCCGAAGCAGACTCCAGGCTCTGAGCTGTCAGCACAGAGCCCGACAACGGTCAGGCAGGGCTGAGAAGGTGGGGAGCCTTCTCCTCAGTCCTCGGGCTGAAGCCCCGGGGCTCACTCAATCCTGTTGCATGACCAAAGGGGCCCAGCAATGTTTTCTGAGCAGCACCACTTGCCAGGTGGGCCCTGGGCTGATCTTAGCAGAGGATGCAGAGAAAAGCACCCGATATTCTCTGTGTGCCAGTCTAGCACCGAGAGACCCAACAAAGACTCTCAGGACTCAGGAAGATAATAACTAAATGCTGAGCTGAACTGTTCCAATTACTAGGATAGCCGGCATTCAGAAAAGAAAAATATTTTCTCTAAGCTGTTGTCTAAAAATATGAACGTTTCAGCTATCAAAGTGGCATAACCACTTTACAGAGTGTTTGGAAAACGGGGAAAGGAAAAAAAAAACCACCCACATTCTCCTTCCCTAACACAGCCACTCTGACAATGGCAGTGTGTTCCCCTCCCAGCCTAGTTCTGTGAGTGGGTGCCGTGGGTGCACTGGGGAACCTGTTAAGGAATGGGTAGCTTTGTGCGACTTATTCACAGAGTCACAGAGAAGACTTCCCAGTCCTTTACAAAGGGATCCCACTGGGAGAAGTGACTCAGTCACGGCCTTTCCTGGGTCTCTTGTCACTCATCAAACCAGATATTAGCAGGTATTAACAGTGTCCTGGGAACTGGGCAGGTGTCGGTGGACCCCTGGTAGGGCAAGCAGGTGTGCTGGGGTCCGAGGCTGTGCCTGGAGGTAGGAAAAGGAGGGAGGGGGGTGGTGGGAGGCAAGGATGAAGGGAAGACAAGCAAAGACAAAGGCTGCCTCGGGGTGCAAGGTGGGGGCAGCCTGGCCCTTGCCCTATTTGTGGCCCTGGGCGCCGTGATCAGCCATTTATAGACCTTGCCCAGGCCGGCCAGAGTAACATCTTCTGTCTTCCCTGACTAGGCCCACGAAATCGGGTCGGGCTTTTTATTTGACTGGCCTTCAGGGCTTCGGGGGTCACCTCTTAAGTGACGCCTTCCCTGATTATCCATTCTGAATTAGACCCTAGCCCCACTTTGGTCTCCTTTGGGCACTGCATCCTATTTTAGCTTTCCTCTCAGTATCTACCGTGAGCTGACAATCTCTCCTTTATTTATTTATTTATTTATTTATTTATTTAATTTTTTATTGTCTTCTCATCAAAGGAAGGGACTATGTGGTGTGACCTCGCCTATCTTGTTCCTTGCAGAAACCCTGGTGCCTGGAACAGTGCCTGACACAGAGAAGGCAGTGCAGTAATGCCTGATGAATGACTGACTAAGCCAGTCCCAACTGGGAGCTGCTTTGTGGGCCAGTGGCCCGCACTGGTGTGGGACGCCGCTCACGGCAGGTGCTGTGTCCGGAGCTCCAGGCAACCTGAATGGACGCCAGCGTCTCCTCTAAAGAAGCCCCTCTGGTAATACGTGCTCATTTTAGTCTACCACAAAACTGAATGCAGAACACCGGTGGCCACACACGGGAAAGAAAAGCCCAAACATATTATATCTAGAAAGGCAGCAACTGCTTCTTGGGGACGTTCTGCTTACAGGCACCCGGATCGATCTTGTAGCAAACAACTGTTTTGAATCGGGGACTTTTCTGGGGGTGGCCTCAGCCGTAGCTGGCACTTTGGAATCACTTGTTACACCCTTCTGTGTTTCTCCCCCACTGGTTTCTCTGGGTCACAGTGTGACTCATTCACCTATTAAAGCATAGCTCGTTTTCAAACCAGCCACACAAATTCGATCTTCAAAATCTGATGCTCTCCTTACTTCTTAAAGTTTGGGATTTACTTTCCAACTCACCCTATGGAGTTTTTTAAAAAGTTTATTTATGGGGTGCCTGGGTGGCGCAGTCGGTTAAGCGTCCGACTTCAGCCAGGTCACGATCTTGCGGTCCGTGAGTTCGAGCCCCGCGTCAGGCTCTGGGCTGATGGCTCGGAGCCTGGAGCCTGTTTCCGATTCTGTGTCTCCCTCTCTCTCTGCCCCTCCCCCGTTCATGCTCTGTCTCTCTCTGTCCCAAAAATAAATAAAATGTTGAGAAAAAAAAATATTAAAAAAAAGTTTATTTATTTATTTTGAAAGACACACACATACACACATGGGTGAGTGAGGGGCAGAGAGAGAGACACACACACAGACACACACACACAGACACACACACACACACACGGGCGAACGAGAGGCAGAGAGAGAGGGAGAGAGAATCCCAAGCAGGTGCACCTCGCTGTCAGCACAGGGCCAGACACATGGCTCGAACTCACAAACCCGGTGAGATCATGACCTGAGTGGAAAGCAAGAGTTGGATGCTTAACCGACTGAGCCACCCAGGTGCCCCTAGAATTTTTGATTCTGAAAAATTCCTGGTAGTTCATTTGTGCTGAGAATCATTAAGTTTTATGTTTACAAAAACTTGCCTTCAACTGCATTAATTCTCTGACACTTGGGAGACCAGAGGAAGGAAGGAACCTCCAGTTCTCAAGCTCTGAGAGATTTTAGTTATGCGTATTAAGGCAGCAAAGCAGGAGTGAGGAGAACCGATTTCCAGCTGCTCCAAATTGGTTCTGGTTACATATGTAGCAAAAGTTCAGGCACCGTGGAGATTGAGTTTAGGCTTTCCTTGGAAGCTGGCAGGGAAGGGGTACTCATGCAACCACAGAGACAGGCTTTAGACAGTGGGGCTCAGTCCTGTCCATTGTTGCAGAGAATGAGACAAGTATGGCCCTCTAGCCAGAAGATGTGGGTTCCAGAGACCCACCTCTGTTACTTTCTAGCTGCCTCCTTAGCCAGACCAACCACTATCTTTGAGACTAATTATCCACATTTGCTATCAGGTTAACATAACCAGTCTTACTTGCTTTGGGGATCAAATGAGAAGGTGTTTCTGAAAACACTTTGTGAACCTTGAAGTACTGTTCAAACGTTGGTTTTTATTTGTATTCATATCCTGCGTCTTACTATGCTAGCATATAGCTTTCTGGATGTCTTCCGTATGGCAGGCACTGTGCCACAGGCTGGGGAGTACAGAAATATATGTTGTTTCTGCCTCCAAAATGTGCCCAGTCTGGGCTGGGGAGACAGAGAAACAGACACTATAATCCAGTATCATCAGTGCTGTGTGAGAGGCCCCAGGACAGAGCCAGAGGGGTCAGGGCCAGGAACTAGAGGCATCTGGATGACTTTCTAGAAGCAGGTGAATTGAGCAAAGTCTTGCAGGACACATGGGGTAGGAGGTCCCTAGATGGCGAAGTGGAGGTGGGACACTCCCAGCACAGGACAGTGTGTGTGAAGGGATAGAAGGCAGAGAGAGCATGGAGAGCTTGAGGCACTAAAGCTGATTCGCATGCGAGTGGTGCGTGGGCAGGATGCAGCTTTCCTAGAGAGACTCAGGCAGGTGAGTTGCCTGGGAGCAAATCACACAAGTTTCTCAGTTGTGGAGGCAATAGGAAGCCTTTGGAAGTTTTCTCACAGAGATGTCGTTGCTTGGCTGTATGACGGGGTATGGCTGATGGGTTGGAGGCGGGTGTGACTGAGGGCAAGGAGATCAGTCTGGACGAGGGGAAAGCAAAAGCCCCCTAACTCCTGCACAAAAGCGTTGACAATGGGGGTTGAAATTCCCAAGACAGGGAGGCCTGAGGGGAAGTTCCTGGTGACCCCTGATGCTCAGGGAGGAGATAGGTGGGTGGGACGGTGGAAGTCACATTGAGCCTGGGGAGACAGGGTTGGGCATCTCCCAGGCACAGAGTTTGAGACATACTGACTTCCATGTGGAGACGTCCAGTAGGCAGTGGGGTCGATGGTTTGGAGCTCAGGAAAGAAATCTGGATCGGAGACAGCAGATCTGATGGTTTTCATGCAGATGCTAATCACTGCCATGTGTGGCTGAGCCACAAGAGAAGCAGGACATGGATAGAATTGTCAGGGCCCGCGACCTTCATGGGGCAGGTGGAAGGAAAGAATACAATGATGGGTGCTGAGAAGTTGCCAGGCGGGTTGGAAGAAGTCAGGAGGAAGAGGTGCCCCAGGAGCTAAGAAAGGAGGGAGTTTCAAGGATGGATGGAGTCTGTACCCGGTCAAAACCTCACAAACTGTTGGACAGAGGAAAAGACAGAAAAGTGACCATCTGGTTTGTTCACTGAGTTGCCCCCGCCGGAGCATTCTGTGGAGAGGGGGACACAAAAGTCTGGCTGAGAAAGGTGGCCCTGAGAGGAGCAAGACAGCTGAGACCATGAGGGAGGTTTCGGGGGTCCGTGGTGAGAAGGGAGAGAGAAGTGGCAGGTGGAGAGAGGTTTAAGCTTGAAGTTGGCTCTAACTGTGGAAAAATAAATGTGCTGATATGCTGAGGAAAAAAAAAAAGTAAAAAGGGCAAGGGAGGTTGAAAGTCAGGAGTAAGGGGCACCTGGGTGGCTCAGTCGGTTAAGGTTGAGTGTCCGACTTTGGCTCAGGTCATGATCCCACAGTTCCCGAGCTGGAGAACCACAAGGGATTCTCCACTGTCAGCACATCAGATCCTCTGTCTCCCTCCTTCTCCCCCCTCACCCCCCTCTCAAAAATAAATATTAAAAAAAAATCAAAAATAAATAAATAGAAAGAGTTGCCATAGTGTACCAAGCATGATATTAAAAAAAAAAAAAAAAAGTCAGGAATAAAAGCAGATAGTTTTGTGGACCATCATCTTCCACGAAGCGGGGAGGGAAGCATCAGAGCCGGTCCCTGAGAAAGGAGGGAGGACCGGCCAGGTGAAGGCAAGCTTGAGGGAAGAAGTCAGTAGACAGGAGGAGGAACGGAGATTAAAGAGAGCTGGATGCCACCAAGGACAGACTTCTACCCGAAGGACGAAACGTGGTTTGCCAAGGGTCTAGGGAGTCAGAGATTGTGTCCTCGCTCACAGCCCATGGGATCATTCATGCTCCCTGCCCAGGTACAAACCCTGACTTTGGGGACCCCACTCCCGAGCCCAGGAGTGCACACTCCTCACCAACCCTGCCTCCTGCCCAGGCACCCTGGGTGGGGAAAATGAAGAATCATTAATCCAGCAGGCTTAAAAGAAAGGCAGAACCAGGCAATGAGCGGGTTCACACCCAGACTGCAGGTAGAGGGGCATTTACTGCAAACAGAACAGATTTCCAGGGAGTACAGTGGAGAGGCTGGGGTGGGGGGGGGGGAGGGGGGGGGTCCCAGCAAAGCAGGGAAAGCACAAAGCTGGGGTCTGGAGCCACGCCAGAGGCTGTGTGCTAAACATAAAAAGCTGGCTTTTAAAAAGTAAGTTGAATTCAGCCCACCATCGGGTTAGAAAGTGATTGCTAGATTGGATGGCTATCAAATGGATTGTTTTGAAATCCAACTTCTCTTTTTAAACCAATGTGCATGTGTAAATATGGCTATGGCCTTAGGTCTTTGATAAGGGAGTCCTGTGGCAAGAAAACTTTGTTAGCCTTTTTGAAAGGCTCCCGGCATTGAACTGTTTCAAAACATCTCTTCTTTGTGTGGATACCTTCTGTTTTGAGCTTACCATGAAATCTCAAAGACATCACACTAAAGTAGTTTCAGAGTTCTCTAGAGGACCATGTATCATACTGCCCCTCCAACCTGAGCAACCCATCTTGCCCCTACCCCAAACAAGAAAACAAAGATAACACAAATGAGACTTCAGTATTTTTTTCATGTTTATTTATTTATTTTGAGAGAAAGAGAGAGAGACAGAGAGAGAGAGAGAGAGAGAGAGAGAGAGAGAGAGAGAAAATCCCAAGCAGGCTCCATGATCTTAGCTCAGAGCTCCGCATGGGGCTGGATGCAGGGCCCGATCTCACGAACCATGAGATCATGAGCCCAGCTAAAACCAGGAGTCGGCCGCTTAATCAACTGAGGCACCCAGGTGCCCCTAGTTTCAGAGTTTTTTAGAGGCTTGTTCTCCTCTGCAAGGCATTATGGCCAAGTCCACAATTACTTTGTTATGCAGAGTTTTAAGGGAAATAGCTGTTTGATTCTGCAAGACTTTATTTGTATAAAAATAATCATAGGGGCCCTAATTATGGAACAGAACACAGGAAAAAATAACTTTGAGTGTTGAAGAGTATTTCTTCTTCACAAATCTGGTATGTGGGAAGCCTTCCTTTACATTTTGTATCCCATCCCTGAGCCCGTCTCTCTATTGGCACTCACTAAAATGAAGAAATGCCTTCAGCACTTTTCCATTTAACTTTTACTCCTCAATGTCATACGTGGCAGTTGCTTCTGAAACTAATTTGACATTGTCTTTGCCCTCCCCTGCCCCTGTTAAGGAATCGTATTCCTGTTACACATTTTGATGCCATAAGGATAGATTTTATAGCTAAGGGGGAAAAGCTGAGAGGAGAGAAACTATGTAGGAGGAAACATAACAATTTGGATGCTGGCATTTGTGGACCCCAGGAGTTTTTCACTAGGCTGGAGTTTTCTGTAAGCAGGACTTACAAATGTCATGTCTCACCTGGGTGACTAAACAAGGAAAATTAACATGAAATCAGATCACCTTTGTGAATAATAAAATAGTAAGTTACAAATAGTATTCCGTAAATAACATTGCTGTCATTAAGTGATACTTGCAATTTTAAAGGGGAAAATGCATTGATCTCTGCTTGACTAAAGGCAAATTATGACTGGAAGCATATCCAGACATAGAGTAGCTACAGTAAAGCCTTATTATTAATTTAGGCTACAAGTACTTACTTGGGTTGCAATCCTGGCTCTTTTTCTTACTATAAAGAAAGATTTATATAGTTTACCCTTGAACAATGCAGGAGTGGTAGCACCCCCCCCCCCATTCTAAAATCTGCATATAACTTTTGCCTTCTGGAAGCTTAACTATTAATACTAATAGCCTAGTGTTGACCAGAAGCCTTAGTCATAACATAAACCATTGCTTAACACATATTTGTTTGTTATGTGTATTATATACTGTATTCCTATGGTAAAGTAGAGGGAAAAAATGCTATTAAGAAAATCATAAGAAACAAAATACATTTATAGTACTCTACTGTATTTATTAAAAAAAAAATCCACATATAAGTGGATCTGCTCAGTTCAAGCCTGAGTTGTTCAAGGCTCAACTATAGTATAATTTTGCAAGATTCATGTTTAACCTGTTTGGGAGAATACATTCTTTAAATGACTTTAATGCATTAGTTTTAGGAGAGCAAGTGCTTTTGTAAACTATGAATTCAGACTCACTACAAGGATTTGCAAAGTTTACTGCTCTCCCTATTGGATATTTAAAATTCAGACTTTTCACTAATTCAGACTGACATTCTTGTTTAACGAGACTAATTCAGTAAGTTTATTTAATTCAGTAAATGTACTAGTGGAAAAATTCTAGCCAGTTAGGGAACTATGTTTCCTAAATGGAAGGAGTCCTGATAAACAACAGATCACATTCTTTCCCCCCCCCCCCCCCCCCAGAAAAGAAGTGGGCAAGTGAGAAGGATGGGAAGCGAGTTTTTAGGATCGAGAGGGAATGTGGTGGTATTTTTAATTCTTGTTACTCTGTTTTCCCAGGAAGATGACAAGATATTACAGTAAAGGATGGGGTCTTAGGAGCAGGTATGTGAGCAAATCCTGTCAGATGCAGTCTTCCTCTGATGTGCCACGCGGTGAATGCGACTCTCGATCCCATGGCCGGTCTCCAGAAACTAACGTGTGGCCCACTTGCTTACAACAGTGGAAATACAATGCGCGTCTATTTGAGTTTGCTTCCATGTCTTTAACTGCAGATGAAAATACTTGGTTATAAAATCGTCCCACGCCTTGGCCAAAAGTTTTGAAATATGCCTGATAAAGGTTCTTACAGCCACAGAGCGTGTGTCAAAATGCTGAGGAAAGAGAAGCACAGACCGGGGAGTTGAGAAGGATCTTAGAGACTTCCGGTCTAACCTTCTCACCTTATCAGGGAGGAAACCGAAGCCCAGAGACTCAAGGGGACATGCTCAGCATTTCACGGGTAAGGGCCACTTTGGAACCAGTTCCTTGACCACATCAAGGTGATTGTGCTCATTCAGAAGATATTAGTATCATAAAATGATTAATCTTGAAATTAACCATTTGACAATCACTTTTCTTAGGTGGAATTTGATAGTTATCTACTGTGCCGGCAATGTCTGTGGTCACAAAAATTCACAGATTAATTCTAATTTGGAGGACCAACAATGTACCTGCTAAGACATGTACCCTTCTTTTGAACCACCAGTGCATACTACCCCACTTTGATGGCACTTAACACAGAGCAATTATTATTATTATTATTATTCATTTTTTTTTACTGGTTTGTCTCGCCTACCAGACTGAGAGCTTTATAACTGTAGAGATCACGCCTTTCTTCTCCCTTTATTCCCATAGTGCCTGGCTCAGTAATTATTGAATGAGTACATGAAATTCGGAAACTAAGGAAGAGGCAGTGGTCCTTTCACCTGGGGCCTGGTGTAATTAAAAGCAGTCCCTGAAATCACTGGGCAAAGTCCAGGCTTCGCTTGCTAGTTTGGCGAACACCCTTGCCTCACTATGGTTGCTCAGGAATCTTACTAGCTTACGTGCACGGAGGCCTCAGTGCCAAGCACCATTCTCAATGCTTTACATGCATTTATACTTATTTTATCCTCACCACCCTATGAAATACTACCCCATGAGCCCCCTGTTACAGAGGATGCTCAGAGAAGTTAATCTGCCTTGGACTTACAACCTAAGCAATCTGAAGCCAGATCATGTGCACTTAACCCCCAGGCTATTCTGCAATAAACCAAGGACTAAAGCAGACAGCTTGGTCCTCTTTTTTTTTTTTTTTTTTTTTTTTTTTTTTTTTTGACCTCTAAGCCAATTTATATATTTGCAAATTGAAATAGGACAACCATGGCATCCTTCCTGAAATTTCCCCAAACTGGACCTAAATATTTACCTATCTCTGCCTTTTCTTTCACCTTCCTATTCCTCCTTTTTCTTCCCGTTGAGCTCATCTTTCACCTCTCTGCTTCAAGTGCCAACTCCCTGCAAAACTTACCTGGTTTCCTCTCAAATCAGAATTAATCTCTCTGTTCTTAGGTGCCCTTTGTTTAAAGTTCATTTTTGGCACTTACCTCATCATCCCCGGGATGAGTCACTTGAATGTTTGTCTATCTTCCTAGCTAAACCAGAGCTCTCGGAGGGCAGGGGCTGTGTGGGGATTAGTCCTATCTTTGTAGCGCTTGCCTCGGGCCTGCTAGACACTTAGTAGGTGCTCAGGGTTTTTAGAAATGAGATATATATTTTTTACGAGTCTAGAGTCCCTGTCTGGTGGCTCCTTCTTTTTTGGGACGCCGGTGTGGGCTGAGATGCCCTTCCCCCTTCCGCCCCCCTCCCCCCTCCCTGCCCACTCCTGCCCTGGCTTGGCCTGACGCTTGGCAGTGCTCGGCAGGCCGCGAGGGCCTCTGGTGCCCTGACACTGGCCTCGGCCCAGTTTCCCCGTCTTCTAAATGCGGCCCGGAGCTACCGGGGGAACTGGAAAAACACTGGCAGGCCGCCCCACCCCCAGGCCCTGGCGGGGCCGGGCGGCCGCATTTCTGCGGCTAAGGCCTGCTGCTTGGGAGGCGCTGGGGCCTGGGGCGGGGGAAGCGGGGGAGGCGGCCGGGCGCGGGCGGCTGCCTGCCTGTCAGCGGGAGCGGGCGCGGGCTCGTGTGTCAGCGGCTCCCTCCTCCCTCTCCCCCTGCCGCCGCCCGCCCGCGCGCCCGCCCGCCCGCCCGCCGGGCCTCCCGGCCTCCCGCCGCCGCCGCCGCCGCCCGCTCCCCCCGCGGCCTGGCAGGTTGCCGGCTGCACAGGCGGGGGTTCGCGCCGTTCTCACGACCTCTCAGGTTGCCTGAGCTCATCTGGGAGCTATTCATTTCCTGCCAGAAAGCAGCCAGGCCTGCTAAGCAAACCACCTTGGCCGCAGGGCCGCCGGGGCTGGCCCGGCGTGGCCGCCCTGGCCTGCTCCCGCCCGGGCCGCGGGCCCCGGCGGCCTCCCTGGAACCCCCGGGCCGCCCCGGCGGGCGCGCGGCGGGGGCAGCTCGGCGGCCCATCTGGTTGCACTTAGGAGCCGAGGAGGAAGCTAGCAGCGGGTTGTTACCGGCCAAGGGGTGTGGGAAAAGTTAATTGACTTTAATGACAGGTTTCCCGGGACGGTGGTGACGATGAGGGGGTCCAGTTTAACCCCTGGGTCCCCGCTCCAGAAACACGTGGCGGTGAAATGGGGCGCGAGAAGGGGGCGCGCCTCGGAGTCGCGTTTATTCACTAGAGAAGGCTCGCGTCTTGACCGGGAGAGCTCCCCTTCCAGTTCAGCGCCTTTCCCGCTCCGGATGCTGCCAGAGACCGCGGGGGGCCGGGACCCTGGAGGGTCTCCATTGAGACGATAATCGCACTGCGGCGGAGGCCGGCGGCCCGCATCCGGACGTGGAGCTTGGAGCTGGGCCTTATCTCCGGGAGCCATCGGCACTGCCCGGGGCGGCAGAGAGGGGCTGCTGGGTGTGTCTCAGGCCGTAAACTAGGCCAGGCCCCAGGGATCCGGGTAGGACGGTGGGGGGTGAGCAAGATTGCAATCGTCTTTGAAGCTTCATTCTCCCTAATCCCCAAACTACTTACTCCAGAAACAACCTGGGTGCGGGAGGGCACAAGGTCTTGGAAATAAACCCACTCACTGGACTTGGAAATGTCCCAGATAAGGGAAATGACTCATCCAAGGTGACACAGTCAATTTAGTTGTGTAGCTGCCAGAGGAGCCTGAAATTCCCATAGAGGCCTGGGTGTCCCCCTTCTGCCCATATTGTACAGGAACAAATGCCTCATCTGAGTTCCCCAAATCCGGGAAACAAGACTATCAAATTATCAAATGAACAATTGTTTACTGCTTTTCCTTAAATTTGTTAATTCCCACCTCCAAGATCTTTGCATTTTTGATATTAATAAAAATTCATTTATTTCAGTCGTTCCCCTTCAGCACAGGGAAAGACAGGTTTAGTTTTAAGTTGGTGTAGAGATTGCACGTGTGTGTGTGTGTGACTTTTTAAAGAATATAAATGTATTTTTGTAAAAATGAGACCCTGATGTCTCCATTATTTATGTCAGGACAGTTAAGGACTTCTAGTGGGGCCGGACAGATTTGCCAAATGAAGCATTTAGGCTTGTGTTGAGTGTCTTAATAGAGCAATTGTTATTATGTTTGTGTTTAAACAAGAGGGAAATCATGGGAAAATGGTATGGTAAAGAGGAGTGTGTGTATGTGTGTGTATTCTGGGGGGTGGGTGTCGGATACCTTTCACATAAGGAGGCAAGTAGGAGCCAAATTTTACGAACTATCTTTGAAAACTTTCCCTGTGGGTCCGAAGCTGGATCGAAGGTATTTGGGTGGAAAACTGCTGTCTGCTAGATCATTCCTGTGATAGAGCGGCTCTCCACACTGGCCTGTGGGAAAGGCCAGAGCAAGGCGGGGGAGAGGTAAAGCTTTTGAAACAAGACAGAAAATCGTTGGCTTTATCTTTGTTAGGAAGGCTTCAAAGATTGATTTCTCCCGCCTCATCCTTCTCCTCCCAGAAGCAGTTCTGAAAGAAGGGGCATGAGGGGAGGCCGGCGGGAGGGGCCGGGCCGGGGGGACTGGCCGGCAGTGGGGGAGGAGGGCGCGCCCGCCAGACCCACAGCGCGGCTGATGTGTCTGGTCTCGCAGGGCTCGTGGTTTTCATTTCCCCAACACCTGGATGCAGTCAAACACCTGGCCAAATCTGACAAAATCTGACAAGCCTTTGTGATGGGATTTGGAAGAAATTCCCTGCAGATCCTGGCACAGTTTAAAGCTGTCCGCTTTGAGTTAGGACTTGTTAAGGAGGGTTATGTGAGCTGAAACCCGAGACAACCCTTTTGCTTCTATCTGGAGCCCACATCTTGCCTGGAAATGGGGCATGACCAAGCGAAGGGGTCGCTTGCTGTTTGTATTAAAGGGAAGATGGCCTGTGTGCCTGCCAGAGCGGCCTCCACATGCTTTCTCTATTAGAGCCAAGCACAGAAACTTATCAAAAACATATGTCTGGTGTTAATCATCTGGACTTGGGCTCCACTTGGGAGTCTAACTAGCTGTCCCTTGGCAGAAGGAATCTGTTGACCTTCTCAGCTTGCTTGAAGAGGGTGCAGAGAGGCATTTCAAACTTTTAGAGGCTGGTACAAGGGAATGTGTAGCTGCACCTAAGTATCGCCTAATTAAACAGGCTCCAACACTAGAAGGCTGAGGCTGCATCCATTTACATTGGGTGTCCATGTGTTTCCCAGGATAGTAGTGCTGCAGGGGTCTCTCTCAAGGTGCTGGGGGCACACATTACTCGACTGATTAACTTCATGACTTCAGTCTGGTTCTATCTTCTTCAGAGGAGCTAGTGTGAGAACCGGGACTGAACTGCAACTAAAAAAATTCTGAAATCCTTGAGGAGATTGACCACAAATTGATTAGAGTAGCCATAATAGAGGAGTTCTTGCAAATTTAGTGGAATTTAGTTCGTGGAGGGTTGGTAAAGGCTTGATGGATTGTTAAAAATGTTCTTTTAAAAACAAAAGGGCCAATGACTGAATTCTCAGGTTGCGCGTAATCCAAATTCTGCCAAGAACCTTTTTTTTTTTTACACATATTCTGAAATAATCAGTTCTAAGACATAAAAGCCTTCACGCTTTTTTCTTTTATTATATTTTCTCAAATAAACTTCCCAAAAGGAAGATATTTTAAGAGCATTTTCAAACATCTTTGGCATCACATAAAAAAGAAATCTCGTGTAAAAAACGAAATGTCATCTGAACTTTTATAATACAAAGGCGCAATCCAATATGAACATATAAAATATATACAAATATAGTGCATGGTCAGTCACTTAATACAGCTCTCTACAAAAAAGTAACTTTTTAGAAATTAAAAAAAACCAAAGTAACCACTTAATCACAAAAGTCCTCTTCTCTCCCAGTGTCCAAGTTCCTGTTGTGTATCCCGAGGGAAGAGAGGTGGGTTGGGAGTTTAGGTGGAGGGGTGACCTGAGCCCCTCAGTTCCGCCACGGCCTCCACATGGAGTCTGCCGTGAGCGAGGGGCCGCTGGAAGGCGACACTGCGTTCGGGCCCACGGAGGTCCCACTGCTGCTGGTGTAGACTGGGATGACGGGGCCGCTGTGAGCGAAGGCCCCGTTGGGGATGAGGAAGGCAAACTGGCCGTCCGGAGCCGGCACCACCTGGAAGCCGCCGAACACCTTAGCCGCCTCTCCGGCCGGGCTGCCCAGCTTGCAGGGCGCGCCGCCGGGAGGGGGCGCCGCGCCCCCGGGGATGGGCACGAGCGGCGGTGGCGGCGCGAACGGCGCGTGCTGCGGGCCGCCGGGTCCCGGCGGGGGCGGCGGCGGCGCCTGCAAGGCGGGGTGCGGCTGCCCGGGGTAGGTCATGGCGTTGATCTGGGTCATGCAGTTGGCCAGGTGGCCGAGCAACCGGGTGCGCACCTCAGTGTTAACGCCCTCGCACGTGGACAGGAAGCGGGTCACCTCGTTCATGCACTCGCTGAAGCCGGCGCGGTACTTCCCCAGCACGCTCGGGTCTGTGCTTAGCGCGGCTGCGGGCCAGAAGGAGACAGACGGGTCACCCAATGGCCCTGGCCCCGAGGCCACCGCCTCCGCCCTGGGAGGTCCCCGCGGTGCTCCTCCCTGACCACCCGCCCGCGGAACTGCCCCCGGCTAGAGGGAGGTTGTTTAGAAAAATCGTCCACCTCTCCACACCAGCTTGGCGACCGAAACCGAGGCGGTGCCTCTCCATTCCTGGTCGCTCCATTTTAACCCATACAGCCTCACATCTTCCCCCTATCCTCCGTGCGCGCGATGTGACCTTGGGCAATGCCCTCCACCACCACCTTCCCCCCAACCCCGGCCCCGCCAACCGGGCCTCATTTCCCCTTCTGTAATAGGAAAGCGGGGAGTGCTAAACCAGATGACCCCCAGACCCGCCACGGTTCTGAGTCTTTTCGTCGGCACCAGCTTCCCCCACTGCCAAGCCAAGCCGCCCGCCACCCTCGCCGCTACAACCTCCCTCCCTCCCTTTCCGGAACAGTAACAACTTGGAGTTGTGGCTATAAATAAGCCCCAGACCGTGGGAACGCAAGAGTGAGCCAAGGCAGTAAAATGTAGCTGAATGCCTCTCACAACCACGGGCGGAAGTCTGGAAGAAATCACCGCGGGGCGAAAGGGACGCCCGCAGAGGGGGACTCGCGGCAAGCCGCCCTCACCCGTCATCTGCGCCCGCTGCAGGTTCCGGAGGTGCTTCACTGTCATTTCCAGAATGTCCGCCTTCTCCAGCTTGGAATGTCGCGAGCTCTGCACAGAAGAGGCAAGGCAGTGAAGTGAGAGCCCCGCCAGCCGCCTCGGTGTGCTGTGGTTCCTTCCCACACACCCCCCCCCCTCCGCCCCCCGGCCCCGGCGCCGACATCCCTAGACCCGGGAGGGGCCCGGCCCTCCCGCCTCAGGGAATGCAGTGCCAGCGAGGACGATCCCGTCAGCGAGGGGGTTTCACGTTGAGTATCTAAGAAATAGTATTTTGTTTTAATTAAAAAAAAAAAAAAGCAGCATTGCCCACTTACATCTTTCTTAAGAGCATCCAAAATCAGTGTTTTCAGCTGGCTCAGACTTTCATTTATTCTTGCTCGTCGTCTTTTCTCCATGATAGGCTTGGATGACTGGAAAGAAAAATAGAGCCCTGAGTTCCCATGGGATCTGCCATTTCACCCCGGAGTTTAAAGGAAGAAAGGAGCCCCCCAACCCCGACTTAATTTCTTAGGGCTGCAGAGAGATAGTGGTACTGCCCTTACCTTTCTGTGCTCAGATGCTGTCTTTGGTTTATCCGGTGTCGTGTTGACACTGGCTGGGGTAGCAGCCACCGGGGACGAGGAATTTTTCTCCATTATATCTGCTGGCATTTTCTGTTGCTTTTTTTTTTTTTTTAATCCCTAGAGAATTTTATTTTTGGAGTCCTTCACACAAAAAATTGTTTTGTTTATGTCCCTTTCACTGGAGACTTTCACAAAACTACTGAGCAAGTGCTGAGGGTTTATTATAATATCTTATGGCTACTTGGTGACCGGTAGCGCTATTCCAGGACCAAGGAGAGAGGTAGACGGGGGATTCCACTGTTATCTGCACCAGCTCCGGATCCTGTGTGATCCCCAGGCCCTGGCGGCCTCTATATATATCTGGGACTGCACGCGAACGGCTCGTGTGAAACTTCCCAAACTTTCTTTCCCACAGTAACTTTCAGCCAATGGGAGGAGGAGACACGCGGCACCGCTCGTGGACCGCGCCCCCCCATTGGCCGCCAGGCCTTGTGCCTGGCGGCCAATGGCGCGCGCCTGAGCCCGGGGCACCGGAGGCTACAACGTCAATCAAAAGGATTTTAACCCTTTGCTATTCTCCCTGCTGGGCTTTGCTTTACAGGGGATTTTTCCGCAGGTTTTGCTCCAGTCTAGTTTATTTCTTTTGGGGCCAGCGTCTTTGCTCTTTATTTCCTTTCACGTGTGTAATAGAGCTGCTTTGATACTAATAAGAAGTTCATTTGAAATATATTCTAAAAAAAGATTTAGAAGGACAGGGATAAAGGAGGAGAACTGTGCAAGGGCGTGAGTTACCGATACATCTAAGTGATTTCCCGCTCAGACTCTATACATTGGGGTAAGGAAGATAATGAAAATCGGTCATGCAGAAAAAGGGCAAAAAAAAAAACACCCCACAAAAAAAAAAAAACCTTTCGCATGCAGAATAAGGAAAAAAAATGCCTACCTTACACTTGCGATTTTTCAGAGCAAGGTGTTCTTTTTTTAATCCCCCACCCCACCCCCGCCCCTCATTCCTCTTCTGCAGTTGGGGCCTTGGATCCCGCGCTTCCCCAGGAAACAATCAGAATAATTTCCAACTGGGCAGAAAGGAAATGGAATTTCAAATGAAAGATGAACAAGGGGGCTTTGATGGCAAGGCCTCAGGGACGCGCGCGCGCCCTCGCCACCCTTTTCCTTTCCACCCACAGACTCTCAGCACGTTGAGGTGGCGGGCCGGGCGGCAGCTTCTCCCCTCCTTCTCGCCCGCGGGCGGCCGGGGCAGCCTCGCCACCCGGCGCGCGCGGGCCCTTTAAGAGCTACACCAGCCGAGATGCAGTTTGACATCAGCCGGCCGGCGAGGGCGCGCCTGGAGCCGGAGCACGTGCCAGGATGTTTTATTGCCGCCGCGGCTGCGGCCGGGCCGGGAGGATGTGTGTGTGCGTGCGTGTGTGAGTGTGTGTGCGCGCGCCCCGGGGGCAGGGAGGCGGGGGGCGGCGGCGGGCGGCGGAGCGCGGGGGCTGGTTCTCGGTCCCCGGGAGAAGCCAAGAAGGTAAATAGCAGCTGCTGTGCTCGAGCCTGGGAAAACCCCGCCCCCTGCGCCTGGCCGGGGCTCATTGGCGCGCGCTGCGTGTGGGGTGTGTGTGTGTGTGTCCGGGGCCCCCTCCTCCGGCCCCCGCCGCGCCAGGAATCCGAGGGGGCGGCGGGCTGGGAGCCGAGCCCCGGCGCTTACCACCGCCCCCCGCCTTTCCCCGGCCAAGGTCAGCCCTTCCGGGCGGGGAGCGCACGCCCCGGGGTGGATAGTGGGGAATTATTCCAACCCCCCACTCCACCCCTGATTTCGGGCTTGGGGTTTTAACTCCGCCGAAGGCCTCGCTAGCAACAGCCCGGGGGAGGAGTGGGGGCATTCTTGTTTGCTCCTTGCCCCGGCCCTCCCTCCCTTCCCCCGCGGGGCCCCCGGCGCCCGCCGCGGTCACGAGATGCCTGACCGCACTTAGGAAGCGGCCGGGTCAGCCTCCTGCCTCCGCTCGGCGGCTGCGGTTAAAGCGGCTTCGCGCCGCCCGCCCCTTCCCTGGGTCCAGGGCGGCCGGGCAGCTCCCCCTCGCTGCGCCCGGGAGGCCGCCGGCGGGCGGCCGGGAGGAGGCGGGCGGCGCGGGCGGCTGCGTGCTGCCGGCTGGCCGGGCCGCGCGCCGGGAGGAGCCGCCGCCGCCGCCGCCGGGTGCCACGTGGCGGGCGCCGGGCCGGGAGCGCCAGGGCTCTGGCGGCGGCCTCCCTGGGGGATTTGCCGCGCGGGGCGGGCGACGCGCACTGCCCCGGCCGGCCGCCGCCACTGCCGCCTCCCGCCGTCCCGCCCGCCCGCCCGCCCGCGCGGGTCTCGGGCCCCCGCGCCCCCGCGCCCCCACCCCCTCCACCCTTCCCGCCGCCCGGGAGCTCGGCGCGCTGCTCGGGAAGCTCGGGGCAGCCCGGGAGCCCAGCATCTTGTTTGATGTCGCGCTCTCCCCGCCCTCCCAGCCCTTCTGCAGGCTTGGAGGCCGCCAGGGGCCTGGCACACATTTCTCAGACACTTCATTCCTTCCTTCCTCCGAGCTCCCCACTGAGATAATGGTGTAAACGGTTCCACCAGATCTCGTCCGGATGAGAATCAGCGGTTCCTGACTCGGGGTGACCTTGGGCGAGCCCCTCTCAGTTCTTTCATTCTGTGGCGCGCGCTCTGTGCCAGACACCGTGTTAAACCCTGGGATTACCAGGATGAGAGACACAGTGGCAGTCTGCAAGGAGTTTACAGTCAACTGGAGGCAGACGGACCCTGATTTTCTGATTGATGGCCAGGCGTGCCTCTTATATTCCTTTCTCTTCGGGCTTAGATGATGGCCTGAGAGATCAGACCCTGAAGGAAACACTAAACCACACCTATATGGGCAACAGTGTTGCTGGCCAACGCGGGGATACAGGGATGAACAAAATGTTTATTACCGTCAGGAAGTCTGCCGCCTGGAGATACTCATTAGGTGCAGCTGACCTTTGTTTCCCAGGCTCTTTCTCTGGTAGGTTCGAGAGAGACATTTATGTGTCTCAATAGAAGTAAAATGCTGTGGAGGTTTAGGATAGTTAAATTATTAATAAGTTGGGGGCATCCTGGAAAGCTTCCTGGAGGAAATGGCCTGTGCTTTGTATCTTGGAAAACAGGGAGGATTGGGGCACTGGAAATGTGAGTCATGGGGCTGGGGAGGATGGAAGTACCCATGGCATGAAAGGCCTACACTCTGGAACATGAAGTCCTTATTTGGGCATCATGGTCTGGAGTCCAGGGTGTCTGACAGGCAGGATTATAAGAAGGGACTGAAGGAGGAGGCTTGAGGCCAAGTCACAAGACCCTTAAATATCTTGCTAAAGGACTTTAGCCTTATCTTTAGACATTGGACAGCTATGAAACGCTCTTGAATGGAGAAGGGACATCAAGATTCTCCTTTAGGACGATGGCTCTAGGAAAAGTGTGGAGAGTGGATTAGAGGCAGAGAGCCCAGTGAGGAGGTTCAGGCTGGTAAAGGAGGTTCCTAAGTGACAGGTGTAGACTGACACTCACCTGGAAGCACCTGCCTAGAACCAGCTCACCTGGGCGTTGACTGTACACTGTCCAGTGATCCAGGTTCAGCAGAAACCTGCCTACCCTTTCGCGCAATGTTCCCCCGCGACCTGGAGTCCAACTAAAGAGTCATTGTGACTCTGACTGAATCTATCTTCCAAGCCTCATTTCCATCTTCCAGGACAACCCTCAAGTCTGCAGCCAAGCCTTTACCTCATTGCAGGCTTGGTTTACTCACTCTTGCCCCTCAGGCGACTCTCTGGGATTTTTGTGTGTTTTCTTGCCACACTGCAGAGTGGGCTGTGCCCTATCATGTTCTGAAGAAACGGGTGAACAATGTCCCCTTTGTTGACCTGCAACCTGGCCCAATGGGACAGGACTTTCCTTTCTTATTTTAAGCAGATGGAAAGGTGGTGATGACAGAAAATTGTCTGTTGCTTTGGAAAAAAAGTGGAGTTTTCCCGGGTATTTGCAGTGCTCTTGGTGAAAGGTGAGGAGCCTGTGAAGTTCCCCTCCTTTCTGCCATGCAGACTTCGCAGGCTCCTTAAAATGCTCTACTCAGCATCTGACTTTTAAAAACTGCATAAATACTCTGACCCAGATTCTTCCAAGGAACTAAACCCTTCCCAGGGAAGCATGTTAACCCTTTCCAGGTTCCCCCCAAATCTGTGAGAGCCAGTGACTTCCTCTACCAAGTGCTGCTATGACATTGACATTGGGCCCTCATTAACTAGCTGGGTAAACCACCCCCTGTCCCTTCTAGCCTGAGAGTCTTTTTTGTCCCCGACTGTCCTCTCCTCTGGATTTGGCACCCTGAAGGTGCGTGGAGAATGTTGAATATAGTCAAGTTAAGGTCTCACTGCAGGGCCTGAAGCAGCCTCATGGGTTAAATAGTTAATCAGCAACTCTTTTATTGCCACTTTAGGAGTGCTTAGACTGGTAGGATGAGCAAATAACTTAAACACACACACACACACACATTTTTTGAGAGACAGAGGGGTCAGTCAAGCAACCAGAAATTTGCCATGAATTTGTCTCTGGGCCAAACAAACAAAAAAACCCAACCCATGAAATCTCTGGCCCTCCACCCTCATGATTCAAGAAGAAAGTTTCTTTGCAAATGTACTTACATGTTATTTTTCAGTATCCTGATTTGGGGCAGGGAAAATAGGGCCAAGTTGACACTCTTTCCAGCCCTTCTCAAATGGGGACCTAAGCTCCTAAACTCAAGAAAAGACTTTTGGAATTGGAAGCCTCCTCTTAGATAGAACAGCCTTTATATTTCAGTCCTCCTCTCCAACCCCCCCCCCCCAAAGCAAAGGGAAAATTGAACCCTGTTCATCAACAGAGGTCACTGCTTTGATCCCACTGTGAGACCAGCAAAACACAAGGAATCTTTCCCACTGTATCATGTCGGATAAATACAACCAGGGGCCGCTCTGTTTATCCCCCTTCCCCTTTCTGGCCCACGAAGGGTGATTTTCTGTCTTACTACATCACCTGTTTGCTCTAAAGCATAAGACAAATAACTGCGCCTCCAGTGAGACTCCCCTTTGTCCCTAGGTAGCAGCCTGGTTTGTGGGTTTGGTTTAAAGCTACAGAAAACACAGAGAGTGAGAGAAGAAAAAAGGTATTTTGCCTGAGGACTTGAAGCTTCCCCACCCCCCTCCCTTCGTTTTCCTCCGCTTGACTGACTTTCTCACACTCGGATTCCCTGCAGCCTGCCAGAGCCGAGGTAGCTGCCCTGCCAAGAGCTATCCTGGGAGAGCTATTGAAAGAGCCTTGAGTAAGTACACACGGGGCGGATTTCTCCTCCCCTCAGTACCTGCTCCGCACCTGTACAGGGAACAGTCCCACACATATCACCTGATCGCAGGCTTTTCAGAGACCGTGAGAAAAATAAAGCCCAGGATAGAAGAGATGTTTGTTGTCTCTCTGGAGCTGCAGCCAGCTCCCTGCGGTCTGCGTCCCAGAAACAGCACATTCCCCGCCGATTGTGCGGCGGTGCACGCGTGTTTGCCGGCGCGCGTGCCCAGTGGGGAGGGGCGGGAGGGAAGCCAGGGATCACCTGCCTGATGACTGCCTCGCTGCCTGCGTGTTCTGGCATCTGCCTGACGGGCAGTTTCATGATCCTTTACTAGAATCATTATTGTGTGGTCCTTCTACTAGGTAAGCGTCCATATATGCCCATCACAGCAAAATTCACAACCAGGATTTCTTACCTTAAGAAGAACCCCCTAAGCTGAACCTAAAACAATGCCCGAAATGGAATTCCGAATGAAGCCTACATGCACCTTTGGCAGTAGCTTAATATATACTTTTTTGAATGAATGGATCAATGAATGAGTGCATGATTTCTTCCTCAGGGGAGGGCCCATAGCTTTCAGCAAAATTTCAGAGCTTCCCGTGACCCTGAAAGGCGGAGGAAACTGATCTAGACAATCTCCACTTACAAGTCTGTACCTAAGCCCAGAGAGGGCATGGGACTGGCTTAAGGGCCTACAGCAACGTATGACCAGAGTGGGGGCCAGAAGCTGACTCAGAAGCCTTTACCACACCACAGTGCTGCGGTCCATGGGAAATCTGGGGTGGGGGTTATGGAGTTGTGATCACCAACCACCAAAGCCTGGATTTAAAGTGATTAGGGGCACCTGGGTGGCTCAGCGGGTTGGGTGTCTGACTTTGACTCATGATCTCTTGGTTCATGGGTTCGAGCCCCATGTCTGGCTGTGCCGACAGCTCAGTCCTGGAGCCTGCTTCGGATTCTGTGTCTCCCTCTCTCTGCCTCTCCTCCCGCTCATGCTCTCTCTCTCTCTCTGTCTCTCTCTCAAAAATAAACATTCAGAAGATTTTGGAGAAAAAAAAAATAGACACATTAATAAAGTGCTTTGAATTTCCAGAACCTTTTTTTTTTTGTTTTTAAATTCTGAGACACTAGTGCCGCTCTGCCCCCAATTTTTGCGTGGAGAAAGGGACAGGCAAGAAAGCCAAGTGTTTTTTAAGAGAAGATGATTCAGGAATGCTTGGAACAAGAGTCCTGGTTGCCATGAAGAGGCATTAGAAACAACTGCGTCTGCATTCCATCTTTGATAAAAATAAGTTGCTACTTCTGAACAAAACTGCCGGGTGGGTCTCCAGCCGGGCTGGGACCTCGAACTGCAAAGGAGGTGGATGCGGAAAACGGAAGCTTTGGACATTGGCTAATAGCAGCCTGTAATGCTCTCTGCCCCCCACCCGCCTTGGAAAAACTTGAGTGAGCCAGTGAGAATGTGCACTTTTCCAATGGGCCCTGAAAAAGGATGGTTGCCAAGAAAGCCTTTTCCAATGGGGTGGGGGCAGGGCGCTCCAGAATGGCTCCACTCCCACATTTGGCTCCAGCCGCCTCAGCAGCAGCAGCCCCAGTAGCAGCAGTGAGCTGGGAAGGCTCTAAACGCCGCCGCTCACCTTTGCCCCCTGAGCAGGGCTGTGGTGAGGCGACCTGCAAGCCCAGAGACGAAAGAGCGAAAGAGCGCATTCCCCAGGGGCCACAGGGATGTTAACTTGCAGTTAAAGGCTCAGAACTGCACCAGGGCTGGTGCCCGAGGGGGTCTCTGGAAGGCTCAGGAAGGCAGGGTGAAGCCTGGCCCCTTTAAACCCAGGACCTGCATTGTTTGGCTTGCTGATAGCTGCTCAAATTGTGACTTCGGATCCAATTGCTCAAAAGATAAACAACATCAACAAAAAACTCAGCTAGCCAGGAAAACCATGTAGGTAAAACTTAGCGCCTGAAAGTGATACAGTATGAACGTATGCAACATGTTTTTAATTAAAATCTCCATCATTATTAGCCTCATATCATCTCCCCCCCCCCCCGCCCCCGCCGCTTGTAGGAAAAGGGCTGGGGGAGGCAAGGGAAGGGACCCAAGAGGTGGTATAATGGAGCCCAAGAAGAAGTGACTTGTCCAAGGTTCAACGCCTCCCCAAGAGGAAATAGCAAAGCCAGAATTAGGCTCAGATTTTCTGCCCACCCACCCAGAAACCTGCCTCACTCTATCTCTATAAGAACGTTTTGAAAGGTCATCTACAGCAAATCTACAGCATTACCACCCAAGATGGATTTTCTAATCGAGAATCCGACCATGGCTGGTGAGTGATTTTTGGTAGTGTGACAGGCTGTGCCCAGCACAGAGCGTGGGTAAATCCCAGGATTGCTGCACTGGGATGCTTTCTTGGATTCAGCTACCCCCCCCCCCCCCCCCCACCAACCTCTGGAAGAGAAAGGATCCTGATTTCCAAGGATCTGAGTTCCAGGAGACAGGAGGCCCCGTTCAGGGGTCACACAGAATAGTCCTCTTGTCTCTCAGTCAGCCAAGCCCAGCCATACACCATTGCTCTTTTCTTCTCATTGCCAACCTTGTCCCCTTATTTGCACCCTAAAAGGAAGATGGGGGCAGGGGAGGATATGTCTAACCCCTGAATCTGTGCTTCGTCAACACTGGGCTTTTATCCGGACCAGAGAAGATGTGATGCTAGGAATATTGTGGTAATGTTGGAGCAGGGAGACATTGAACGGCTGGCTGACGTCACACTTAGCAGAGGGAAAGGTGAGAAAAATCGTGGGTTTTCCAAGTGGCTGATAGATGGCATTTGCATGTGAAATATACATTTTCCTTTTAGAGATCAGGCTTAGGGAACGAGAAAATGGTTTAGGCAGCTGCCACGGCTGTAGCTTAAGACTGGTGGTTTCCAGCATGGTTGGGGGCCTTCCCGTCTTGTCCCCAGAGTTGGAGGTAACTGTCCCTTGCCTGACAGTTACTTGAAAGTTGACAGGGTACTGTCTAGTCCATTACAGCAATTTGTCCTCATATATGGTTTTATGATCTAGACTAGCATGATTTTGATAGGAGGCCCAGGGAGGAAGAGAAAATTCAAGCAGTCAGTGCAGGAGACATTTGGCTAGGTCATGGGCTCTAAGGGGCACAGGATATAGGATATGCAAGCTTTCTAGAAAATAGTACCTCTAGGGGTGTCTGGGTGTCTCAGTTGGGTAAACCTCCGACTTCAGCTCAGGTCATGATCTCACGGCTCATGGGTTCAAGCCCCGCTTTGGGCTCTGTGCTGACAGCTCAGAGCCTGGAGCCTGCTTCTGATTCTCTGTCTCCCTCTCTGTCCCTTCCCCGCTCATGCTCTGTCTCTCTCTGTCTCTCAAAAATACATCAACGGTTTAAAAAAAAATTAAAAAAAAAAAAGTGCCTCTAGAGATACAAGGCAGGGCAGGGAGCATAGCAGCCGGGGGAGAACCAACGTTTCTTTCTCAGCCATGGGCAAAAATAAAATTTCCAGAAAATGGAACAGAAGGGAGAAGAAAGATGTCTGTCAACTTGGTATAGAATATCAGTAATCCAGAGGACACGTATGTGGGGGAAGCATGGAGGAAGTGTCCTTTCTTATGGTGGGAAGCTGGGCGAGGGGGTACGGGGAGAAGGGAGGGGAAGGAATCCCACTTAGGGAGAAGATGACTGAGCAGGTTCTGGAAAGGATGTAGCAAAAGCGATGACCGTGGCCTCCCCCGGGGCTGAGGCTGAAGCTTCTTATTAGTTCAGCATCCAGTGCCTTCGGAGAGGGAAACAGGGCCTGTGAGTGAGGGCCCTGTGGACCCCTGCTACCCGCATCACTTTTCCTCAGGAGCTAGTTTGTTCTGTGCTGTCTGTATCGCTGAGCAGCACCATAAAATCCCACAGGCTCGAAGAAGCAGCGGGATTGTTTGGGGGTGATGGCAGGGAATGAGGGCCATGGGGAGACTGCATCCTGCTCTGTGGTTAGTCTGAGGGTGACGGTCCCAGAGAAGAGGTGGCTGGGTAGCTCAGAACTAAGGGGGAGGCAAGCTCCTTGAATCCTTCTAGCGCCAGGGAAAGGACCAAGGAAGGACCAAGTGTTCACCTCCATCGCCCTGACCACCGTGGGCAAGCGCCCACCTGATGCGGCACATTTGGGCGTCCCCTCAGCCCCGCCCTGTGCGAGGCACTTGTAGGATGGGGAAAAGGAACCTCTCCTTTTGCAGGAGTGGACTTCCACAGGCCAGCCTTGACTGAAATCTGGCAGGAGGCGGGGAAGGCCAGCTCTGTTGGAACACGCTGGTGTGTGGCAGGCTGGCCCTCGGAGGGCTCTTGATAAAGTCCCAGAGCGTTGCCAGCTTCTGGAGGAGGTTGTCGGGCTGTACGTGCATCAGACACACCCCCCGCTGTGGCCTTTACCTCGCTGGTCTTGCCATGTGTGTTGATGGTGGTGAGGCAGCTGAGTCAAGGATGCAAACCGTCCAGTTCCCAGTTGCCCGTTTAACTTAATTCAGTTCTGTGACTCTTTTTGAGCACCTCCCATGTGTCGGGCACAACTCCACGCCTGTTTTGACCGTTGACTTCCATCTCTGCTGCTACTCAAATGCTGGTCATCTGCACCGCGTGGTGAGAACCCAGGTTTCCGTCATAAAAATTTCCCCTTCGCTTCCCACATTCTTCGTGTCGATTGCTTCTCTGATTAAAAAAAATAATAAGCTATGAACCTCCTTATGGCGTCTGGCACCCTCAAATATTTGGAGTGTAAGTGCACGAATGAACTCTGACTTAGGAACACAAGTTTTCCTGGCAATTCAGTGGAGCCCTCAGAGGGTCAGCATAGTTTTCCAAATTTTCCTCGGTCGCTGGATCAAAGGGGTGGATTTATTTTGACCAGTCCCATCGGCCACCCCCAGACAGCCGGGCTGTCCCCCACAGACGGCTCTACTCTGTTGCAGTCAGGTGGATTTCGGGGACTCTGCGGCTGTCCGTACTTTCCCAGGCCTATCTTTATTGATGGTGATTAAAGGCACACCACCACATGGCAATATGAAAGTACAAAGCAATTCCCAGGGTAAGGTGCGTGGGAAGAAGTGAGATACTGAGCTCCCAAACCATTCTACTGTAATCGCGGTCTGCCAAATCGATGTATAGTTAATCAGTAAGATTCAGGCAGGCAGGTTCCACCACCGGGCAGCAGATAGAAAGGGGGAAGAGGCTGGGAGGGGGGAGCGGGGTGGGGGGAGATCACTGTTCCTCCTGGAAAACTGGGAAAGAAAATGAGAGGGAAGCCACCTGGGCAAGCAGAGTCTGGTGGGCTGTCCCACCCAGGAGGCCACAAACCGTCCCGAGGAGGGACCGCTGCTGACCTCTTCTCCGGCCCTCATGCTCTGTTCACGCCAGCCCCTCGTGGAAGATTCTGGGTGACCCAGAAAGATGGAGTGACTGTGCGCAGACACACTGGGTTACATAAGTATAAATACGGTGCACAAAAACACCAGTCTTTATAGAGCACCCCAACACACCTGTTGTTTTACGATGCTGATGGTATTGATAAAGGGGGCTATAAAGTTGAGGGTGAAATGGCCTCTTATATTTAAATAGCAGCTTCCTCTGTGAACTTCAAGTGTTTTACAGCTGAGACTCGACTGCCCTGGTGATTATTTCTGTTAGGAATGTGGAACGCATATCTCTCTATATGTTCAGGGAAAACTATAGCCGTGTTGGTTACGAAGCAAAGGCTCTGGAGCCCGGCTGCCTGGGTTCGTGTTCCAGCTTGTTCGCTTTCTAGCTACGTGCCATAGCTATTCTGTACCTCAATTTACTTACCGGTTAAATGGGGAGATCGCCAGTGCTTATAGGATTGTTGTGAGGACAAGGTATATAACGTGCCTAGAACAGTGCCTGACGTATTACAAATACGGTGTAAGTTTTCAGCTGTTTTGTCACTGCTCTCTACGTGTCTTTGGCATATAAGATAGGTAGCCTCCTTTCTCTGCAAAAATTCACAAGGTGTTAAGATTTCAAAGAAATGGATGGACCGCCACTGTCGTAAATGGGTCCATGCGTATTTGACAAAGCCAAAGGCTTCAGCCAGTCTTTTATGAATCACAGGCTGTGGAATCAGGAGAAACCTGAAAAAACTATCTGGCTCCTTCTCCTTTGCCAGGGGAGTGGGTCTCTATCACCCGTGTACTATGGTTATGGCTCTATGGGCTGTAGACTTTGGGGTAGGTCTGCTTTGCATTGGTGAACTGAGCCTCAGGCCCACAGAAGGGAGAGTTCTGGAGGCAGGTAAGGGCATCAGTGTGGGCCTGGCATACAGGATGTGTGGGCTCCCCCCTCTTCCTCGGGCCCGGCTGGGCCAGCCCCTGCCCTCCAGGCAGGAACGGGAAGGGCTGGAAGGGATACTTCGTCCACAGGAGCAGACGTGGGCAGGCCCTCCCTGGATCCGGTCACACTTACATGCGTTACAGTTGCTGGAAAGATGCATGTCTGAGGCCTGCTCCAGTGGGTTCTTGTAGAAGACCTTAGAGTCTATGGTCCCGACTGGGTCACTTTTGAGAGTGAAAGGTCATGCTGGTAACAGTCATGGCAGGACGCCTGGCATAACCCGGGACTCGTGGCCATCCTAGTTCTGTGGTGACACATGCTCCATTGTTTGTCTGTCTCTTCAGCTGTCTTTTTATCAGAGATGCTTCCTAAGAAGAAATTTTATTTAAAAAAAAATTTTATTTTATTATGTTTGTTTAGTATGTCTGTTTATTTTTGAGAGAGAGCACCAGAGGATCAGAAGTGGGCTTTGTGCTGACAGCAGTGAGCCTGATGTCGGACTTGAACTCAGGACCGCGAGATCGTGACCTGAGCTGAAGTCGGACGTTCAACCGACTGAGCCACCCAGGGGCTCCTTTAAAAATTTTTTTTAATTAAGGGGCACCTGGGTGGCTCAGTCGGTTGAGCATCCGGCTTCGGCTCAGGTCACGATCTTGTGGTTGGTGAGTTCGAGCCCCGCGTCGGGCTCTGTGCTGACAGCTCAGAGCCTGGAGCCTGCTTCAGGTTCTGTGTCCCCCTCTTTCTCCGCCCCACCCCTGCTTGTGCTCTCTCTCTGTCTTTCAAAAATGAATCAACATAACACAAAATTTTTTTAATTTTTTAATTAAAAAAATTTTTTTAAGTTTATTTATTTTGTGAGAGAGAACACGCGCATGAGCAGAGGAGGGACAGAGGGAGAGGAGGGGGAGAGAGAATCCCAAGCACACCCTGCACCACCAGCATGGAGCCAGATGCGGGGCTCGATCCCATGAACCGCAAGATCATGACCCCAGCCAAAATCAAGAGTCAGATGCTCAAATGACTGAGTCACCCAGAAGAAATATTATTTTTAACTCACTAATGTTTTAGCACTTCTATGCCTATGGAAGGTGATGCCTTCGATCTACCAATGAGGCCACTGTTGAACCTTAGTGTATATAGGAGAAGGGAGGGACAGAGGGAAGCCCCACAATGGTTGGATGGTTGCTTAAGGTATGTTTGACAGGACTTGTTTCTTCTCTCATAGAGCAGATGGGCCTGGAGCTTCCCCACCTTCTGGTTTGCACTAGGTTGTGTGCTAATATGGCGATGCGACCAGGGGACTTTGCACCTGCCAAGCATGGCCGAGAACATCCATCTCCCTTGGACATGTGAATGCAAAGAAAGCAAGTGCTGTAATCTGAAATCCAGGCCATTGTTTAATGGCAGAAGGAAGACCCCAAAGAAAGGAGCTTTTTCCCACCCCAAACACTCGCTCCTTTGGTCTTGAATTTGACCGTGTTCTTTTATGGAAAACAACAACAAAACAAAACAAAAACACACAAAACTTTTTTTCTGAATAGCTCAAAGTCAAGGTTTGCTGTTTGTTATTTCCTTAAAAAAAGTCAAGAAAGAAAAGAAAATTGGGTCCCTAGCCTGAATGTTCTCCTATGTGCCTATTTAATGATTAATAACACCTTGTGGGCTATTGTTTGATGTGGCCTCTGCTGGTTTGAACAGGAGAATACTGATTCACTCTCAAGGCATTTATGAATCACAAGTGTTTACCCTGAGACAATAAATGAAAGGGGGAGATTGAAAAAAAAACACCCAAATATGCTGAGTTCTTTGAGCAAAAACTGGAGGTAATAGTCTTTGATACCCTGTGTGGGGCCCACTGTTTTCTTTCACAGAATAAAGATCGTGGAGAATGACCAAGAGGGCGCTTTTGAGTTTTATACATTTTTTTTTCACTTACTGATAGGGTTGAGGCAACTTTCCCCCTTATTTTCTTCCTTCCTTCCTTCCTTCCTTCCTTCCTTCCTTCCTTCCTTCCTTCCTTCCTCCCTTCTTTCTGCCCCCAAATCTAGGGTCCAGTGAAAACAGACTGTTAAATTTGCCCCTGATGACCCTTTAAATTTTTTTTCATTTTGAAATGATTTTATTTTTTTTTACGTGTTTAGTTATTTATTTTGAGAGAGAGAGAGCTAGAGAGCGAGCCAGGAAGGGGCAGAGAGAGAGAGGGAGAGAGAGAATCCCAAGCAGGCTCCGCAGCTGTCAGCACAGAGCCCAACGCAGGGCTCGAACTCATGAACCGTGAGATCATGACCTGAGCTGAAACCAAGAGTCAGACCCTTACCTGCTGAGCCACCCAGGCGCCCCGAGATAATTTCAGACTTACAGAAGAGCTGCATCAATAGTAGGAAAGCTCTCTTATACCCTTTAACCAGCTTCCCGTCTGTTAACCATCTTCTATCGCCATGGAGCGATTATCAAAACTAAGCAGATGATCGTGGTACAACGTTGTAAACTACAGACTTCATCTCAGTATTTTTTCCTGTTAGTTTTTTGGTTTTTTCCCAGGATCCCATCCAGGATTCCACGCGCATTGAATTGTCTGGTGTCCTTATGTTTTCTTCCCTCCGTGACAGTTCTGAAGTCTTTCCTTGTTTTCCTGACGCTGGGATGAGCACCCAGCCCATGGGCTCTGTCTGATGTTATCTCACGATTATGTCAGGGAGCTGTCTTTTGCGGGGAGAAGGTCTCAGAGACGGTGTGCCCTTCCCAGGACAGCGGGGCGGGGGGCTGCATGACGTTGCTCTATTTCCCTGCTGCTGTTGACCATGATTACGAGATTAAGATGGTTTCTGCCAGGATTACCCACTGTAACATTACAATTTCCCCCTCTCTATTCTCCACATGTTTTGGGGGTAACATTTCAAGATTCTGCAAATATGCTGTTTCTGCTAATGCTTCTGCCCAGCAGATTTAGAATCCATCTAAAAGGGTCTTGCCTGTGGCAATTATTGCTGTAGTAATCTAATAGTGATTTGTGATTTCCCTCATTCTTTCTACATTTATTAATTGGAACGCTCTTTAAGGAGGAATTGCATGATGTTATACTGTAATAAAGCAGAAATAAGAAATCCATACTCTTGGGGCACCTGGGTGGCTCAGTCGGTCAAGTGATTTGATTTCAGCTATTGATTTCAGCTCAGGTCATGATCTCATGGTTCAAGCCCCGTGTTGGAGTCTGTGCTGACAGCAGGGAGCCTGCTTGGGATTCTCTCCCTCCCTCTCTCTGTGCCCCTCCCCCTGCCCCCTCTCTATCCCTGAAAATAATAAATAAACATTAAAAAAAATCCATACTCTTTTGGAGCCTACGTCTTAGAGAAATAGACAAGCAAAATAAATTGAGTGGGTTAGATAATATATTAATAGGTGACAAGTATATTAATAGGTGACAAATCAAGTAGGGAAGGGGGGAGGGGAAGTACTGGGAGCAGCAGGTTGAAATTGCACAGTCTTCCTCTAAGGGAAGCCCTTAGAGGGGGGACTTGAAGCAGGGGAGGAAGCCAGCTTGTGACTCTCTGGGGGAAGCTTTCTAAAGAGGAGAAACAGCAAGTACAAAGGCTCTGGGGCAGGACCACGCCTAGCCAATGTGCTCTGGTTTGCTGGTGCAAAGTGAGCAAAATGCAAAGGGGAGAGAGGGGAGAGGAAGCAGAGATTGGCAGGCCCGATGCTGAGGACTTGAGGCCGTTCCAATGGCCTGGCTGTCGCTCCGAGGGAGACAGGAGCCATTGCGAGGTTTTGAGCAGAGGGGTCACAGAATGTGCTTCGTGCTACTTTGGCTGCCCTGTGGTAGGCAAGGGTGGAGGCAAGGGGACCACGGGTAGGAAACTCTGACTTCTGTCCAGCAGGCGGCTGCATTTTGGATATAGTTTGAAGGTAGAACTACCACTGCAAAGAAGAGGCTCCCTTGTGGCCAACAGCGTCAGGCGACCTCCAGAACCCCCCGGGGTGGGTATCCTCTCCCAACCCCCACCTTCCCCCCCCCCCCCGGCCCCCCGGGCCTTGAAGTGGGGCTTCAGGTACAAGTTTGAGAAGTGCGGTCTGGCACCCTGAGTCTAGGCTCTGCGGCCTCTCATAGGAGCCTTCTGTCATCCGGGTCCCCCTTCTGTCTCCCTGCCCCACACGCTCTCTCTGCCCCAGGGCCAGTCCACCACCACCCGCTCACAGTCTCCCGCCTCTCAGCGCCCTCTGCCAGTCAAGATCCTTGCCAATCAATCCTTCCACGGATTCAGCTCTGCCACCCCCCGCCCTGCCCTCTGAACCCCCGCCCCTGCCCTCTGAACACCCCCCCCCACCTTCGTCCGGGACACTAGCCAGACCTGCTTCCCACGTGCAGCCCCTGGAGACAGACGCCACAAGTGCACCCGGGCCTCGGTGCCCCTTAAACACAAGCACTGGCACCAAGGGCTTCATCAGTCTGTAGCTGGTTTGGGTGGTATATGGTGTACCTTACGAACGAAACTATTCCGTCTCCCATTAATCATGTAAGTACCTGTTGTGTTATACTCCACACATATTCATATTTCTCTTAGTATAAAAATAATGTATGGGGCACCTGGGTGGCTCGGTTGGTTGAGCATCGGACTCGTGATTTTTGGCTCAGGTCATGATCCCAGGGTCCGAGATGAGCACGGAGCCGGCTTGGGACTCTCTCTTTCTCTCCCTCTGCCCCTCCCCTGCTCTCTCTCTCTCTCTTTCTCTCCTTCTCTCTCTCTCTCAAATAAAAAAAAAAAAATGTTTCTGCCTCTCCCTCTGTCTAACCCTTCAAGTACAATTGAAATTCCAGGTTTCTTCAGACCGGGCCACTCTGTCCCCAAGGAGGGGTGCTGTAAAAAATAGTTTGGCAAGTCAGGTGAGGGGTGCAGGGAGAGGTAGACATCCCTGAGGGTTCATTTGCTGCTAAGGAGTTTCTCTTTATCTATTGATTGACTTAACTTTATTTTTTTTTTATTTAAACAAATTTTTAATGTTTATTTATTTTTGAGACAGAGACAGAGCATGAACGGGGGAGGGGCAGAGAGAGAGGGAGACACAGAATCTGAAGCAGACTCCAGGCTCTGAGCCATCAGCCCAGAGCCTGACTCGGGGCTCGAACTCACAGACGGTGAGATCATGACCTGAGCCAAAGTTGGACGCTTAACCGACTGAACCACCCAGGTGCCCCGATTGGCTTAACTTTAAAAAATGCATATGGTGGGGCACCTGGGTGGCTCAGATGGTTAAGCGTCTGACTGTGGCTCAGGTCATGATCTCCCAATTCGTGAGTTCGAGCCCCGCGTCGGGCTCTGTGCTGACAGCTCAGAGCCTGGAACCTGCTTCGGATTCTGTATCTCCCTCTCTCTCTGCCCGTCCCCTACTCATGCTCTGTCTCTCTCTGTCTCTCAAAAATGAATAAATGTTTTTAAAAATGCATATGGTTAAAAACTTATAGCAGTACAAAACGGTAGAGCGTGAAAAGTAACCCTTCCGTCTGTGACCCCCACACCCCAAGCCCTGTCCCAGGGGCAGTCACTCTTTTTTTTTTAAATGTTTATTTATGTTTGAGAGAGAGAGAGAGAGAGAGAGAGAGAGAGAGAGAGAGAGAGCACGAGAGGGGAAGGGAAGACACAGAATCCAAAGCAGGCTCCAGGCTCTGAGCTGTCAGCACAGAGCCCGACGTGGGGCTCGAACTCATGAACCATGAGATCATGACCTGAGCTGAAGTCGGACACTTAACTGACTGAGCCACCCCGGTGCCCCCAGGGGCAGCCACTCTTACTCATCCCTTACATACCAATCCGGGGATTGCTAATGAACAGTCCGTGGCTGGTAGCCGAAAGTAATGACCGATGGAAGGTAAACTGAGGCATGGTGAAACCCAGCCCCCAGCAACGCACTTCCCAGAGTTGAAGCAGCTTCCGTGCGGCAGGGTCAGCTAACCTGCCATTTTTCTTCTTGTCTTTGGTTCAGACCCCCCAAAGTGGAGTTTGCAAAGACTCCACACTCAAGTGGCATTGGGGCATTCAGCCCTATCATGTGGGGCTCTGGGTCTGTGCCCTCCCAGGGACATTTGTTGTCACTGGGATTTCCCAGGTTGGCTGTCGTCTCTCCAGAAAAGTCAGCCAGCCCGAGGGGAGGAGCAGGGCCCAAAGCTACATTAGGAAGAAAGGCAGGTGGGAGCGGTGCTTACAGCAACGTGAGTGATGACAGTGAGGTTTCGGGGGGCTTTATCGATCGTCCTCCCTCCTCCTGTGCCTCAGAGGCTCACCTGAGAGGCAGTGTTCTCAGCTACCTTTCCCGTGGGAATTCAGCGCAGCCAACAGAACCCCTGAACTCTGCTGGGCCTCTGCCAGCAACCTTCAAGCCTCCCCCCCCAGCCCCCCAGCCCCCCCGCCGATTATAGTGACATGATGTCATTTTTATTGAGGCAAGATTAGATTTTTTTTTTTCAGTTTTGAAAAGTGTGGTTCACATGATCTCTAGTACTTTTCCTATTGAGTGAAGACCACAGAGCTGCCAATTCCAATTTTCTTCAGCTTTTATCACTAGAAGAAGCTTAACAGAAAAAAGGCAGGGGGAGGAAGGCTGAGTGAACATATTGCCTTTGGCCCGGGCTGTTGGCGTGAGGGTGGTGGGGGACACCCGCATCGCCCACACCCTTTTGTGTCACTGGTGTAACGGGGAGATGTCAGAAGGCTGGCGTTGGACCCGGCTGCTGGGTAACACACAGCATCTACTCGCCTGCAGGGTTTTCATGCCAGAAAAGGGAAGAGAGGGCCACCTCGGGTCACTCATGGGAGCCAGGAGTCGTCCTTTGGGCGACTATCGGGTAAAACAGACATTACGAACTTTTTCCTCTTACTTCTAATTTTACCAAGTCCCATCTTGGGAGGCCAGATTTCCCATCATACATCGGTTCAGCGTGTTGACTGGGCATCTACTATGTGCCTGGCTCTGCCGCAGATCTGCCGCGAGTAAGGGAAAGTACCTTCACTGCTTTTTGAGGAAAATTGAAGAATGCTGATGGGCATGAATCGTCGTTTTTCGGGTGCCAACTCAGCCTTCAAAATGGGTGGCGTGGTGGAAAATCAATCACGGGAAAACCCGGATCCCATCACATTTTGGGGGCGGAAAATGAGAGAATGAGGTGTGGAAGAAGAAAGGACGTGCAGAGGAAATAATACATGCCTCCGACTTCACGGGAGTCTTAAAGTAGAGGCAACATGTACGTATTACCACCACTGACCAGCCACGTTCAATTCCTACCGGTGTGTTCCTCCCCACAGCCTGTGAAGAAGTAGGGGGTGGGGGCAAAGTTTACCACAGGTCTATACCACACCCGGCCCCTGGCAGGTGCTCATTCAGGGTTTGTTGAGCAAATGTGGAGTAAACCCCCAGTTCCCAGAGGTCAAACAGGTTCAAAAGTAATCAAGAGGTTGGTCGCAAGTCACTTGGTAGGAAGTGGGAGAGTCAAGACTTGAACTTAGTGGTCTTGAGTTCACACATCGAGGTTCGTTAGCACTCAGTTCTAGAGGCACCGTCTCTGGAGAGTCAACTACTGTCCTTCCTTTGACCGGCAGGAAGGTGACTCTGGAGGCCACCTCCTTGAGGGTTGTGGTGAGTCTCTGGAGTCACGTGAGTGGATGGAGGCCAAGCTGGCTTCAGACGTGGACGGGACACCTCATGAGGAGAATCTGCTTCATGGGAAGGTTCTCCTAGGGTTGTTCTTCAGGTGTGGATTTCTAAGTGGTCCCGAACTGGGTGGGAAATACCCTTGTGGAAGTCTACACAGCTTTCCAATTCCCTGTCTCTGTCAATTATGTGGAACAGAAGAAGCTGAGTTCAGAGCAAACTTGTGAAGAAAATTCTCCCCATTTGTGTCTTGTGAACCTTGATTTTTTTCTCCTCCAAGGAGGGAGAGAAGGACCGTGTTGGGAGTGAGGTAAGTCCCAAGTACTTTGAGCCCCTTCCCCTGCCTCCGGAGGAAGAGAGTCAGAGCACATGCCCAGAAGCTGGCTCTGGTTATGTCCCTGCCAAAAAAATGCAGTGTGGGGACAGGGGGAGGCTGTAGGAAAGGAGGGTCTGTCTGGATGAGAACAGAGATCAGAGCATGAAAGTTCATCTTGTGGTCTACTCTACGCTAAGAACACGAGACAGGACAGAAAGCTTTGTCCTCAGAGTCAGAGAAGAATCCGGGTTCTAGTCCTGCCTCTTGTAGACTCATGGTGTATGTCCCTCAAGATGGCAGCCATCGCTGCCTCTCGGGCTTCATTTTCCCCATCAGCAGTCTAATGGTTTTCAACCAATGCCTTCGGAGGAGTCTCCTCCCCACGGAGTAAAGAGTCTGAACGTGGGCGGGGGATGCCGAGCTGGAGGGGCTTTGGCAAGCCCTCTGATCCTTCTACCAGAACGACTTGGCTTTCGCTTGTTCATTCGTTTCGCGTCCTCACACGATTTTGTTCAAAGAAAGCGTTCCGTCGCTTTTTGTGTTTCAGCTTGGAAACCACCAACTTGGAGGCGTTCGAAAACCCTGTCCAGCACTAGAATCTTATGATTCTTCCCGTATGCCTCCCTAACTTTTGGACTCTGTCTCTTCTACCTTGTAGCACGTTATGTGTCAACTACTTGTATCCTTGTTTCCCTCTTTCTGAAGGCTTCTCGCAAGCCAATTCCACAAATAATTATGAGCGTGTGGGGCCTGTTGCAAAGGTTGCCTGGGACACGGTACCCGGCCCTCAAACTGCTTACACTGCAGTGGAGTGGGCTGGAGATAGTTGAATAAAATATCACAATACTACACTGTGCCTTACTTCTAATATTCTTTCCCGGGAATGGGGGGCCTTGTCGTATGTCTCTCAACCGTAGCCAGCATGTATAGGACACTTAGTAGGTGTCTTGTAACTATTTGCTAAAAGGACTGATGGACGAATGGCTCGTCCCCCTCCTCAGGAGGAATCACAGATGTCCCCGCAGTGAGGGCCTTCCCAGGACTGACCGGAGCTATGCGGCCACTGTGAGCTCTGTGTGCTCCTTGGAGGCGCTGAGCTGGTGACAGCTCTCGGGGGTCAGCCCGTGTTATGGGTCACACTGTGTCCCCTTAAAAAAGATGTTGAAGTCCTAACCCCCGCTACTTCAGAATGTGACTTTATTTGGAAACAGGGGTCGTTAGAGGTTTGTGAAGGGTTGTTGCAGGTGTCATTAGCCAAAAGGAGCTCGTGCTGGATGGGGTGGGGAGGGCCCTTCATCCAGTGTGACTGGTGGCCTTGTAAGAAGAGGAGAAGACACACAGATGTGCAGGGAGAAGACGGCCACGTGCCAATGGAGGCAGAGATGGAAATGATGCGCGTAGAAGCCAGGAATGCTAAGGAATGCCAAGCAAGCTCCGGAAGCTGGGAGAGGCAAGCCAGGGTTCTCCCCTATAGGTTTCAGAAAGAGCAGGACTCCGCTGGCTCCTGGATTTCAGACTTTCCGCCTCCAGAGCTGCGAGACAATAAATTTCTGCTGTCTTAAGTGACCAGTTTGTGGTCCTTTGTTATGTCAGCCCCAGAAAATGAATAACATGACCCTACTCCCCCCCAACATTATGCTTAAAAAGAAAATCTATGGCCTCTTTTTCCTTTGCCCTCTATGAAGTGTTCACGGGAAAATAGGTGTGGCTTGCATTTACTGTTTTGAAGAATTAATTACAGTCTCTTATCAAAATACTTCGTGTATTTAAAGCTCTAAAGGCTTTGCACATTGGGTCATATGTGTGCGTATACGGGGCTGTCAAGTAAACAGATCAAAAAAGCAAATGGCTTCCCTCCAAACAAACCAAAAAGCTCCACCCCCAGCCCTCATCTTTTCGAAGGCACATTTGCTGAGAAATGGCTGCTTCGGCTCGACGTGAGAACTTGAACACTAGTTTGGTCTGAGGATGAGTTTCACTTTCCTCTCCAGGCAGGGCTGTCTGGATGGGGAGTCACTTGTTCACTCCTCCGCAGAAATGATACCACTTGCCTCTGCATGTTTTCCTTGAATTTTGTTTCGTTGACCATCTTCCTGGGCGCAGGTTGCCAGTTCTGGCTTCTCCTCGGGTGCCTCCTGAGGAGATTCAGGAATCTACAGGACCCCCCCCCTCACTTTTAACTGGCAGGGCATTGAATGTCAGGGCTAAGAAAACAGAGCTGCCCACCTGTGGGGCCAAATGACCTCACAGCCCCAGCAGATCCCCTGGTGTGGGCTGGCATCTGTCAGGGACACCCTCATCCCAAGCCCCACCTACATCACACTAACCTACATCACACCTAACCTACATCACACCTAACCTGATTATTGTCACTGTGCTCAGGTGAATGTCGGCAGCTTAAGGTTCTGATTAAGCCTAGGGCAGTCTTGCATGGGCGAGGGGGGGTTGTCTTTTTTTCAGCCTTAAGAACCGAAGATGTGAATAGAAGGAATGCACAGCGTTTTGTATTTTAATTCAAAATTCACCATTAACCTCCCAACCTGGGTTTCCAGCCCTAGTAGGTGTGGAGAAGCCCGCCCCACCACCTCCCACCCCCCACCCCTTCCCCACATCTGACTTGGCTGGCCTGGGCTTTCCTGCAGGAAAGGGAAGGTTCTGGTGCCATTTTTCCAGCATAGGTACCATAGTAGCAACACTATGGGTATCTTTGCTCCTCGCATCTTTGGTGTGGAAAACCATTTTTGCTGCATTTCAGTGGATGACCAGGGGACCTCCCTTAGGTTGTCTCTGTGGAACCACTTTTCAACACTGCCCCTGGCTTCCCAGGCAATGTCTCTGAGAGATGACCACAAAGAGGAGGAGAACCAGGGATGATCTCCAAGAGGTGGAAGAACTGGGGGAAACTGAAGGGGAGGCAATTATTCTGCGGCGATGTTCCATTCATGAGTTTGTTCACTCATGCATCCACTTATTCATTCATTGATTCGACAGACGAGTGTCAGTTATAGGCCATGCATGGTGTGATGTGTTGGGGAAATAAAGACAGTGTCATGCATAGTTCAGTGATGCCGGTGTGTGACTTGTGCCTGAGGAAATGTCCGTCCAGGGGGCTGGGAAAGTTCTGGAGAAGAAGAGAGATCAGCCAGTGGCCTGCAGAAGGGGGGCTGGACATCAGAATTATCTGGAGGAGTTTGCTAACATGCAGATTCCAGACTCTCGCCCCAGACCTATGGAGCCAGAGTCTCTGCAATGGGTCCCCGGAATCTGCACGTCAATTTTTAGGTACTAAGTTGGAGAATGTCTGCTCTAGGATGTATCGGACTAGTACATCAAACAGGGTGGTTCCTGTGAGATCTGGAGCCGGGTATGTACAAGCCAGTAGGTCTGGCGTTAGGAGAGAAGCCCAGAGCTCCATGTACTTGTAAATTCATTCATAACTGAGACCTAGCGTTGACCAAAGGACAGCCTGTGACGTCTTTTTGCAACATGCAAGGAGAGAGTCTCAGTGTACCATAACCGATTTTGTCTCAAAATGTTTGAACATCTGCCTTGTTTCGATTTCTCTCCCTGTCTTTCCTGCGGACACTGTTCGTATAAGGAGATCGGAAGGCACACGACCATTCCGAGGGGACCGCTGGGGTGAATGGTTTCTGTTGCCTGTTGCTGGGCTGCCTGCTTGAGGAGGACTGACACTCCCTTCTGGGGCTCCTTTTGTGGAGCACCTGTTAGGGCTCTCGCTTAAGTGTCCGGGTAATCTTCAGCCCAGGAGAGAGAGCCCCGCCGGTTCACGATGGCTCTCCTTAGCTCTCCATAGAAACCAGGGGAAAGGGCAGTGAAGGGGCAGGCTGAACACCACTACACGTAATGTGCCATTTGGCTCAGTGAGTAGTCACTGCTGGTGGGGATCTCAGCTGAACGCTGGGTTCCCTGTCCATCCACTTATGACTTCAACAGAAATCTATGGAGTCCCTTCCATGGCACTGCGTGAGTTGTAGGAGCTTTGGGTGAAAGAGAACAATGCAGCCCCTGGCCTCATGGCATTCCTGATCTGTATGGCAAGAGAACCGAGTCAACGGTGGATTATAGGGGAGTGTGGAGAGAGTTCCCCTGACTATCCCTGAGAGATGGTGACCTGAGCCAAAGTCGGACGCTCAACCAACTGAGCCACCCAGGCACCCCTATTTTTATTTATTTTGAGAGACAGAGAACAAGCAGGGGAGGGGCAGAAAGCAAAGGAGAGAGAATCCTAAGCAGGCTCTGCACTGTCAGCACAGTGCCAGATGCAGGGCTTGAACTCATGAACCACGAGATCCCAACCTGAGCCAAAATCAAGAGCCAGATGCTTAACTGACTGAGCCACCCAGGCGTCCCTGAGCATATAACTTTTTAAACACTTATTTTCCTGAAGATAAATTCCCCAAAGTAGACTTGCTAGTTATAGGGAGAAGAGCATTATTAAGACTCTCAATATTTATTGCCAAATTGTTTATCGAAGGGTCAGGCCAGTTTTCATTTCCATAGTATGTGGGAATAAATGAGTTTAATTCTAAATTATGTGCTATTTGTCTCTTGCCCAAAACGTGATTGAGAATGAATTCAACCCCATCCTTGTATCTGATAGAGTCAACACAAAGAAATAGGTTTGAATTACGTTAGTTTCATTCCTTCACTTTGAACTCTAAGTCAGACGTGACTTTAGCTTTTCTTATGTGTCATTACAAAACAAAAAAGGTGCTTTTTGCATCACCTGCTAAACTATCATTGAGAACCCCAACCACTGGGCTACTCAAGGTCCCTTGTATCAGGATATATTAACTCTTCACTTCAGCCTTGTTTCCATTTTTCTTTTGTTTAATCAGATGATGATACCTTAGCTCTCAAGAGCTCAGAGTTCACATCTGTGCTTGCGGGAAGTAAAGCCCTCCAAAGCCATCTCTTCCCCTCTTTCGGGGAGCTGGAGAGCGGGCTCCCGGACCACTAGCCAAATGCACATCAAGTATCAGCGTAACTGATGAGGAGGTAAGCTTTCAAACTGCACGTTCTCTTTTAACCCCTATATCGGGGAGTGAGGTGGGACCCCCTCCCTCTTCCCTGCACCAGACTTTGGGGCTTGCATATTCTGCCAAGCAGACCCCGAGTCCGCGTAGTTAAGCTGCTATAAGGAAAGATGGTGGGCTTGTCGCTAGAAAGCCGGGAGAGTGGTAGCAATAGGAGAAGGGCGACCGTCCTGCTTGGTGGGCAGTGAGGGGTGAATCCCTATGCTGGGGGCCAACGACAGAAATCTGGGAGGGGGCAGAGAGCAGAAGCCTGTTCTGCTGCGATGAGACCAAGGAGCAAAAGGCAGGGAGTGCATCACCGTGCCCCCGATTCCGTGGCTACCTCCTGGTGGTCCTCACCAATCTCATTAGTTACTCTCTTCCCCAGGGGAAGAGAGACGGGAAGGTTCCGCTCCAACCCTCCCTTTGTGTGGGCTGCAGTGTACAAGTCCCTCCTCCATAGAAAGGAGGAGGAGAGAAAACGAGGTTTACCCCTGGGGTGCTTAACTGCAGTAGCCAGCTAACCTGGATGTCTAACATAATTGTCCCTTTCTTCCCCCAGGGATCTTTCTGATTTTTCCCTCCATTTGTTTCTTGAGCTTTGCTATTGTAAGTGTGTTTGTTTTTTAATTGTAAGCAACCTAAATTTCTGTATTACATACAAGTAAATAACCACCAGCTTGGAGTTCTAAGGCTAACGTGTGTAAGAAATCGTGATCAAATCAAGACACTTTGGGGAGCCTGGGTGGCTCAATCGGTTGGGCGTCTGACTTCAGCTCAGGTCATGATCTCACGGTTCGCGGGTTCAAGCCAGCTCAGAGCCTGACGTGTGCTTTGGATTCTGTGTCTCCCTCTCTCTGCTCTCCCCCCGCTCATTCTCTCTCCCTCTAAAATAACTAAACATTAAAAAATATTAAAAAAAAAAAAAAAAGACACTTTGTGGGCAAGGGCTTAAAAGCTAGGGTCAGCCACAACTCAAGTTATCAAGATTTCTCTACAGGTGGCAGGGCTCGAGTTGGGTTTGGGTGTAAGAGTTGTGAGATCACAGGCGGTGTTGAAGGCACTAATAATCATGACTAGATACGAACAATTGCCATTCCTTTAGCCCTTTACAGTTTGTAAAGTACTTTAACATCCATTATACCCCTTAATCCTCCCACCAAGCCCATGAGTGGATATTATCATCCCCATTTTGCCCATGGGAAACTAGGCTTAGAGAGTTCCAATGGTAGATCTGGGACATACGTGTCTTCTGGCTCTAAGTTTCGTCTTCACCCCACCCTCTGTCCTCCACACTCTGGGCTGCGTGAGGGGACCAATCCAACTAAAAGGGAAGAAGTACTCTAGAGAGGAATGGAAAATTATGGTGTTGAATTAAGGCTGAGCCAGACTGAGGAGGTCCAGTGAAGATTTCATGCAGAGGAAATAGGGAGCCATTGAAGGCTTTTGAGCAGGAGTGTCATACGACACAAGTAGGATCCACCAGTCTATAACTGGTGTGCACAGGGGCTTGGGAGGTAGAAAGGAGGAATATGGGAGTAGAGAGGCTGCGAGGTGGCTTCTGGAAGAACCCTGGGTCTCCCGGTTTATTGTTAGTACCCAGGATGTTGTTGACTTCCTTCTTGGGATTCACCACTGGGCCCTGGAGTTGGAATTAGACACAACGGAACTATTCTGTCCCTTTCATTCACTGTCTTTATTAATGAGCCAGTATCTCTGATGTTTGGCGCATGTGATTTTCGGCATTTCTGTTGTATGTCACCTCAGGGCCCCATCTCTAAGCAAAGCTGTGATTAAAACCATGCGCTAACATGATTTAGAGTTGGAGCAGACATCGACTTGACTTTTATTATAGCTAATGAATGTTTACTGAGAACCAGCTATGCTCTGGGTGCTGTGCAAAGTCCCTCTGTTGGGGAGACCCGAGGAAGCGGTGGCAGAGAAGCTTGCTCAGGTGCTCCCTGTCTCAGGTGGGAGAGGAGGCGGGGAGGGAGGGTGTGGGGGAGGGGAAGGGGGGGAGGTTAGACAGGGACACAAAGAACGCCAGAGGGGACTACCAAGGCTGGCTCCTTTTCACACCACGAGGACCAGGATTAGGCATGGATCCACCTGCGGCGGTGAATGTCCCACTCTGAGGTTGCCTTTGTCGTCTGATCAAAGGTTGTCTCGGAGCCCCAACAGCCCCAGCCCCAGCGAACTGCTCCTTTCTGCTCTGAGGTGGCCAGCCCTCTGAAACTGGCTTCTCCAGAATATCGGGTTGGGAGTCTGTCTCCCGCCCCTCCTCCCTCAGATCTGCTCCCCGGGGGCTGCAGTGGAGAGCCCCACCCTCTAAGGGGAAGTCTGTGCTTCGAGGTGCAACAGGACGCCGGAGTCCAGCGTCACTGTGTGCCCTTGGGCAAGTTTTTTCTTCTCTTTGGTTCCTTCCTCTTTCAGAATTGGAGCGGCTGTAAAGATATGATGGTGATTTACTGCAGAATTGCAATGTACGTGTGTGCGTGCGTGTGACTTGCTGTTTAATAGGGTGCTAAGACAGCAGGGGGGCTGGCCTTTCTGTCCCCCACCCCCACACGTGTGGCTCTCATTACTGTCAGGAGGCCTTAAGTCGGGCCCCATGGAGATGAGAACAGACCCCTTAATTAGGCACCGTTCCCAGAGCGAGAGAGGGACCAGCCTGGGCCTGGCTGCCTGGCGTCGCGGGGAGCCCAGCCTGCAGGGCTGAAGGGGGGTGGGAGGGGGAGGCTGAGGGCCGGGGCATCTGAAGGACTCAGCAGGTTTACACTTCGCTGACCCGATGGATGAATGGGGCCCTGTCCACCCACATGGGGGCCTGGAATCTTCAATTATGGCAATTACATCAACAGGTCGGAAGGGCAGCACTTTCCACTGAAGAGGTTCAGGGCTTAAAAGAAAAATCCTAAAGCCACTGTTTTTTTGTTGTTTCTCTCTCTCTCTCTCTCTCTCTCTCTTTTAAAGGGATTGGGTCGATGGAAGAAGACCCCCATCTGCAGTCTAATTGGGCTGTGGGCAGAAAACAAAGATGTGGCACGTTTTGGGGGTAAAATGTGGCTGGCACGTGTTCACCCGCCTCTGGACTTCTGACTCTTGTCTAGGTCGACTTTGTGTTATAGTTCCCCGTACACGTGCATCTCCCCTGTCGTCTTCCTGAGGGTGGGACCTGGCACCTTCATCTCTGACGCTTCCCAGCATGCAGCGCAGTGGGCCCCAGTCCAGGCCGCACTGAACTGGCATCCGAGGGTGGGATGAGGGCTTGGAGGCGTCATGCAGGCTCTCTGACCCTTGGTTTCCCCTCTAAAAAATGGGCATGATGCTTTCTATCCTTTCTCCTTCCTAACATTTTAAAGCAGACTGGTTCCGGCTACGTACTCAAGCTAACTGGATGTTTTGTTTTTTTTTTCTCTCAGCCACCCTGTCAGGTAGGCGAGACTCAAGTGAGTCTCCGGCACTAAGGGCATGGCCGTGACCTGGGAGCCTGCTAGAAATGCAGAATTTTAGGCTTCACCCCAGCCAGGCTGAATCCAAATCTGCATTTTTTACCAAACTCCCCAGGAAATTCGAGTGCACATTAGAGTTTGAGAAGCTCAGGGGCGCCTGGATGGCTCAGTGGGTTAAATGCCCCACTTCAGCTCAGGTCATGATCTCGTGGTTCATGGGTTCGAACCCCACGTCGGGCTCTGTGCTGACAGCCCAGAGCCTGGAGTCTGCTCCGGAATCTGTGTCTCCCCCTTTCTCTGCCCCTCCCATGCTCATTCTCTGTCTTTCTCTGTGTCTCAAAAATGAGTAAATGTTAAAATAATAATAATAAAAAAAAAGTTTGAGAAGCTCAGCTCTAGACCGAAGCTTGCATACAATAAGCATTAGTTGAGCGACTAGACGAGAGTGAACCTTGTGGCCTTGCCCTCATCTACAAAATGGGGATGATGACATTTGTTCTTTCCTATACGACGGGTGCTGGGAGATCACATAAAGAAATACAGTGGACTCTGGAACAACACGGGTTTGAATCCACTTATACGCAGATTTTTTTTAAGTAAATATACAGTGTTGCACTGTCAATGTATTTTCTCTTCCTCCTTTCTTAATATTTTCTTTCCTTCAGCTTGCTTTATTGTAAGAATACAGTATGTAACACATATAACATACAAAATATCGATACATCGACTATGTTGCCCATAAGGCTTGTGGTCAACAGTAGGGTATTAGTAGTTAAGATTTTGGGGAATCAAAAATTATACTCAGATTTTCAACTTTGAGGGGGGGTCAGTGCCCCTAAACCCTGCGTTGTTCAAGAGTCAACTGGAATTTGTAATTATAAAGGTATTTTATCTGGTCACTCACGGGTCCATTCAGTAAACATTTGCTGAGAAGCTACTACAAGGTGGGTTCGGGGTTTGTACAATATCATTCCTGTTTGAGAACAATTTGAAGTATTCTCAAAATCTGATTTTTAAAATTTTACTTACTTTGAGAGAGTGCACACGCACAAGTGGGAGAGGGGCAGAGGGAGAAAGAGAGAGGATCCCAAGCAGGTTCTGTGCTGTCAGCACAGAGCCCAGCGGGGGGCTCAAACTCACAAACCCGTGAGATCGTGACCTGAGCCGAAATCAAGAGTTAGACGCTTCACCGACTGAGCCACCCAGGCACCCCCTACAAGCCTGAATTTTACGAGCAATAACTACAACAAAATGTGACGAGTGCTATCAAATAGCTATGCTCAATACAGGAGAGGGTAAGAGTGGGCAATAGTCTATTATGATTGTTGGGTGGGTTAGGAGAGGCTTCGCAGAGGGGGTAGCATGAAGCTTAGGTAGGCATGAGCCAGGTGAAGGAGGAGAGGGTCCTTCTAGATGGAGGCTTTGAGATATGAAAGTGGGGGGGGGATTGGGGGTGGCCTTTAGTCTTGAGGTCTAGTGAGAGTGACCAGAGTGAGAGTGTATTTGCAGAGGGTCCCGTGACTTGACTGGTAAGTATGGACAGGGTGGGGATGGGGGGAGTCTTGCTGCCTGTTTGGTTTCTTTGGGGCCCATTGTCTGGTTTATTTTAGGTTCCAGTCCTGTGTTGGGGTTATCAGCCTGAAAGTTACTGTCCGGCCTACACTGTTAACTGCCTAAGAAGAAGACACCGTTTGGGGTGGTTTTTTTTTTTTTTTTTTGGTCTGTTTATTTGTTTTTCTTCTTATTCCTCACCTGCTCTAAGAGGTGATGGCTTACTGCCAACACCCATGTTCTACTTCTGAAGATTTTAAAATCTTTTTGTTTTGTAAGTTTTATTTATTTCGAGATGGAGAGAGAGACAGAGAGAGATTGAGCGTCCCAAGCAGGCTGTGCACTGTCAGAGCAGAGCCCAATGCGGGGCTCGAACTCACGAACCATGAGATCATGACCTGAGTTGAAGTCGGTCGCTTAACCTACTGAGCCACCCAGGGGCCCCTACATCTTAAGATTTTAACATCACGTGGAGTAGTGGGGGATTAGTTAAGGAGGCTTCCAGATACATGCCTTTTCTTTTTATGACCCAGTTGGGAGGGCAAGCTGGCACCTATGCTGAGAATTGAGATGTCAGCAGTTTAGGAAATGGCCAAAGCCCTCCTGCAGCACCAGTGACACGTATCACCGCCCTGCTCCCCTTCTGCCACCCCACTGCGTCCACAGCAACAGCAGTCACGGGCTCAGGACGACATATGTGGCTCTCAGCCACCAGCGGATGACAGAGTAGAGATAGCAGAGACTCTGGTACATACGGAAGAGGCGGCTCTCACCCGAAGCAGCCAACGATGCCGCTGGGCTCTGCCTGCTCACGGTGGGTGAGACCAGAAGTGAGTGGGTGACGCCGTATGGGTGCGTGCAGAAGTAGGCACAGAGCAGAGCAGGTACAGGGTGTGGACTGAGCTCTCCCGGGTCAGGAGACTCTCAGCTTTTTATTTTTATTTTTTATTTTTTTATTTTTTTCAATGTTTATTTATTTTTGGGACAGAGAGAGACAGAGCATAAACGGGGGAGGGGCAGAGAGAGAGGGAGACACAGAATCGGAAACAGGTTCCAGGCTCTGAGCCATCAGCCCAGAGCCTGACTCGGGGCTCGAACTCCCGGACCGCGAGATCGTGACCTGGCTGAAGTCGGACGCTTAAACGACTGCGCCACCCAGGCGCCCCAAGGAGACTCTCAGCTTTGACATGAGGCTTGACTCTCTTTGCTTGTCCGGACTGGCTGTGTGCGTCTGCGTCGCCCGAATGCGACTCCATGATGGAGGGGGACGGACCCCAGCGTTGGGGGCCCTGGGGGCACCTCAGTATGGCGGGAGAGTGGCTGGATGCTGGGGCTCCTTTTGCTCAGCTCAGAGGTAAAGGCAGGGACACCGTCTTGCTTGTATGGGACAGCGCCCTTGGGTGCTGAGTTAATATATAACCAAGCTTGCAAAAAGGTTTATCTGTTTGTCTCCGGCAAGGACATTTGGGCAAATGGCTTTCTGCCCCACTGCCCTCGGTATTAGTGTTTATTCTCTTTGGGCAGAGGAAAGAGATGATAGAAGTGTCCCATACCACTGGTCCCTTTTAGTTCTCCGTTGACACATAGGCGGCCAACTTTGTAAGAGGACAACCCTAGGGGGCTGTTGCTATGGGTGGAGCCTCGCCATAAGCTTGGGAAGCAGCACCATGCGGAGAATTTGCCTGAGATTTGCAGCCAGGCAAATTCAAATCTGGACTCCTCCACGTAGGAATTGTGATACTCGGGAAAGTAATTTACCGCTTCCCGCCTCAGTTTCCCCATCAGTACCTGCCCTTCTTGCTGGACTGGGGGGGAGGGGGAGCAGAGGACACAGTGCAGAGACAGCTGCTGTGCTTGCTGGTTTGCTCGCCACTGGGTGTGACCCAGGTCCCACTGGTCTAGAGATGGAGACTCGGAGGGCTTTCGGTTCACGAAAGCCATTTCAGTGTCAGCCGGGGCAAGCAAAGGAACCCAGCGTCAGCCCTGCAGCAGCCAGAAAAGGAAACTGCAGCCAGGAACGCCCCACCCTGCAGGGCCCCTGTGGCCACCACACCTGCCCTCAGACCCACACAGACACCACAGAAGAGGGAGCCCCGCCGCCCTCAAGTTTCCTGGGCTCATTCTCGACACCCACTCTCACTCCGCCTGACCTGGCACTTGCTCTCCCAGCTCCGGTTGCCCTGCCTTTCTGGGTTTGACCCCTGCCAGTTCCCTGCTCTCGTCTTGAACCCACTCAAAAGTAACTCCGATCAAACACCCATGGCACGACTTTTACGGCCCCTGGTGCCTCCGCTGCCCCTGTCAGTGGGGCCGGCAACTGGGTGCCGCTGAAGAAGCCTCCTCCCTCTTCTGGGTGCTGTGTTGGCTTCCGGGGTGGCATTTCCTCCTTCCCTCTCTATTTCTTTTATTTTTTGTTTTGTTATAGCTGGGGAGGAGCAGTCTTTGAGGAGTTTTTGAGTGAACACGCCATATGCCTGTTTCATCACGAGTGCAAATCAGCAGGAGGAAAAAGGATGTCCTTAAAGTGACGTGAAGCCATCAAAGGAGCTCTCAGGCCCCCCTTCAGAAGGCAAAGGGAAAAAAAAAAAAAACAAAACACCTGAGCAAGTTCCTGACATCAACATCTGAATCTTCCTCCTCTGAATGCTGTAGAGATGAAACGTTTCTCTGTCTGCTCTGAGCCTCAGTTTCTTTTTTTCTAAAATGAGGACGATGACGATTCCAGCGTAGGCAACTTCGTCGGGTTGCTATCTGGACCGCAGCAGGTACTGGATGTGAAAGTACTCGGTAGGCGACGCAGCCCCATGCACCTGACAGGGGCGGCCCACGTCAGGTCTCAGCCACGTTCTGGGTTGAGGTCTGTGTAGCCTCAACTAGGTCATTCCTGGCTGGGCGAAGCAGCCCCCTGCAACGGCCCCTGAGTTTCCAGGACTGGAAAACAGATGAATTCCACGTGATCCCTTTCCTCAGGCTTTTCTCCCAGATGGGGTGTGCCTTGCGGGTGGTGAGGAAGCTTGAGGAATGCTCCAGGGTCCCTTTACGGGAAGTCTCCAGATGCGATCTCCTGTGGCAAACACCTGACCTGAGGACCCCAACCCCCGTCATCGCCCTGTTAGAGGAGGCAGACTGTGGGAGGTCATGTGGTGCTGCATACGTGACGTTGCCTCCCCACGCAGGCAGGAAAAAGAAAGTCCTAAAGGGCACATAGTTATTATTCTGATTTCATAGACGAAGAAACCGAGGATAAGAAGGGTTAAGCTCCTCCTTCACATTTGCACGGCTAGTGAGAGGGAGATGTGGCATTTGAACTTGGGGCAGCCTGACTGCAAAGCCTTGACTGGTTCCTGTATATCACCACGTGTGATACAATGGTTGTCACGTGTGTAATAATGCTTGTCTCACAAGATGGAAAACTGCAGAGGGTCCGTGAAAGACGGACGGATAATGTGCCCGTGCAGTTTTAGAGGAGGGAGGGATCACTTCCGGTTGGAGAAATCCAGGAAACCTTCATTGAGGAGGTGGCTTTTGCCTCCAGGTCTTGAAGAATAGGCCAGATTTGGACATTCAGAGATGCCTATTCTTCCCGTCAGTTGTCCCTTCTGCGGGCTGTGTGGCTGGCTTCCCACATCTGGTGAATCTTCGCAAAATCCATTTAGTCCCCAGCCTCATCCTCGTTCTCACTGTCCCCGCACAAGAGAAGTCCCGGAATACCGGGAACGGGAGAAGAAGTCACTCTGAACTGGGTTCGACTAAAGAACCTTCCTGGAACAGGCCCTGGGGAGAGGTCTGATGCGGTGGGTCAATTAAGAACCGGATTTTATTGCAGATTTATTGCAGCCTTCCTTCCTTCCTTCCTCCCTCCCTCGTGTCCTGAGTTCCTGCTCTCTGCCTAGGGCAGTGCTGAGTGCTGGGGACGGGGAGGTGGGGGCCCACTCTGACACAGTTTTTGGCCCCCGGGGAGTCTCAGTGTTTAATGATGGGAGGGATAAGGTTGCAGGGCCCCAGGGTCCCAGTGTTTGCCTAGAAATTCAAGAAGCCCCCAGGGTGGGGCAGGGTGACCCCGTTGAGGGGTGTGGGTAACTAGAGTAAAAGAAAATAAGCTGGCCATACAGAGCAGGGGAGGGGGCGGGGGGGGGGGGGGGCGGGAAGAGGGTGTTTGGGGGAGGGGCGGACGCGGAGGGGAGAAGCTTGCAGGGCAGCCAGAGGGGGAGGCCCGGGCCTGCTGCTGAGAGGGCTGAATGAGTCAGGAGCCGGGCAGCTGGCTCACCCAGAGGCCGCCCCACCGCACCTGGCCTTGCCCACAGCTGTGCTCCAGCGAGCGGCCCACGCCAGCAGCCAGCTTTCATCAGGGCAGCCAGAGCAGAACTTGGCTGCTTCACTGATTTTCTTCTGCCTCTCGCCGCCCACTCGGGGAGAGCTTGTAGAACGCGGCCTGTATCAGCGACGATTGGGTAAACCAAGGATGAGAGACGCTGCACGACGTCCTTGCACCCGCTTCCTTCCCAGATGCAGGGGCCGCCAGCACAGGGCCTGAAGTTTCTCCGCCGACGTGTGCCCTTCAGCCGGCTCAGGGTCCTGCCCAGCCGCACCATGGGGGGGGAGGGGGTGCCTCGGCCCTGGAAGGACCTGAGGGTAGCTAGGCCAGCGGTTGCTAAACTGACAGATGGTTACCTGGGAAGCTTTGAAAAGTACACGGTGCCAGGCTCTGAGCCCAGACGTATGACTCAGTAGTCAGGGTCTCGTCCCTGTCCGGTTGTTGATTCTGCAGGTCCCACGCTCGGAGGGGTGGTCCCCTGGGGCCGGTGAGGCCCAGGCAGCACTTTCCTTCCTTGCGCTTGGCAACCGGCCTTTTCTTGTGAATTTATCGTTCTCATTAAGGGAATGGCTCTCAAAACCCGCTGAGAGGACCAACGCTATTGTGCTCCTGAATGCCGGGCTGACCGGCCAGGAGAGGGTTTCTGGGCTGGCTCTGTTCCATTTCATCATGGAGAAGGAGGCTTTCCCCCGGGGGTGGGCGAGTGTTGTCTGTTGCCTTGAGATGCTGCCCCTCAGCTGTGGGGAGAGCTGGTCAGCCAGAAATGTCCTCCCCAGGGCTCAGGCCTACCCGGCCGAGAAGAGGGTCTGTGGACAGACGCTGCTGCCCGCCTCCCCTCGCGTGCCCCCATCCCAACCTCCAGGGCTGGCTAAAGAGCAGGCTGTCTCCTGGAGGAATTGAGACCTTGGGCATCTCTCTGGGAAGTCATTTTAAATCTCATTTCTAAGTCCCAAGAGGTGCTCAGCAAATGGATAGTAATGATTTTTATTCCATGTGCCTGAGATTTGCTCGCGCAGACTTTCACGGGTTCGTTCCCTGTGACGCCCTGGGAGGAGAGGGGACAGGGGACCATCTTCCCATGCTGAGCTCAGAAAGGGAGTGGGCTCCCGAAGTGTTTGGTCCTAAAGGACCAAAAGTGTGTGTTAGGTACCGTCACATGGTTGAGAAAGAAAGAGAGGGAGAGAAGGAGGGCCAGAGGGGGAGAGAGAGAGATGGAAAGAGAGAGGGAGAGAAGAAACAACTGATAAAGCAAATGGGGTAAAATGTTAATAGTGAATCACCTGGCTAAAAACATACAGGTGGTTTTGACTATTTTGACAATATTTTGAAGTTTTAAATTTATTTTCAAATAAAAACATCTTTGAAAAGGGGAGGTGGTTTATTCAAAGACATAGCAAGTTGATAGTGGGGCCCCTATCCACGTAAGGCTCACCTGTGACATCACCTCTGGATTTATTTATTTTTTAGACTCGACTTAAGTGCCAGTTCTCGAGTGAGCCTTCCCTGCCCTCCCAGACTAGACCGTGAACCCCGATTTCATGTACTTATCACAAGAGTTACGAGTGAGTTATTTTCAATTTGATGCCTGTTTCTGCTGCTGGACGGTAAGCTCCTTGAGGACAGGACCTCATCTGCCTCGTCCCTGCCAGATCCCAAGGCTCTAGCACAGAGACTGGGGTATAGTAGATGCCCAGCTTGTATTTGTTAAAAGGCCGAATGAGTGCGTGAGTGAGTGTCAGAGCGCGGCCCCGGATGTGCACAGGTGGACACACGCACAGGTGCGACCACGCTCAGGCTCTGCTCTCTTGTTCCATTGCTCTGTGTCATATGCCAGGATTTACAGGGCAGCTGGCAGGGTGGCATCATGCCTCTGGAAATGACATCTGGGAATGAATGACATCCTTTGGGAAGACAGGATGACGCTCCTTCCCAGCCAGTGCCTCCCTCCCCTCCCCACCTCAAGCCCAGAGGCTCTTCCGGGGGGGAGAAATGATGCTCTGGTAGCAGGTGGTGGAGGGATCCCAGAGACAGCAGGCTCCGAGAGGGGGGCAGGGATGCAGAGGGGAAACCGCTGCCTTTCCGGAAACAAAAGAGCCCTTTAAAGTCACTTGATATCATGTCTTCCTGCCCTGGGCCTCTGCCAAGCCTCCCTCTTCCTATTGTGGAGCAGCAGGGACAGCAGAGACCTGTATTTGCTCCCCTGCTGGTGCACTGCCCTGGGGACTGGGAGCAAGCGTCGTGCTGGCAGGCCTCCTGTGCCCACAGTGTGCCCGCTAACTGAAGAGTTCTGAGTTTAGGTTTTGAATGGGTCACGCATCCACATATTTCAAAATCCAAAAGTGTGGGCATACGGGCGGCAAACGTCCCCCTTGCGCCCCGTCCTCCATCCATCCAGTTCTCCTTTGGGAAGGTTTTGGTTCTTAGGAATCCTTCTAGAGATAGTTGATGCACATACAAGGAGATATGCAGGTGCCCTGCAGGGGCAGAATTCCACATACACTGTTTCTATCTTGCTCTTTGCACTTAACGATGTGTATTTTACTTTCTCGGTTATGTAGTGTTCCGCGGGGTCGGTGTCCTGGGGACCCCGTGCTCCAGACTTCCCCTGTCATGCCGTGTGCATGAATCACACACTTTTCTTCCTGGATTGTCCTGAGTATTGAGGACTGATGGAAAGTTACAGGTGAGAGGAACCTTACTCCTGTGCTGCTTGCTCAGGCTAGTAACCACTGGCCACAGGTGGCTCTTGGGCATTTGAAACATGGCTAGCCAGACTGGGATGTACTGTAACTGTCAAATCCTCAGTGAATTTTGAAGATTTAATTTTTTTAAAGTGTCAAATATCTTATCAGTAAATACATGTCTATATTTATCACAAGTTTAAAATATGATTTTTAAAAATTATCTTGGTTAAGTGGGTTTTTTTTTAACAATGTGGCTACTAGCGTATGTAAAATTATATAGATGGCTCACATTTATAGGTGGCCAGGATGTTTCTAAGGGGCTATGCTTCCTTGGAGACTTGGAGCCCCGGGAGGGGGCTGGGGGTGGGAAGGAGCTAAATAGATCAGAAGGGGAGGGAGCTAAGGAGTGGAAGCAGATGGCTGGCAGCAGGGTGTTGAAAGCTCCCCGGGGCAGGGGTCAGGAGGACTGGGTTCTCGCCTGCCTCGGTGTGACTTTCTGGGGAGCCCCAGAACCAGCCTCCTGCCTTCTCAGTCTCCATTTCCTTCTGTGCGCAAGATGGTGGGCAGGATTTGAGAATGTTGCCTCTCTTCTCTATCCCTGAGCTAAAACAGCGCCCAGCGCAGGGCAGATGCTTGCTGAGTGAATGAATGAATGAACGAATGAACGAGGATAGGAAGTGGAATGAAAAATGGGAGTTTCCCTTTCCAGGTTAAGTGTTAGCCTCATCAAAGAATCAGGACCTGGAGGCCCCCTAGAGATGGAAGGGTGCCTGGGACTATGAATCCAAGACTCAGAATTGCAGGAGTGACCTTGCCCCAAGTCTCCCTGGGGTGTCGGTGGCAGACCCAGCACCACAACCAAAGCCCCGTCCAGAACAAAAAGGCTGTTACAAATTAGTAGCACTCTTGGGAATGTCTGCTGCGAATGCAGCTGGGCCACGGCACCCCTCCTTCTCCCCTTCTAGCCACTTTCAGGGTGTGGGGCGACATGTCCTACTGCTATCAGGGGTCAGCGAGGGGGTTTTCATAGATTATATTGAAAGAATTACAATGGTGAGGGAAAGGAGCCGAGTTCCCACAGAGTGTCCGGTCACTCCTGTGGGGGGCTCTGGGAGCCGGGCCCGGCTGCCTCTTTCTCTCTGGGAAGCAGCACACACAGTTTTTAATAATTAAGTAACTTTAATTGTCCTGGGAAAGCCGAGCTCGCCTTGGGGCACGCTGCACAAACTCATAATTAATGTTACCAAGAGAGATTAGCAAAGGAGAACTGAGAAATGATTCACTTTTTAAAAAGCGCCTCACTGTTAAGCCTTATTATCCTAAGTTTAGAACCTCATTTATCTGCTTTGGGGGGGGGGAAAGAGACCCAAGACCCAGAAACCAATGCATGTGAAATTAAAACTCTATGTCTTTGTAATCTCATTTAAAATCATCAGATGGGAAAATGTTGCCATTTATTGATCCCACTCTGGTGACCGAGGGAAGATTTAAGACAGAGGAACATAATTAATAAATAATAATGCATTAACAAAAACTCAAGCTTTTTCCTGTTATCCTGTTATCATTGCATTGTAGCTTTTTTTTTTTTTTTTTTTTTTGCAACAGCGTTTTCTCTCTGGCTGTCTACGAAAGACATCCCAAAGTCTGCGTGATTACGTCGAGTCATGCAAGGATTCTGGTGGGGTGTCCGGCCTATCAGTGTTTGGTGCGTATTTGACGAATTAATGAACGAGCGAGCACATTCACGCAAGATGGGAGGACTCTAGAAAGCTCCTTCCTCGCACAGACATGCCCAGGTGGTAGGAGCGGTGAGCCCGGCCCGTGCCTGGGGAAGGAGTCTGCGGTGGTGACGAAGGAGGGGGAAATACAGTAGGTGGGGGCGGGCGGGGCGAAGCCGTGAAAATTAGGAGTGGGTGTAAGCGCCAGGGCGCAGCGTGCAGCCAGCCACAGAAATCGGGCCTCTGCTGGCCCCTGTGCATAATTAGTAGCCAGAAATAGCACCTGATCGGTGGCCCGGAACGAGCAAGTGTGTTTCCGTGCGGGTCCTCATGTCTCCACAGCACTGCCCTGCTTTCTTCTTCCTTTCAGACAACAACTATTTGCATCCCAAGTGATGGGTGTCCCATTCTTTCCAAGCACCATTCTCCACAGGGATAGATGGAAACAGCTGGAACGGAGGGGGGAGACTTTGGCTGTAAACCTAGACAGAGGTTCTCTTCTTCTCTCTGAGCCTCAGTTTCCCCATCCACAAGACGGGAACCACGTTTGGGCTTCCCCGAGGCTCGACCGATGGTGTGGACGGCAGCGCCTTGGCAGGTGGGAAGAGGATACCAGAGGTGCCTGGAGCCCCCTTTCCAGGTAGCTGTGGGGGAGGTTTTGTGACGCGTGCTTCTTTCCTTCTGGCTTCTCCACAGCCTTGGTCCTAACCCAGGGGTTCGCTTCTCACCGTGTGCCCACCAGATCTGGCCCCGACAGCCCCTGTTCCCTCATCCTGGAGTGGGGGGAGCTGGAGGGGGATTTGCTTCCTGCGGCCACATGCGAGGGCACTTTTCCTGAGAGCTTTGCTGTCCCTGAAATGTCACTCAATCCCGGGGGAGGCTGGTGGGTAAATAATGAGGAGGTCGCTGATTCAGCTCAAGATGTGTGACTCCTCTCAAGTTCTCTACGTGTGAGCAGACCACTTACAAAGAATGAAATCTTTTAAGATGTGAAGGAATGAAGCCATTCTCTTCCTGGGGCTGTCCCTTTGTGACCTCAGGCAAATTGTGTCTGCGGCCTTTGTTGCCTGAGGGGAGAGGGTAGAAGACGCCCCAAGGAGACTCCTTTAGAGCTTTTCCTGAGCACGTAGAAACTGAGGCACTGGGCACTGAGGTGCTGAAAGTGCCTGAGGCTGGGGAAAGCATTCAGACCTGCAGGTGGAGAGGAGGGGTACAGGGGGACAGGGCTCGCCATAGTCCCCCAGCCCGTTCTATACATTACACATTGCCAAGTTCTTTCCCATCCACGATCCCGTTTGATCTGCACGAAAATTCCAGGAAGGAGATATTACCATTCCCATTTTGCAGATGAGGAAACTGAGGTTTCTGAGATTTTAGGTGACCAATGACTCGAACCCAGGTTCTCAGACTCCCACCACTCTGCCCAATGAGAGGCTGCCCATCATAATCTTGATACTTTCTTCTGGCTCTTAATACTGTGATATGTTCCTTGTCTCGTCCAACACGTGACGCCATATATCTAATTGCTACCTTGGGGTTCAGACAACATTTTGTTTCATTCACTCATTTTTCTGGTCATCAGTCCATTGCCTTTTCAGCTTACATGCTTATAGGTTCCGAGACTAGTACCCACTGTAGCTAGTCAGGATTGCTGACTCTGAGTCTCGGGCGAGGTGCGTATTTTAGATTTCAGTTTGATCACACAGGCCAATAGTAGATAATCCGAGTTGTAAGAAAGAAGAGTAAAAAGTAAGCCCGTCCCCTCTTGTTCTCTATACTCTGCCCCTGAGGGCTTCTCCCAGACACAACCACTGCTGTCAGTTTTCCATGCATCCTTGAGGTGGTTTATGCAAAGTCAAGAGCACACACAGGTATATGTGTGTGTGTGTGTGTGTGTGTGTGTGTGTGCTTCCCTTCTTCCAAAATGGCAGCATACTATAGGTACTAGGTCGTCCTCTCTTGCTTATAAAACTCTATCAGGGAGATCGATCCATACCAGAACATAGAGAGTCATGCCAATCTTTCTATATGGCTGATTCACATTTCATTTTACTTAACCTACATCTCATTACAAAAAAAATTAATGTTTATTTATTTATTTTTTTAATTTATTTTTTTTCAACGTTTATTTATTTTTGGGACAGAGAGAGACAGAGCATGAACGGGGGAGGGGCAGAGAGAGAGGGAGACACAGAATCGGAAACAGGCTCCAGGCTCTGGGCCATCAGCCCAGAGCCTGACGCGGGGCTCGAACTCACGGACTGCGAGATCGTGACCTGGCTGAAGTTGGACGCTTAACCGACTGCACCACCCAGGCGCCCCTGTTTATTTATTTTTGAGAGAGAGAGAGAGAGAGAGAGAGAGCACGAGCAGGGGAGGGGCAGAGAGAGACAGAGACAGAATCCGAAGCAGGCTCCAGGCTCTGAGCTGTCAGCACAGAGCCCAACGCAGGGCTCGAACCCACGAGCCATGAGATCATGACCTGAGCCAACGTCGGAAGCTCAACTGACTGAGCCACCCAGGCACCCCCATTTCATTTTTTAAAGCTACTTGCCTACTGATGGACACTGGGTTGTTTTTGTTATTTTGTTATGTTGCCATTCACATCGCCCCTTACCATCCAAGCCTTAATATTACGATTGCCTAGGAGTAGTCTGGTGCGGTGGAAATTGCTGGGGCCACAGGACTAAGATATGAGAGTTCTATCCCATCTATATTACATTTGGTATTTGACTTGCAGCCAGTGCCTGCCTCCTTGGGCCTCAGTTTCACCATCTGTCAAGGGGGACACCGGGCCGATCTGGTGTCCTTCCAACCTGTCTCTGAACCCTTGAGTCTCCCCACACCCCAGAAGCAGCAGAGCTCCCCATCGACGGTCAGCCAAGGCTGCGGCTGTGGGTGGGCTCCTCGGGGCTTGGTAACCTGTGAACCTCTCCCTTGCTGCGCTGATCTCAGTAATGCAATATCGAACCCAGTCAGGCAAGTTTGGCCTTGCTCTCCCCTGGATCCAGTGTGATTCAAGGCCCGTAGCGTGGCTTCCTTCCTCAATTAATGACTTAAGCGTTATGAATGACTAATCAGTTCAGCACTGAGAAGAACTGGGTGGCTGAGTAGGGGCTGGGGTGGCAGCGAGATGGATGGGCTGGGTGTGGAGGGGGCTTTAGCCTCTCTGCCCTCTGCTCGAATGCCTTTGGGTCTCCATGCTTTCTTTTAAGGGGGGGCCGAAGAGGGTCAGATGTCCTACCCAGACGCCAGGCTCCAGTGTCTCCTAGAGCACGTGTCCCTGGGTTGTTGTCCCTGTAAGCAAACTTCTCCAACCTCCTCTTCCGTCCTGCAGTGGGAAAGCCAAATGCTCATGGAGAAATCCCAGAGTGGAATCTGAGGCAGGATGGCTGGATACATCATTTTGTATGATATACTGTGTACCTAGGAAAAAGTTTTGAAATTAATCTATTCCTGGGAGAAGGCATGACGTGGCGGTGGGGAGTGTTCTTTTGCTATGCATCCCAGACGGACGGCCTCCTGGCTTCTCACCCTACTTATCTTAGGCAGCTTGCTGCAGATTCTAGGATTTCTGGGGACTGGAGGGAATACTTCTCCTCTAAAGCAAGGCGTCTGGCTTCACAGCCCACCCTACCTCACTCCACCCCCTTTCTTTCTTCACTGACCCCTTGCAGGCTGGAGCGCCCAGCCCTCTGTTTTCTAGTGGTGGTTAGGCAACCACGCTTTGTGGTGGCCCCCGAGGGCATGCCTGGACCATTACTGCCCAGCCTATGTCCCCAAGGGGCCTCACGCCCTGGCTTCACCTGGCCCTGTCCCCCAAATCTTGACCAGAGCTCCTCCACTCTGGACATTGTGTCCTGGCATGGGTCCCCCTCCTCTCCTCCTCCACCAGGTTGAGCACTCCCTCGGAGCTCCCCGACTCCTTGGAGAAGGGGGGGGTCCTTTCCTGCTGGTCTCTCTTCTTCGGCTTCATTTAGAAACTGCTCTCCTGACTGGCACACGAGATGTGCCACCTCAGCCTGTGCCATTTGGAACTCAGGCCACAGGAAATCTCTGAGCATCCCGTGTGTGTGTTGGGCCACCTGTCTCCAGCAACATGTGCTGGGCCCTGTCTCTGGGGTTTGTATTGGGACACTTGCCCTGGCCCTTCCACAGGCAATCAACTCATTGGGATGGGGAGGGTTCTCTAAATTTTCCTTTCTTCCCAACATATTTCCTTTCCAGGGCTTCATGAGCCCATGTGCCCTCTTGAGGTTGAAAGGCATCAACATTTAACCAGTGCTGTGCCCAATGCAGACGTTCCGTTGTTGAATGAATGGATGGGTGGGTGGTTCTTATCTTGGACAATGTCACGTTCCCTTCACCTCCAAAACCTTAAAGTTGCCTTTTGCTACATTACCTGGACCAGCCAGCTGCTCAGTCCTCCATCACTTTCTTGGGCACAACTCTGCCTTCCTCGGGGCAATGGCAGCCAAGTTCATCACATCAGAAGTTCACTGGCTTCCCGACCTGATTGAGTGCAGTTGGATTTTGTGCAAATCATCTTCAGCTAAAATCTTTAATGATTTAGGATGAGTCGCCCTACTTGGCCTTTTTCTGGGAATCCCACCCACAAATTTGCTTTAAGATGAGAACCCCTCCAAGAGGGAGGTGCATACCCCAAAAAGTGCTCTCTGCGCCCCCCCCCCCCTTCTGCTCAGTGGCTCTGGACTCTGGGCCTTGGGTTTCTGCCTTTCCCCCATAGTATTGGTGCCTTGGGCCTATGGGTGCACAGGCCCTGCTCCTCGGTGAAGAGGTGCTGCTTGGGGATGAAATACACACCAACATGTGTATTTCCTGAGACTAGAGAGGAAAGCTAATGCATTGCCTACTTTAAGATTAACAAGCTATTTGACTAAAGAGATTTTTTTTTCCTTTCTGTTCTCCACTTCATCCCCTTTCTTTCGGGTGCTTTTCACACCAAGTCACTGAAATCACAGGGTATGGGAGGTATTTTTCTCTTTAGAAATCCTTTTTCAGGCAACTATGTCAAGAATGTTTTCATACTTTGGGTCGGATGGGGAGGGAGGAAAAAAAAAAAGGCTTAATCCCCCCAGATGGGTATTTCTCTGAAAACAGACATGCAAATGTTGGGCTTGTCAAACCCTAAAATGTTTTCTTTATTCTTGAGAATTATGGCAGACTGCCTGCTGAGCCTGGGAGATCTGACAACTGAAGGAGGGAGCAAGCAGAGTGTGGGAAAGGGCAGGCAGCGGAGGCAGAGGCACGCGCCAGATCAGCCAAAGACAAGGGACAACCGTTCTATGCCCTGTGCTGCAGACTATCCCTTCTGGCCCCCTCACGTTCTGTTGGGGGGAAGCTTACCTTTCAGGAACTGGGGGTGAGGGTACAGAGCGAAGCTAGATGCAGGCTCAGGAACATCCTTGCCTTTGCTCTGCCCGTGGGAGGCTAGCCTGCGTGCTCCCTCCAGGAGCGGAAGCTCGTGCCTGACAACCCGAGTGTAACATAGAGACATAGAAATCGGTCATGCATGCAGTCGTCACCTGAGGCTTCTGCTGAGACCTGGGGGATGGGAGAGGGGGCAGACTGAGCAAATGCTTCCTCTGGGCTACTAAATAATTGCAAAGCCCTTCATTGAGACCTTGCCACCCCTAGGTGATGAGTTCACAGCTCTGTGGGAGAGAGAGACAAGAAAACATGCATGTTAGCGCAAGGCAGCCTGGGCCGAATGCACGAAGAGAGGTGCAAACATTCCCCACCCCACCCCAACCCCCAAATATGGTTCAACCATTTACAGCAGGTGAGAAAATGGCTTTAAGATATTTTATTGCACCCGGAGCTCTAGAGAACAATTCTAAGTCTTTTAGGCTTCAGTTTCTCCTTCTCCTGGCCTTTTGCCTAATGAAATTATGGAAACAGGGCAGGGGTAACCCACTCTGCATGGATGGGGGTGCTTGGATTGGGTACAAGTCTCACCAAGGCCGCAAGAGGAACCATGGAGTGGCCTGCTATCTATCTCTCTGGGTTGTTTTTAGAATCAAATGAGGGAATGGTTATGCTTATATTTTGTATGTTATAAATCAGTAAATAACTAAAGAGTAGAGTTACTTCTTTGAGAATTACTGCCTTGAAAGCCCTAATGATGCCTTCAATTTACTGAGCAACTACTATGTTCCAGGCATCGTCTAGGGTGTAACGTAAGCTTGATGGGGGTCAGGACTTGGTCTTGTCCCTGGTATAGCCCTAGGGCCTAGAGAGAGCTGGTCTGAAGAATAGTAATTCTTCAACAGCTATTTTGTAGAGATTGGAAAAGTGATCTCCAATCCTGACAGTCCCCTGGGGCTTTGGCCCTGCTCTGTAGCTGGGGATCTGGAAGCTTGGAAAGGTTGAGCAGTCTTTCCTAGGTTGGGATCAGAGCTGAGTCCATTTGTCTGTGAAGTTCAGGCCCTTTCTATGATGTCTGGGTCACCTTGGGGCCTCTGCGTCATCTGTCTCCTGACTTTGTTGGGTTTAGTTGTCGTTGGCAAAGTAGGCGGCTGTGCCGGCAAAATGTGGGGGTCATAGGGGCAGCCTCGGGGACAGGCAGGTTCTTCCTTTCTGGCTCTGTGGACCAGACAGGTCCACCCCAATTAACTGCAGAAGTGCCCTGGACTCTTCTTTTCAGGAACAGATGAAATAGTATCTGGGGTAGGTGGGAAAATGGTCCCTCAAAGGCATTCACCACCTCATCTCTGGAATCTGTGGATATGCTATGTTACAGGTGAAGGGGAATTAAGGTTGCTCATCAACTGACCTTGAGATGGGGAAATTGTCTTGGCTTATCCAAGGGGCCCCCAGTGTAATCACAGGGATCCTTTTCTTTTTTTAATGTTTATTTATTTTTGAGACAACAGAGAGACAGAGGATGAATGGGGGAGGGTCAGAGAGAGAGGGAGACACAGAATCTGAAGCAGGCTCCAGGCTCTGAGCTGTCAGCACAGAGCCGATGCAGGGCTCGAACCCACAGACCGTGAGATCATGACCTGAGCTGAAGTCAGACGCCCAACTGACTGAGCCACCCAGGCTCCCCACAGGGGTCCTTTCAATGGGGAAGAGGGAGGCAAGGAAGACTGTGTCAGAGTGATATGATGTGATGTGATGTGAGGAAAACTTGCTTGGCCACTGCTGGCTTTGAGGATGGAGGAAGGGACCACAGACCAAGACCAAGGGACCAACAGACCCCACCCCACCCCACCCCCGGTCTAGAAGCTGGAAAAAGCAAGAAAACAGATGGTCTCCTAGAGCTTCCAGAAAGGACACAACCTCGTCAAAACCCTGATTTTCACCCAGTGAGACCCATGTCAGACTTCTGAGCGCCAGTGCCATCAGAGAATTGGAAACTAATACAGCATCTTAGCCAGGAGCAGGCCTCAGGAGGGTTTAGCCTGTGCCTTGGACTCAGGGACAGACATGGTGGAGGCAGACATAACTCTCCCAGGCTTTCCGGAAACCCCCTCTTGCTCCGGCTCTAGTGCAGCCCGCAGGTGCCAGGGGCTTTGAGCACTGTCGTGGAGATGCTCTGACTGCACTTCCCTCTGGGCCGCCTCACGAACCTCTCACTCCCTGTCCCGGGACTGTCTGCTCTGTAGCATTGACATTTACCAGTGTGTAACCTGGAACCGCACGGGACTGCCCATGACCGCGGGGGCACAGGAACATAGCGATAAGTGCTTTCCCCTTTCAGTGCTTGGGTGGGCAGTTCTGAGATGCTTTCCACAAGGCTTTTCAGGAGTTCCCCAGGAAGCGTGCCAGGTGGAAGCCGCCTCAGGAATGCATCCTTGTATGTCTCCCTTCTTCCTTGTTTCCCTCTCAACTGGATCTCACTCCTGCCCCCTGGGATCATCGCCAGAATGAATACCTGGATGGGAACTTTTGTTTCCAGCCCTGCCTTTGGAGGAAACTGCTGAGACCATATGCTGAAAAGAACAGCTGTTCATCTAGTATTTGCTCAGAAGTATGTCCCCAGCCCAGCCTCACAGAGCCGCGAGGGGCTCGCGAGGGCCAGAGTAGCGGGTGGTAGGGCACCCTGGGACATGCCGAGAGCAGCACAGCTGTAGATGAGCCTGCCTGGGGTCTTGGCTGAGGATACTTCCTGGTCCAGTTAGAGACGGATGAAATCTGCAGGGGTTGTTTCCAGGCTCTTGGGGATACCACAGGCCCTGCTGGTGTGGTCACCCGAGTCCCCTAACTCTCATGGCCTTCCCTTAGAACGTGCCCACGTTTGCTATCATTCCGGGCAGATGTGCTTCTGATGAACTTACTGACACCCTTAGCAAGCAGGCTACAAAATGGGGGATTTGTGGGCGGCTGGGAAGCTGGGAGCCTCCCGGCCCCACGGCTGGGCAGCTGTTCCCAGGGCTGGCTGAGCATGTCTCTGCAGTGGGCTCCTTCCCTACCCCCACCCGAGGCTGCCTCTGTCATGCTGATAGGCCAAGCTGCCTCTTGGATCTGCGGCTTTCCTACCAACCATGCCCAGAACAGATGGAAACGGATCTCTTGGGCATCTCCAGCTGATGCGGATTTCACAGCAGGAGGAAGAGAGTGGGGGCAGCAGACAACCCAGCCCCTTCCCACGGCCACTTGGGAGGCCACACTGGTTGTTCAGCTGTCCACCCTCTCTCATTGCGAAAGAGGTGGGGCTTGGGGTGGGGATCCATTTCAGCGGTAGTGAGCCTAGCAGCTAGAAATTCCAAATACCCCAGTTCCTTACGGTTTTTAGCCAGAGCTCCAAGGGGACCCCTTACCTTGCCAGAGCAGAGTTTCGGGCCTCCCTGCATAGCACTGCTGCACAAAGGGCTAGACTAGTCTCTAGGGCCCCCCATCCACCCACCCCCCGCCTTGTAGCCTCTGTTCTATGCTCCCATCCCAGTCTCCTGCACAAGCACATCCATTATATCCCTCTACACCTGGCCCGGATACCACTTTCTCCAGGAAGCTGCCCCCTTCTGCTCCCCTCCCCCATTTTGGCAGTAATGTATCCCTCTTGTCTTGGTGGGGCCCAAAGTCTCCATCAGTGTGGCTCAGATGAAACCAGTCGCTTTATGCCTGGGGTCATAATTACTCCTGTGCTTGGTCATGTCTCATTGGCAGGGTCCTTTCTAGAGCAGGGAATCTTCTTTCTTGGCTTCATAGTTCCCATGGGAGGGGCCTGGTAATGTTTCTTTTGGTCTGGTTGGTTTTGTTTTTATTTTTAATGAGTGCCTATGAAAAAACTGATGCCAAAAGCTGCTTTTCCCCCAAACCCCGTCTCAGCCCCCCCTTGGGCTGCGATAAAAAAATGCCATTGACCGGGTGGCTTAAACCATAAACATCTATTTCTCACAGTCTTCAGGGCTGGGAAGACCAAGATCAAGGTGCCAGCAAATCCAGATCGCTGTCCGTCGGGAACCCTCCTCTTGATTTGAAGGCTGTGTCCTCACATGGCAGAGAGAGATGTCCTCCTTATAAGGGTACCGATCCTATCATGGGGGCTCTACCCTCATGACCTCATTTAAACCTACTTAACCTCTCAAAGGCCCCACCTTCGAGTAACCATCACACTGGGGATTAGAGTTTCGACGTATGATTTATGCGGGGACACAAACATTCAGTCCACAGCCCATCCTGTAATCGTGACAACCTCTGTAACAAATATTGAGAATTCTGTTCAAAACAACTCTCTTCTGAGTGCCAGCCATGTTACGGGCCTGGGGAGCTGGAGAGAGGTATTCAGTGGTGGCTGAGACCCAGTCCCTGCCCTCTGGGAGCTTCCGGACTGATGGACTTGCTGCTGCCCCCAGACAACCTGTGTCTTGTCATCATCGCCAGGATGGCTGGGGGCTGCGGGAAGGGGGCAGAGGTGTCCAGGGGCGGGCGTGCCACCGCCTGCGGGCTCAGGGCAGCTCCGTCCCCGTCACCAACTCTGGCCCACCCGCCTCGGCTTAGAAGATACAGTCCCACGTGGACACCAAGTGACAGCTGAGAAGCCTCTTCCTCCTGTTGGTTGGTTTGTTTATTGTCTTATTCAGGCCTTTCGAGGCTTTACAAGTCCCCAAGAACTTGAAGTTTTGTCATGTTTTCAGATGATGCATGTGAGTGTAGAGTTGTGCTGTCCAAATGTCCAAATGGTAACTGCCAGACACATATGCATTTACATTTGTTTCAGTTAATTAAATGCAGTGCAATTTATTTTCACTATTTAAATTTTTTTCATGTGTATTTATTTTTGAGAGAGAAAGAGACAGAGCGTGAGCAGGGGAGGGGCAGAGAGAGAGGGAGACACAGAATCCGAAGCGGGCTGTAGGCTTTCAGCTGTCAGCACAGAACCTGACGCGGGGCTCGAGCCCAAGGACCGTGAGATCATGATCTGACCCGAAGTCGGACGCTTAACCCACTGAGCCACCCAGGCGCCCCAGAGGCAATACAATTTTAATTTCAGTTTTTCAGTCACATCATCCGCATTTCACGTGGGTGCTAACCTCGTGTGGCGAGCTGCTACCACATTGGGCAGCGCAGAATAGAACGGTCCCATCAGCCCCGAATGTTCTGTTGGATAGCTTTGGTACAGAAAGTTGCTTTGTTGCCATTTGTTCTTAGCGTTTTATTTTTTAAAGAGTTAGCTACGTCTGGTCTTCTTAAATGACCCCCCCTCTTTGGTGTCTCCTCACATAATTTTTTGAGGACTCGAGCTGTTAGTGTTGACGGTAATACCTTACAGGCCCAGTCCCACCTTCACTGTTACGGGTTTCATCAGCTTGGCCTTTCTGTGCCCCGCTCTCCCTGGGCTGGTGATATTGTCCATCTTGCCTCTCAAACCTCTGTCAGAACAAATGCAAAGGGCTTTAGGCTGGCCAGAAGAAAACATAGCCGAGATCCCACGTAGCGAAAGTGATAATGATCTTTTGGTACCTGGGGAGAGGCTGCCCTTGCTTGGGACAGATCACACTTGACCCGGTGCCCTCCCCTCGGGTGGGGTTGTGAAGGCAACCAGTTGTCTGGAGGCCCGCTTTTCTCCATTTCAGCCAGAACGCTTTAAAACACAGCACCTCGGGGCGCCTGGGTGGCGCAGTCGGTTAAGCGTCCGACTTCAGCCAGGTCACGATCTCGCGGTCCGTGAGTTCGAGCCCCGCGTCGGGCTCTGGGCTGATGGCTCGGAGCCTGGAGCCTGTTTCCGATTCTGTGTCTCCCTCTCTCTCTGCCCCTCCCCCGTTCATGCTCTGTCTCTCTCTGTCCCAAAAATAAATAAACGTTGAAAAAAAAATTAAAAAAAAAAATAAAACACAGCACCTACCTGATGAGTTGGAGAGATCGTCTAGACAAGCTTCATCTGAGTTATATCGTAACATATTATTACCATAGTACATTGTATTGTACTTTTCTTCCGGGTAAATGTAATTCCTTTTACATTTACTACTACATGCATCCTTTTGATATTCCAGGAAGAAAAGGGGACATCTTCGGTGGGGCAGCCAATGCAACTTCCACGGTATTTTTCGGCCGGCTGGGAGCCCACGCTTGTGTAATGCCGTCAGGACAGCATGCAGAGAATGTCACTCACTGCAGGACCCCACTGACACCAGGGCAGTCACGATATAGCCAAACCCCATGCCAAGGGACACCAAAGACGAAAGCCTCCGTGGGCCACATCATTCGCCTGCAACATCCCTCAAAGTGTAGTGGCTTGTATACCTGGTCACTGTTAGTAGTGGGCATAGAGAGATGACAGACACAGATTCTTGTCCTCCGGCCATAAAACCAGCTGCCTAGAATTTGGCGAAGTGACCAGTTTTGCTGAAATAAAAACCTCGGTTTTACGTGGAAGTGATTCACTGCTCTGCATCCAACATCAACATGCTTCCTGCTTCCCCTGTGTCTTTAAATCCAGATGTTGGCTTAATACATCCACAGAGCACCTCCCACATGCTGAGCACCGGGTTCGGTGCTGAGAGGGATCCAGAGATAATCCGTGAGGGCCGAGGGCCCGGGAGCTCACGGTCCACGATGGAGATGCCACCCGTGTCCAATGACGGAGCAGACTGTCACCAGCCCTCTCGGTGGGGCCCCCCAGACCAGAGCCACTGGGAAAGAGCACAGACGTGCCAAAGAACCATCAGACTCAGAGCTGGCAAAGTGTCTTTAGGGCTTTGCTCTCCAGTGGGTTGGGCCAACCTTCTCGAGGGGTCCTTGCCGCAAGACTCCCTAAGGTTCTGAGTGGCCTCGGTAGCTGGTGTTTGACAGGCATATGGGGAGAGGCCCATGCCTGCTCTCCCAGAATTCTGTGTTCCTCTGTATCCTTGGCAGGGTCAGAAGACAGAAACCATTTCTCACAGTCTCGGCAAATGTCAGCCCCGGAAAAGGCCCCGAAGAGGGTTTACTCCAGTCTCCCTCATTTGTGGCAACTGAGGCCCAAAGAAGGAAAGGATGCAGCCTATCTTGGAGAACTAAGGGTTTACATTATTGCTTTTTAAGGTATCCGAAGAAGAACACAGAGCCGGACGAGGGCCCTGCCGCCTGCGGCACATTCACAGAGATACTCTGTCAAGGGAAGGAAGGGAAAAAACAACAGCGAACAAGCCATCTATTCTTGTCTGCGCCATTTTCCCATGTCAGGAGCAGACTGTGCTGAAAAATTTAGGTTTTCTGCTTTCATGCTTCCTTTCACTGCACTCTGGACAAAATGCCTTTCTTTTCCCCCCTTTTCTTTGGCGGGATCCTGACCAAGGCTGTAGAAAAAGAATCTTTTTAAGAACATATATATCTATCTATCGATATACATTCAGCCCCTGACAGTGACACGGAACTGTAGTGCCTCTTAATTACCCAGGAAGTGACAAGGTCAAGAGGTGTCTGAAAGCCGCCTTGTGCTTCTGGGCATTGGTTTCTCACCATTGTCGCCGCTTCACAAGCTGGAGTGGGGGCCATGGCGCCTGGTTTTTGTCCACTGTTTGGAGTTCTTCCTTTCTTCCTTCCTCCCTTTTTTTTTTTTTTTAAATTTGAAAAGAAACTTCTGGCATTTGGGGTATTGATTGAAAATTCGTAAAGGCAGGACGCGTTTCGGGTTGGCTGACCAGTGATAATTGCTGCTTGCGCACTTGGGGGGGGGGGGGGTCAGCTTCCCGCAGCAACACCCTCTCCTGATGCCCCCATTCTCTGGCTCCTCTCCCACTTTCTTCCTATTATCTCTGGGCTTTCCGGGAGAAAATGACAATTAAAGAGAAATGTTCATGCCCACGTGTAGTCACTGGCTGTATTTACGAGGCACAGAGCAGTTTGTGCCCTTTGCGCTTCGTGCAGGGTTTTGAGGCAGATAGTAGTGTGTTTTTTTTTTTTTTAATTTTTTTTTTCAACATTTATTTATTTTTGGGACAGAGAGAGACAGAGCATGAACGGGAGAGGGGCAGAGAGAGAGGGGGACACAGAATCGGAAACAGGCTCCAGGCTCTGAGCCATCAGCCCAGAGCCCGACGCGGGGCTCGAACTCCCGGACCGCGAGATCGTGACCTGGCTGAAGTCGGACGCCCAACCGACTGCGCCACCCAGGTGCCCCGATAGTAGTGTGTTTTAAAGGAGGGGAGCTGAGGCTTTGAGTCACGGTCACCAAGAAATCATATCATAAATACCAAAGTAGAACCGTTGGTGTTTCTGAAAACTTTGGATCAAAGTTTTAGAAATTCCTGGAAAGGGTTGTCAGCTTCTATTTGGGGATTAGAGAAGCCAGAGCCTTCTCTAGATAACTCAGAAAAATGAGTGGTGCACAGAGGCTTACCTGAATACTTTGTTCTTCAGTAAAACCTATGGAAAGGGATTATATTCCCAGAGCAGAGAAATCGTCACTTACTGGACTGATAACAGAGGAGGTCTTCAAAATGCTGCCATGTCCTAATGGATGTGAGACTTTTGACTAAGAAAATTCAGAGCCTACAGCATGCAGGTCTCCAAACCTTCATTTTCCTTGTCATTGGAGCGACCTGCGCAAACATAAATCTGGAATCCTCCGCAGCTCTTAGGAAGCAGTCAGGGGCATAGCATTTTTCTTTTCATCGTACAAACGGAACCTTGGAAAGCTAAGGCCCCAAATCCAATGGTGTTAAACACAAAAAGAGTCCATAGTGAGAAATCTTACAACTCTTTAGAGAAGTCTTGGATTTTCTTTCCAAATCTTCATGCTTTTTATCAAGGTTTGAAACATACCTAGAACAGATAAGCCAGCCCACTGGCTTTAGCTTGTAAGGTATAAAGAATGGAGTGAGAGGCTGGGAGTCAAGGCAGAGTTTTGGTCTTACTTTACATCTGATCTTGTGCAAGCCATGTTCCCTTGAGGAAACCTTGGTTTCCTCATCTGAAAAATGAGCAGTTGCACTGCTTGCCGTGGGGCCCAAAGATTCAGCTGCAGCCCAAAAAGCAGGAACAAGGCATGTATTGACAGCCACTTTAGAATGCCAGTAAAAACTCGTCAGGCTTCAGGTTAGGGACACATTAAAATATATCTGGGCCTTTGTCATCTGCAAATATTGACTGCATAAGACTTGGGGTTCAGTCTGAATTGAATATTCCCAATGTGTTTTCCTGAGATCAGAACTAGATTGTTGGTAGGTAGACAAGGCACAGAAGCTGTTGAATGACCACTGAATCAGAAAATATACTAATGCGATACAGACGTCCAGATATGACCACGTCCCAAAGCTCTGGGAAATGCTGCCGGCCTGCTCTTTGTCTCTCCACTCAAAAATTCATACATATTCCATGCATCCATGCATCCATATATCCATCTACCCACCAACTCACCCGTCTGCCCGTCTGTCCATCTCACTCATCCACATGCTACATGGGACACAGGGACGAGTGTTATTAACAAGGAGATTTGGAAACGCGTTGTGGGGCTCGGATGGAGGGAGACATCCCTTCGAGCCGAGGACATCAGCGAAGGCTTCACGGAGAGCTGGCATTTGAGCTGAGTTTGGAAGGATGGGCAAAGTGTGAAGAAAGATGTGTGAGCAAAGGCATGGAGATAGGAAAGTACGGTACTTGTCTTGGGGCACAATGACTAGGCCAGAAGGAAAGTCAAATGAGCAAGAAGATTGAAGAAACATTAACTCTGGGCATCAAGGCAATTAAAGAGGACTTTGGAATGAGCCCGTTTTACAGTAGAGAGAGCGGGACAGAAGGAAGTTAAGGAAGGTGGGAGGGGTGGGGAGATACTAGGCACTGACCAGCGAGTTTTGTTATGGGAAAGGGTGTGTGAATAAAATATAGAAAGGCAAAAGGAAACCATGTGTATTGTGTGAAGTTTTACAAGTGCCTCACATTCATTTTCTAAGAGTTCTACAAGGAACTCTTTATAAAACTTTGAAAAGTCAAGGAGACTTTACGCTCATAAGAGACTCATTAAGGAGTGGGAGGTAGGAGGGTGTGAAAGGAATTTCACTGTTTTTGTGTGAGACAAGAGCCTTTCCACCTTCCTGCACCTGGCCCTCTTATGCTATTTTTCTGAAACTGCAGACATGGAAGGTCGAGTGGGTGGAGTCCACTGCTGTGCCCTGAGCCAGAAGGTTCTGCAGCCCAGAAGCACCGTGTGCACGGAGGGCTGGAAGAGGAGCAGAGACCTGGGCTGGACTCCCGCCTCTGCTCCTCGTTAGGTGCATGACTCGGGAGAGTTGCACAATCTCTTTAAAACAGTATCATTAAAATGTTTGTAGTTAAGGATTAATTACAGTGAAATACGAAAAAAGAAAGAAACCCCAAACTTGAAGTCCCCAAACGTGCTGGCTCTTTCACAAAGTATCTCATTTTATCGCTGCTGTACCCACCGGGGTAGGCGTTAACTCCCCTATCTTTCAAATAAGAAAACGGAGACCAGAGAGTTTGAGTAATGTTCCCATGATCACACAGCAAGTTAAGCAGTGGCAGAGCCGTGTTCCAAACTCAACACACAAATTACTTAGCCATTTCTGTGCTTCGGTTATTGTAGAACTCTTGGACACAGGGATTCCTGACAGCCCTGGGCTATTAAATAATTAGCATATATCTCTATAACCGAGTTTGAGTAGAAGAGGGATGGAAGTTTCTGGAAAGGAGCTAGGGAAGGTCAGAGGAAAATAAAGAGGAGGTTTTTTGTTTTTGTTTTTTTAATAAAAGACAATTGGGAAGCAAAATAACATTCAAGTTCCTTAAATGGAGTCTTCAAAAATGTGGGAGGGAGCGCTGGGGCAGAGGAAAGATGATGGGGCCAGGCCGAGGGGATGACGAGGCCAGCCGACCTCAGTGCCCTGTGGCTGCCCAGTACATAGTCTGCCCTGTGGCCAGGGGACCTAGTGACCAAAGTGGGAGGCAAAGCAAATAATGCTTTGTTGGTTTTGCTAAAAGAAAATAGGAGAAGTACAGTTTCCTCCCTGACGCCCATGTGCTGAGCCAGCTGCCTCAGACCCCCCTTGCTGGACTGTGGTCCTCAGCTCCTAAGATACCTTGAGCGTTCAAGTGAAGAAACCCAGACTTTTTAGCTGTGGTGCCTTTTTCTCTTCGTATAATCTACAAACAGTGACATGCTCAGATCTCAAGTGTTCTGTTTTGACCAATGCACATCAAGGCCCAGAACATTTCTGTCCCCACTGAAAGTTGGCTCGGGGTCCTTCCCAGTTAATCCCCGCCTCCTCCAGCGACAGTGGTCTGATTTCTATGGGCATTGTTCGGTTTTGACTATTCTGGAATTTCACATAAATGCAATCGTACAGAATGTTCTTCTCATATTTGTCTTCTTTCACACAGCATTGTGTTTTCGAGATTCATCCATACGGTCGCATGTCTCAGAAGATCATTCGTTTTTATCCATCAGCAGTATTCGATTATACGAAGGTAGTGTAGCTTATCTATCTGTTCTCTTGTGACGAACATCTGGGTCGTTTCCAATTTTGGCCTACAATGAAAAAAGCTGGGGCGCCTGGGTGACTCAGTCGGTTGGGCGTCCTGACTTCGGCTCAGGTCACGATCTCACGGTTCGTGGGTTGGAGCCCCGCATCAGGCTCTGTGCTGACAGCTCAGAGCCTGGAGCCTGCTTCCGATTCTGTGTCTCCCTCCCTCTCTCTCTCTCTGCCCCTCCCCTGCTCACGCTCTGTCTCCCGAAATAAACATTAATGAAAAAAGCTGTTGCAACCATTCATGTATGAGACTTTTTGAAGACTTGTGTTTTCATTTCTCTTAGGTGAATCCTGGTGAGCAGAGCCACTAGGTCCCAGGAAGAATGGGCTGGCGTGTTGCAGTGGACTGGGACCCACTAGCAAGGGCTCATTTCTTCCCAACGTTGTTTCAGTCGTATCATATTGACAACCTGCAATCGGTCCCAGAGGCAGTATTCATAGCAGCGAGATCGGCAAATGCCATAAATCGGGCTTGTTTTTCTTCTGGGGAGCCAGTCGTTAAACATTTACCAGTTTACCACTGGGTAGATGTATGTTTAACTTTTTAAGAAAACCAGCAGTTTTTTCAAAGTGGCTGTACCAGTTAGTATTTCTGCCAGTGATGTATGAGGGTTCCAATTAATTGTTCCACATCCTCTCCGAGATCTGATGGTGTCAGGTTTTACATTAAGCCCTTCTGGTAGGTGTGTGGTGAGACCTCATTGTAGTTTTTGTGTTTTTGGATTTTCTTTTAGGTTTTTATTTATTTATGTTGAGACAGACAAAGAGAGAATGAGCAGGGGAGAGGCAAAGAGAGAGGAGGACAGAGGGTTTGAAGGGGGCTCTGTGCTGACAGCAGAGAGCTGAATGTGGGGCTCGAACGCATGAACCATGAGATTACGACCTGAGCTGAAGTTGGGCCTTTAACCGACTGAGCCACCCAGGGGCACCCCCTTCATTGTAGTTTTAATTTGCATTTTCCAGGTGGCTGATGATGTTGAGGGCTTTCACATGTGTTTATTGTGGTCATTTGTGGGTCTTCGTAACGTGTCTGTGTAGCCTTTGGTCATTTAAAAAAAGTTGCATTGTTTGTCTTTTTATTATTGAGTGGCAGGAGTTCCTTATATATTCTGCATTTTAAGCCCTCTGTCAGATTTATGTCTGGAGAATACTTTCTCCTCGTCTGTGGTTTGCCTGTTTATTTTCTTCAGGATATAATTTTTTATGAGCAGACACTTAAAACTTTGATATTATACAGTTTATCAATGTTTTATTTATGGCTCATATTTTCTGTGACCTCTCTGAGCTCTCCTGCCGTGTTTCCTCTGCCTGGAGTGGCCTTCCCTGTTGCCTCTGTCTGGAGAACCACTCATTCTTCATCCAACATAAAGGTCACCTCTTTAGGGAGCCTTTTCTAGACTTCCACTAGCATCATTCTCGACACTGTACTTAGTTCATACGTCTCTGATCGTGCTATGATGTAACTGTCTCTTTAAGGGTCTTTCCAACCTAACCTGATCGGGAGGCCTCAGTGGGGACCGTGGGTCTTCTGGATTGTGTTCTCGTTTGTACCTTCTCTTTCTCCTTCTCTTCTGCTCCTCAACCCCTCTCTCATTTTCCTCAGCACCCTGCTGGGGATCTGGCCCATAGTAGGCTCCCAGTGAATGCTAATTGATTGAGTGAATTAACTGGAAAGAACTCAGGACCTTGTGAATCTTCATGGTTGACCTCTTTGTCCTTTGGTTACCTTGTAATGGTCAAGAATATACTGGGGGTAGTTTATTTCACAGAACAAAAGTGAGTTTGAAAAATTCTACCAGGTTCTATCAAAGTTAGAGCCACTGAGAATCCTCAATAAGGATTCACGAGGATCAAGTGTGATTCTGCTGGGAAAAGGTTAAGGTTGGGCAGCTCTGTTCTCGTGTGTGTGTGTGTGTGTGTGTGTGTGTGTGTGTGTGTGTAGGTGGGGGAGCAGGTGTGTGCATGGACTCTAATCTGAACTGCATCTAATCTCTGAGGCGCAGTTAACAAAGCACTGGGCTGGTGGTTGGACAAACCTGGGATCAAGCACATTTATAGCTACGTGACCATAGGCAAGTGACTTCAGCTCTTTAACTCCCTATTTCTTTAGGTATAAACCAGGGGGCAATAACCAGCCCTCCCACAGGGTTGCTGTTGGAATGAAAGGAAACGTACCTAAGGCAGCTCTGGAAATAGTGAAGTTCCCAGAACAGTTCCTGTCCCCTAGGGTTTGGGCAGCTTCTGTGGAGAATGCTTGGTGGCTTCCTTGCTCTGTGGGTTTCTGGGTGCGTGAAAGCTCCCTGTGATCTCCGGCTTCAGCACTGTATCTGACTTAAGCAGCGAGACACAGTTCTGGAGCTGACAGAATTGGAGGGGCTGTGGGGGTCCACACAGAAGCCCAAGGGAAGCAGAATACAGGCGTGCCCACCATCCCACAGAAACCAAGGTCCACCCCAGGTTCTGAGGACCCGTTTTTGAGGCACTTTTTACTTGTCTTTTTTTTGCATCTCTGCCAGGGTCACCAGAGTGGGCTGATCAAGGCTTCCTTAGCCCATCAGTAAATAGGGGATTGTGGGAGGGGGTTCTTCTGGGCAGAGTCTGGCAGCCCCCACCTTACAGACTCAGGGGTGCAGGACCGACTGGAGGGAGAGGGCCCCCCACCCCCACATGCTTCTGGCAGTCCCCCTCCGCATCTAGAGGCAAGAGCAGCGCTGCCCTCAGCGAGCTCCTCCTCCCCAGTCCCATTTTCCCCCGTGCTGAACCCGGGGTGCCCATCACCCCCTCCCCTTTTCCTCTCGGTCTTCTGGAGCCTGGACGAGAGAGTGGGGGTCAGCCCGTGTGCGTGCCCGGAGATGCCCCCTTAGCGTTCCTTCCTTGCGTCGCTGTTCCGCGGGTCTTGAGCGCCGGGGCCAACCACGCCGGCTCGCACGGCGTCCGCGCCGGGTGCCCGGACGCCCGCCGCCCCGGGGAAGGAGCCGCGGCGGGTGGGAGTCGGAACCTGCGGGCGGCGGCTCGTCGCTGCCTTGACTCGCGGCCAGGCCTGGCGCGGCGGCGGCTGTGGAATGCGCGAGCGCCATGTGTCACCGCCCCGGACTGTGGGAAAACGCTGCTCCGCTCACCTCCCAGCAGCTGCCCCGCGCCCGCCCTGGCCGAGCGGGAAACAGGAGCCGCCCGCCGCCCAGGCCCCGCCGGCGTTTCCCAGCCGCCCGCCCCCGGGCCCCGGGAGCGCCCCGGGAGGGCCTTCCCACCCCCCGCTCCCGGAGTGGCGAACGCTCCAGTCTCTTTCGGCCCCACCAGGCTAGCCTTGTAGCTAGCCAGCAGACTTCTAGATGCAGACCTCACTCCCAGGAGGGCCTGGGGAGCAGGCGGGGCGGCTGTGGCTTGAGGGGAAGGGGGGAGGCCCTCCCCGCTGCGGGTGTCTGACGGCGGTCACACCTTTCTGGTCCCTGACCAGGCGCCCCAGGGGTGGGGTCCGGTGGTCTGCGAGCTCTGAGCGGGAGGCCCCACTGTGCCTACCTTCCCCAAACCAGAAACAGCTTCCTCCTGGGCCAGGCAGGTGATCTGCACCACCTTGCACAGCATGCCTTCACTTTCTGATGATCCACAGCTCCAGCCCAGCGCCTGGTTTAAGCAGGAGTCAGGTGCGGCCCAGAAATCCCCCGGACCGAGGCCTTCTAAGTCCAGCCTCGCTGGGGGACCTTTCCAAGGTCACCCTGCTGGGTAGCTCCGGAGTGACTTCTGACATATATTTATTTTTGAGAGACAAAGAGAGGCAGAGCATGAGCAGGGGAGGGGCAGAGAGGGAGAGAGACAGAATCCAAAGCAGGCTACAGGCTCTGAGCTGTCAGCACAGAGCCAGAAGTGGGGCCTGAACCCACCAACTGTGAGATCATGACCTGAGCCAAGTCAGACGCTCAACCGACTGAGCCACCCAGGCCCCCTACCCCTCCCCGCCCCAAGTGACTTCTAAAAGCCAAGTCTATTGCCCCTTCTGCCCCCAACACCCCCCCTCCTGCCCCCCCAGGCATCATGCCCTTTCTCATTAGCCTGTTGCCCCTAATTGAGTTCCCTGCCCTAACTAGAGAAGTTGGGAGGGAGGCACATGGGGAGGGTGGTAAACCAGGAACCCCAGCAGCTTTGCCTCAACTCAGCCTCCTGCTGCCAGAGGTCCTACAGCTGTTACCTTGGCCCATATTCCCTGGGGTGCCCCACTCTACAGCCCTGTGACCCTGGTTAGTGAGACCTTCATGCATCTCAGCACTGGACAGGCATCTTTCCATGTCTGAAACTCCCTTTCACTTGTCCTTCAATGTCTTGTCCTGTGGTTAGGGTGCAACCCCTCTCCCCTGCCCTGGAACTTCTGAAACACTTGATTTCTGTTCCTTCTAAGGTATTCATAGCATGTACAGCTCATGATCTACATGTCTTCTGTGGTCTACAATTTCTTTTCTTCTCTTTTCTTTTCTTTTCTTTTCTTTTTTTAAGCAGGCTCCATGCCCAACATGGGGCTTGAACTCATGACCCTGAGATCAAGAGTCATATGCTTTACCAACTGAGCCAGCCAGACACTACCCCCCCTTTTTTTTTTAGTTTCTTTAAAAAAAATTTTTTTTAATGTTTATTACTTGAGAGAGAGAGACAGAGAGCAAGCAGGGGAGGGGCAGAGAGAGAGGGAGACACAGAATTGGAAGCAGGCTCCAGGCTCTGAGCTGCCAGCACAGAGCCTGACGCAGGGCTCGAACCCACAGACTACCAGATCGTGACCTGAGCTGAAGTTGGTTGCTTAACTGACTGAGCCATCCAGGCGCCCCCTTTTTTTAAATTTCTTAAGGATAGAGACTATGGGGGTTCTGCTTATGGTATCTGTTCTTTGTTGGCTGAATAAACTAGCAAATTAATGCTTTTCAAGTGCAGTCTATCACGGGCTCATAATCTCATTGACCAGGTGTGTGACCTTGGGCAAGTTATTTACCCCCCCCTTTTTTTCCTTACCCTCTTTAAAGCTCAATTTTCTCCCCCATAGAATGGATGTAAGTTCAACTGGTAGTGGGTCTGAAGTGACTTGTGTAGTGTGAGTGGTTGGCACACAGCAGGTGCTTTATATTTTTGGAATATACACACATATATATATAAGATATATAAATTATATACATACAAATAGAAAATATTTAGTGCATGGACACTTTTCAGTCTGCATGTAAAAATATGCACATAAATGACAAATATTTTCAGTGACTGCTCAATATGATACATCTGTGTCTTCATTAGCTAGCCTGGTGCTTGGAGAAAATTCCTTGTCGTATTAGCGTGAATCATCTTTTGCATGCTTGCCCCTTCCAGTGCCCTACCATGGGCCATGGGGACAAAGCCAAACGTGGACACAGAGAAGTCAATGTCTGGGTGAGGTGACTGCCATGCAGGCATCCCACAGCTGCACCTAAAAGACTTCTGTCCCCACGGGACCACTGCTCCTTCCCCATTGGTGCATGACTTTTTACCAGCTAGGCACGTCTTGAGCATCTCCTGTGTGCCATGCTTTTTGTAGGGCCTTTGGATGGTACAGACCCTCACGTTCCTCCCTGCAAAGAGCTTTTTTCCTCATTGGAGGAGCAAAGTGGGCACACATAGGGGAAATTACTGAGTCAGCAAGATAGAGTGTTGCTAATTTAGTGCTATCATGTGAGGGGCAGGTGACAAGTGATAAAGGCTCTGAGGAAGGAGAGGGCAGTGATGGTGGGTATTATTAGTCAGCTGCGGCTGCCATAACAAAATACCATAGATGGGTGGCTTAAAGGACAGACACTGATTTTCTCACAGTTCTTTCTGGACGCTGGGAAGTCCAAGATCAAGGTCATTGTTCATTTGTCTCTTGGTGAGAGCCCTCTTCCTGGCTTACAGCCAGCTACCTTCTCCCTGTGTCCTCATATGGCCCTGGCGGGGGAGAGAGGGAAAGAGAGGGAGAGAGAGACAGCTCTCAAGTGTCTTTTCTTATAAGGACGCTAATGCTATCGGATTAGAGCCCTACCCTTACAACCTCATTTAACCTTAACTACTTCCTGAAAAGGCCTATCTCCAAGCACAGTTCACATTAAGGGAGTTCGGATGTCAGCATAGGAGGTTTTTTTTTGGGGGGGGGAGACACAATTCAATCTATAGCATTGGGGTAAGGGTGACTCAGTCTAGAAAGAGACCTCTTTAGGGACGCCTGGGTGGCTCAGTTGGTTGAGAGACCGACTTTGGCTCAGGTCGTGGTCTCATGGTTTGTGAGTTCGAGCCCCGCGTCGGGCTCTGTGCTGACAGCTCAGAGCCTGGAGCCTGGTTCTGATTCTGTGTCTCCCTCTCTCTCTGCCCCTCCCTCACTCATGCTCTGTCTCTCTCTGTCTCAGAAATAAATAAACATTAAAAAAAAAATGTTTAGAACGAGACCTCTTTGGATAGGTGGACAGAAGGCATGCCTGGTGACAGGAAGAGCCCGGGCACAGGTGCAGAGGCAGCGGGGATTGAGCAGTGAGGAGCCTAATGTGGCTTGGGTGGGAAGAAAGTTTGAGAAGCTTGGGGCATGGCCAGATTATGGAGGGTTTTGAAGGCTGAGTTTGTGCTTGGTGTGCCTGGAAATAGGAGCTGAAGAAGGTGTGGGAACGGAGGAGTAAGCACTTTAAAAGCTTCTCGTGGGCATGAGATACAGGAAACCTCATCCTAGTTTTCACTAGGGCACTGAGGGCACAGAGGCTGAGAAAGGCCACGTGACCAGACTAAGGTCAACAGCAGGTCAGTGCTCAGATACGGTTGGCTGGCTCCAGAGGACACTTTCCATTGTCTATCTTGGCACTGGAGCGCCAGGTAGGGAGAAGGGCCCCGGGCGGGGGGGTCCACATGCTGCTCAGAGGGAGAGAGCAGAGGTGGAGGCGGCTGGAGCCTGCAGCAGTGAGGTCAATTCCGCCCAGCTGGCAGGGGCAGGTGCAGCCTCCACGAACCCCTCTCAGCAGTGAAGAGTGGAGTCGAACCGATCTTGAGGAGTGAGGCGGGTCTGGAATGATGGGCGGCAAGAAACAAGGGCGTTTCTATGTGTTGGGATATTTCGGTTGCTGTCATCATAGTGGTTTGGGATGGCACCCTGCACCGTGCATTTCAGGGAATGCTTTAAATACTAGCACACACTTGGGGCGCCCGGGTGGCTCAGTCGGTGGAGCGTCCAACTTCGGCTCAGGTCATGATCTCAGAGTCGGTGGGTTTGAGCCCCGTGTTGGGCTCTGTGCTGACAGCTCAGAGCCCAGAGCCTGTTTCAGATTCTGTGTCTCCCTCTCTCTCTCTGCCCCTCCTCCTCTCATGCTCTGTCTCTTGAAAATAAATAAATGTTAAAAAAATTTTTTTTAAGTACTAGCACACTTAAATCAGACCAACGTACCAACACATGACTGTACAGATAGAAACACCTGGAAGATACTACGTGTGCATGAGCAAGGTTTTCCTGATATGTCAAAATCCACGGCTCTGACTTCTAGGGAGATTAGCCATGTTCTAGATGAAGCAACTGAGGCTCAGAAAGAATAAAAGCAGCCTAAAGCCACACAGATAGTAGGTGGCAGAGCTGGTTGACCCCAAATCCCTCTGGCTCCATTATCAGTCCTCTCTCCACCCCCATGACGACAACACCGGGTCTGTTTGACGCTCGGATTATCAGGTATCCACGTGGTAACTATATTTTCCAAACCCCAAACAAGGACACATGGTCTGACAAGTGTGAAGGCGCTCACGGGGACAAGAGACTAGAATGTTTTAAATTAAGACCATCCCAGCAAATCCAGGACATCTGGTCATCATAGATATCTTGGGGCTGCCCACACCCTTGGCACGGGGCTGGCTTCTGCCATTTAATACCCTTTCCTATCCTGAACGCCCGAGATCTATTTTTTCGGCTGGAGCATATGCCACAGACAAGTGAGAGATACTTAAAAAGATCAAACAGCTGGAGAGAGATCGCAAGGGACATTCTTTTTAGGGCTAACTAAAAGGGGAGAGAGCAGGAGAGGGCAGGGCAGTGGCAGAGGGTCAGGGGACTAACTCCTAGGAGGCGTGAGGCGCTGGGAGCTGAGGGCAGATTAACCCTGGAGGATTTTCACCGCTGTCAGGAATGCTGCCCCACCTCCCCCTCTCCCAGCTCTTTCCTCATTTCTTCCCCTTGCTCTGCTTGAACTTTGGCCGCTCCCTTCCTTCCTCCCACTCACATCTGCAGCTATGCCTGCGGCACGTAAGGGAGAGGGCGGATGGCTTCTGTGCAGTGGAGACCATGTCCTAGGTACTGATACGCTTGTAGAGTCCGCTTCTGTGCAACCGGCCCAACAGTGGCGGGTTATTGTAGAGTTTCTACCCTTCCGTGTGAGGTTGTACGTGAGGCTGTTCTGTGAAGAATGGGGACACATGTGTTTTGTATTCAGGGGGAGCTGGGGTCAATGTCATGTTGATATTGTTAGGATAAAATGCCACTCTTTGGGGCATTCATCTGGGGAGGCTAACAGCAGTGATTTGAGGTTTGTGTGTGTGAGGTTGTGTGTTTGTCTTATTTAAGAAATGAAACGTGAGGTGGCAGGTGGTGTGTGTGTGTGTGTGTGTGTGTGTGTGTGTGTGTGGAGAGAGAGAGAGAGGGAGAGAGAGATTAGGCATTTGCTAGAAAACACATGGTCATACAATGGTCATAGAGTATTAGGGACGGGCCTCAGTGAATTTATAGCCCCTCCTGGTCACTTTATAGATGGGGATTCTAGAGTCTAGACAGAAAAAGTTACTTTTCCAGGGTCAATAGCTCGTCAGTGTTTGTACTGGGCATGGTCTCCAGGTCTTCTAGTCCAAGTTTAAGTCTTCCCCTTCCCCTCTCAGGCCACGTTCTGCCCCTGTCTTACCCAAGCCTTAAGGTAGGATTGAAGACGGGGAGGGATGAAGGGGAGAGGAGATGTGATCTCTAGTGTCAGGGTGTCACAGACTAATTGGGAAGGTCATGGCCCAACTAGAGAACAGCTCCCAACTGTACTGGCTGGGATGTCTGATTCAGGGATACAGCCCAGGGGCCTGGAGAACTGAGTTACAGATGTCACCATCGGGGCTGGGGTGGTTGGGGAAGAAAAGGGAATGGCGGTAGGAGCCACACGGACAGCTGGCATGATGTAGCATTGCTTTCGGTGACACTTTTTGCTCCAACTCTTGTCTGGAGGTGGTTAGTTGAATTCAATTGTACCAGTCCTTTGATTTCCCTGAAAAGCCTATTAAATTTCAAGCTGATGGCTCCTAAGACTTCTCTGTAGAGAGTTAAATGTCTGTGACAGAGACAGAGGAGCTACTGGTTAATATCTACTTCTAAGTCAGCCCAATATGGTGAAGGAAAGCCATTAACTAAACGGTTGGCAAAGCTAATTTGTCATTCCAGTGTTTTAAGGTCTTGTGCTTTTAAAATATTCTTTCAGGGGGGTTCCTGGGTGGCTCAGTCGGTTGAGTGTCTGACTTTGGCTCAGGTCATGATCTCACGGTTTGTGGGCTCGAGCCCCAGGTCAAGCTCTGTGCTGACAGCTCAGAGCCTGGAGCCTACTACGGATTCTGTGTCCCCCTCTCTCTATGCTCCTCTTCCATTCATGCTCTGTCTCTCTCTCTCCCTCTTTCTATCAAAATAAATAAACTTAAAAAAATTAAAATATTCTTTCAGGGGCACATGGGTGGCTCAGTCGCTTAAACGTCCGACTCTTGATTTCAGCTCAGGTCATGATCTCACAGTTTGTGGGCTCGAGCCCTGCATCAGACTATGCACTGACAGTGTGGAGCCTGCTTGGGATTCTTTCTCTTCCTTTCTCTGCCCCTCACCCGCTTGTGCTTGCCCTCTCTCTCTCTCTCTCTCTCTCTCAAAAAGTAAACAAACTTCAACAACAACAACAGCAACATGATTCTTCCAAAGCATTTGAAAGGTACCTCTGTCTAGTTTCTCTTGGGGAGCACAAATTGGCAAGCAATACTTACCTGCCCACAGTAAGCTATCACTGAAGTTATTCATCTAGTTTTCCTTTTTATCTGGAAACCTGGTTGAGAGCCTCTGGAGGGCGGGGACCCTGACTCATTCATCTCTGCACCTCCATGGTGGCTCCCGTATGCTCCTTCCTGCCCAGTATTGGCTCTGAGGGAACTTGTGTTGGACTGAACTGATGATCAAAGCTGGTGGCATGTTCGAAGTTACTCCCCAAAGCCTTGAGCTGTCAACAGCTGGATCTATCAGCTGTGAACCCATGGTCATACTAACACCTCACACGAATTTCCACTGTAAGCAATGTCACCTGATGGCGAGTGTCTTGAGGAAGGGAATGGAGTCTTACTTATCTTGGGATCTTTATACCTACCCCAGTGCCTGGTACAAAGTAAGAGCTCAACAAATGTTTATTGGATTAGATAGAAATGAAACACATTTTCTTTATGAGACTCCTTGTGTCCCCAAACTCAGGCTACATATTACAAGTAAAAGAGATTGAAAAAGCATTTCCTCATTTGGAAGGGGGAACTGTTAGCTTCTTTTTCAAGGTCAGCAGTTCTGATCTGATCCCTATAGTCCACACAAGAAGTGACAACTTCTCTGATACTTCAAAGTCTCTTTCTCTTACCTAGAGTGAAATTTTTTTTTTTTAATTTTGATTTTTTAAAGTACAGACACATCTTTCATCCATGCAGGACAATGTATCTGGGTTGACAAGATGTGTTCTCAGTTTCCTCATTTAGGTAAGCTTTAATCAGTTCGTTCCTGCCTTGTTCCAGTCCTGAAATAATTTTTTTCTGACCCAGAGTTTATGACAGAAATTCACATGAGAGAACAACTCTGCCTCTTTCTGGGATTTTCATCTTTAGATCGTTAGTATAAGCACCCCACCACCACCCCATTCTTTGGATGATAGCTTTATTTAAGAACATGATCTTGGGCTGCCCAATCATTCATGTGACTACTAACTGATCCAGATGAACTTTACTGGAATGTAAATACTGTAGCTGGAAGGCAAGATCAAAACCATTCCCTGTACAGAAATGTTAATCTTTCTATTGCCAAGGGGAAACACCGCAGTTTAACATGTAAGGCGATTTCACGCATTTTTACATTAAGTAGAATCTTGTGTCCATTTTGTATGGTTGACTTTGTTTACGAGTAATAGGTAAAGGTCAAAGGTCCGCAGAATTGCCTGATGTTCCTGTTTGAATGTCAGGCCTACCATAGATGTTTGGAGAAATCACTGTTCTGACCACCATATCAGCTAATATTATGTCACCAGAGATTAAATGAAAGAACTACATTTCCAGTCGTGTGTGCGTGTGTGTGTGTGTGTGTGTGTGCGTGTGTGTGATGTGGTGGGGGACTGGTGGGTCTCATCGTTCATGCAAAATAGCAAGAGAGAAGCTTAAGCTTAATGAACACGCTGTAACAGATCATTTTTAATGAAACAACCTCCCTAGATTTCCTCTGTATATTACGAAATCAGAAAAAGTGAATCTTTTTTGACTTACAAGAATGTTTATACTTTCCCCGGTACTAATGTCTTTGGGTCACATTTAGATGGAACACTTGGGGAAGCTGGCCTCTCTGCAATCGATGCCAAATCGAGAGACTAATAGTACATAAAATAGCCTAGGGCCTTTCGGGATTCAGACGGCTCCAGGCTGTCCTCTAATCCAGACTTCCCTCCTTCAGATCAGATTTACCTAGAACCTTCTGGTTATTATAACACCCTTCTATCTCTACCTTCAAAGAAAAAAAAAACATAAAAAAGAATTCAAGTTACAGCAAGTTCATTTATAAAGGCACAATGGGGATGGATGAAATTGAAGTACTTCATTAGGTTCGATCAATAGTCAATCCTGGCTACACGTTCACCTGGGGAACCTCAGAAAACCACTGAAGCTGGGGCCACTGTTCAGACCAATTAAATCAGAATCCCTGGGGGTGTGGCCTGAGCATCTGTATTGTTAAAGCCTCCTCCAGAAGATTCTAATGTGCAGCTAGTGCTGAGAACCCCAGAGTTACGGAATTGAAACCAGGGAATTAGGAAAGTAGTGATTAATATCATGCCAAGCCCAGTAACAAGCTGAAGAGTCTGAGCTTTAAGTTTAGATTTTTTAAATGTTTATTTATTTTTGAAAGAGAGAGAGAGAAAGTGGGGGGAGGGGCAGAGAGAGAGAGAGGGAGACCCAGAATCCAAAACAGGCTCCAGGCTCCGCCGACCTGTCAGCACAGAGCCCAACTCGGGACTCGAACCCATGAACCTCGAGATCATGACCTGAGCTGAAGTCGGACGCGTAATAGACGGAGCCACCCAGGCGCCCCTGGAGCTTTTAACTTAGGACAAATCTCCGATGTCAGAGCTAGCTGGGACTGTGGATAACGTCTCATTTTAGAGAGGGTGACTGAGGCTCAGGGGCTTATTTAAGGTTGGATGGCAAGATAAAAACCGGTTCTAGAAATCAGGACTTTTCCCTGAGTGCCTCTCCCCCTAAAAGTTATATTGAAAATAAAGAGAAAAGATCAATGCCTCTGTATGTGCCTAACCATCCATTTACTTAGAACGATTTAAACATGAAGTGGTTTTCAGTGGTGGAAACCGCACAGCTTTGCAGCTCTCAGACCTGAGCGTCAGGCATCTAAAGGTTTCATCACTTATTTGCTGTTGCGTGTTCCCCCCTGAGCCTGTCTTCTCTGTAAAATAGAAGTTAAGACTAACTACTTCCCAACATTATCCCAAGCCTGATGATGAGTCACGCATGTGCTTTGTGCCATAGTATGTGCTCAATTAAATGGTAATTACAATTGTTAGCTGCGTTAAAAAAAAACACCTTGGTTCTTTGCATGAAATATCGTAATCTTGCAAAGGCTGGCTTTGGTTTCCATCTATTGAAAACATAGATCCCAACTGAAGCCTTCTTATGAAGGAATGAATGGCTATCCAATCTGTGTTTTCTTGTTTACGACGGAAAATATGCAACCCAAGGGAAACACAGGTGGTTAAACGGTTCGGTGCCTCTATTTTTATCATAGGCAGTGGGCTCTAAGCATTCACATGCAAATATTTTAAGTAATACTAACTTCAGGAAGACTAACTTTTCAAGGTTATGAGGCTTCGGGTTTCCTAGGGCAAATTTAGGCGCTTCTCTTTCAGCTATTTATTGAAAAATAGCTTCAGATCCAATACAGACGGAATTCCAAAACCATTGGGGTGGGGGTTGGGAGGAAGCTCACAATTAGCGTTGAAAAGAAGCATTTCTTTTCACCTAGGGTCTTTTTGTTTCTCATTGCATCCCTCTTGTGTTGCAAAAATTAAATATCTTCCTTGGGAGAGGGAAGCCAGCTCCTCGGTTGCTTGCTTGGGAAATGGAGATGGGGGACAGAGACTGGGCAGGTCCCTGGAGAAGGTGGCGCCCCCGCCCCGCGCGTCCCCCAGCCCTGCCCCCACCCCGCCCGGGCGGGCGTGTGCGGACGTGTCTCGGGCGTGACCTCGGAGCAGCTGCGCCACCGCTCAGCCCCGCGGCGGGAGAAACCCGAGCTCCCAACAAAACAGTTCCATCTTTGGCAAGCCCTCTGGTATTTAAGGCGCTGCCGGTGGGGAAAGATGCCGCGTGCCTGAGACGCTCTGGGAACTCACGAGCTTTGCTGCCCTGGTTTTACGTTTCTGAAGCGTCTGAACATCTGCAAGGGAACCTCCCGTGGGTGGCGGGGGGCCGGGGGCCGGGGGGCGGGGCGAAAACAGAGAAGGCATCTTGGGAAGACTCGAGGGAGCCTGCTTCATCGTCAGCGTTGGGGGAGGGGGGAGAGGGGCGGGGGGCGGCGCCTGGAGGTTTCTTTGGCTCTTTCTTTTCTTTTTCCCTTTTCTGCAGGTATCTGTGGGGTCCCCAAGGGTCCCCAAGGACGAGATCTCCCTCCCCCAAAGCTGAGACAAGTTTTCCTAATGCTGAACTGCCTCCACCTGCATCAGGTCCCGGGGTGCAAAGCTCGAGTTGCCAGAAAAATGATGGATTCTCTTCCGGGAAGAAGTTTGAGGCCACATAATAGTAACTAACGTTGTTTGCTTACTCTGTGCTAAGCATTTTTATGCAGCGATTCATTTATTCCTCACAACAACCCTATGAATCTTGTGAAATAGGAATTCTTACCATCCCTGCTTTATAACAGACCGCAGAAGGTGCGCAGAGAGGTTCAGCAACTTGCTCAGGGTCACCCAGCTGGTAAATGGTAGGGCCCGAGTTTAAATAATTGCCCCAGGGCCTGTGCTAGTAACAACCACTGTTCCCACCAGTTGAGAGATGCTGCTTCTAGAATGTCAACGAGGTGGAGCTCTGGAAAGTGTGGAAGTCAGGGCAAGTCAGGACCTTCCTAAATGTTCTGATTTGGTCAGAAAGAGCTGGGGACAAACGGGCTGGTGTATCCAGCCTCACTAGGAACTGTGTATGTGCTGGCTGTTTTGGACATGTGGCAGGTGGTTAACTCTGTCCCGTCACTCTCAGGGAGGGCTCCCTGGCAGTTGGGCTTACCGGAAAGGGATAGTGGCAGGAGGTGGGGATCGTAGTCGGTCTGCTACCGAGTGTGAGTCTGAAAGGAGAAGACAGAGGTTTGAGAGGACATGCCAGGGCCTCGCCTGAGAGTCAGGGAGTGGGGTCAGTCCCACCTTCACTGCCCCAGGAAGTATGCCAGGCACTTGCAGGCCTCCTGCTCTGAAGTCTGGAAGGCCAGTTCATTGATAGCAAGGTTGGCCAGACTGTCAAAGAGTGAGAAGCTGTGCCCCATCCGGGACATCCCTCTCCTGGCACGGAGGCATGGGGAGTGGAATGAGCCATTAGAGGTTGCTCCTGGGGAGAGGGCAATGAAAACGCCAAGGTTCTTGGACAATTTGGGGACTCGTTTCTCTGGGGGTGTGGAAAAGAGCTAAATGCACCACCTCCCCTGTGCACATTCTTTGCCAGGTTCACTTTGCACTGATTTAAATGTCCCTCTAGGCTAACCCTTGCTTGCGGGTTCCACTACCTTTGTGCAAACAGCCCCTACGGTGCCACTTTATGCCCAGCACGTTTGCCTTCAGTCAGGCAGGAAGCGCCTTTTCCCCATGACCCCTAACCCTGGAACCTATCGATACAACGAGGGGCCTGACACTGGGCAACTTACAGGCGGTGCCTCCCCACCCACCATCAAAGGACCTTGATAAGGGCACAGAGCAGTCCTGGGGCTATACCTGGGTCCCCTGGACTGTATCTGGGCCTTTCCAGGCCAACCCACAGAGTACAGTACTCCTTCAGACGGACAAGCCAGCGTGGTGGGACATGCATCGCTTTTGTGTGTTCCTCTGTGGCTCCGCCGCTGACTTGCTGTGTGACCTTGGTCAAGTCACTTAACTTTCCTGTGCTTTCGTCTTGTCATCAGCAAAATGGCGATATGCTAATAACCACTTCAGAAGGTTGTTACAAGAATTAAAGTGAGTTCATGCATGCGAAATGTCTGGCACATGGTTAAGTGCTTAATAAATATGGGCTTCTGCTTTGACTGCAACTCTGATTCTCATGCAGCTCTAGGCAGCTTGCTTGACCTCTCTGGACCTCATTGTCCTCATGTGTAAGACTGGTATAATACTATCTGTTTTATTGGATTGTTGTGAGAATTAAACAGTGTTAATTACTATTGTAAAGTTTGCAGGAGATGACTACTCTTTATGTGCTGCTTTAGCCTAGTTTATCGGCCAGGGGATGGCTTGATTTTCAACTATGAAGAAGTTTCTCATAAGAGCTTCAAACTAGTGACCATAGCCGGCGAGGGTGCTTGGACACTTTGCTTAACCTCAGCCACGTCCCTTTTCCCAGCTGTAAAATAGTATGATAATAACCACCCCCTAGGAATCTCAAGGATATTACAAGGGGAAAATACACAATAATATACAAAGCACTTTGAGCTCCTCTGAAGAGAGACGCACATAAATGGAAGGTGGTGTTCTAAGGTGGAGTAATCACGGGTTTCTCTCCCCTCTTTTTATTTAATTAGGAGAAAACTAGTCATTAAGAAGCCTGGTCTTGTTAAAACTGTGGCCTGGGAAATTGTTCTCTTGGCACCTCATCAGGACTTGTGACATGGCAAGTTTCTGCAAAATGTGGGCAGCAGGGGACCTTCCCGCAGGCTCAGTGACAGGTCTGCAGATTGTGAGGAATTTGCCGTCTGAGGGCCATGGCCTGAGGTGGCTGACGCAGAGCCGGCTTCCCGGTCTCCTGCTCCCCCAGGTCAGCAAGCAGACTGCCCAGCTCAGTCGCGTTACACCCCAGGGTGGCGGAGGGCGGGGGGTGGGGGTGGGGGTGGGGGCTGAAGCCACCTTATCTGCACGTTTCAGCTTGCCACAGACCGGGATCCAAGGTCTTCCACCATGGGTCCTCTTGGCTCCACTGGGGTGACCTCAGGGCTCTTGAAAGCACCTTCTGTTTGACCTTTTCTCTCTAACTCGGTACACGGATGAAGAAATCTGCCTACTCTCCTTCAAATGGGTCATAGGAGAGTAGGCGCTTGGGTCCTACATTTGCCCTGCACTGTGCCTCTCTTCCTGAAGCAGCCCCCCCCCCGCCCCGCCCCTTGCTGGAAAGACTCCCTCCTCTCTGCAAGTCCCAAGCCACCCTTTCTCTTGGATTCTCCTGAAAGGCCGCCTCTGCCGGGAAGCCTTCCACAGTCTGTCCAGTCACTGTTGCCCTCTTCCCCTTCTAGACTCTATTCGGTGTGGTGTGGCTTTTGTGTTCGTCCCTGACTCTGGTAGAAGGAAGGGGAGGAAAGTGAGCTGGGACGCCCAGCCAGATGTCACAGCCAGATTTACTAGCACAATGACTTGTGCTGTTTTCCCCTGGCAGCATTGACAAAGACAGCAGGAGGTTTTCTGGAAAACCCTGAGATGGGCAGTTCTTTTAAAAATTATGCATTATTTTAAACATGCAGAAAAGATAATGGGCACTCATGTATCCACCCCTCAGATTGCCAGATGTTAATGTGTCACCGCATTTGCCTTAAACATGTTCTTACACATGCTTTAAAAGAAGTGAAACTTTTAGAGATAGCCAAGGCCCTCCTCCACTGGGTCGCCATTTTCCCTCCCTCCTTGGGGTCGCCACTGCCCTTCATCATTTCATAAGAGGCCCTTCACCTGCCTCTGCCGATGGATTTAGGTGACCAGTAAACTGCTGAATTGTAGTATGTAAAACGTGAACTACTATCTGCACGCCTTCCTTGCACACACTACCGATACCCAGGAAATCCTCTTGACCCAGCCTTCCCCCAGTCTCCACTGCCACCATGGGTCCAAGCCATCGTGATCTCGCACCTGGACCATTTGTTCCCTACGACAGCCCTAGACATTTTAGAGTCTTAGTGGGATCATGTTACCCCTTTGCTCAAATCCCACTAATGGCTCCTGATGTAACTCAGAGTAAAAGTCGAAGTCCTTGTGGCCCACAAGGCCCCCTATGTGATATCTGCCCCCACTCCCCCGCCTCTCTGACCTCACCTCCACTGAGCCTGCTTCCCTCTCCCTCTCTCTGGTCCAGCCATGCCGTGTGGCTCACTTTTCCTCAGATGCACCAACCTGGCCTTGCCCTGCATTCTCTCTGGCCACTACGTTCTTTTTCCAGATACCCACCTGGTGGAACCTCTCGGGTTCTTCAGTTCTTTGCTAACATTTTACTTCCTAAAGGAGGACAACCTGAAACACCCTAGTTAAAAATGCAACCAATGGCGCGCCTGGGGGGCTCAGTCGGTTAAATGTCTGACTCTTGATTTCGGCTCAGGTCGTGACCTCACGGTTTGTGAGTTTCAGCCCCAGGTCGGGGCTCTGTGCCCAAGGAGACTGCTTGGGATTCTCTCTCTGCCTCTCTCTCTGCCCCTCCCACACATGCTTTCTCTTGCTTTCAAAATAAATAAATAAACAAACATTTTAAGAAAATCATAAACATAATAAAAACGCAACCTCTTCCCTGCCGATACTTCTCTTACCCTGTTGGAATTTCTCTTTGTCCATAGCACTCACTTGCTGGCAAATTGTATACTTACTTATTACATTTATTATGTATTCCCTATCTTTTCCTGCTAGAATGGAAGCTCCATGAGAGTAGAATTTTTGTCTATTTTTGCTCACTGATGTTTCCTTAATCCCTGCAACAGTACCCAGCACGTAGGTGCCCCATATTTGGTGGATGATTGAATGAATGAATGAATGAATGAATATAAACTGTCTTCCTGGAGAGGGGTCAGAACTTTCATCAGATTTTCAAAAATGCCTGTGACACACAAAAAAGGATAGGAACCACTGACATAGTAAATCATCAACAAGTTTACTGGAAATTTTTGCTTGCCAGGTAGACTGCCTAATGAAGCAGAAGGTCATGAGAAAGTCATTCTCCTTCTCTGACTTGCGTCTCCCTGGAGAACTACTGCCGGTAGCTACTGGGACCTCCTTCCCTAGGACTGGCACTGAGTGTCCCTGGATCCAGCCCCGAATGAGGTAGGGAGCCAGGGATGCCTTGATGGAGAGTGTGGGCAAGGGCTTTGGCAGTGGGCAGGTTCCAGAGAAGCTGTAACTTTCTTTACTCCTTCTGTGTCTGGGGGCAGAGGCTGGATGTGGCCAAAGCGTCCTGAGCTTCCTTGGGTGAGCTAGGCAAGATGCCCAGACCAACAGGAGTTCTTCCTGCCTTGTAGGCTCAAGTCTAGGCAAGGAGCAAGCTCAGGAAATCACGTAAGAGCCCCAACACGGGGAGACCAGACGTCTGCCTTTGATGCAGAGAGAGATAATAGGTGAGTGGGGGGAACCTGGAAAGCAAAAAGATACCAAAGGCCATCTGGAGGTGATAGTGGGAGTGAATTGGAGGTGAGTCAGCCAGCTCTCAGGGGAGTTAAAAGACAAGTGGGTAATTGTGGGTGCAGCCGGCGGGTCACACAGAGAAAATGAGGAACAAGTGGTTAATTGGGCCCACAAGCCCAGGATCCCGCCTGTAATTAGCAAATTGCAGGGCTTTGATATTTGCTTTGGTAACAACCTATGTAGTAAATTGCAGGGAGGAAAACTGCACCCCCAACCTGGGAGGTGACCCTGTGTCTGTATTCCCCAAACCATTGTCTCACAAACACTCATAGGCAGTACACCCATGAGTGCAATCCCAGCATCGGGGTGAGGGGGCCTTGCACCTTTCTGAAGGCTGCCAGCAGCCTGTGACACTTTCTGTGTTCCCCTTTACTCCTGGTTTAAGTTTTGGCCAACTCAGAGGTGGAGTTGAGGCCTCATTCCCTGGTATGGGCTCCCACCATTCACACACTGTTTCCAACGTTCTCTTGAGCCACACAGCCCCTACTGTAGAGTTCCTCTAGCCAGAGATATGACCTAGGAGTGGCTATGGGGAATTCCAATGTGAGTGTCATAGGATTGTCTGGGGAGAGACAAGAGAGCCCTGTTGCAGTGTTGTTGAAATCTGTCCATGAGGATGGCCTGTGCTGGTCCCTGATCAGAGATTGGCCTTCACAGATTTCATATCTGTGTTTATCTTTGCAAGCTTCTGAGACGTTCTAACCAGAGTGAAGACCAGAAGTATAGGAAAATTGCTTTGGGATTGTCATGGTAAAACCTTAGGAATTGCCACAGATGCAGAGAGACCGGTGAACACACGCATGGAAAGAGTACTATGCAAAAGTGTCAGGAGACCTGGGTTTGAGGTTGGATTCTCTACTCACTCTTTGTTGGGTCTTATCTAGTCACTTAAACACTTATACATCATCTTTGTCAGTTACTGGTCTGTTTTTATTGACTTATTTTTTCTCTTGGTCATGGGTGAACATTTTCTTGCTTCTTTATATGTCTAATAATTTTTTATTATGTGGTAGACATTGTGTAGCTATGTTGTTAAACGTTTGGACTTTGCTATCTTCTTTTAAAGGTGTTAGACTTTGTTTTGGCAGGCAGTTAATTTATTCAGGAAATAGTCTGATCCCTTTGAGTCCTGTCTTTAAGCTTTGTTATGGAGGGTCCAGAGTAACCGTCACTCGAAGAATAGTTCAGCCACTTTACTCAGGTGTAACTCCTCTAGGCTCTCCATTGAATGCCCCAGGTGTTGCCACAGACTCTCCACTTTGGTCGGTACACAACCATTTCCACACCTTGAGAGAGCTTTGGGTTGTTCAGCTTACCACTATTTTCTGGTCATTTCTTTTGCCTGGTCTTCTTGAATTTCACTTTATACACCCATGACCTAATACGCAGCAGACTCAAGAGGATATCTCTGCAGATTTGTGATGTTCTTTTCTGTGTATCTCTTCTCCTTTCTGGAATTGATCCTCAACTCCTAGCCACCTGAGTCTTCTCAAGTCTCTGGACTCTGTCTCCCCTGCTTAGCAAGGCTGCTAGACTATGCTTGTGATTTCCAGATGGAAATTGCCTCCCAGCATAAATCCAGAGTTACTTTAAGGCTCAGCTCATTGATCTTTTCTCTTGGGAATTACAGTTTTACACTGCTTATTTCCCAGTGTCTTAAAGTGGTTGTAATTCTATCAAGACTAGAAGTTGAAGTCTTCTCAAGTTAATAAAACTGCAGTTTCCCCGAAGTGTAGAAACAGAACATGCTGATATTTGCTTCGAAAGTTAGTTATGATAATTAAAATATGTAAGAGATCAGAAAGCATATATAATAATGCATAAAATAAGCAATGAAGCATAAAATAAGAACACTTAACCAATACTAGTTTCACCTTCTTTTTTCTTTGGCATCAATAGTGTAAATGGATTTAGCATTTTCATGAAATTGTAGAATTCTAGAGCTGCAAGGGATTTGCTGCAGAGAAGATGAGTTGGTCCAAATGCCCCATTTTACAGATGAACAGATAGCGGTTTAGTGAGGAGAAGTGATTTTTCCCAAGACCTTATGACCCGTTAGTAGAAGAAAGACTGGAACTCAGGTGTCCTAGGTTCGAGTCCATGGGGCATCCATTCATTCAGATCATTTATTGAATATTTACTAAGTTCAGAGCACTGAACTAACTGCTTTATTGCCTCTATATAATGTCCTGGTTTGCAGAAATGTTTAAACATTGATTTGGGCCCTTTATAGTAGATTCAGTAAATCAGCGTATGATTGTAGGCTTCTCAAGAGTGGATGGATCTGAATGGCGTTAACTGGAGCAGCCTCCATTGTCTAATGCAAAATGCTTTGGACATTCTAAATGCTTCCAGCATGTAGCTCCCTTGAGATATTCCGTTGTAGTGCTTCAGACATATGAACATGTTAGGTAATTACGGTAGCTTTATGGCTCCATCAACCGTGGTTATAGGGCAACTAAGGATTTGCTCTTCATCCAGCCATTCTAGAGACTCAATGCAGAAATGGATGAGAAAACTTTACAGAAAGTGATCAGGATGTTGCCAGATGTGAAAAAAAGAGCACCATATATGGTGTCAGGAGGCCTGCATCCTACACCTAGACTTGTTACTTCTCTTTTCTGGGCCCTGATTTTCCTATCTATAAGTGAAGTGCAATAAACTGGGTGGCCTACAATGTGCATTCTAGCTTGGAGAGTCTTTATATCTGGAGCTCTATGCCGTGCTGTCCCTAGTCATACACATGATGTGGCTTAGGGGTAGTGGTGGGCAGGAGCTGAGTGTGGACGATGTGGAAAGGCATTCTAAACCAAAAGGGGAACGAGAATCGAGGTGATGAAATAGGGGCATGGCTAAAATGGAATTTGTGATCAGATCCACATCTGGGATGTAGAGAGGAATTTGAGGACCCATGAGCAAGCGCCCTGGGACCCCTATTTGAGAAACTCTGCATTAAAAGTTGAAAAGTGTCACTTGGTTTGTCCATCCAACATCAGAGATTGCCAACACAAGTGTAAATGATGCAGAGATTAAAAAAGAGATCAGAAGGTGGATATTCTCGCTGTCTTTCCTTAAGATCACCTCTTGGGGCCCCTGGGTGGCTCAGTCGGTTGAGCGTCCGACTTAGGCTTAGGTCATGATCTCACAGTTCGTGAGTTCGAGCCCCGCGTCGGGCTCTGTGCTGACAGCTCAGAGCCTGGAGCCTGTTCAGATTCTGTGTCTCCCTCTCTCTCTGCCCCATCCCCACTCATGCTCTCTCTCTGTCTTAAAAATAAATAAAACATTAAAAAAATTAAATTAAAAAGATCACCTCTGGCACAAAAATAGAAAATTTCAAAATATTACATAGAACTCCTCTCTTCTCTGAGAACAATGCTCAGAGTTTTGTAGCCTCTGGTTTGCAAACCAGTGGTGAAAGGGCAGAGTGGTAGGTAATATAGGACATGCTGATTAGGAGGAGATTCTAGCCACTTTGAATACCTGGCTTCAGGATTGGAAATTATTCTGTAAGTTGTGAGAGTGATTGAAACTTCACGGGCAAAAGACTTATCTGTTCAGCTCTGTGTTTCAGCTTTCTCTGGTTATGGCATGGAGGAGGGACTGGAGGGCATTGAGACGGGACTGGCCGGGACACTGGCACAATAGCCCAGGTGACAAAGGACGAAGGACAAAACAAGGAAGACCCTGACACAGGGCGAGTGATGGACGGACTCTGAGAATGAAGAATAGTTGGGACCTGTCTGCTGATGGACCAGAGGTGAGACAGGAGCCTGCATTGCTTCTGTGTGTTCACGCCACGTAAGGGAGAGCATGGGGATTGCAGAGCCCCCCCTGCACCCCCCCCCAAGCCTGAGCAGTGGTTCAAAGTCATCAAATCTCAGTGTTCATTAAACTTATTCGGAATTTCTTCTATGGCAATAGAAGGATGAGTGCACCTGTTCCCTGGAGCTTTTGTAGGGACTGGTGGATTGGTATATATGAAAGCACCTAGGATGTGTTAGCACGGGGTTCCCAGGTAATGTTAATTTCATCCATCCAGCTATTTATTCAAATCCATGCAAATTTGGAAGGAAATAATTAGTCCCTTCAGGACCGTGTCAAACATTTCAAATTCATTTCGGGTGAAGAGATGACGGCCGAGGTGTCTCTGTGGGGTCAGCCCACTCCTGGTCACTGGGCTGGGCCACAGTTCAAGGCCCGAAACTTGTTTCTGGCAGCATCAGGTCCCTTTCTTTCCCTTCCTTTCATTACCACCCTCCCTCCCCCCGCCCCAGGCAGTCTACTTCTAGGTCTCTAGTGTAGAAAATGACAGAAAGAAAGTCAAAAAGAAAGAAAGGCAGGAAGACAGGCAGGAAGGAAGGAAGGGAGGAAGCAAAGAAAGGCAGAAGGAAAACGAGCATTAAATTGATGAGTTTATTTTCTGTTGGCGTCTTCTGAGGACACACCCCTGCCAGGCATGGATCCACAGATGTGTAAGAGATCGTGCCAATTCTCTTCTCCAGGACTGGACAGGAGCACCGGGATCGAAGCCCACAGGGTGGCCTTGCCTGGGGGGAGGCATCCGGCCCTGCTGACGGGGCCCCATGGAGCCTCACCTCAGCTACAGATCCTTCGTGTGTGAGCAACACCAGGCCCTCTTCCTCGGTCTCCTGCTTGATTTGCACCTCGCTCAAATCAGTCAAATCCTCTCCACTGGCCTGTCTTTTTCTCAGCTCCAGAGGACCAGTGTCCTGGAGCAGGTGAGACCCCTCACTCAGCTCTTTAGTCATGACTGCAGCGCCAGGGGCAGAGCTGTTTGCTGGCTGGGTAAAGCCAGAAGGAGGGAGCACTGTCAGGAGAGCAGGGATTTTGGCAGGAGCACGATGAGGAGAGCGGGGAGCACCATCAGGAGAGCTGAGATTTCAGCCATGCCAGTTCTCCCCTTTCCCAGTCTCCTCTCTGTCTGCGACCCAGGTCACATATCCTCTGGCAAAGTGACTGCAGCTACACTCTCGGAGTCAGAGAAAGCCTGCAGGCTCTGACTTCCTTTCTTTGCTTCCAACCCAAACTGGACGTTGCACTTTTACACATCGACCGTTGAGCGGGCTGGGTCTAAGTCCTTTCCCCTCAATCTGCTGTGGCTGCTTTGACAAGGAGGATGGCAGAAGTGACCCCTAGATTCCCAAACTGGGTCATAAAAAAGCCATGTAGCTTCCGCTGTATGCGCTGTAGACTTCGCTCTCTGATCCACAGTCCCCGCTGAGCCCAGCCTTCTGACCCACCCACGAGCCTGCCATGCGAGTCAGCCTAACTCACACCCTTCAGAGCAGCCCGCCTGCCGGCTGAATGCCTCCGCGTAGCTGCGGCTGGTGCCATGTGGAACAGAGCGGCTCGGCCAAGCCCCGCCTGAATTCCCGACCCATAAAAAGCATGACTCATGAGATCTCATGAAATGGTAGTTTTAATCTACTGAATTTTAGGATGGTTTGATATACAGCAATAGACAACCAGAATCCTGGACGTCGATGGCAGAAACCTTGCTGATGGCTGTTGACAAATTTAGGCCGATTTCATGTGATTTACCTCATCCGTCTGCTCCTGACCATGAGAATTCCCTTTTGCTTAAAACGTGGATCGAGTTACCTCTTCGCGGAGCCAAAACCTCACCTGGGTTCGTGGATGGCTCCGAGGCACAGCAGAACTTGCAAGCTTCCGGGGTCTGGTTTGGTTGTCAGTAAGCGCCCGCATCCAGCCACACACCCCCGCTTATGCCAACAAATGGCTGCATATGCTCCCCTCATCCTAATGATGTGCAAAACTTGTCACAAATTGCAAGTGTGGCTCCAAAAGCCATTTTTTTGTGGATCCGCATAAGCGATGTGGAGACAACATTCGACTAGCATCTCTACATTCAGAAAGGGTGTCTTCCTATTTGTTGGTCTGCACCTACCTTCACGTGTGGAGTATGGGATTTTCACACGGCTGGTCATTGTCATTTCTGTCCTTAGTTCACAAGCAGAGCTGGAAGAGGGACATTTTAAAATGAATAGGAAGTTGGTGAGAACTGAGGGGGACCAAATCATCGGCCCATTTGTCAGCCTTGATTTGGAGAAAGTTCCCTGTTTCCTGAGTGGGGTGAGTGTAGGGGTAGGGGTGTGCCATGTCCCCGTGATCAAGTGGCGTGCTTGTGTTGTTCTTCTCCCAGGATCCGGACGGGACCGGCGTGAACTTACAGTCAAAAGTGTGTGGGCTCAGGCCTGGGATATATCATACGCTCGCTTGCTATGTGACCTTAGATGAGTTATTTAATCTCTTTGCGTCTTAGTTTTCGCATTAGTCAAAAGGATACAGTTTTAGGGGCGCCTGGGTGGGGGTGGCTCATTGGGTTAAGCATCTGACTCTTCATTTCGGCTCAGGTCATGATCTCACGGTTGTGGGATCCATGGAGCCCTGTGCTGGCTCTGTGCTGAGCGTGAAGCCTGCTTCAGACTCACTCTTTCTCTTCCTCCCCCCACCGCCCGCCCCTCCTTTGCCAGCACACTCTCTCTCTCTCTTAAAAAAAAAAAAAATTAAAAAGGATACAATTTTAACCAATTTCACAGGAAATAAGAGGCTCTTAGTTTGGGTTTTGCCAGAAGCAGACCCTGGGACAACAAACGGCCTATTGGGGAGGAGGAGGGAGCACAGGTGGAGGTATGGACAGGGCCACAGAGGAAGGAAGGCAACCAGTAAAGCACCTGTCATTCAGCCAGCTATCACTGTGGGCACCTGCAGCTTAATCCCCCAGAGACACTGCTGGAAGAGGCCTGGGGAAATCGAGATGGTTGGTCACCCTCACTCATCTGCCAAAGTATTAAATACGGATGTTGTTTGTAACCAGAAAACGAGAAGGAAGAGCTCCATAGATCTTCAAGGTGCTGAGGAGAAAGTTTCTAGATGTGTCTCCAAAGTCAAGTTTCTTGGAAACTTGCAGAGAAAGTTGCAGTGGAGGGAAATTTGAGCCAGGAGGCCCAGAGTCCCATTTATGAACTCTACACGGTGTGGCTTTGGAAATTACTGGAACCTCTCTGAGCCTCAGTTTACTCACCTGAGAAATGATAGCCCGTCCTGTCTTGCTCACAGGGCCTGAGGCTGGAATCAGGCGACATAATGGAATTGGAACGTTTATGTATTTGCGGACACTCAGCACATCCCTGCAGGGTGCCTCAGAGCCACAGTCACCATGGAATACTGTACGTTTAGGTCATCTTGATGAGTAAGTGGGAGGTCAGCCCCGTGGGAATACCCAACATCTCTTCACATGACTGTAGTACCTTGTAGGAGAGTCATGGGATCCTGTTAACTGATAGACGGGGCGCAACTGCCCTGGAAACTGAGAACACATCCATCCTTTCAGAAGGTCTCCAAGGCACAAGATTTGTCCCCAGAAACCCAGAGGAAACGATATCCTGATGAAAAGGAAATATCCAAGTCATCGAAACTCTTATAGCCCAAGACTCTGTAATGACCTGCTTGCTTCCTTCCACTGCCTCTCTCCTACCTTGCTCCTGTGGCCTGGGTCCGCTGCCTAGAAACCTGGCCTCTGATGTCACCTGCAGCCTCTCCCCTTCCCCCTCCATTCAGGGCACGGTGGCCTTTTTTTTATTACTTTAGTGTCATACATCAGCCGTGCTTGCTGGTGCTGACCTCTGCTGTGGTCTCAACTCAACGTCAAGACTTGGCCCTGGACCTGGTATCTCCCACCTGCCTTTTCCAGAATCAGGTCTATAGATGTGAATGAAGTGTTGGAAGTTGGGGCGTCATGACTTGGGCTACAATAGATTTCTTTCCTTTTTAAAAAATTTTTTTAATGTTTATTATTGAAAGAGAGAGAGAGAGAGCACGAGCAGGGGAGGGGCAGAGAGAGGGAGGGAGACACAGAATCTGAAGCAGGCTCCAGGCTCTGAGCTGTCAGCACAGAGCCCGACGCGGGGCTCGAACTCACAAACTGTGAGATCATGACCTGAGCCAAAGTCGGACGCCTAACCGACTGAGCCACCCAGGTGCCCCGGGCTTTAATAGATTTCTGTGTGCCAAGCCTCCTCTTTCGGGGGGCTCCAGGGATTGGCTGCTAAAGGACATAGAGAGAAGGTTTGCATGACTCTTCTGTAGCACATTATGGGGCTTCCAGATTAATGGCTTTCAAACTTCAGCATGCTGAAGAACCTAGGGCACATGTTAAAATCATGTGGTTTCTGGGTCCAGTCCCCCAGAGTTTCTGATTCAATACACTGTAAGAATCTGGTTTTTTAAATGTTTATTTATTGAGAGAGAGAGAGGGAGGGAGGGGGGGAGGGAGAATGAGTGGGGTAGGGGCAGAGAGAGGAGTGAATCCCAAGCAGGCTCTGAGCTGTCAGCACAGAGCCCCACGCGGGGCTCGAACTCATGAACCACGAGATCATGACCTGAGCTGAAATCGAGAGTTGGATGTTCAGCTGACTGAGCCACCTAGGTGCCCCCAAAGCATAATATTTTATTTATACTCAATAAATTATATGCATGTGTTGAACGGAGTACTCACAAGCATTGTAATACCAGATTCTTCAAATATATGTCTCTTTATTCCCTCATAGATATCAGTAAAGCAACTGAGGAAAAAATAACAATGGAAAAGGAGGAAAAATATGAACCTTGCCGTTGCCTTCCTTTAATTCTAGGGTCCTTAATCTGCATTTCTTAAGGAGGTTCTGAATATGTTCAATTCATTACCAAATTTTCTTTTATTATTTAATGCAACATATTGTACCCATTTTGTAGAAGGACAGTTTGGCCAAATTCCTTGGCTTAAAAGAGCCCCATAACCGTGCATTATTCTGCCATTTCAAAGCATTTGTACATGTCTCCTTACTTGACCTTCCCAGGAAACTGTGTTGTAGGTAGTAACATTATCTCTATGTCACTGGGGAGGGGATCCAGGCTTGCAGGGGTCATGGGAGCCGCTCCAGGTCACAGAGTGAATAAGTGATGACATCAGGGCCCTACGGGCTGCTCCGGCTCCTGATCTCACCCTCTTCTCAATACCTCCAGCTGCCTCTCAAAGAGACAGCGGCACAACGGAGACCGGAACCAAGGGACCCTGATTGCTGGGGAAGCAAATGGTTTTTCCAGACCCGTGGACACCTCTGCTCCCAAGATTTAAGATCCGTCGTGACAGGTTGCTAGATCCGCCCATCACATCACCTTCCAAGCAGGGAAAAATGAAAAGGGGCCAACTCCTGATGGTTCCTTTAGGACTTTCTGGATGAAACAAGGACAGATGGCGACTTAATTTAAAAGAAATGGAGGGAAAAATAGGAGATAAAAGTGACAAATGGACATAGATGTGTTTCCATAGACGTGGTCGCCTGGCTGCATACCTGCCTTCTGTTTAGCTCTGTCTGTGTCTGGCACCTTGGTCTCACCCCCTCCGGGGCACCCAGGGAGGTGAGGCAGTGAGCACGGACAGCTGGTGGAATTTATGGGACCTGTGTGGCCCCTCTTCCCACCCTCGTGGTAGGAAGGGGAAGCATGATCCATTTCCTCCTGGGTAAACATTTTCACAGGAAGCATTTATCAAATGTCAGCAGGGGCAGTGGAGGGGTCTGGGATCCGTCAGACAGGATCCGCTTCGCTCCTGCTCTCCCAGGCAAAGGCTGTGGGTTTTCTGCTGCACATTCCTGGCCTCTCTGTCTCGTGTCCCATCTTCTCTCAACCGGCCGAGCCAAGGGAGACGAGGACAGACCCCAGAACACCCAAGTCCACTCCATCCTTTTTAATAAACAGGGCTTCTGTCAGGCTGGGCACGTGTAAACATAGCTGAGTGCCCAGATCCTTCCAGAAGAAAGGCTGATGAGGAAATGTCTGGAACAGCAAGTAAAGCTCCATTACTCCTTGTGTGTAGGACTCTGCTGGTCTTGGAGTCTGAAACCATCCCCCCTCCTCTGGGGGGACCCATGACTCGTGTACTTGACTCCTTTCAGGCTGGGGAAGGCTGGCCAGGCAGGACCGATGCCGGGGGTGGCGCTCTCCTGGATTCTCGGGCTGCACCCCCCCTCCTGCCAATGCAGAGCAGAGCACCTTCCCTCAGCACGCCTGCTTTGCCCTCACAGTGCCCACAGCCTGGCATCTTTTCTTTGAGGCACAGTATAAAGTAGGAACGCCAGACGGACCTGAATCTCCTCTCCACTGCCTGTCAAGTGTGTGACCTTAGGCAAGTCACTTCACCTCCCCGTGTCCAGTTTCCTCAGCTGTCATGTCTTTTCATACATCTCCTGGGCACCGTCTCCGTCCTAGGCCCTGTGCTAGTGCTGGATGGATTTGCCGTGGGGACTGAAGGAGACGATTCAGTAAAACACATAGGAAGTTGTCGGGGAATAAGTATTCCCAATTGTTGGTGAATATGGTTATTCTCACTGCCATCCCTTCTGTTTGTCCCTGGAGAAGAGTCGAATCCAAAAGGCTGTTTCAGCCTTCCATCCCTCTGACCCTCTCACGCTGCCACATAGGCCCTCTTGCCCCTTCAAGTGGGTCCAGGCTGCTGCCTTCCCAGACTTCTGCGTGGAGCCACAGTCCCCCTGTAGGTCCATCATTCAACAAAGTTGCAGCGGCTGGTGGGGGGGGGTGGTTTCTGGGGGTGGCGGGCAGGCTGTATAACCGACTGCAGCTAAATCAGAGATAGAAAGAAGTGAGACTCTGGAAGACTCAGAGTAGCGTTCCTTCAGGGGAAGAAGAGGGTATTTCCAGCTTGGGGTCTGAAGAAAGCCTTGGAGAAGCTTCATGGAGGAGGTGGTGCTCGGGCCGTGCTATGAAGAAGGGGGAGGATTTGGTGGGTCCTGTGCAAATGGGAAGAAGGGCCACACGTGAGCTGTGAGGCCTGTTGAAACGCAAAGGAAACCACTTTAGGCCAGCAGTGTGCAGCCCTTGGTTTCTGGGCTGTCAAATTAATTGTGCAGACGTTTCAAGACTTCCATCATACTGTCAATGACACTTGGACCATTTTCTCACGTGCCATATGTTGTTTGAATTTCACGAAAATAGGGTGAATCAGACAGAGCAAGAGTGATTATACCTGCTTTCCGGATGAGGAAATTGTGACCCAGGGAGGTCAAGGGATTCGACTGAGTCCACGAAGGTGGCCAGTGGGAATGTGGCTCCTTGGTTCCAAGTCCAGAGCACTTTCTGTGGCATAATGCTGCTCCCCCTCTCTTCCCCAGCCCCACACCCTCAGGCTGGTAAAGCTGGTCCTTGGAGCCCAATGAGCTTTGAGCTCAACCCTCGGCCTTGGCTGATGCTGCATGAACTTGCCAGGACTCTGCAGTAGCATCATTGGAGATCCCTTGCTCCTATCAAATGGCTTCTAAGCCATCTTCCATAAGCATATCTTACTCAGAGGAACCTTTCTAGAGCCTAGGACTGATCGTGTTGTACCCTTGCTTACAGACCTTCAGTATCTAGCCTGCCTCTTTAGGCCCGGCCCAAACTCCTTTACCTGTTCTTCTCTGTCCTTCTGGACCCATCCTGCCCTTTGGGCCTCCCCAGTCTTCTTCCTTGCCGACTTCCCTTGGGCCTCCTGTGCCTGAGACACCGAGTTTCTTGCAGTTCCCCAAATGTCCCAAACTCTCCCCTCACTGTTCTGTGCCTACATTGGCCCTGCAGCTCAGACCCACCACTTAAGTAGCTGTGAATTGAGAGCAAGCTCCTAACTTCACTGGGCCTCAGCTTCATTGTCTGTAAAATGGGGATGATAATAGGACCCATCTTGTGAGGTTGCTGTGTAGACTCATTGGCCTAAAACATGTAATGATGAGCCCAAGTGCTGGGACACAGTAGGTGCTTAGTCAATGTTGTCACTGTTCGCAGTGCAGGAACGACTCTCCCTGACTGGAAATTTGCCTGGCATGTTCTCTCAGTTCCCTTCTCCTGTGGCCCTTCTGGAAAGCCTACCCTCATTGCCTGAGGCGAGTGCCTCTTGCCCTCTCTCCTGTGCTCCTCACACTGTAATGATCTGCCTCAGTGGGCCTCCTCACCGAGCTGCTCGAGGGCAAGGTTTTGTCATTTTCTAGAGCCAGGGCCATGTCTGGGTCACTGTGGTGCCTACCATGCCCAGCACCATGCCCTGTCATGGTCTTAGTATGAGTCTGTGGAAGGAGTTAATGGCATGCAGAACTGGCTTGTAGGGGGCACAGTCATGGAAGTGTTGTGTGAGTGACCTCCGATACCTCTCTATGTCTTTGTTTCCTGAGAAATAGAATGGATGGCTGGCCTCCCTGGTCTTAGGGAGTCCCAAAGATCACAGTACCGACGACCACACAGGCACAACTCGGGGAGGCGTGACAAGATTTGGAAAGGAAACCCTTAGTTAATGTCCTATCACAAAATGTCAGCATTTGAACCAGAGTGGACATACAGGGACCTTAGAGAGCTCCCTGACAGGGCCTTCATGGGCCCCAGCTCTTTCCATTTGGTATTCTTTTTCTTAAAGATGCCTCCCCCCACTCCCCCACCCCAAATTGCACAAGCTTCAAGGACTCCCAAATCCCAGTGGCTCCTAGCCTTAATCCTTCCCCAGTAAGCTTCCTTGTCTTGTCTGCCTCTGGGACTCTGAGTCAGGAAGGACGACCCTGTCACACTGCCCCCTCCTGGCTTCCCCACCATCACCTGTGCCTGGAGGGCAGCTGTAGGGGGTCGCCCAGATCCATACAGAACACCTCCCATCACCCTCACCCACTCTTCCTCCCCAGGGGTTTGTCAGGTCCTTTGAGCCACCCTGTTGGTGTGGCTCTGAACCGTGCCGCATCCCTCCCCACGCATCTCCCTACCACACTCCGCTTTGGGCCAGCCTCCTCGCGTGAAGGCCTTGCTTGGACTTTGGGCGTTCAAGCCTCTCCCTTCCAAGGGCATGGCCTCCAGCTCTATAAACCACAGCTACGGTAAACAGCTTCTGCCCCGAACTTGCACTGTAGGCCCGTGGGTCAGAAAGGCCAGCCGGTCCTTTGACCAGTTTCCATGTGTGAGAAGAGGGGTGATATTCAACACATTCAAACCATTTCCTTAGGGAGGAAATGCCATTTACATAAATAGGCTATTTGAAGGCTACCTATCCACACCCTGCTGGGCCCAGTTCTCAGTCCTGGTTGCCCTTCTCAATCACTCAGGGAGCTGATGCCTGGGGCCTACTCCAGGGATTTTTTTTTTTTTAATTTTAATTTTTTTTAATGTTTTATTTATTTCTGAGAGTGAGAGAGAGACAGAGCGTGAGCAAGGGAGGGGCAGACAGAGACAGAGACAGAATCTGAAGCAGGCTTCCGGCTCTGAGCTCTGAGCTGTCAGCACAGAGCCCGACGCGGGGCTTGAACTCATGAACCGTGAGATCATGACCTGAGCCGAAGTCGGATGCTCAACCGACTGAGCCACCCAGGCGTCCCGAGAGAGATTCAGTTTCAGTTGGTGTGGGAGGTAGCCTTGGTGTAAGGACATTTTACAGCTCCCCAGATGAATCTAATGTGTGGCCAAGACCTAGGACCCCGGCTTCAGGGAACGCATTCTGTGGAAGGCGAAGGCAGAGGAAAAGGAAGAGTGAGGGTTGGAGCAAAATGAGTTTTAGTGTGAGTAACATACCAAGCTTGATGACTCTGCCTCCCAGATTTGACCTGAGGAGATACAACCCTGCCTTCCCCTCCTCCAGCCCCCCAAAGGGGAGGGGGGCCCAAAACTCTGGGTGGGTGGGTGAGGGTCTCTCTGGCTCAGCCCAACCCCCACCCTCTAGGAGGAGAAGAGTTTTAGTTTTAGGGCAGAAGCTCCCCTAGCTTTTAGGGGAGCAGGGCAAGCCCTAGCCCTGAATCAGAGGTCAAGGACTTGCAGGGCGCTCGAATCAGGGGTTCGGTGTTCGAATTTCCAGCCGCATCCCCTCAGCCACCATACACCCGCCCCCTCCTCCTGTCTCCTCTGCTCCAGGGTTCGTACCATCATTGTCTTGGTTGTTTAGACTCCAAAATCCACTCGCCCTGGTCTCTGCTTCTATTTTCTCCACATTCAGTTGGTCACCCCGTTCAGTGCACTCATCCGCGGATCATTCCCTAAACTGCCCTTTCCTCCCCAGTCCCACTGCCCAAGGACTCCTCACAGTCTCATGCTACTTTTGCTGGAAGCCCCTGCATTAGCTCTGGGCCTTGCCCTAGCACAGTGGTTCTTAAGGTGTCTCCCAGGGACCAGCAGCAGCAGCACTTGGGAACTTGCTAGAAAAGCGAGGTCTCCGGTCCCAGCCCTGCTCATACTGTTCCCTCCCTTGGAAAGCATTTGTACCACTTGTAAGTATCTACATCTATTTCTCCTTCGAGAGCCCTCGTTTATGTTGACAGATTGCAAGATTTGTCCTAGAGGAACATTTTGCCTTCCTTGACCTCTGTAGCATTACTTTCTTCCCTTCTCTCTCTCCCTCCTCTTTTCTTTTTCTTTTTCTGAGTTTTGCCTTTAACGCAGGACTTCTCTTGATCATGACTACATATTCAAATCCATTCAAGGAACCTCAAAAAATATGTATACGCAGGCCATACTCCAGAGCAATTAAAGCAGAACTTCAGGAGGAGGCCTATTATCATCTATTTTTAAAGTTCCCCAGATAATTTTAATGTGTACCTGAAATTAAGTTCCTTTCTCATAAAGCAACCGGAGGGAAAACCATGCTAGGAAGACATATGAATTTAAAGTTAAGAGCCCCAGGTTGACTCAGGTCAGGGCTCTGTCCCAACTGGCCATTTAACTTTGGGCGAGTCACTTCCCCTTTCTTGACTTGTGTTTCCCAAGCTACCAGATGAGGCACTGTTTTAGATCAGTGGCTCTCAAAGTTAGCCGATGTCTGGTTCCCACCCCTAGAGACTCCCCTTTAATCATCTGGACCCTAATGTGCAGCCAGCGTTGAGATCCACTCTCATAGACTTTACCCAAGGACCCATAGAAACTGTGTCCAGTGGTTTACTTTGGGGAGAAAAGATGTCTGCCCTTTCAAAAACTTGGACTTCTCTGCCCTGGCTCCTATTCACCTTTCCTCCCCCTAAGGATGAACTCCCTTGCCTGGCTTCAGTGATGAAGGGCAGGGGAAATTTCCTTATCTGATAGTAGGAGAGCCAGAGGTATTCTGAACCTACCACAGGCATCCTTGTTGGGGGTGTGGCTGTCTCAGCAGGAGGTGGATTAAGGACCCCATGAAAATCCTCACCAGAGGCCTCGCAGAGGGTCACCGAAGGGGTCCATTATTCAGCAACCCGAGGCCCGACCTCATGCTTCTCAGCTCCAAAAAACTTGTCATACCAGCCACAGATGGGGAGACAGGTTTTCCTTCACGGTCAGGTCAGGGTTTTATTTAAAGGCAGGTGTAAGAAGAGAACTCCTAAGTAGCAGAAGACAGGTTGCACGACAGCAGTAGAGAGGGAGGCAGAATGACCCAGCAGTGGGAGGGTGGGGGTGGGGGCAGAGGAAACAGCCTGGTTAGGTAAGGGGTGGGGACTGGAAGGGAAGCCAATGCTACATAAGCGCCTTTCTGAGGAAGGTGTTACTGATCCCTAGAGACACCCAGCAGCCATCTACAATGGGCCCCTCTGTTTATCTGCACATCAGGCTGTTCCTTTAGGAAGGGAAGCAGACCAAGAGCAGGGTAGCCCAGAGGGGAGACCCTCCACCCCAGGGCCAGCAGAGTGGAGAAGATTAAGGTAGAGAGATAGTCCCTGAAATCTTCTCCCCGTCCCCCGCCCCCCACGTGCAACGAACCCTTTTCTTAGTCTCTGCTGTGTTCTTCTTCCACACCTTTCTCTGACACGATGGATTCCCTCTCCTGGAGACAGGCTGCTGCTGGAGGAGGGAGGGGCGGTGTTTTGCAGTGACAGACATTGCCGGCTTAGGGAGGCCCGGGTTGTTTTGCAGATGAGAAAACAGCGGTGGGGGTGCGGTGTCTGGCCCAGGCCAGACCAGGGAGCCAGGACAGAGGTCAGGCTGTCTGTCTGGAGCTTGGAGCACCAGACCATGCTTCCTGATGACTTTACAGTCTAAGCCATTGAGAAGAAAATACGCATGGAAAGGAGCTTTGTTTTGACTTCGAGACACTGGCAGGGATGACTTTCCCTGTAGAGGGGATGAGGAAGTCACAGGGTAGAGGCTGTAACATGTCTGCACCCCACCGCCTTCCCCGTGAAGCGTCTGGTAAAGGCTGGAGTGTGTGTGTGGGGTGTGTGTAGTGCTCCAAGGTTAAGACTCCCCAGGGTTGTTCCAGGCAGATTGGAAATTTGGACGCTTGAATGTTGGTCAGGTAAAGATTTCTGGTCCCAAGGAGGAAGAGAAGTCGTAAAAGTCACCCATGCGAGGCGCATATCGTGGCTTTAGAGGCATTGGATTCCCTTTGCGAAGCCATTGTTTGGTTGCCTTTGAGGTAAATGGATCATAAGGTCCTTATCTCCTTTTCAAGGCATGGCTGGGGTGGGGATGGGAGCGGAGGGATTTCTGGGTGCTGCATTTGAGGATCGGTGTGCCCCCCATACCGCATGCAAATGGGAAAAGACATGGAGGTATTTTGGGACCCTTAAATTGTAAAGTAGGCAGAGAATCCCACAGTTGGAAAGGAGCTTAGGTCAATTTAGTATCCATCCACCTCAGATGGCCAGACTTACTGGTTTCCCAGTTGAGGAGACTGAGACTGTGGGGTGTGTGGTGACAGGTTCTCCAGGGAGCTGTTGGCAGAGTCAGGCTCAGAGCAAACTCTATAAGCTCAGCCCCAAGCACTCTCCTTGGTTTTGTGGATGCTTTCTGCCTCAGGACTCCCCTCAGTACCCTTTGTCCTGCTCTTAGTATCCCTGCACTCTGGGAGGGCCATCCCTCCCAGCTCTGTGATCTTTGGCAAATATCTTGACCACGTTGTCACTCAGTCCAACCCAGGTGGGAAGCCATGCATGACCCAGACTCCTGGAAAACCAGCTGTGGCACCCAGTTGACCCTTCTCTGCCAAATCCACCACTGCTTTGGAAGAAGAACTGGTTGGGGAGAAAGGCTGAGGAGTGTTTACTTGGCTTAGCAACACCTGGAAAAAGGCTTGGCCAATGCAAACCACCCCCTCCCCAAAACCTAGAAAGAATGTAAAGAGGACATGTTCTAAATGATGAGCCTTGACAAGATCTTCCTAGCTTCCTGCCCATTCTAATCTACAGGATTTCTTTCGGAAAAAACAAACAGGAGGAAAAAGTTGAAATGAGGCCACATGGTGGCTGCCCCAAAGAGAGAACAGGCCAAGACAACTACCAACTGCATCATTTATGGCTGCCCACGGAAAGGCACTGAGGGACCCACAGATTAAAATGCTCTTTTAGAGAATTTACAAACTGGGAGACCCCTCGGGTCTATCCCACCCGCAAAAGGGGACAGCCTAGGTTCAGAGAAGGGAGGGATGTTGTCCAAAGTCAAACAGCAGGGTGATCACGTCAGGGTCAAGAGAAACCCCAGGTCTTTCCTGCCTGTCTAGAGCTCAGCTGTATCACATGGGCTGTTTGTACAGGTGAAGACCAAGGCCACATCTCTGTGTTGCTCAAGCAGCCACTCATGGCAGCCTGCCAGACAAAAGCATGGGCCAGACTCCTGGCCTGACACTGGCCTAATAACAAACTTCTTTGTTTATTTGATGGATCACACTACCTCTTGAGCTCCTGTGGGGAGGTTAGAGGAAGGCGTACTTCCTGAGATATGGGTGCAATTCCAAGACTCTCCAAAAGCCACCTGAAGGGAAGTGAGCAAGGAGAAAAGAACGTTCGTACGGCCAGCTCTGTCACCCGAGGCTCCCTCTAGCATTCCGGAGACACCCCCTTTCAACAATGGAGCTCAGGCACCTGGTGAGTGGACTCCAACAGGGTGCCCAGGAACTGCCAGGTGCCCCAGGATGGGATTCATGCTGGGGGCGGGGCCTAAATGTGTAGAGGTGATGGGGAAACTCTACGGGAGGGAGGGGGGACAGCATGGGGCTGATTCTGGGGAGACAGGCCTCAGCTGTGGAGGAGAAGGGTGCAGGTACAAGAAGGTAGGCAGGTAGGGATTCTCCTGGCCCCACCCACCATCTAACTAATGTTGTCATCCATGGAGCTTGGAGGTTAATACAGGCCTAGTCGAAACTAGTCAGTTGGAGAAAGACAAATATCATATGACTTCACTCATATGAGGATTTTACGATACAAAACAGATGAACATAAGGGAAGGGAAGCAAAAATAATATAAAAATAAGGAGGGGGACAAAACGTAAGAGACTCTTAAATACGGAGAACAAAGAGAGGGTTACTGGAAGGGCTGTGGTGGGGGGATGGGCTAAATGGGTAAGGGGCACTAAGGAATCTACTCCTAAAATCATTGTTGCACTAGATGCTAGCTAATTTGGATGTAAATTAAAAAAAAAATAAATTGTATATAAAAAAAAGAGAATACAGGGTTAGCAATCAGACAAAAGGTCCTGACTCAACCTTTCTCTAGCTGCACATGCATGGGCAACTTACTCAGCTCGTTTGAGCCTTAGTTTCCTCATCATTAGGATGTGGATTAGAACACCTACCTCTCAGGTCCTTGTGAGAATTCGGTACAGCAACATGTGTCAAATGTTTACCAGGGTCTGGCATTCAATATACCATTATTGTTGTTGTTGTTGTTGTTGTTGTTGTTGTTATGTTTTTCTTTTAGGGATTCTTTCCAGACCCCATGAAGCTGCTTGTTACAGGACAGGAGTCTTTCTTTTGGCAACCAGGAAGAGACACAATAGAGGGAAAACAATGTCTGTTGTGCTTTTTCGTGGGCCATCACCTGTCTGTGTTGCTTTTTACTTCAGCTAGAGTATGGAGCTGTAAGGTGAGGAGGCCTTATAGGTGGCCTGTGGCTACATGATCTCTTACAAATGCTTCCAAGGCTCGAAGAGAGGCTGCCTCCTTGTTAGGACATGGGCTGGAGGTGAGGTCCCTCTATTCCCTGATCTCGCCCAGGCCACCTTTACCGAAAAGCCCCTCTCATATGTTTTGTTCGGGTTCCTCACAGTGGGTCTCACAGGGTGGGAAGGGGTTCAGACAGTAAAGTCGGGTCTGGCTCAGGCCTCACCTACCACTTGCCTCTGGGAGCTGCGAGGCTGGGCACTCCCCAGGAAGCCCGGCACCTCTGTGGCCTCCCTCTGTCTGATGGCGTGGGTTTGCTCCTCCCAGGGGTGTCTGTTCACAGAGGCCTGAGGGCCTTCCCTCAGCCTTTGGGCTGCATTACACCCAAAGGCTCTGTCTGCCACAAGGATTAGGAAAATGCTGCACTTTCACGCAGCCCTAAGGAGGGGCCGGGAATCTTCCACACATCTGGAGGCGGCTTGGGAACCAGAGCAAGGATTTGGGCAAGATTTCCTCAGGTCAAGGTGCAGCTCTCTGCCTCCCTCCCTTCACACAGATTGTAGCTTCACCTCAAAATAAACTTTGAGCAAATATTTAAAGAAGAATTATAGGGGAGAGAGCAAATTATTAATCTTCCTGGGGCAGTCACAAGTCTTGGTATGAACATGACTTCATACGGCTCCTTAAAACAAACTGGCAGAGCTGGCTTGCAGTCAAGGAAATTTTGCTTTCTTCTTCCTGGTCATCAGCCAGACTACATTTCCCAGCCTCCCTTGCAGCCAAGCATGGTCATGTGACTGACGTCTAGCCAATGGAATGTGAGCAGGAACGATGAGTGCCACTTAGGTCCTGCCCATCAAAACACTACAGGAGCCCTCCTACATGTTCTTTTCCCCTTTGGGCCAAATGAGGATAATGCTCAGGTCCCCTTGAGTGCCCCGTATTATAATGGTGGTGTCCATCCAGCCTGGATTTCTGCAGACTCAAGTGGAGGAGGGTCACTGGATTGACTCATTCATCAGCTCAAAACTGATACATGAACAAGAAACAAACTCCTATTGTATTTGAACCCTTATGGAATTTGAAGTCTATTTGCTAGAGCAAATAGGAGTTATACTAACTCCTATAGGAACAAACGCTTGAGCTAGAGGGACATCCACTAGTCCTTGCAATCTATAAACCTATACAGTCTCTTTTCATTATTTGTGGTAATTATGTTCTAAAAAGTTGCCGTGAACACTGAATTAGCAAATACTGAGCCACTGCTTCCAAGGAGAAATTCAGGGTTAGCTTTCTGTGAGCCACTGGTCACGACATTTTGATCAATACATAATCTTGTTTTATGTGTGTTCCTGTTTAAAGCTTACTTAAATATATTAGTTAAAATATTTAAAAATATTCAAAATAAAAAAATATTATTTAAATATAAAGCTTATTTAAATATATTATTGATTGATTAACAATGAACTCATGGCCAACAGCACGATAACTCATGCCTGAGTGAAACCTCTCCAACATTTTGCATAGTGTTTGCTCCACAAGGTACATCACAGCCTTCTTTCACGAAGGAACACTAGACAGCACATCAGCACTATCCTTAGGGTTCATTTTAAACAGTGAAATTACTGAAGAAGAAAAAAAAGGCACAAAAATGCAAAAACAAACAAAAAAAAACAAAAAACCAACCCACCCCCCCACCCCCCACAAAAACCCACACCCTGGCACTAAAATAGATTGTGAAAAGGGCACTTTACAGTAGGAGAGCTGAAACAAGAAGGCCCAGCATGGACTGAAGCTGGAAACGTGTGTCAAGGGACTCAGATTTTTCATCCATCTGCAAGTGTCCACAAATGACTGCCAGAGCACCACAAGCACTGACTCGGGGGTTAAAAATAGGTGAATCCACAAAGGACAAGGATATACTATTCCCAGATACCAGCAGTCTTCTTCTGATCTGGTATCTTGATGAGCAGGTCCTGGCTGGTGGTAGACGACGAGGTCGACAGTGGGAAGTTTCGGGCTGATGCTGGCAGTGTCTGTGGTGCCGTGTGGAGAGACCATGTGTGTGGCTCCCAAAGACCCTGTGGGTCGGTACCTGCCGCCCCCACTTGCAGCCGCTAGTGCAAGAATGCCTTTGGGCTGAAGATGGCACCGGGGTCTGGCCATGAGGCCCCGTCATTTAAAAGGGATGGAGGGATCTACTCCAAGCATCTACTTTCTCTCTCTTGGTGGCTGATTTGAAGACAGGACCAAACCATGGGGCCATTTTTGGTTGCATGGAAACACCATGTTTTTCTGACGTTGAGTGTCTGTATAGGTGGTTCTCTCTGTGTGGAGCTCCACGTTCTTCGTCTTCTCTTTCTTCTCCCCCCTCACACTGGCTGCCTAATGTGTATCCCCCCTCATCAGATCACGGTCACTTCTGCCAAGTGTGGATTCCAAGTTGAGATTAGGCGGCCCAAAGTCTATGCCTCTCAGAACACTCTACTTCCTCCACATTAGTATTCATTATGTGATGTATTTTCTCTTTCCTTGACTCGACTGTAAACTCCCTGAGGGTAGGAAACTCATATATTGTATCCCAAATCAAACTGCCTTAAATAATGGAGATTCGTATTGGCTCTTGGAGATAAACATTCTAGAGGGTAGGCCTCAACATTGCTTTAATTCAGTGGCTCAGGGATATAACCAAGAGCCCAGTTCCTTTTGCTTTCTCTTTGTGCCTTCGCCCTAAAATGGGCTCCTCTTTTGGTTACACAGTGTCTGTTACAAGCCCCCAGGATACCTGCTTTCTTGTCCATCCACAGAGAAAGAAAGGAAGCGCGGACTGTTTCTCCTCGAACCATCAGACAAAGTCCTGGGCTTTTGTCTGATTGGATGATCCAAAGTCAGACGCCCACTCCTGAACTGTGGCAAGAGGAAGACGATTACCAGGATTGATTTAGATCTTAGAGTTAGGTTGAGACGAGTGGAGTTGTACAAGACTGAATGTCTGTTACCAAGTGGGGGAAGGGTCGAGTGGGTGTTGGGGAGGTCCACCATACCGCTCAAGAGAGTAAGGACTGGTGGCAGGAAGGCCCCCGGGGACAGCAAGTCCTAGATGAGTTGGGATCCTGGACAAATTATTAGAGAAGAGCCTCAGACTCACATGGACAAGAAGGGAACCATTTCCTTCTTACCGAAGTAGGGGAATTGGCAACATGGCAGGTACTACTTTTAGAATGCAGGCCCATTAGGACATAAGAGAGAATGTAGCGATCAAGAGGAAGATAGCATTGAGAGTTGGGGAGAGACCAGACCATGCGGAACCTTGAAGTCCATTAAAAAAAAAAAAATTTAAATTCAAGTTTGTTAACGTATAGGGTAATAATGGTTTCAGGAGCAGAATTTAGTGATTCGTCACTCACATATAATAGCCGGTGCTCACCCCAACAAGTGTCCTCTGTTTCGCCCATCCTTCCACCCACCTCCCCTCCAGCAGCCCTCTGTTTGTTCTCCATAGTTAAGAGTCTCTTATGGTTTGTCTCCCTCTCTGTTTTTATCTTATTTTAAAGTGTGAGAGATGGAGCAAGGGCAGACCATGTTTCCCCAGCTTCCCCAGGGAGGATCACGAGACTCAGAGAGAGAGCCAGGCACACCACAGTGGAGAAGCTTCCCCCTTTGCACTGAGTTAGAGGAATATTGCTCATCTACCAGAGACCTTTCTTGGTGGCAACTGAAAATAAAATAGGGCAGCTGGCCCAAATGTGTCTCCAGAACGACTGTCCGGACCTCTGCTTCTCTAAGAGAAGCAATTGTTTAAGACCATGCCCCTCCAACTGGGGTACACACTCTCATTTTGGGGTGATGATCCAGAGAAATATATTAATCCAAAGAATAGACCTGGTACATCTTCATGGGATATAAACTCACTGAGTGGTAAGAAATTTGAAATGTTTTTAGAGTAAAACAAAAGACCTATCATAAAATAGTAGGATACAAATCCTGCATGACTTTCTAAGCTTAACCACAGGGCTTTAGGGAAAGTTTGGGCTTGAATGTAAGTGGGAGGGAGGTTGGGGGTAAGTGTACAAAACTTTACGCAGGGCCTTGGCGGCAAGCCTCTGAGAGTACGCTTTCATTTTCCTCTTGTATTTGAAATACTTCAGGGAGAAATGAGAGGCGGTGGCTTCAAATGGCAGGCCATTAATGCCTGTCTTCAGGGCTGGGCGCTAACACCAATGTGATGAAACCATAATACCGTGGAGCCAGGTGAAGGGGCAAGGCCCCCACCTCTCCCCACTGTATTATAGCAGGAGCCTTCCGGGACTTTGGTCAGGCAATGCCCCTTGGATTTATCCAAGACAAAAGAATATGCAATAGAGTGAAATCTGTGCTTGAACTAGTTATCTTAAAGTGAGGTAGGTGCCAGAATACGTCGGATCTCACATGCGATGCCATTTGAACTCCTGGCTGTGACCCAAGGAAAAAGCAGGCGTGGGGATCGGGCACGGCCACCTCATAAACATTCTGCCTGCCATTCGCCTCAGTGCAGTAAAGGTTATATTTGTTTGAGGTCATTACCTTTGTCTTTTCTTTCTCTCTCTTTTCTTGTTCATAAATCTCAGTTCTTGGCATGCTATTTCCCCTCTCCCAGTACTCTCACTGCTCTCTGCATTTCTTCTGGACAATGGGTGCTAAACCTTTAATCTTCGCGATTTTTCTCTGAGTGCCCACTCAGGTGGGGGGAGGGGAAGTGTCTATTTGGTTACTCAATGAGTTTTTGTCCCTGAGGGCTAGAAGGAGGTGAAAGGATTTGGGAGGTTTTTTTTCTTTTTTATGAAGAACTTTCTCTGTTCCTCCTTGGGTAGTTCTTGAATGATCAAGTCCTGGGGCGATTAACCTCTTGATGTCTGTGAGTGTTTGAAATTTCCTGTGTGTGCCTCGGCAACAGACTTCCCTGGAATGTGTTCTTGAAATTCTGCAGGGTGGCCTCGCTCCCACAAAGTGGGACCTGTTCTACACGGGCCCCGGAGAGGAAGGAAATGTCAGACAGGTGGAGTTATGAGAATTACATGGAGGAAACAGTCAAAATGTCACTTTATAACTAATTCAAGTGTAATAGAAATGTAATAATGTACAGTGACCCATTTTGCATTTATATACCATCTTTCATCTGACTGTGGAAAATATTAATCTCTTCAGTGCAACGGTCTGGTTTATGCGAGGAGTCCCGTCTGTGTTTTGTTTTGTTTTGTTTTGTTTTGTTTTGTTTTGTTTTTTTTTCCTCCTCCCCCAGGCAAAGAAAGAGTAACTGACTTATTCAGGTTCGCACAATAGCTCCTCAGATTTGAGAGAAGTTGGTGTTGGTGTTATTTTCAGGCCCTGGGGACAGGAGAGGGGATTGGAAAACAAAGATGGCTTTTCTCTGGCCAAATGGTCACCCTGTGAAATCCCTTCCTGATGGGCGAGCTCTTTCAGGTGAGCACAACCAATGCAGTCAAAAAATATGAAAACAAAACAAAACAAGACCAGTATGGCCTATACTTTCCACAGGTTTCTGTGAAAGGTGAGGGTGTGGCATGGCCCTTTGCCTCTGGGATCTCTGACCGGTGGTTCAGGAATTTGTCTGGTTCATCTCGCGAATGCTGTTGAACACTTGGCAGGACGTATTTCAGGGGTCTAAGGCAGGTGTTTGAAAGTAATGGTGTCAGAGTTGGGGGATAACATGAAAACTTCAGCAACATCCAGGAAGACGGGGTGGGGCGTATTTTATTTGGCGATCCAATCTGTCTTCTCAGTCCCAATGAAACTGTGGCTGGAGGATAAGTTAGGCGCTTCTGGAAGCTAAATTTAGATCACTTATGAATCTCACTTGATGAGATTTGTGGAGATCATTTGATTTGTCTATGTGCTTGTTTATTTTTCCGTATCATCTATTTCCATGAGAGAGTTTAGGGATATTATAACAAGTCTTTGAAGATCAATAACAAAGGACAAGGGGAAGGGATATGCATCAAGTCACACACTAGCATAGTGTTTATGATGGGGGTAGTAGCTTTAACTCTGACGCAAAAGGCACAGGGAGACAGAAGGGAAACACGGCAAGTTGTGTGATGTGCTTTATCCGGTAGAAAGACATGGCAGTCGTTCAGATGAGAAGACCTCTATCTAGCACTGTATGGATTTCTGAAATAAATTTATGTCAAAAATCTGTACCCAAGGCATTTTGAAAAACATGATGACTATATTTTTAGCTGCTTTTTTGCAAGAGCTGCAGCAGTGTGTGTATGTGTGGGGGGGGCAATTGTGACCTTTCCTCAGCCGCTCCCAGGAATTCCTTTCTGTGCCCTCTCTCCCTTTGAGGACAGGGGGGCTTAGGGTGGCTGGATGCAGGCTAGCGTCTCCACTGCAGTTTTGGGGAGCATGCAATAAAAGCTGGCTTCCGGCCAACTCAACAGAAGAGCCAGCCTTTCGGAGGACAGAGTAATAGAGCCCCTCTGCATTACTTCCTGGCGTCCAGGCACAGGTCCTGGTGGACAGTCCCTTTGGGGCTCAGCAGTGGATGAGCGACGCCACTCTTCCTTCCAGCATCGCCATGCTTGGGACAAAACTCCTAGAAGACAGTCCGGGTGGCACCGCGTCGGTCATGTGGCACCTCCTTAGTAGACCGCTTCAAGGATTCCGTCAGCCTCGGCAGAACTGTATGCAAGGTGGGAAGAGGACAGACCCCTCTGGGAAACTGGACGCCTGTCAGGGGAAGGGCTTCCTTCCTGCAGGGCACTGTCACTGCACCCCTCATGGGCTTTGCCGAGGGAAATCTGATTCAAAACTAAAGCTGTTTGTTACTGTTTTCTAAGATCTGAGCTCATCCCCCCAGGGTTCTCACGCTGAACGGAACGATCTGAAGGCTAAGAAGAGTATGAATTTTCTATCACCAAGAAAGGGGCCTGCTGAGCAATTTCCTAGGCCTGCCACACCACATGGCCACAATCTGGGTGGCTTCAAACAACAGGGATCCATTCTTTCCCAGTTCTGGAGGCCAGAAAGAAGTCTGAGCGCAAGGGGTTGGCAGGGCCCGCTCCCTCTGAAGGCTCTGGAGGAGAATCCTTCCCTGCCTTTTGCAGCTCCTGGGGGTGGCCGCCGGCCTCCTCCATTCTCTGCCTCTGTGTCATTCCTCGTCTTCTTTCCTATGTGTCTCTCCTCACATGGTGTTTTCCTCTCTGGGTCTCCTCTTCTTCAAAGACATCAGTAGTTGGATTGAGGGCCCGCTCTAACCCAGTGTGACTTCATGGTCTGAAGGTTTGTGTCCCCCCAGATGCATAGGTTGAAATCGTCACCCAAATGCGATGGTGTCGGGAGGTGGGGCCTTTGGGAGGTGATTCAGTCAGGACGATGGAGCCCCAGGTAGGGGATTAGTGCCCTTGGTAAACAGAGACCCCAGAGAGCTCCTTCGCCCCCTCCTTTGCCCCCTCCTTCGCCCCTCCTACCAGCCTAGAAGGGGCCCCAGCCCCAGCCTAACGGGCACTGGCTACGAACCGGGAAAGGGCTCTTAACCTGGCCATGCCGGCACCCTCACTTCCGACCTCCAGGGCAGAGACAGAAACTTCCATGGTTTAGAAGCCGCCCAGTCTGTGGAATTTTTGTTATAGCAGCCCCAACAGACTGAGACAGAAAACCAGTATGACCTCCTCTTCCCTTACATTTTAATTACGTCTTCACGGTTCCTATTTCTAACTAAGGTCATATTCACAGATTTCAGATGGACGTGCGTTTAGGGGAAGGGATCTACGATTCAACCCAGGACAGGCAGAGGGTGAAGTAGACTCCCCCGGTTGGTTGATGAAGTCAACTTTATTTCTTTATGTATTTATGTATTTAATTTTTTTCAATGTTTATTTTTGAGAGAGACAGAGACAGAGTATGAGCGGGGGGAGGGGCAGAGAGCGAGGGAGACACAGAATCCGAAGCAGGCTCCAGGCTCTGAGCTGTCAGTACAGAGCCCGACGTGGGGCTTGAACTCCAGAACCGTGAGATCATGACCTGACCTGAAGTCTGACATTCAACCGACTGAGTCACCCAGGTGCCCCTATTTATTTATTTATTTTTTTAAAGTTTATTTCTTTATTTTGAGAGAGAGAGAGAGAGAGAGAGCGCACGTAAGCGGGGGAGGGGCAGACAGGGACAGAGAGAGAGAGAGAGAGAGAGAGAGAGAGAGAGAAAATCCTAAGTAGGCTCCACACTGCTGGCACAGAGCCTGGTATGGGGCTCAAATCCACGAACCGTGAGATCATGACCTGAGCCGAAGTCAAGAGCTGGACACTTAACCGACTGACCCACCCAGGCGCCCCTGATGAAGTCAACTTTAGATACAAAAACAAATGGGTTTAACCTGGAATTCATTGAGAGGGAAGCTTCCCATAGTGGAATGTAATGGACACTTTTGTTTTCTGACTAAACCCCTTTTAAAAGTGCTGGTACTCTGTAACTAGGAAAAAGAGGTATTATACATTTCTGGGACTGGTTTGTGAAAACTTAGTTTTTAGGGAGTCTCACATTAAGTAGGCTTAAGTTGCTTTGCTGTGAGAGAAAATAATTTTCTTTTTCTTCTGTGGATGAGTTCGTGGTTTGGAACAGGGGCATTCCTAGACCTTAATGTTTCCGTTTATCTCAGCGTGTTGTCCCCTTGGCTTTAGGCCTACTTACGTCTCTGTTCTACCCCTCTCACCTTTCTCTCCCCAAATTTAGAACTGACAATCCCTTGAGTTACGTGGAGGGAAGAAAACAACGGTTCAGGTCTCTCAGGGAGATTCAGAAAGAGAACAGAAACTCAGAGACATGAAGCATTCTGTCCCTCTTGGCTTGTATGCACACTCGGAACTAAGTCACAGAGATGTCGTTCCCATGGTGACCCAACGGCACGGCCACAGAGAGTTTGCTGGGTGTCAACTCAGCTGTTTTTTCCTAATCTCCTATAACACAGCAGTCATATAGAGAAATGCAATTGGGCTTGACTTTAACATGGCTTTTTATTTTTCCTGACGCAGGTCTGGCTGGCAGGATCGGGGGTGGAGTTTTGAGCGGCGAGGCTGGAATGGTGGACAAGGGCCAGTTGACCAGGGTCACTGAAAGCCTTGCTAAAAGTAGACTTCATCCGGGAAGCCTCCCTTTCTCAAATTCTGCTGTCAGACCACCTACATGAGAATCCTTGTGGGTACTCGTTAAAAATGTAAATTCCTGGGCTCCACCCAGACCTTTTAAACCAGAGTCCAGGGAGTGGCTCAGAAGTTTGCATTTTTTGCAAGCACCCCAGGGGATTCTTGTGCAAACTGAAGTTTGAGAGCTATTGCTGTAGGTCACTTGGAGCCTGGCAGGCAGGAAGCAGACGTGGGGTTCAGCAAGAGTACTTTGATACCGTAGGAAGTGACTGCAGCTAGGTGGCTGGTTCATAATCCGGACTTTTATGAAACACCTGCATCCTATGCTTCCTTGTGCCGTGCACTGTTTGAGATGATTTAGAAACAGCAACTCATTTAATTCTCCTAACAACCCCAGGATCGAGTTCTGTTATTATCTCCACGTTCTGGAGGAGGAAACTGAGGCACAGACACTGGCCTGAGATCAGACAGTGGTGTGAGCACCCGTCCTCAACTACTAAGCTCTGCTGAGATGGAAGGGCGTGGCCACCTATTGGACAAGCGCCTCGAGGAAGGAGAAATCAAGGACAACCAAGAGGATGATGGGAACGTTACCCTGAACCTGAATGTGCAGATGTGCTGGTTTCTACGTTCTTCTGCTGCTAACTCCCCCCTTATTAGTTGTGAGGTCTTTTTTTTTAAATTTTTTTTTTTTTAACGTTTATTTATTTTTGAGACAGAGAGAGACAGAGCATGAATGGGGGAGGGTCAAAGAGAGGGAGACACAGAATCGGAAACAGGCTCCAGGCTCTGAGTTGTCAGCACAGAGCCGGACGCGGGGCTCGAACTCACGGACCGCGAGATCGTGACCTGAGCCGAAGTCGGCCGCCCAACCGACTGAGCCACCCAGGCGCCCCTGTGAGGTCTTCAAAGGCGGGTATCCTGAAATCACCCACGGCTTCCAAAAGGTAAGTAGCCCATGTCAGCTTGCACAGGCACCAGACTCAAGACGAGGAAGTCAAGATCTTAGAATCATCTCTGTCAATAACTTGCTGTGTGGTAGAGTTAGTAAACATCAGTTTCTTGATCAGAGAAGTGAAAGCATACATACATGTTGCTTCCTCCTGTGAAATGAGCAAGGCTTCAGGGTTGCACAGCTCTAGAGGGTGCCATTCAGTACCCTCTGGGGTGTCATTCTGGGGATACCCAAGTAGGAGCTGCAATTATTATTATTATTAATTATTATTATTGTTATCATCTATAAATTTCTTCCAGCTTGAACATTGGGTGTCTGAAAACACTTGAATGATTCCTGCCCCCATGCCCTGCCCGAGAAATAAAGAAAGTGGGTTTGAACTTGAAGACCAAAAATAGTCTATAGGCAATTTTCTCTCTGTAACTGGTTTGTTCCTCCCACCTAGTTACCTCTGTCGAATTCATTTGAATCCCTTGCTGGCAACTTCTTTCCTGGCAATGTCCACCTCCAGGTAAGTGAGGAAAGCACAGACCTGGACAGAGGCTGACTAGACTAGCACCTTCGCCAGCTGGCTGCCTTTGTCTCTATAGCTGAGCAAAGTCATCTGTGGACAAGACATTTTTCCAGTGAAGGCTGCTTTGCCTGATGGTATGCACTAGCTGCTGAGATGTCTGTACATTGTTGCAAGAAGCCTGGAGAAACAGAGATGGCTGTTCTCGACTTCTATGGCTAATTTTAGAAAGAAATCTAGACTAAAGGAAATGCTGTCTGCTGTTCCTATGCAATATTCATCAGGTGAAGGCCCTTTCCTCAGGACATTTCCTGAGGAAGTGTGATCTCACACTTGAGTTTAGAAATGGTGTCTTGTGAGGAATTTCGAGAAATTCGGTCTCTTTTCATTCATTTGTTCATTCATTCAACCAACTTTTATTTGGTGTTTATCGACCCCACGTTCCAGGCATAGATTACATATCAATGACCTTGTGTACTATTTATGTACATTTGAGGTCAGAAGACCCGTTTTTAAATCCTCCCACTAACTTTGCCAACTCTGTGAGCCTCAGTTTTCTATTCTCACAGGGACCTTGTTGGAGTTGAATGATTTCATATGCATTATGGATGTCATATGTCAATGGGAGGTGCCAACGTTAGGGAGATGAGGAGTGTGTTGCTAGGGCAAGCCTTAACTGTGTAGGTAACAATGGAATTCTGATTAAGAATGCACTTAGGTGGGGGCGCCTGAGTGGCTCAGTTGGGTAAGCATCTGACTCCTGATTTTGGCTCAAGGCATGATCCCAGGGTCGTGGGATCGGGCCCTGTGCCGGGCTCAGCGCTGAGCATGGAGCTTGCCTAAGATTCTGTCTCTCTCCCTCTGCCCCTCCCCTCCTCCCCCCTCACCTCCCGTCCTACCTCGCCCCGCCCCACTGGTGCATAAGGTCTCTCTCTAAAATAAAAATATAGAAGAACACTCTTAGGTGACTTCTCTCAGGAGAACTAACAGGAGAGAAACAAGCTCTAGGCTACTTGCTTTATCTCTGGGCATGAATTAAGCCTTTAAAACCCTTTAGGGAGTAGGGGATGCCCCGCTTTCCAAAGTCAGTAATCCTCCAAGGCTACTTGACTTCCAGAGTTTTTCACCAACCATTCACTGATCCCTGTTTTCCTGTTCAATGCGTCTTCATAATACACCTGCTAGTGTGCAGGAAATATCCTCCTTCCCACCTCCATGGCGATGGACTCCTGGAAAAGGCAGCCTGCATGGAAAGAGAGGCAAGGGCAGGTAACAAAATGGTTCTTATTGGGTCTATTTGGTTCCTACTAGGCAGGGGCTTGGATGATTTGACCAAAATTCTAGCCAGGTGGTGGAGAAGAGAAGGCTGAGTTGAGCGCCCTGTCTTGGTTCTATTTACCAAGTCAGAGCCAACTGATGAGAGGAGGGTGTGTGTTCCTTTCTGGCTGCTCTGCTCCTGAGTCACGTCCTTGGTAAGCCCACAGCCTTTGAATCTGGAAAGGTACCATGTGATGGGGCTGCATTCACAAGTCTGTAGGCATCTCTAGGAGTTCCAGAAAGCACTGACCGCTCTCGAGAACCTTAAGAAAAGGTCTTTAATTTCAAACCCCTCCTCTTCATTCATTAAATCCTCAGACTTCCTTTTGGAGTGTAAGACAGGGCAGTGTCCTGGGCCACCGTGGACTTGACCACTCTTCAGATCTGCGTTGTCTAGTATGACAGCCACATGTGGGTAATGAGCACTAGAAATGTGGCTAGGCACCATGGACATTTGCTGTAAGTGTAAGGTAGTCACCAGAGCCCGAAGACCGAAGACCCAAGGAGGAATGCCAGTGATATCATGAGCAAGTTTTCAGTATTGATTACATAGTGAAATGATAATAGTTTCAATTTATTTATTCAATTTATTCAATTATTCAATTATTCAATCTATTTATTTATTTATTAAAACCCCAACCATTTATCTTGTGACCAGTCGTTGAACTCCTGCAGATGAACTGGATGCAGCAACAGCCGCCCTCTTGGGTTTAGGTATCGTTCCTTCGCAGAATCCGTGCCTGAATCTACGGCACACAATTTTTAGGCGTCTCATTTGACTGGTCCCCGTGGTATTTCATCTCAGCCTTGGCGCTCCAGTTATACTTTCAATCACACTTCTTATTTCGCTTATTTTATTTTATTTTATTTATTTATTTATTAAAAAAAAATTTTTTTTCAACGTTTATTTATTTTTGGGACAGAGAGAGACAGAGCATGAACGGGGGAGGGGCAGAGAGAGAGGGAGACACAGAATCGGAAACAGGCTCCAGGCTCTGAGCCATCAGCCCAGAGCCCGACGCGGGGCTCGAACTCCCGGACCGCGAGATCGTGACCTGGCTGAAGTCGGACGCTTAACCGACTGCGCCACCCAGGCGCCCCTTATTTCGCTTATTTTAAAAACACTGACATTTACTAATTATTTGGATTTTAGCATCCTGACTTGAAAAGTACTCTCTCTGTTATGGGCTGACTTATGTCCCTTCAGCGTGGCCTCAGAATGTGACTGACTGTATACGAAGACCACCAGGCCTTTGAAGAGATGGTTAAGTTAAAATGAGGCTTTTAAGCTGGGTCTTAATCCAATCTGGCTGGTGTCCTTAGCAGATGAGGAAAGCTGGACATAGAAAGAGGCATGAGAGGGGCGCCTGGGTGGCGCAGTCGGTTAAGCGTCCGACTTCAGCCAGGTCACGATCTCGCGGTCCGTGAGTTCAAGCCCCGCGTCGGGCTCTGGGCTGATGGCTCAGAGCCTGGAGCCTGTTTCCGATTCTGTGTCTCCCTCTCTCTCTGCCCCTCCCCTGTTCATGCTCTGTCTCTCTCTGTCCCAAAAATAAATAAACGTTGAAAAAAAAAAATTAAAAAAAAAAAGAAAGAGGCATGAGGGATACCCAGGCACAAAGGAAAAACTATGTGAGGACACAGCAAGAAGGCAGACGTCTGCAAGCCAAGAAGAAAGCCTCAGGAGGAACCATCCCTGTGAACGCCTTGATCTTGGACTTCTAGCCCCCCGAAGTGTGAGAAAATTAATTTCTGTTGTTTAAGCCGCCTGGTCTGTGGTATGTTTTCGTGGCGGCCCTTGGAAATGTATACACTAACCTTTTTCTTGGTAGAGCTGGAGAAAGCCTAGTGACAAGAGAAAACAATTTCTCCAAGGCCAGAAATCTGCTTCCTGCAACAATCTGTTGGGGCCTCAAAGAGAGCTGGGAACACTTCTCTCTCTTATTGCTTCTGTCTGAGATCAGCGTCTGCTCTCCAGTCCCCATGCCCATATTGTGTGCTTCTCTGTCTCCTCTTCTACTAACAGTCCTCTTTGTTCCTTGACAGATGATGAAGATTTAAGGAGCACTAGTGTCAGAAAACTGGCGTTTTGAAGAGAACTGGCTGACCTCAAGGTTTTATATCTAGGTCTATGGAAACACACAAACCCTTTTTCTTCTAAAGTTCTTTCAAGACATTAATCTGAAGGAAAGATAAAGCCAGATGTATTAAAATAGTCACAGGATTCTGAACACGTTTATTGGTAGAAAGAATTTAGTGTTCTAGAAAATTTTATATCTATTGGACAATAGGGGTAACCAAAAGATTCGAAGGGAGGATGCCAGGCCATATGACTTCTAGAGTTTTCTGCTAACTCTAAGATCAACAGGTCTGTAACTTTCTGTCCTAGGGTTTCATCTACTCTGGATGGGAGCAGTCTTAGGGATGGAGAGAGGACCGTTCAGACCAGGTGCATCTTGGAGCTGGTGAACGTCAGTGGAAGCTTCATCTTCACAGACATCTGCCCTCTAGAAAACAGAGTTGTGGTCAATCGCTTTGCCAATGAGTCAAGAAACTGTTTTCTTAACCAGGTCAGTAGAATAGCATAAAAGGCCTTAAGTCACATTACGTCTCCTTAGAGATGATTTTTGAACTTGCAGAACATGCGTCTATAAATTGGCTTGGACACAGATTTCACTGAAGGGAGAAAAAGTACAAAAGACTATGATAGACCCAAGGATTATTGTCTTGGCTTCTCTAGAACAGCTGTCTGGCAAATGTTACACCACGTCTGAGATTATTTTAGAAACTTTGTCTTGGAGAAGAACACGTAGGGAGAATACCAGACGGATTTGCTCCCTTTTCTCCCCCCCATCACAGAATAAGAATTTCAAGGACATTTGTACTTTCAATGAGTTCATCCTGGTGATGGTCTTATTTTTTGAAACTTAAATCATGTCACATCTAGTAAATTTATAGCCAAGTGTGGTTACAGCAGTGAGTTGATCCCAATATAGCTATTTAGGTCTCCCTCCTCCTTTTCCTTTTCTTTATTATCATGATAAATAGAATATTCTAAAGATATTTTGTTTCACCAAGTATCAGTTGAAGCATTCTAAATGAAAAATGTATTTAGTGGTGAGATGATCAATGATACCTACTTTCTTCAGGGCCACCTGACAGGCTCTGTCGGTAGAGCATGGAACTCTTGACCTTGGGATTGTAAGTTCGAGCCCCATGTTGGGTGTAGAGATGACTTAAAAATAAAATCTTAAAAAAAAGCGATATCTACTTTCTTCAGTTTCCTTTCAGTCCTTATTTTCTGCCCAAATGTCGGATTTTCTGGGCTCAGTGAAACGGATTGTGCCGGGGTGGGGGGAGGGGGAGAGAGAGAGAGAGAGAGAGAGAGAGAGAGAACAAACAAGAGGTGTGTGCAGTGGAATAAAAAGACGATGATGAGAGCATAATAAAACTCAGTGTAGGCTTTGGGAGGGGGATCTGTGCCTGTCGGGGAGAGTGAGAGAATGGCCTACTGTGAGCCCTCACCACATTCTTGTTCACATCAGAATTCCAAGTGAAGGAGCCATCTGTCAACATGTATCATTTTCATCAAGGTAGTGTCAGAACTATGAACACTAGACTCGGACCGTTACCGAAAATGCCACCTTAGAGGTTCTAATGACGACGTTGGAGTGCGTGTATGTATGCGTATTGGTTACTTTATACACTAATTATGGGGGGCTTTTGCAGCTAAACTGGAAACCCAACCATAATTCACAATATTTCCACGCTCTAAATAATAATTTAAAAAAGAACTTTTGGATCACAGCAGGGTTGTGAGTCAGGGACAGCCTATTCCACTTGGAGAGAAAGGAGGGTCTGCGCGGCTTCCTAGGGGACTCCCTGGCAATATTCCGAACAGTCCCCAGGAGCATCATTTCTTCAAAAAAAGAAAAGCTGAAACAGCTAGAGATCTGAGTTAGACCCAGCACACAGAGGGCACTCTAGATGTTTGCAGGCTTTCGTCACCTTTCCGCAAAGGAAATGGGTATGTGCTAACTACACGCTGCCACTTATTCACAGCCTTCATTTTCTTCCTCTTCTGCCTTCTCCAGGTTATATTAAGCTTAATTATAGGTTCACTAGGTGTTGTAGATTTCCTAAAGTCTGCAAGAAAAATAGACTTTCCGACTGACCCAGACAATGCTGAGTGCATTAAGGAATGCACTGAGGAAGGAAGGAAGGAAGGAAGGAAGGAAGGGAAGGAGGGAGGGCGGGCAAGCCAATCGTCGGCAGACAAGACGACATACACGCTGTAAAATGTTTCTTTGGAAATTCCTCACTCAGGAGTAATGGCAGTAGAACACACAGGAGAATCCAGCACAGGAAGGTGCATTGTTCTGTGCGGTGGTAAGTCGGTGTTGCCTCTGTTCCTCTTACACTGTGATGATAGCACATTCATTTCTGGCGCCCCCGCCTCCCCCCCCCCCCCCCCCCTTGAAGAAAATCAGCATTCGTGTTACAAAATTAGATTCTGGTTTCTTAAAAAACATTTATTGACGTGTTCATTTTACATGGGAACCATGTCAATACCCTTTAGTGTTTTGTTTTTCAGAACTTTTTTTCATTGAATGGGTCAGATTTAAAGGTCAAATGGAAGAGCCACTGCTAACTAAAGGTTGATGGCGAATGACATTCAGGCATCATCAGTTTAAACCAGCGAAGATACAGGACTCGTTTTCAGACATTCATTGAGCGCATGTCTTTTTAGCGCTGCACCAGTCTGCCTCAGCTGACAGGTTACTGCCCTGTCCTTGAGGGAGGCAGCCTATTTCTTGGAAACAGTGACAAAAATATGCTTAACATTCACTACTTTGACTTGTTTGTGTCTACATTTCTTCCTTAAAGTTTTTTATTTTTATTTTTTAATTTTTACTTTTCTTAAAGTTTTTTATTTTGAAATAATTTCATACTTACACAAAGATGGCAAAAAATGAAACAAAGAACTTCTTTCCTGAGCCTGAATACTGTAATGTACAATTCCTACAAACAAGGAAATTCTCCTACATAACTGGAATGCAATCACCAAAATAAGGAAATTAACACTGATGCCTTCCTACCATCCAGCTTCAGGTGCTGTTCAGGTTTTGACAGATCATGGTCCCTACAACAGAAACCCAGTTCAGGATCACCTGTTGTATTTCGTTGTCCTGCCTCCCGGTTCTTTCACTCAGAGTGCCTCCTCAGTCTTTCCTTGACTTTTACAACTTTGATACTTCTGAATGTCACATTCTGATTATTTTGTAGAGTGTCCCTCCAGTTGCATTTGTCTGACATTTCCCCGATTTTTCATTATAAAATTAGTCTCTCTTGGGGTGCGTGGGTGGCTCAGTTGGTTGAGCGTCTGACTCGTGATTTCTGCGCAGATCATGATCCCAGGGTCGTGGGATCCAGCCCCACGTTGGGCTCTGTACTGGGTGTGGAACCTGCTTAAGATTCTCTCTCTTTTCCCTCAGCCTCTGCCCCTCCCCTGTGTTCTCTCTCTCTCTCTCTAAGATACAAAAAAAAAATTACTCTCTCTTTGTCACGAATGACAATTTTGTGTAGTGGTACTCTGAAACTATGCAAATTTCCCATTTCTTATTCAATTCCTCCCCCACCGCCCAGGTTTCAACATCCACTGGTGTCTCTTGGATGAATTAATTATTGCTAAGATGGTTGCTAAATAGTGATTTTTAAAATTCCATCATTTCTTCATCTATTAGTTGGTATTTTACTGTCAGGAAAAACTTTCTTTCCTCTCTATTTTTTTGTGTTCGCATGGACTTAGGGATTCCTATTTTCCTCAATAATTACAATGTATTACTACCATTATTTATTTTGAGAAATAAACTGCCCCAGATTTGACCAGTGGGAGTGCTTTCAAGCTGACTTCTGTGCCTTGTTGACATATTAGTCATTCTTTGAGAGGCTGTGAATCTTTTGAACAGAAACTCTGCTGTGCTCAACAGAAAGGGGGGCTCTTCTTGGAGTCTGGGTGCCTGGGCTGCAGTCCTCTTGGCTTCTTTCGTTCATAGTTGGGTATCCTCGGGAGAGTGGTCCTTCCGCTTGAAAGCATAAAATGGGGATAACCAATATCTGCATTATCTGTGATACTGGCATTGATTGAATTAAATCTGTACAAAAGGAAGCATGATTTCAATCTGATTAATCATGAAATTCAGCATCCGTCAACATTTCGTTGCATTTGAAAACAATCTGTGGTTAGATTTTCCTGAGTCTGAATGAGGATTGCTGAGACCATTGCAGAACATCTAAAATCAAACAAGTTAGGGATGTCTGGGTGGCTCTGTCGGTTAAGCGTCCAACTTCAGCTCGGGTCATGATCTCATGGCTTGTGAGTTCAGGTCCCACAGTGGGCTCTGTGATGACAGCTCAGAACCTGGAACCTACTTCAGATTCTCTCTCTCTCTGCCCCTCCCCTGCTCCCTCTCTCTCTAAAATAAATTAACATTAAAAAAAAATTTTTTTAAGAAAATAAAACCAAACAAGTTAGTTATAAGCAATTATTTTCAAAAGCAAAAATTCTAAAAGAGTTATGGAAATGTTTCAAGATAAAAACAGCGCTCAGTGTGGGATGAACAGGCATTTTAAGATGTTTAAATGATATGGAGTGAAGCCCCAGACTAGGCGAGGTGAAACCTTATGAGACCTACGCCCTCCAGACCAGTTAGGTGGTAAGAGCCCTGTTCCTGGTGGGAAGCACAGAGGCCAACAGCCAGACTTTTGTGGAGAAGGAAACATCTTTCTGTGCTGAATGGTGAAGCAGGCATCAGCCCCTAATTCATTCGTGACCCTGGGCGGGCTGCACCCCTCCCCGGGCCTCAGTGTTGCCAACAAAGCCAAAAAATAAACAAGGGTGCAAAAGTCCTTGAAGCTCTCTAAAGTACCGCTAAAACTTCTATCTGAAGATGTCGGATGTGATCTCTCTCCACCCTTGAGACTCTAAAATTCTCTGCCCCGTCCCCTGAGCTTTGATTCCAGGGGCTGTTTATTTTGAGCATCAGTTTGTGCACAGCCCATAATCAAGGATTCAACCTCTCTCACTGCGGGTGTCCCCTCTGGAGAGGAAGTGAACCAGTCGGGTTTTGTGAGCTGGCATTCTCCCCTTCAAACGTAATCGCGGCCCTGCCCTAGGGACTGGATAGAGAGAAAGAGAAGCTTTCTTCCTAATCCATTAGTATACTGGTTTGTAGTTCTTGCCTTTGCGAATTACATTAGAGGGAGGGACTCAGGAAGAAAAGATATTTTGCCAAGGTGGGGCATTCGTTTTCTACGGTGGCTGTAACAAATGACTACAAACGGGGTGGCTTGAAACAACAGAAATTTATCTTCTTACAATTCTGGAGGCCACGATTCTGGAGCCGTGATGTCAGCAGGGTCTCAGCCTCCCTTCCAAGAGCTCTAGGGGAGGACCCTCCCTTGCTTCTTTCAGCTTCTGGTAACGCCCGGCGTTCTTTGGTTTATGGCTGCATCATTCAATTTCTGCCTCTGGCTTCTCATCTTGATGAGGGCGCTTGTCATTGGTTGTAGAGCCCATGCGGGCAAAGCAGGGTGACATTATCTAAAGATCCTTATTTAACTGCATCTGCAAAGACCCTTTTTCCAAATCAGGTCACATTCATAGGTTTGGGGCGTTAGGATATAGACATATCTTTTGGGAGGCTACCATTCAACCCACTACAGGTGCCTTTTTTCTCGCACTTCCTGCGGTTTCTGACAGGCTCACAGCAGGTCCACTCCGGGTCACCTTCACTCTGGGACCAGGCTGATGGGGTGGTGGATTTGGAATAGGGCCAGTCTTGTGGCAGAGGGAGAAGAGCGTGTGGGACACCTCAAGGTGGCTCTTGAATCTTCTGCCTGGAAGTGATGGCTGTCACTTCTGCTCATTTCACCAGCCAGGGCAAGCCCTGTGACCAAGGGTGATGTCATTGGTGTCATTGGTGAGGAGGAGAAATATCATCTTACCCCAGGGAGGGGCAGGGACTATTTCTGAACCACAGTAAGGCAGGCCATAGGTGCTGTAGGAGGAGCCCCTCTGTCTGTTTAGAAGCTGCAGAACTTCCCACCCAGGGAAGATCACCGCTCATCCAGGCTTCCTCCAGATCCTTAGCACCCCTTCTGCAAGCCCTGTGCTGTCTGCATGTTCTGACCACACCCTCCACTTCATCCTGCGCTCGTCCCCCAGCCCTCGTCGTTCCTCATTTCCAAGAAAGAAACAAAACAAAACATGTTGACTTAAGAGTTTTATGCTCTTGCCTGCGAGACTGTTGTCGGAGCTTTGCTTCCTAAACAGACCCCACGCCGAGCGTTTAAAGCATGGCTATTTTCACAGCAGCCACCAGAAGAGAACTTCGCTCCTTCCTCTGCTTGCAGAGGCTCTGAGAAATGGTCAAGGACTTGGCCCCGAAGCCACAGATGGACTTAGCAGTGGATCCCAAGAGCCTTCAACAGCTGAGGCAGAAGAGGCCTGAGGGAGGGGGTGTAGCTGGTAGGAATCTCGTGTTCCATAATCGGGCCGCCAGGGCTCTGCAAGGCCCCGAAATTGTAAGTCAAAGCGCGTGAGAGTAGGTGTCCATCATGTGTATATTTTCTGCCGGGAGCCACAGCTTACATCCCATTCTCAAAGAATATGCAGACCCAGAAAGAGGAAGAGCCACAGAACCTAATCTAATTCCTTCGTGATATGGCTGATATGGAAATTGAGGTTTGGCTCCTTGGACCAAATGGACTGACTCTATTTAATATATGACTGATAACTTCATCAAGAGCTTTTCCCCTAAACCTTGGTTTTGTTTCTGAGTTCATTTCTCTAATGTTACAACATATTCTGAGAGAAAGGAAGACTCTTTGGAAAGTTACATTGACTTTTAAAGCCACAAGGGGATCATTTGGGACATTCCTACCTCAGCGGTTATTACCCCGCAGAGCTACCTCTAGCCTTCTCTTTGGTCTCCACGGGGACCCGTTACGTCTCTAACAAGCAAGTATGAAGACTTATGGTGCTGGCTTACCAGAAGGGTTTGCTTCGGGAATTTCACAAGACAGGACTGCTGCTGTCTTGCACGGAAATTTACATCCCATGAAGCAGAAGAGAGAATGATGATGGCACATGATGGTAATAGGATTGCATCAATATTACATGGCTACTAGGCGGAGAACCCATAGGTTTTAATAGCACAGCTCTATTTATCCTCCTCTGTTTTCAGGACACTGGTTGGGGGTGAATGGTATTTCCTTTTTACAGATACAGAAACAGAGGATCAATAATTTATTAAATATGAATTATTTAATATTTCCTAACAGGGTCTGTGGATGGGGCTTCTGGGGTCTGTGAACCCCTGACATGAGCTGCAAAGACAAGTATGTATTTGTATGTGCATTTGGGGGAAGGGGAGAGGAGCACGTGATTTTCACCAAATTCTACCAAGTTCTGTGGTTGTGAAAGGTTCAGAGCCGCTTTTATTGTATACTAATTGGCAGAATAGCCCAATCTTGACATGGAACCCGATCTTTTTGATTTCCCTCCCTTTTGGCCTTGGTTGCTGACCTCCACAACAGCAGACAAAATCGAAAGCAAGAACAATTGTGGAAGAGTCACGTTAGATAAGTTTCCCTAACTCATCTCTGTCCTGGAAAGTTTAAAATCTTCCTTCTACTTGTGATAGTCCTGACTACGGTAGAGTCCCAGTAGGTTAGAGTGGAAAGAAACCCTAAAACACGTCAGGATTCACAGATGGAAAAACTGAGGCCTAAAACATTGATCACATTCACATAACAAATCAGGGTTCGAGTTCCTGTGCATTCCTTTTTGAGAAATCAGCTCCAATCTCAGTAGGGAGATTCTTGCCAAAATTTCTTAACAAATGACAATTCAGTGTGACTCATTTTTTTTTTTTTGACATCATGCAAATGAGGGAAACAAGACTGAGTGGCTTTCTGTCCAGAGATCAGGATATGAAGTCTGTCTGGGGCCACACGTTCCCTTGGGACATGTCGTAGTGTCAGAAATGGGTTCTGGAAGAAGCGGGCCTTTGTCCGTTTCTGTTTGGTGAGTGAGCTCCTCTCAGCCGTGGTGGCTGGAGGGGTGGTTCCGCACCCACACATACTCTGAGGGAGACTTACACCAGGCAACCTCGTTAGGACTGCCATCAGGGATTGCTGTCTCCAGATCTGCCATCAGAGGCCCCTTTCCTCCTAGCCTCTATTTTTTCTGGGGGAAAACGTTGTCTTTGCCAAATTAGATGTTCCGAGCCAACCAGTGCCTCCCTCCCACCTGAAGCAGAACCACAGTCATTGGGCCCCTTACACTGAGGGCCCCAAGAAGCACCGAGCTAATGCTGTTAGGGTGTGCAGTATTTTATTTTTAAATGGCTTTTTGCTTCACAGGTGGACTCCCTTCTGGCCTGAGGGACTCTGGACCTCTGTGACTTCCATGAGGGGTAAAGTTCAATGTTAACCTCACCAACGAGAAGTCAGTTTCAGAAGCTGGCCATGCCCTGGTTTCTTCCAAGGAGACAAAACTGTTTCTCAGAGGGGCCTGTGAGAAGGCACCTCAGAAATGTAGTGATTTATAAGCAGGATGTTATTTCCTATACAGTAGGAAAGCTGGAGGATCCCTTTATTTATTTTTTTTAAATCTTAAAAAAATTTTTTTTTAATGTTTATTTATTTTTGAGACAGAGAGAGACACAGCATGAGTGGAGGAGGGGTAGAGACAGAGGGAGACCCAGAATCTGAAGCAGGCTCCAGGCTCTGAGCTGTTGGCACAGAGCCCTCTGCGGGGCTCGAACCCACAAGCTGTGAGATCATGATCTGAGCCGAAGTCGGACGCTCAACTGACTGAGCCACCCAGGCGCCCGCTTTTTTTATTTTTATAAAGTTTATTTATTTTGAGGGAGAAAGAGCGCCCCGGTGTGCGTGTGAGTGGGGGAGGGGCAGAGAGAGAGGGAAAGAGAGAAGCCCAATCGGGCTCTGAGCTGTCAGCACAGAGCCCCACGTGGGGCTCAAACTCACGAACCCTGAGATCATGACCTGAGCTGAAACCAAGAGTCGGATGCTCAACTGACTGAACCACCCAGGCGCCCCTGGAGGATCCTTTTTGTACTATTCACTCAGGGGACAGATGAGGAACCTGAGGCCCACACAGGGTCAGTGGCTGCAGGAGGGCCCTGAGCCAGGTGGTAGCAGAGCCCGGCAAGGGCCCAGGGTCTTGTGACGGAGCTGGTGAGCTGGACACTCTACACATCCCTCTTTCTCTATTCATCCCTGTTCCTGCAGTCTTCCTCCAACTTCAGTCTCCAAATTGTGCCACAGGTCAAATTGGGGGGGCCCCCTCCAGTCAAAATTTCAAGAACTTAAGAATACAGATCATGAGATCTGCCAAATAGCATCTAAGACACTTCCACTTTGGAATACGCTATAGTGTAAGTGGTGGGGGTCCCTTGGGTCCTTTGCAGCCAGGGTATTGCACTCTCTCTGCCTTAAATCCTCGGGTGCGGGTTAAGCACGGAGGCCAGGGCTCCTGCTATGACTTGGCCTCAGCGAGTTCACCATGCACACAAGTCCAACGTGAGTTTCCCGGGAACAGGTTCTCATCACCTACCCCCTAGAGGCGGCAGGTCGCCCCTCCCTGCCCTGCTCCAGCCCCTCTGGGTTGTGCAGGAGCCAAAGGGGATTTGAGATAAAGGAGACGCAGGTACAGGCCCAGCCCAGGCCCAAGGAGCCGAACCGGAGGCGGGAGGGTAACGCAGGCCAGCACACTCACCTCCCCGGAGATGGGGAGGGTGGCCCGGCAGCCAGAAGGAAAACTCCTGGGCTTTTTTATTGAATCCATAAAACAAAAGGTGAGGGGGTTTCTGGGCAGGGAAGGAATGCGTGGTTATTTATGGCCGCTGATCTGCAGAGGAGGAAAACTCGGAACTCCTTCCAACTCTGCGCGTGATTCATCTCCCCCGGGAGCCACAGGGCCGAGGCGGGCGTGCGCCGGCAGCCCCGGCCCCGGCACACTCCGGCCGCCTGCTTATTTACGGTGCTTTATCAGCGGCTGTGCGCGGCGATAAAGTTTACGAAAAGAGGCGGCGTCTGCGGCAGGCGGGCCGGCCCGCGCTCCTTTCCCACACTGATTAGGATCAGCCAGGGCTTTGGAAGCTGCAGTTAAGGATCTCGGGTGCCGGGAGCCGCGTCTCCCCCTTCCTGCCCCGCCCGCCAGCCCGTCGGCAGCGGGCCCGCGTGGGAGCGGAGGTCAGGGCCGCGGCCAGGCGGGGGCGGGGCGGGACGGAGGGGGGCGGGAGGGGGAACGCCCGCGGGGGAGGGAGCGGCGCGGCGCGCGTAGCCCGGAGGGAAAGGGCAGAATCCTTCACTCCCAAAGGCTTGGTGCCCTGTTGCGAGAGGGAACGGGCTGACGGGAGTATTTCTCTTCCTAAGGCTGGCAAATTCTCAGCCCCTACACTGACCCTTGCAAGTTCCTTCGCCATCATTTCGTGGGTGTTGCTTTATGTTTGCATTTGGACTTGACTCATTTTCCCCCCTTTCATGGCCCTGTATTGTTCCTCCTTTCGGAAGATAGTAATTGCATAGCTGCTTTACTGGACCCCTCCAAGCCGGCAGGGTTCATTAGAGATTTCTAGATTAAGAGCCGTGACGCTGGACCTCAGGTCCTGGAGGTCCCGGAGGACAGTCCAGTGAAGGGTCACTGCAGCCTGGGGCTCTAAGTAGCCCAGAGCAGACACCAAGGCAGGCCCTGTTCTGATGCTCTGGGAGCACTAACTTACGCCATCCTCATGGTGACTTTGGGAGGGAGGTGCCATTATTACACCATTTGACAGAAGGTGAAGCTGGGGCCCAGAGAGGGTAAGCAACTTGCTTAAGATGACTCATGAAGTCCATGGCTGAGCCAGGATTTGAACCCTGGCAGCATGGCACCACCACAGCCTGTGCACAACCTCTAAATTTCCCTGACTTTCTGGAACAGACAGCGAGCCTGGTGAGTGCAGCAGCCGGGACAAGTAATCCTGCCTGGGGGAACCCAAGTGGGCTTTCTGGGGACAGGGGTGTTATTAGGGATGGAACTTGAAGCCTAGGTGTTCACCAGACAGACGCGATAATGAGAGGAAGGCAGTTTCCACAGAAAGGCTCCTAGGATGCGACTCCTTTCACCTTCCATTTTGTGTTCTCCCCAAGAAGTGCAGAGCCTTTATATTGTGTGAAATGGGATCACCTTCCCAGGCCACAGCCTGGATTCGGCGGTCTCCATCTACTGCTAACTGAAACCCCACCAGCTCCAGCGTGCTAGTCACCGAAAGCAATCTTTCCCTCTCTCTTCTGTCACACTTGCCTATGTGCAGTAAAGCTCTCAGCTCTGGATTCCATCTGTCTTTATTACTGGACTGTGAACTTCTGGAGGGCGCTGGTCTATTCCTTCCCCTCTTCACTCACTTCACCTCAGGCCTGGTCGAATATCCTGCACATAAGAGGTTCTTAGTAACTGCATTTGGTCAAGAAATGGGGGGTTGGGAAAGCCTCTGATCCCACGGATGCCCTACTTACACCTTGATAGATTTCACGATCAAGCAAACTAAAAATGGAGACGACGGGTGTCCCCACCAGAGAAGGTCTGGACCACCCTCGGCCTAGAGAATACAAAGGCAGAGTCCGTCACCTAAGCCCGAAGTCCCTTAAAATCCCTCCAGCCTAGGAACAGGATTAGTCCCGGGGACTGGGCATAGCAGGAAGTCTTGTCACCCCAGCTATGAGGAAAGAACTGTGAGGGCCCAGAGCCAGGCGGATCATTGCATAATCCTTCTTGATTTCAGTTCAGCTTTCCATAGGGCCAATGACACGGTGTGGACATTTGACTCCAAAGGGTATGGTGTCAACTGTGGACACCTGTCAGCGTCACTGCTCAGAGGGTCGGGACTGTGTCTTATTCTTCGTTGTATTTCTGTTTGTTTAGAACTTGCTTTAAAAGCGTTTTAATTGGAAATGGGAAACGTGCATATGATTTACATATTAAAATGATTCCCCAGGGTCCAAGCAGGCTCCTTAGCTCATCATCGCCCAGCCCAGAGGCAGCCATCATTCAGAGTTTCTTTTCCCCGAGGTGCCATGTATTATACAATATTTTTGTATTTTCTATGAGGAACTAATAAGGTTGTTGTGAACACCCTCAATGCCTTTGCAGGCGATGGTGATGGTGTTAGGGTTGTTGGTGATCTGGAAAAGAGGTTTTAGGGTTCACTGACCTTGAGAACTGGAGAACTTGTCTTGTACATTATGATGATGCATAGCAATAATGGTGTAATAATAAAATCTGGATACCTCAAATGCTATCTTGAAAAAGGCAGGTCTGGTCCAAGGGTAGTGGAGAAAGGATCCAAGGAGATGTGGTTGGACACAGATTGGATGTGGGTAGGAAATGTTAGGCCATTTTAGCAAGTACCACTGTGCTCTAGGGGGATCATAA